>NC_087117.1:657500-1310000 GCF_963855985.1 Ostrinia nubilalis
TCATTCAATAGCGAGCCATAGCCTAAGACGGAGCCGCAGACGAAAATTCAAGTTAGCTCCGTTTCATTGGGCTCTGGTGGTCATAGGCTGGTTTTAGTGTCACGCGGACTGTCAGTGCGGATCGCTCCGCACAGCCGATCTGTATGAACTGCTAGGGAGCGGAGCGGTTCCTCCGGACCGCATTACTCTAAAACGCTCCCTAGAAGTTCATACAGATTGGCCGTGCGGAGCGGGTCCGCATTAAAACCAGCCATAATGGTTTGGTGATGTCTTTCTCCCAATCGATCTGTGAAAAAAGGTACTCACGTTTGCACTTAAAGTTCTCTTCCCTCAGCGCGTCGATACGTTTCCTACTCATTCTCTTCGGCGCGTCGCACTTGGCGCCCGACGTCTCGATCGGATTCTTGCGTAAGTACGCTGCTAACCAGCGCAGTGAACAGTCGCAGGAGAACGGGTTGCGGCCTAGGTGGCTGGGGAAAATAGAAAGAATAATTAAATAATGAGAAGATTCTTTATTTTGGAAACTTGGAGCTCTTTTCGCTCTCCCTCGCTCACTGGTCGATCTATGTAGCGCAGCAGTGTTCTTAGTTCGAGTTTTACCAAACTGCGTAAAAAAATAATATTACAGCGTCTCTAGCAGATACTTTCAAAAACTGAAAACTTCATAATTTTTTGGACGCACTCGCTAGCGATGACGTTCATGCAAACTCGCACTAACTTAATTTTGTTTTGATTATTGCAATGTAAGCGCGTACCAAATCTTCCCCTTTGTTCTAATCTATGAATTAAAAACAAATTCGGATCGTGGAAAATTAATGCGAGAAAAAATAACAGACATGACAGGCGAGAAAATTAACAAAAGTGTAACGAAATTGTTGGATGTAAAAGAATATCATGGTACCTATTCGTGGTGGCCAGTGTCGCGCGACCAAGGAGTTATGAGGGCCAATTATTGTTATTTGTAGATTTAAACTAGGGATGTGATGGATATGTAGTTTCGGTTATGGATATTGGAATAATATTATACCGGTTTCGGTTACGGTTACGGATATTTTTTTATTTCGGCTATGGTTACGAATATCTGTGCTAAGTATAGAACGCAAATTCTAATAGTTGTCCAACACAGTTCTTGCCTTACGAATAGAATGGGCACAGAATACCTTTTTCTAAACCTTCTTTTGGTCTCACAAAAAGCTTTTTTTTGCAAAATGCAATAATTAAATCAGCGTAGGGACTTGCTTGACTCTGCCTACATCCGAAACTATCCGAAACCTTTGAATCGGTTATGGTTACGAATTTTTATTTTATTTCGGATATCCGAAACTTTCGGTTACGGTTACGGATATCCATAACATCCCTGATTTAAACACCGTCGTTAAGGAAATTATAAACTCAACTTATGTAATGACCTCAAAATAGTATTGTACTAACTAATTTCTTACTTCCTAAAGTTCAAAAATTTCTACTTACAGCGTTTGTATCCCAGTCAAAGCATCAAAAGTGCCATTTGATAGAGACCTGATGTTATTATCGTACAGCGATCTGAAAATAAATATTAAATGATAGCTAATTTAAAGAAAATATCATTTTATTAAAGGCATGAATGACGTTAAAGTACTCACAATAATTTCAGATTCTGCAAGTCTCTAAACGTGTCTTTCCTGACGCACGTTATTTCGTTTGAATTCAGCAATCTGTAAAAAAGTTGTTGTTATAATAAAAAAAAATATAGTGGGCAGATACATAAAGAACTGTCAAAATTTTAGACTCACAGTAGTTGTAGAGACGCCAAACCGTGAAATATTCCAGATGGAAGTTCCTTGATTTTATTCCCGTACAGGACCCTGAAAAATATACATTTTCAGTTAATAAACTAATTCGTTTAATGTAGTAACCTACACTAGTTCTGCCTTTGCAAATTCAATCAACAACGGAAAAAAAGATGTCAAAAAGGTCACTCACACAGTAATCATCTTGACATGTTACTGGCAATTAAAAATAAATAAAAACAAAAATAATAAAATAAATATAGAAGGACTTACAAAGAGCTCAGATGAGTTAACCCAGTAAACGCGTCAGCAGCGAGCTTCGTGATCTTATTGTTAGACAGATCTATGCGCGTGACCCGCTTCACAGCTGCGAACGCTCCTGTCCCCACTTCTGTTATCTCGTTCTGTTCGAGGCGGCTGGAAAAGGATAGACATATGTTAGGAATGAGAATCAAAGGTAATTTAGTTTTTATATCATTTGTTTTAGTAAATATAAAGAAGGACCTAGAATCGACCCCTGCAGGAGCCTTATTTGTTGTAAGAGAAATATAGTTCTGAGACAGATCATTTTAATTTTATTATGAGGTATTACAGAACATGGGTTAATAATTAACGAATTAACAAGGCAATTCAGGCGTAAGGTCGAAAATCGGTTCATAATTAACACTATCAAAAGCATTAAGGAAATCATTAATACAGAAAATACCCAAAGAGTGCAAAAGTTGCGAAAAATAATCTAAGTATCTACTTACGAAGTGGTGGTAGGGCAAGCAATATTTAGGACGTGTATAAAAATGACCTTAATACTAATTCGTATTCGTTTCAGCCAAATGACGTCTACTGCTGGACAAAGGCCTCCCCCAAGGATTTCCCTAACGACACACACATCTTCCGTCTCGTAGTCACCACTCGAGAACTTTTCTGCCCCAGCGGCCATCAGCTTTACGTCCCGCCCACTGTCACTTGATTTAAGCAATTCTGAGGGCTATGTCGGTCACTTTGGTTTTTCTGCGGATCTCCTCATTTCTGATTCGATTAGGTACATAAGACTATTAAAGAATTTGACTGTTTTTAAAGCTTACATCTCAGTGGCTCTATGAGGGATGGTGGTGGGCAGTTCTGACAGCAGCTTCTCTCTGCAATCCACGGTCCCGTCCAACGAGCAGCGGCAAGGCGGCGGACAGCGAGGCTCGGCGGAGCACTCGCCTGAGGATATAGCGTTGGTTGGACCTGGAATAAAAATATTATTCAGGTTAGAGAAACTTCATCACTGTCATTTTCAGTATAATTTTATCCACATGACGTTTATGGCTGAACAAAAGCCTCGCCAAACGATTTCAAGATTAAAACGGGACTATTTCCACCTCTCGTTCCTACCGATGCAACTCCTGTGTAGCCAGGATCTACAACTTGACCATCAATAAAAACCCAACCAGTGAAGGTCAAGTTTGTCCCGGGGGAAAGTTAAACTGTCATTGAATCCGCAACGAAATTAATCAGAAGAACATACGAGGAGTTCGAATTTATGGATCGATTTCTCTCCAGTGTAAACTGAGGTATGAACGTACCACTGCAGACCAGCTCGTGTGCTTCCAAGTCAGTGAGCAGGGCACCTTTCAGCGCTGCTGGCGCTTGACACCTGTTGATAAAGAAATAGTTGTACTGTAAGCTCATAATATTTCATATTCTTTTGAAAGTTATGCAGCAGATGCTTCGTTTGTTTGTTTTCAGCTAAATGACGTTCACTGCTGGACGCCAAGCTTCCTCAATGACTTCCATAACGACCGGTCAATCCGGCGACCTTCACCAGATCGTCGGTCCACCTAGTGGGTGGCCTGCCCACACTACGTCTTAATGCCCGTGGTCGCCACTCGAGAACTTTTCTGCCTCAACGACCATCAGCTCTGCGCACTATGTAGTGGTCTCTGGCCTCTGGAGATGGTTACTACAAAATACTACTACTCGTACTAGTGTCACAGAGGGTGTGCAGCAAGCAGGAGTTTCAGCCAAAAGACGTCCACTGCTGGACAAAGAACTTCTAAGGATTTCCACAAGGACTCTTCCTTAGCTGCCCCAATGCCATCAGGGGTTACACAAGTTATCTTGTACGAGCTAGAACTCACCTGGCACCAACTCCCGGAATAGCGGCCTGCATCCAGCGTCAAACTTTTAGAGGTTGTCGGTCCACCTTGTGGGTGGACGTCCTACTGCGTATCAGTATGTGGCCTCCACTGCAGAACCTTGATGCCTCACCTGCGTACCGTACTATGTGCCCTGCAGCAGATGCTTACCTGGCACCAACTCCCGGAATCCCAGCGGCCCTCACAGCAGTAGACAGTCTCGCCACCCTACAGTCGCAGACCACCGGGTTATCCGTGAGCCTCAGGGTGTGAAGCCTGGTAATGGCGGCCGGCTCCAAGGCCAGGTACGTCAGGTTGTTGTTATTGAGGGTGCTGTGGACAACATTATAAGGCCATAAGTCATGGAATGTGTTAATGAATATCATTTCTGTGCTGTGGACAAAGGAACTAATTTGGTATTACCTATATTTACGTCACAAGGCCATAAGTTAAGAATGCCAAGATTTGGAAGTTTAACTTGGCTTGTCTTCTGAACTGGCACTCATTAAGATTCAAGTCGACAACTTATGACTGTGTCATTAGTCTAGGCGCAGACCACCGATTTTTATTTGGCCGATACCAAATCTTTGTAATGTGCGCAATCTCATACATTTCCATGCTGATTAACAGCCCGACCCAACTATCGGCCAACTAAAAGTCGGTGGTTTGTGCCTAGGCTTAGAAATCTGACAATTTGTTAAAACATAATGGCAATCTACAAAGAGGTTGATAAATGCAGAATCTTCTATTATTACATTTACATACTTTACTTCATCAAAGGTACCTTACAGAAATTACAATATAGGCATCTTAACATTCTGTGTACAAGTTATTCGGGTTTATTTGTTAGAAGAAACACCAGTTTCTATGGTTGGCTAGTCACATTTGAACTTGATGGGATTACGAGTACCTATTCTTACACGTCTCAATAATTAAATACTTAATTATGTCTAAAATTAAATACTCACAGCACTTCAAGGCTCTTCAGATGCTCCAGCGCCTTCTCATCCACACACTTGAGCTGGTTCCCATCAAGATGGAGGCTCTTCAGCGCCGTCAGCCCACGGAAGGTGCGCCGGCTTATTGCGGTCAGCTCGTTCCTGCTTAGGTCTCTGGAATGTACAGGTAATGTTAGAAATAGGCAGGTGGGATGCCAAACGTATCGTCAGCAGAATATGAGTAGACTGTGAGAGGGAACGTGAAGAGAGACTGCATGATGAGTTTATAATGACAGTGAGGCATTTAAACTTTTTAAGACCAGTGCAGATGGACAGAAAAAAATAAATAAAAAAAAATCTCCGAAAAGTACACAGGCACTGACTTAACACTCAAGGTGTGCGGAAAAAATAGTACCTCGTCTGCGTAGGCTTTTTACGTTAACCCTGAGACATAAGATTTTAAACTTTCGCGTTCCATTTCAACTAAAATAGTAATAAAGAACTTATGGACATCGAGTAAAAAAAAAAGCCTAAGAAATAATAATAATAAAGTCCTTTATTGCTTCTACAACATACTTATTCTAGTTACAATAATGTTGATTGACATAATATTATGAGGAAGCAATTGGAGGTGGCTCAGCGAATGCTGCCTGAAAAATACTCAGGCTGCGCTGATTTTCAGCCACTCCCATTTCTCTATAGGTCTTATGCGAGAATTGGGTAATGAGGGCTAATAGTAATACATTTACAAGTGGCAATTAAAAAAAAATAACAAGGATGTTAACTAAATTTAAATAGTAAGACACGAGCCGCCAGTCTGCTTGTGACCACGGCTGCAGCATCGCAGATTCGCAGCCGAAACGTCAAGCCAGAGTACATAGTGTAACTCATTAATAAACGTCGCGTTAAGTCGTAAGTTCGTGTCTTACTATTTTGAGACAGCTTCGTGAAAATAATATGGCTGAGAAGAAGCAGCGTCAGCAACTCGGCCATTTTGTCGGCCTCTTCTCATAAAAAATACTAAATTTGAATTTGGATCTTCTACCACAAGGTAGATCGACAACCTCATAACGACAGCAGGAAGGCGCTGGATGCAGGCCGCTACCAACCGTGCGATGTGGAAGTCATTGGGGGAGGCCTATGTTCAGCAGTGGACGTCCTGTGGCTGAAATGATAAATTATGATGAATTTGGGTGAATAAGGTAAGCTAAGGATACCGAAATGCAGTAAATAAATATTGTTCTCTCTCACAGTCATCGGCTGACAATACGTTTGGTTTTTTCTTGGCCAAATGCCAAGCTCTGGACATCCATTGGGGTAAGCGTCAGGGGTTAAGAGGGTTAGCTGACACCATGTTAGGACGTAGCATAGAACGAAGGTATTTTGAAATGTTGTAAAGGATATAAAATATGATGATGTATAATGTTTTTAGAATGATTCAAGTACGTAATACTGTATCCTGTATCCTAACTGAGAAAATAAAACTACTGCTATTTCGAATTCAATTAGCAGTTTTCTTTGTAAGTAGGTATACTCGTACCTAGAAGTGAGCCTTAAGTATTTTTTGTATGTGAACACACAATACTTTACTAAACACATCTTTCAGGAAAGAACGAAAATATTTGATGTGTCACATACGCAAAATGTCAGATACTCATTGGCAGAATTGCAAAAGCCCAGAACCGAGATACGCAAAAAATTTGATGTACCTACACAGAAGACCGTACGTGGAATGGGACACGGAACCATTGAGATATAATGTAATGTACCTACTAGTAATATTACTTCAATGCATGGAACGCTGAATGTCAGACACGTATAATGGTAAGATACCTACACAAAATGCTAGACATAGGTACCTACGAACTGTAGGTACCTACGAACGATCTTCTAATGACAAACGAAAAATGCTCACAACTTAACTACGAATTCTCACCGCTAATTTCCCTCGCAAATCTCTACTTCAAAAGTAGCCTAATCAAAAAGGCTTGTCCACAATTTCGATTACAAAGTTTCAATCAACAACTCCTCAACCACTGGAACCCTGAGACTTGGCTAATTAAGGGGTAGGATCGTTTGCACGCGATCTCCCCGTTTTACTTGTAAAATATTCATAGTGGAGAAGCGAGAGGATTGTATGGACATGACCTCTAATATTAATAAACTATAGGCCGATAGAACATGTAGTCCACGGGAACTGTAAGGGCACTTTTAAATAAGATGTTTTTGAAACATTTGTAAAATAAGTTTATAAAAGTCAACAAGCAAATTAAATAGAGTCTTTAAGTATTACAAGAACTACCTATTGTATTATTATTCTGTTAAACGGCTTCAATATTGGTGTGTATTTAAAGCACAATGCTTTCGCCAATGTGGAGTGTTAAAAAGAGACATGGTGGACGATGGAGTTTGTAACGGAAAAATAATGAAGAGTGGATACATTTTTTACGACGTTTGCGAAACTAAAGACGGTGTAGGTAGAGTTTATGGCAAGGGTTTTTAGAGTTATAATTCTTGTAATCTTGGCTCTACGTGAGATTTGATAACATTTTAAGCGAGCCAAATGTTCTTGTATTTACAACAATTTACATGAAAATGTTTTGGGGGGATGTTTCTTGTATGGTACCCAATCACCCCATAGTACTACAATACTTGCTTATTTCGAGACTACCAGCTGTTTAAAAGTTGGACATAGTCAGGTCCACACTAAGCCTTCCCACCCGTGGGGTCGGCAAATTGTTTCCTATCATGAATAATAGAGCTGCTCTCAAATTGGGCGGTGAGACTTTACGAGCTTTAGCGAGCTTTTTATTGGAGGTCGCTTTACTTCGGCTTAGAGCTTGCGAATAGGATGGAATTCTGATTTAAGCTACTAGATTTTGCTAGTGGCTTTGCACGCATGGATTGAAATTGATATATACTAATACAAAGCTGAAGAGTTTGTTTGATTGAACGCGCTAATCTCAGGAAGTACTGGTCTGATTTGAAAAAATATTTTTGTGTTGGATAGCCTATTTATCGAGGAAGGCTTTGGGCTATTCATCATTACCCTACAACCAATAGGGGCGGTGCAGTAAAGAAAAATGTTGCAAAAACGGGAAATATTATTCAAACTATTTTCACGCGTAGGAAGTCGCGGGCACAGCTAGTAAATTATAGCCTGTATGTTATTCTGGTGTTCAAAGAACATTACAGTAAAGTTTTATATAAATCCGTTGAGTAGTTTTTGCGTGAGAGAGTTACAAACATACCTACATCGATCCATTCTCACAAACTTTGGTACGAATACGAAAACAGCGCTGGTAGGGCAAAAAAAAGAATGAGACATGTATAGGCTCCTTAAGAGCATTTGACGATTTGTGAGTACTAATTTAATTAGTCTAAACAAATAAAGAAAATTTTGATTTTGATTTTCTTGTTTCACTGCTAGGATAGGGTACAACGAATTAAAATGACTTCACAGTAAAGATGTCAGAGTATTTTGAGCCAAAATACCTAAATACACCAATTTTCTGTTATTATCGACGACCAATGCCAGACAATTATTTGGTCAATATTGGTTACTAACATGCCGTTATTAACAAGCCGTTAGAACGAAAATAGATAGTATTGATTATTCCTCAGACGATGTTGGATGTCAGGTTAATAAATTAAGAAATCAGTATTAATGGACTCTCTATTTGAAACTGCTCCTGAATCGAATGTACCTACTACTACTATTTCTATCTATTTATTTATATTAACCGGCAGACAGTGGTGACTGAGTTTGTTGCGGCGCTTCTTCTCAGCACTTGCCAAATGTTGGTCTCGAAGCGCTGGTAGGGTAAAAAGATTATGAGACATGTAGAGGCTCCTTAAGAGCATATGACGATTTGTAAGAACTATTTATTAGTCTAAACAAATAAAGAAATTTTGACTTTGACTTTGACTTTGCCTAGCTAACACCAGCACCTACCTATACAGAAAATTTATTGAAAAAGAGGCTGACAATAGTGACTGAGTTTCTTGCGCTGCTTCTTCTCAGCACTGGCTCACACTACTGTCACAAAGTAATAGTGCCT
This sequence comes from Ostrinia nubilalis, assembly GCF_963855985.1. Taxonomy (NCBI): domain Eukaryota; kingdom Metazoa; phylum Arthropoda; class Insecta; order Lepidoptera; family Crambidae; genus Ostrinia; species Ostrinia nubilalis. Next base: position 666,389 of record NC_087117.1, read on the forward strand.
TTAAAAGAACACTCAAATCCCAAATTTCAAGACAATAATGTGGGCTGATACCGAAAAGAAGTAAGTAGAGCAAAGAAAAGAAGTTATTCAAAGAAAATGTAACAATCACGTTTAAAGAAGTTTGACTGCCATTAAACAAAAGAAGAAGAAGAAAAACTGACATTCAGTCCACAGACAAGCAATTAGAATCAAGTGACAGCTGTCAATTTACCACCACTTGAATTTTTCCTCTTTTCCATTCACCCTGAGCAGTTGTGTATTTGAAAAACCCAATAATACCCGTCGGAAAATCTTCAAGAGTCCTGAAACGTTTCAAACCCAGCCGAAACCACAAAGAAGGCATTGTTTTTGGATTGCTTCAGAAGTCGAGAGGTCCATTAGACGCCATTTTGGATTTGGCAAATGGCGGACGGATTAGTTGGCGGGAAACTTTTAGTGCTGCTTTTTTAGGTTAGTTTTTTCGGAAACGCTTTAGTGTTTTGAATCTAAACTGTTTTTGGGGAACAAGTGCGAAATAACACGGAATTTAATTGTTTAAAATCTTATTGTGAAGACAAGAATTCAATTAAACTTTCTGACTGAGTTTTAGAACCATTTTGGAAGTACCTAGGTGACTGTCACCAACGAAAAGTTCGAATGTAACAACTCAATTAAAAAGATGTAACAAAGCGTTTATTATGATTTGAAAATTAAATAATTGATTATTGTTAGTTTTTCAACCTTTACATAGGTTTTACACGTTTGGTGTAAACTCGCACTAAGCACAGTGTTTCTCTCGCTCACTCACAATCGGCTAAATAAATCCCTAAGTTAATATTATAAATGCGAAAGTAATTTGTCTGCCTGTGTCGCTTTCACGCCTAAACCACTGAGCTAATTTTGATGGGCAAAGAGATAGTTTGAGTCCCGGGAAGGGACATAGGATAGTTTTTATCCCGGTTTTTGAAACAGGGACGCGCGCGATCAAGTTTTTCTGTGACAGACAAATTTTAACGCGGGCATAGCCGCGGGCGGAAAGCTAGTTACTCATAAATGTCAAAAACATGAAGAAAAACATCTCAGGACAACCTGTCTAAAACAAAAAGTGTTTGACCCTATCTATCTAGCCCAGACGAAAGTCATTAATCTGTGGGACAGCCGCCATCTTGCGGAGCGCGGGAAGCTGCAAATGGCGGATTACGGCGAAAGCTTTTACTTGTCCCGCGGTTTTATATTATTTTTTCTCCGAGAGGATGCGACTGTTTTTGAAGTGAGGGAGGTTTGTCAAGTTCGCGTTGTGCTAATTGATTGGTTAACTTCTGTGGACGCGAAGTACTTAATTAGAAGTGGACAGCACGAATTTTTTGCTGCAAAATACCTCCTTTTTTTGAAAATTATAAATAACTTGTAAAAATCGAACTGCCTAAGGCGGGAATTGAACCCACGACCTTCCGCTTGCCGGGCTTTTTTTTTGCTTGACTCTTAACGCTAAAAATTAAATAACTAAAATACCTCCTATTAATTAGGTCCTGAATTGCTAGTGTCTTGCTTTATTTCCTATAGTTAGTTATACTATGTTCAGCAGTGGACGTTCTATGGCTGAAATGATGATGATGATACTTAATTAACATACCTACACCTACCTATAATTAATATACCTACCTATAGCTTGAAAATCTTATGTTATGTTTTATTCTTGTAGCATCAAGCCTTGTCAACTTTTCGGTCAACTAGCTTTTTCCGCGGTTTCACCCGTTCATCCATCCATCCCCACAAAATTTCACTGTCTGGTACCTTAAATATGTAAAAGTATTTCCATTTTATATTTTCAACACAGCATTAAAGACATTTTCCTTAATCACGAAAGAAAACTTGGACATTGTCTTCAAAACTCTCATTAATACACTAATTATAACCCTTCGCGGAGTAATTCAGTTGCGGAGTTACCAAAAATCCTGCCAAATTGCTTTCAGCCGCCATTTTGTGGCGCAACAAGATGGCGGTGTTTCCTGTCATAGATTAAACAGAAAAACCAATGCAGATTACAGAACCATTTAGATCATTGGTTACCAAACTTATTAGAGACGCGCCCCCTTTCGACCATATAAAAGCAAACTTGGCGGCGCAGAACAAGGCGAAAAAAATCGGAATAAAACGCGAAGCTCAAGACCGAACGCGATGGAGGACTGTTGTGACGCCCTCTGCCCCATCTAGGGGATCTATGTATGTAAGACATTAACACCCGTATTCACAAACGATGCTTGCTTAAGTGAAGCAGCAAATTAAACGCACAGCGTTGAATAGAGCTCTGTGATTGATTCGTGTGTGACTCTGTGCGTTCACGCGTAATATTTGTGATTACGGGCGTAAGTCAAGTTATTTCACGAAAGATTTTCTTGAGCTGGCTGTTATCCCACGAGCTACGCCAAGATGGCGCCTCCCGAATCGCGGCTCATCACGCTAATTGCTTAAATTAATTATTGTTTAAGACACTCGGTTTTAGTTACCCTCAGGGCGAACGTGTTGCAATTGGGATATAATTACTAATTGAGTACATTTCGCTGGCTTTTGGCGGATTGGGATTACTTCTGGGTCAGATGATAAGGTTTAAGATACAGATATGAGCACCTACAGAAGTACCTAAAGAAATAAAAGTAATTGAATTTGTGCAATATTAACAATATTAGAGACCCGCCCCGGTTTTGGACGGATTCAATGTATTATGCCTTGAATCGCTCTATATTAAAATCCGTTGCATAGTTTAAAAGTTTGCATATAGACGGCGGGAGCGACTTTGTTTTATACTATGTAAAGATGACGTTGAAGAAAATTAATAATTTATATGCTAGATCCGTGTAGTTCTGGCAGAATAAATTAGGACCACTCACACTCTTCCCATTAAGGCGATTAAGAGACAATTATGCGAGCATCAGGCCTCTCCAGGTTCTGGAGTGGAGGCCACGTACCGACACAAGGTGGATCGACGACCTCATAAAGGTAGCAGGAAGGCGCTGGATGCAGTCCGCCACCAACCGGCCTTTGTGGAAATCATTGGGGGAGGCCTATGTTCAGCAGTGGACGTCCTATGGCTGAGATGATGATGATGATGGTGATCCTGAGGCCTCTTCAACCCGTCTGATCAGCCTGGGGAGTGTAGGCCAAATCCTTCATTTGCCTGAGCTCCGTGCTCTAGCAGTGATGATGATGATGATAATGCGCTCTACAAACAATAATGTCGTTCATAGTCTGTGCCATGATTACACAAAACTACATGAGACAATGGAAGTTTTTCTCGGATTTCCTGTGTTATGATTTTGGAAGAATCGATTGATCAACATGTTTTAAGTTTAAGACTCATAAGTAGGTAACTCATAAGCAGGAAGACGCTGAACGCAGGCCACTACCAACCATTCATTGTGGAAATCTCAAGTCATTGGGGGAGGCCTATGTTCAGCAGTGGACGCCCTAGGTCTAAAATAATGATAAGTAAGTAGGTAACTGTTGTTTAACAGGTATTTAGTGGACATCTTAATCAATTTAAATTCTTTTTATGAGGTGGCAAAACTGAAATTCTTGAGTATTAACGTCAACTCTCCAAATGTAGCGTCTCTCATTTTCACAGTTGGGACGAGGCCTGTCCCTACAGTTCTGCAGTTGGACGTTTAAATAGGTAGACTTTTTTTTTAAACTGTAGATCTATTCAAGCACTACAGACAGATAGAGAAAGGTAATCCGTCATTGGACCCGCAACGAAATTAATACCCGTATTCACAAACATTACTATGAGGTTTCACAGTCTGCGTGGACGTACAAGGTGACACACGATCCAAACACAGAGCTCTATTCAACGCTGTGCGTTCGATTTGCTGCTTCACTTAAGCAAGCATCGTTTGTGAATACAGGCGTAAGTACAAAATAGGAGGTCGCAAGCAAGATAGGGTTCTTTCAATTGAATTTTTTATGACACACATACCTACCTCCAGCCTTTTCGATTTACACGCGAAAATATTCATCGAAATCCATGTGAAATTCAGGAGAACCTTAAAATAAATCGCCAGTAATCCTCGATCGCTACCCTCCTCAAGTTTTCAGGAGTAATGTGTTTCGGCTAGAAGATTGACGTTCCGTTTTACTGAAGGTGTTTTATGGATGGGATTTGTTGACGGGAATTGAAAATATCTTACTACGTAAATTGGAAAACTCCCCATACAGAAATATAAAATAAACATTTACTGACCGAGATTGGTTCAAAAGTCGATATGCCAGCAGGCCTGTTCATCTCCGCGAGTTTGCATCAAAAACAAAACACGCGCGACTACCCCTCCTGAGATACTTAATCGACAGGACCATCACGAGCGAGTATTGACGCACGCACGTGTATTCTTCACCCATTTGCATTGTAAAGACAATAAACTATGAACATGTAAAAACGGTGGTGTAATTAGTACTGTGCAGTATTTTAACTTCCTGAATAATAATAGAAACACAAAATATAATTCATGCTTATTCATGTATTTCCTCAGCCATTTTCCGCAGTTTGGCACCTCACGTCACACATCATTTTACCGAAGTCAGCCCTATGGCTTCGGCGCAGTACCGATCACTGACGTTTGTCAACAAAATGGCGCTCAGACAGACAGACTTGACTTTGGAGTAAGTATAAATAGGTAAATGAAATTACAACATAGATTTATTTTGGGGCTAGATGGCGCTGTGTGAGACTGTCCAAAGATATTTATATTATTTATTTATTTACTTTATTTATTTATTTATCAAAAATAAACTATCTACATAACATAAGTAAGTATATGTATTAATGTATAAAATTCGCAGGTAGACCGAGCGAAAAACATTGTTCTACGGAGCTCATTAGACGGAGGCACTTCCGGGGCGACAAAATGGCGGGCGCACTTCCGGTTAGGGAGGGGACATGTAATCGATATATCGATATCGAAATTGTACATGGTATGATACACGAATAGGCAAAAATGGCAGCCGAGCTGGTAAAAATCAATGCGACATGTACTGGCTATTAGAGCCAGTTTAAGATTTGACAACTACACTTTGATCTTCTAAATAATTAATTTACCAACTGGTGTTTCGATACTTATTGGTGATCAAATAAATAAATACCTAGTCGTCAGTTTAGTTTCCACTGCAGGAACACGACCCTCTCTAATTTACCAGAGGCAAATTAATGATTAAGAATACATTCCGCACACTGATCAGATAAGTCGGAGTGGCTTATTTTTGCAATTTTTCAAACTTTACTAATAGTCAAAACTGACGAAGGGGTTAAAAGTTTAGAACTATCGATCCAATTGATTGACTCGATTGCTTTCATATCGATATCATCATCTACTTATCGATAAGTACTGCACATCACTAGCGCCTTCAAAGCCAATACCGTCTGTCGTTCTTCCGGAGCGATATCGCAACTTTGATCACTTCGCGTCACTACCAAAGTACCAAGGACAAAGCTTTGTGATCGACTCTGAGGGTAGAACAATCAGAGAACTTGTATGGAATCCTGGTAGAGACGGCAAATCATGGTACAAATACTACGGCATCTTAACTATGTCACTAAAATCAAAATTTATTGAAGCGTTTAAAGTTTTCTTTTCAAGATTTAAGTACGTAGTATTTCTAGTAATAAATAGGTAGGACAAAGTTTCTTTCGCCAGTTCTTCTTAGCACCAAGCTATTTTTAGGACTTGTAAATAACAATTGCCCTAATAAGGCAAATCATCTATACTAATATTATAAATGCGAAAGTAACTCTGTCTGTCTGTCTGTCTCTCTTTCACGCCACTGAACAGATTTTAATGAAATTTGGCATAGAGATAGTTTGAGTCCCGGGAAAGGACATAGGATAGTTTTTATCCCGGTTTTTGAAACAAGGACGCGCGCGATAAAGTTTTTCTGTGACAGACAAATACACGCGGGCGAAGCCGTGGGCGGAAAGCTAGTTCTAATATAAATAATTTGAATTAGTTAAAGACGGATACGTTCCTCAGTCAAAACTTCTTATTTTTCTCATCAACAAATTTCTTTATTCAATTAGGTACCAACAAAGGTACAAACAAACAAAGCAAAGATTATGGATTACTTATCTGTACTAATATAATATTTCAATGCGAAAGTATGGATAAATAAGAAGAAGATAGATAAGATCGAATTTATTTTCAGACCTGAGACGAGGCCCCATAAAATTATGAGTTGAGAAGTTTTTATCCCGGCTTAAAAAATGTGAACTCATGCGGGAAAATCTTCGAGTATGCACTTATATACATACATTATATTTTACAAATATTTTGGTCGCCCCGATACAAAGATAGACATAATACCCCAAAGAAAACCCATGTCCCCAGCCATCCAACCACCTCAGCAAAGTTCACAATCCTCGGCTGCACCCCCCGGAACGTCTTAAACTACAATGGAGGCGAAAATTGCGAAGGAATCTCCCGAGGGACATGCGGACTGACGCGAGCATCACAGACTACTATAGTTCTAGACTCTAATGCCCGTCTTCACAAACATTACTATGAGGTTTCACAGTGCGCGTGGACGCACAGGGTGACACACGAACCAATCACAGAACTCTATTCAACGTTGTGCGTTCGTTTGCTGTTTCATAGTTTGTGAATACGGGCGTAAGGCTGGGTTGCATCACCAAACTTTAACAGTAAGTATGTTTAACAATAACCGGTGTTATTGTCGACATTTTTGTATGGAGTTTGACAGATTTTTGACGTTTGTTAAAGTTAAAGTAAAATGGTGCAACTCAATCTATACTTTTGTTAGTTGACTAGCTTTTACCCGCGGACGCGTTACTCCTGTCGTAAAAAATCAAAAAAGCTCATAAAACTAATTTTATTTTTGCAAAAAGCACTTTTATAAGCCCCAGTATTAACCCTACTACCAGGCCTGTTCATCTCCGCGAGTTTACATCGAAAACAAAACACGCACGATGGCCCCCTACAGGATTACTATTCGACAAGGCCTCACATACGAGCGAACATTGACTCACGCATGCGTATTCTTGTGTATGATGGAAAAAATTAAGAAAATGGTGTACTAAATACTGTGCTGTATTTAACTGCCTAAATAATAATAAAAACACAGAATGTACTTTTTTAAGTTGCCTGAAGACATGGAGAGGTAAATAAGTAGTTAATATTATTCATGATAATTCATGCTAAATCATGTATTTCCTCCGCCATTTTCTGCAGTTTGGCACCTCACGTCACATCATTTTACCGAAGTCAGCCCTATAGCTTCGGCGCAGTACCGATTACTGACGTTTGTCAACAAAATGGTGCTTGACTCTTGAGACAAGCTAAATTACACCATATTGTTAATGACATTGAGCATACATTTTTTTAAATACCTTCGCGAAGTAAAACTTCTGTACGTAGTACTTATTATTCTGTGCTACTACCACTGCTACGGGACAATAAATGGGCCAGTGCTGAGAAGAAGCAGCGCAAGAAACTCAGTCACCATTGTCAGCCTCTTTTTTAAGGGCTTACAGTTTTTAAAATAGTATACATAGTTATACATTTTCAAAACTGAACTGTCGTGTGGAAACACAGAATATGAGCGTTTGAAGTTCAAATAGCTTTGAATAGATCGGTTTTTTTTATTAAGACACGTTATTATTAAACGGGATCCTGCACTAAACAGGACATGTCTCCTTTTATTTTCGTCTAAAAATTAAAAGCCTAATTTTAGAAGCACTTCAAACTCCTTCTATGTTCTTCTGATTAATTTCGCTGGGGGTCCAATGACAGTTCAACTTTCCCCCGGGACAAACTTTAACGTTACATTAATGCACTAAAATGTTTTGGCATAACCTTAATTTTTAATTACTTTTTTGTCGTCTATTGCTAGAATTTGTCTGCATACCCCTCAGACGGCGGACGGAGTCTCTAGTACATAATTCAGGACAACATTTAATTTTACAAGGGCTGCCGGGGTAGTGTGGGAGTTGTTCTTTGTTTTGTTTGTGTTTTTTTAGTTTTTAGAGGGTAAGATGACGTGACTACACTAAGATAAGTTAAAAAGTAGCTTTTTCCTACGAATGCGTGTTTTCAAAATATATCAATTATTAATTATAGTTTATCCCACCAAAAACATCTACATAAACATATTTACATAACTTCACAAACTCTACAGTTACTTAATGCTTGAACATTTAGGCTGATTTGCACTATCTTACTTTAACTTTGACAAACGTCAAAAATGTGTCAAACTCGCAAACTCCATACAAAAAACACCGGTTATAGTTATTGTTACGGTTAAAATAAGGTTGTGTAACTATCTTACCGTATTGCAAATAAGGGAAAGTCGTAGGTAAATAGATCCTAGTCAGTAATATGTTACTTAAATAAGCTACGGCATCACTAATTCACGAACTAAATTTAACAACCTAGCTTTAGAAACTTTAAAGGTCAATGTATAACCCACTTCATTTTAAGCTGCATGTGTCAAACAAGGCTGTATGTTTCTTTAATAAAGATAAATAAAAATAAATTGAATATTTATTGATACAGCTTTCAGCCAAACTTTAATCGAACTTGAAAAAAGAGCGTTGAAAACTAACTCTGTATTCAAGGTTCTATATTAAACCGTTTTAAAACGAATAATTAATGTGTCATCTACATAATTATGTATGAATATAAAAACCCCAACTAAATCCCAAAAAAAAGAACTAGTGTACAAAACCCTTTTTTCCTGTTAGAAACAAAACTCAAAAGCTCTACCCAGCTTTAGCAATGAGCTTACTCTCAAAGCTTCGGGTATTGTGTGTACGCACGGGCGCTTTAGAGCTCACCTTTGAAATCGTATACTGCAGGCCACAGAAAGGTAACACTACAGATTTTTTTTAAAACTTTGGGCCAAAATTTGGGAAAACGAGAGGGTTTCATTAGAAAGATTTAAGATGGAATGTCAGGCGATATTGACATTAAAATTGTCAGAAAGTCAAGATCAGTTTCGCAATAAATGTTTGGCAATTTGCATGCATAAACCCACACATACATACGTTGTGGAGGTATAATAGACCATGTCATTGCTGCAATTTCTTTTCCTCTCTCCAACAATGGTTTCCGCAGAATAAGCATGACGTGTCATGCTCTGGGTTCTACTACCTACCTCCGAGCATGACACATGCTGAGCGGGAGCCATTTTTGGTTCTAACTCCGTATAATTCCAACTTGTTAATTGTAATTTATGTTCGAACCAAAATAAATGTTTTTCTTTCATTCAGTTTTGCAGTCCACTTCCCGCGACGCCAACTTCAAGTTGTGTCAATCGTCTTCTTCGTCGTCGTTCGGTCGTCGGTTAATCGATCTGGGAACGTTCCTTGCTACGTTTACCGAGACGTGATCCAATAATCCGGTTACTCCATCTTACATCACTTCTACGACATACGAAGCTCGCCCACTGTCAGATTTTTTAAAATAAGCTAAAGTAAAAGTCATTTCCTTTTTTTACACGAGCTAGGAGCGCGCTACTTTCTGCACAAGCTTTAGTAGGTACCTATATGGCTAAAATACGCCCTAAAACTTAATGTTGCCAGTTTCTTTGCCTCGCAGTGCACGCCACTTTTATCGTAAACGTCTGGAGGATGAAAGGCGCGTGTTATTCCTCGCCTCAGTTAAGTCTGTGATTGTGCCTCTGCTGCTTTAGATTCTACAAAACAACGCTTAAAACGCAATTTAAAATGTAGAAATTGAGCCAATTAAAGACTTAATTTTTGCTTGAAATTGAAACGTGCTTTGGGCTTGTAATATGCTTCGGGATTGTTAAAACTCATTTATTTATGCAAGTAGGCTTTTAAAAAGTACTTTTACACGTCCCAGTATTAACCCTACCACTGCTTCGGGACAATAAATGGGCCAGTGCTGAGAAGAAGCAGCGCAAGAAACTCAGTCACATTGTCAGCCTCCTTGGGTTTGGTTGGCGTTGCACGAAGACATCCCGTTTATTGCAGGAACGGTTTTTTTGTAGGATCCCCTTTTATAGTATCAATGTTCACACTAACATCCCGTTTGCAGTGTCCCGCAAAAAAACGATCCGTTCGAATTTGTAATTCGAATTTCAAACACACATTTATCTGTGTTCAGACGACATCGCAACAGTCCAGTTTTGCGGGATACTGCATTACTGGATCTTTTAATAAGATATCTCTTTCGAAGCCACACAATTTACCCTGCATTTACACTAAAGTTAAGTTCACTAATTTCACACAATAAACTACCCTTAAAACAAAGCCGGAAAAACCCCCCAACTTAAATTAATTAGTGGCTACGTCACATCCGGGGCAAGATGGTGGCGCTTCCCGCGCTACAATTTAATCACTCCCCGTCGAACCGCCTAGCACGTCGGTCGTGCATGGTCTTGCATTTATTACCAAGGATGTTATTTTTTTTTTTTTTTATGTGACAGGAGCAGACGGATCACCTGATGGTAAGTGATTACCGTCGCCCATAGACACATGTTATGGATACGGTTAAACAATTTACGGGACTATTCCCACCTCTCGTTCCCACCACTGCAACTCCTGTGTAGCCAGGATCTACAGCTTGACCGCCAATAACCCAACCAGTGAAGGTCAAGTTTGTCCCGGGGGAAAGTTAAGCTTTCATTGGACCCGCAACGAAATTAATCAGAAGAACATAGGAGTTCGAAATTAAGGCTCGACTTCCCTGGATACGGGTAGGGATATTAGAATAATATTATACCTGTTTCGGTTACGGTTACGGATATCCATAACATCCCTTAGCGCTCATAATAAATTATGTTCGAGACGTGTACATTTGCGCAGCTGATATGGAATTTTGTGCGTCTACGAGTTGGGTTGGATGGAATTTGCTTGGAAAATGGGCGTAATAAATTGTTTTGTAGACTACGTGCTCTGGCAGTTAAGTAATTAATAAAAAATATGACTTTAATAATTTTATCATTAAGTAAAACACAAATTATGCATTTTTGTTAAGTCAATCTAGAAATCTACCACAAAGTATTTTGGTGGATAGAATATTCACTATGAAAGGATCATGAAAACCCTTCTGTATCAATGAGAATACGTCATGGTCAGTACAGTAACTTGTTCGAATAATATTGTTATTCTACTAATCTCGTTCTCTCTCAATTTTGAAATCGACAAATAGTGGTGACTGAGTATTTTGCGGCGTTTCTCTTCTGGCAAATGTTTGCCTCGAAGTGCTGGTAGGACAAAAAAATTAGACATGTAAAGGCTCCTTAAAAGCTTTTGACTATTCGTAAGTACTAATTGAATTAATCCAATACTCAATCGTTTATTGCATTTCAAGTAACAAGTGTAGTATAGTTTGTATCCAAGCAAATAAAGACATTTTTTATTTGATTTGATGACGCGAGCGACATCTTCCGATTGACGATTCGCACTTGCCTAGTTTTTTTAGACAGTTTAACTTTCCTCCAGGAAAAACTTGACCTTCACTGGTTGGGTTATTGGCGGTCAAGCTGTAGATCCTGGCTACACAGGAGTTGCAGCGGTGTAACGAGAGGTGGGAATAGTCCTGTTTTTAACCAGAGTTTTATAATCAAATCATTACCAACTTCACAACTTACCGTCTACAATAATCAAACAAACATTGTATCTCTAATTAGATTCATAGCAAACATTCATACTAAACCTCTCGGAATCACGTTCCCATTCATTTGTAACGAGTCTAACGCCCGTATTCACAAACATTACTATGAGGTCTCACAGTGCAGACGCACAGGGTGACACACGAACCAATCACAGAGCTCTATTCAACGCTGTGCGTTCGATTTGCTGCTTCACAAGCAAGCATCGTTTGTCAATACGGGCGAGAATCACGTTCCCATTGGGTTTGTAACGAGCCTATGACATTTACGGGCCCTTAAACTTAAAGTAAAGACACCTACACACACGTCCGGTTGTCTGTCTGTTCACATGCGCATATATCACGGCTGTCATCGTAGGGAAGGGCCAAGATTCGGCGCTGGCGCATCGTAGAGATGGGCGGCGCTTTCTAGTTTTATCGATGAAAATTGACTTTCGCCTCCAATCCATTTGCCAGAGGGTTTGGCTTTCTCTCAGACGGGTTACGGAGGCCCGATATTCGCACATTTTGTCCCAGTGGCATTTTACACAGAAATATTTTTTTTTGATGTTAGATGATAATGATCAGACGTGGAATTGTGTAAAGCAATGGTAATCATTTGACAGTTCATAACGTACGATAAAGTGTTTTGACAGAATAATCGTACGTTATGAACTGTCAAATGATTACCATTGCTTTACACAATTCCACCTCTGGCTGGGTTACTGTTATATTATTATAATGTATACCATCAAAAAATAAGAAAGGCACTTAAATTTAAACCCTGCTGTAAACCCAGTTAATAAAAGCACGTAACTATAACATTATGCTTAAAAGAGAAATTCCAAACTCTATAAATGTAGAATAAACTCATTGAAAACCAAATAAAATAATTTGGTCTTATTTGAATTAATCAGAATTTTGCGCCATTCGTAGTTGACACATCTGCGCATCATTTAGAAAAATAAACCAAACATGACCGACTTACAGTAACAATAGGAAAGTCAACAACAGAAGATTAAAACCAAATATAAATTTCGTCTCTAAGTACACTCATACAAAGCCGGAACACAAATCAACTGTTACAGGACGTGATAAATCCGCTACCGTATTTGACTAAGCAGAAACGAATGGCCCAAATCCTTTACGCTCCATTCAGTGGCATGCGCGCGTCGATATACGTTTTTATCGACATAATCCCCTCACTAGAGGCGTGAGCACGTATGTATAATAAAAATCTTTCATTGTGGACCAGTTTGGGCCTATTATGATGTATCCTGTGTGGACACTGTGGACATTGGCCATAAGAGGGCTTGGATTTATAATGTAATCATTGGGAGAGTTCATGAGTTTTTTTGGAAGTAGAAGGGTATTTAGGAGTGACGTATTTAACTTCTTAAGACCGTCGTTGTTTGGGAAAACTGTGAGACTTGTTTTCAAGCTTGTTAATTAACGTAAATTTGAAAGATTGTGAGCATGGATGGTTTTTATATTTAGCTTATACCACTAGAGCTATTTGGATGATATTTGCTATAATATGTAGAGATAGTTTGAGACCCAGGGAAAAATAATAGAATGGCTTTTATCTCTATTTTTTACAGGGGGACAAGCGCGTTTTTTGATTGATTTTTTTTAACAAACTTATGAATACTTTCTGTGATAGCCCGAAGGCGGGCGATGCCGCTTGGAAAATATTAGGGGTTATAATTTTTGAAGTTTGAGAAAACCTTGAATATTTTGGTCATTTTTTCATACCTAATGATACTAAAAAACAACCATTTTTAACTTCCACATGTTTAAAGAAAAGGTTTTGTAAAAAAATATAATGAATTTGATGTTATAGGTTCACAATGTTATATCATTATTAATATTAGTAGTGACGTGAATGTGATCCACTTAAAATGTAACTTAAATCTAAAACTAGCTTATATACAGTGTTGCCACCACACAGAAAGCCTAGGTCGGGGTTACCAGGCTAGAAATTTAGCACATGTTAACTGTCACCACAGACTGTGGAATACAGGGTGTTTATTGCAGGGAGACAATGTTAGAAGGGTTGGTTGCAAGTGGATTTTTTTGAGAAATTTTTTGTTCAAAAAATCTCAAAAAAGTCTCAAAAGCTTTTGTTAAAAAACAGTTTCTTTCACCTTTAACAGAGGCCATAATTGAAACTTTTTTTTAACAAAATCGTTTATCTTGCAACATTTTTTAATCTTAATGAAAGAAAGAGGTTTTAAAACATTGGAATTATAAACAAAATCGAGGAACCCATCTAATGGAAAGAAGCATGAGGGCATTAATGTGCTATTCACCGGACGAAGGGACCGCCACATACTTGCGACTCGCGACTAATCGTCCTCAGACTTAGTCGTCAGTCGCAATTCTGTGGCGGCATAGGTCAAGGCCAAGCTTATGGGGTTATTGAGACTCAAGCGTCGGGTCGTAATTTTGTTATGATCCGACTATTTTAAACGCATTTTTTCTACATTTTAACGTAAAAAAAATCAGTTACGTTATATTTTCTTAGTTTTTTTTTAATTTAATTTAACATCTTATATTTTTACAAAATGTAAATTCAAAAGTAGAGGCTATTCTTGTAGGTCGATATTATTATGCTGTTAGCTTTTAGAAAAACGTTTTCTCAAAAAATGACGAATAAAATAGTTCAGACATTGAGCCGTCATGAGCTGAGTTTTAGTGTGTTTCTTGAGCATTTCTTTTATTAATCAATAATTATTACATAAATATAATCTTTTTCAAGTTAATTGAATGATAAATAAATTTACCTGAGTAGGTTAAATAAAGCAGTTTTATCTTATTTTTATGGCCATGATTATATTCAATTACTTCAGCCAGTTTTTAAAAATTGTATGTTCTTTCATAATACCTATTATTTTGGGATGCTTTTTCTACGGTCGTTTTTTTTTCTATTAAATAAAAGGATTTTCTAAAATGTTTTGAAACACAATAAACTCAAGCAACACGACAGCCGGGAATCGAAGCGGGGACCACACCGGAGGATCCTGCCTCTACTCACAGCCGCTGCAGGTGTCTCAACCTCAAAAACAGACCGTCGGCTAACTGAGTCAGTCGGTTATTGTTCAGTTTCCTGAAATAATACACAGTGACAGTGATATTGGGACACAGTTAGGGTTTTTTAAGTTTTGAAACGAAAAATTGAGAGATTTAGAATTTTTTGAAAGGTTAAAAAAATGTTTTTTGTTAAAATGTCCTTCCGTCCTTTTATTGCACTCACAACAGGAATTGGAAATACACAATAATGTTTTTTTTTTTATTTCAACAATTAATTAAGTTAATTGTGATGCTTCTATTGACATTAAAAATGTGGAATTTATGCATTAACTGTCTATTTCTAATGCACAAGTTTGAAAAGGACTTTTTATGTTTTTTAATAAATGTGTCTCAAAATCTACACCGTTCTTCAATCTGAAATCTCTAGTTAGAAGAACATACGAAACTAATAGAGTTCTAAAATTAAGTATAGCTTTTATATATTTATTGAAGCCATAATTTTTCAAAAAATATATAAACAGAGAATTGAATTATGGAAATAATAAATACCAATTTTTAAGTGTCAACAAAATGACTAAAATATACTAGTGTTGTAATTGAACAAGAAAAACTATCGATATTTTTCAGATGAAGTCTATGTAGGTAACTTATGTAAATACTATAAAGGTAAATTATATTATGTAAATTGCTTAAAAAATGAACTTACAGTCTCTCCAAGCCGTTGAGCTCCAAAAAGGCGTCTCGTTCGATCGTGTGGATTTGGTTCTCCGATAGTTGTCTGAAATATGTATTTTTTTTTATTAAAAAAATAAGTACCTAAGTATTACACTAAAAACTAGAAACTATTAAACGGAGGATTGTTTTTAGTTATGTACCTACGTACAAAAAAAATTCTTATTTACTTGTAGAAAAACATTTTTTGTAATCTTTAAATATTTTTTTATAATTTCTATGTACATTTTATTTTTTTAAGGTTTTTGCACGAAATTAGAGTAGGTACATACTTAGATGTTTTTAGTTTCTTCTTCAACCTAAAAGAGTCTTATTAAAGTATTAAAAAAATAACTTACAATATCTTCAAATCTTTCATGTTCTGGAAGTCGCTCTGGAAAATGATGGTGATGTTGTTCCCTTGCAGGTCTCTGGAACAAGCGAAAAAGGTTTATTAATAATAAACCTTAAACCTTAATAAAAAATAATAAAAACAAATAATTATTTTACTAAATCAGCTGTTCAGAAAAAAACAGCGCGGACGAAATTAAACAGTCTGTGTAAAATAATTTCAAGTCACTTAAAAAATGCACACGTAAGTATTAGCTTATTTTTTTTAATGTATATTTGGAATTATACTGGCAGAAATCATGGAGAAATGATTCGCAGATTAAGGCCCGCGTTAAACCAAGGCGGAGCGGTGTGGAGAACTGATTTAAATAATCTATCAGATTTCATTATTTCCATTTTTATTCTCCGCTCCGCGCTAGCCCCAAGTCCCCAACCGCTGTCAAATTCTATAGAAAAATTCGTCCGCCTTGGTGGAAACGGGTAGGTAACCCTAAAACTCTGAAATCTAAATTTCACGAATCTTTCACCAAAAGGTAAAAAAAAAATGTTATAAATAAATAAATTATTATTAATTATTACTTTTTTTAATGTTGTTTATAACGAAACGTAACGTAACTCGACTTTTTTCATAATTTTTATTTTGCATTAAGATAATTGCATCTCACAATTTTTTCGTGCACGAATCTGATCCGAATATTATGTACTCCCAAAATATATCCCCAATGGTAATAGTAAGTAATATTGTCACTCACTAACGTACGTGATAGTGCCATATTCGTCACTAAGTAACACTAACATTTACTTAACGGCGCCACTTAACCGGCACTTAGAAGCACTCAGTCACCAGCACTTAAGTGTCAAATTAAGTGTGCTAAGTTCACTAAGTTAGTGTGTAGAAGGTCTGTGGGAAATTGTAGAGTAAAAGCTAGGTTTGGAATATGAATAGAATATGGGAATGGAATAGCTATAGGTTAGAGCTTAGCTGAGTAATGCCTGAGGTATGGGAGGGTGTTTTTCTTGAGACTTCAGAATGATGTCCTTCAGATTTGTAATAATGTCATTCCCTCCCGTGCCGCTCCGCTATATTTTAAAGACTGTAAACCCTTGAAAAGGAGGCTGACAATAGTGACTGAGTTTCTTGCGCTGCTTCTTCTCAGCACTGGCCCATTTATTGTCCCGAAGCAGTGGTAGGGTTAATATCGGGACGTGTAAAAGTGCTTTTTAAAAGTAACACTGTCTGTATGTTACTTAGACTAAGTTACGAAAATAAATTTATTATTTATTTCATTTATTATGAGTTATTTTTAAAGGCTTTCCTAAAAGCCTGTAGTCTGTGGGGTCTAACTCAAGAAAACTTTTTTTTTTTTTTTTTTATGTGATAGGAGGCAAACGAGCAGACGGATCACCTGATGGTAAGTGATTACCGTCGCCCATAGACACCCGCAGACCCAGGGGCGATACAGGTGCGTTGCCGGCCTTTAAGATAAAGATACGCTCTCCTCTTGAAAGCTTGCAGGTCGTATCCGTCCGGCTTACCTGCTGCCCGCTTGAACTCATTACCCAGTAGAATACTGATAGGGCACATCCCATAGTTTTAAGCACCGAAAAAACGCCATGGGAAATTACCCACTTATGATGGATTTTCGTACGAAAACTCCTTCGTTATTACGACTTTAATCATAAAGTTTCGCGCGGAAAAATGTTGCCAGCTAAATATTATAACCTCTTTCTACAGGGTAATAAACTTTTTACTGCCTCTCCGAGTGGATAATAAACCTGCCTTTAGTCCATCGATTAAACATTACATGCACTTACGTCTGACATAAAATTGCGATGTTCTCGCCGATAGAATTTTGTAAATAAGATATGAGAAGAAATGAAAAATCCTGCTTTTTAAGTTACACACTTTTTGCAGCCACCAATTTTTTTTAGTCTTACAAATTTTGACTTTTTTTTTGTGGCAAGCCGAAAATTTTAGTGACTGTTACCTACTGTTAGCTGTTAGTTAGTTAGACCACAGTTAATTATTTAATTTAGTCAAAAATGTAATTTATTTGTAAGACTAAAAAATAGGTGGCTATAAAAAGTGTGTAACTTAAAAAAGCAGGATTTTAGCATAATTTAATAATAAATAAATAAATTCACGCAACCGACGCGCCGTAGATGTTAGTCATAAAACAAAATTTCCATCTACCTTCAAGGAATGTCACTTGACTCGATCAAGACCCGCCGCGCCGAAAAAACGTAACAAAAATATATCATTCGAATTATGAGCAATCAAACGAATTAGAGACGATCACGAGCGATTGTGTGGAATCGTTGAAACCCAATGAGTGCACTAGTGATGTGCGTGGGAGTGTCGGTCGTTATCGACGTCGATATCGTAAAGCAGGAGGACTTTTTAACCGCAGCGGAGAAACTTTTGGCTTGCATGGGTATTTAAGCTGATGGAAAGTGGTGATTAGGCCGAAAGGTGGAATGCTCAACTATGGAGGATATTATGGCTGCTTCTTCTTAGCACTGATCCGAAGCTTATTTGAGACTAAATTATTACTTGAAGACATACAATTGTTTTTTAATATCATAATTATTGCAATAATGAATGAATTAAAATGAAAAATTATTTATTTAGTTAGTTACGTTAGTAACTTACGAAATAAATATTTACAACTAATCAGTAATTTTTCATGTCTTTTTTTAGTATTATCTTGTTTGAGTAAAAGTGTGTGTTAAACCAAAATAACAAATCAATGTCGTCTTTATTTGAAGGGTGCAGGGGCAAAACAAGAATTATGTGACAAAAACAAAAAGTTATGTAATGAACATTTAAATTTATTAAAGTTTAAAATATTCTTATGTGTCACTTAAAATTATAAACTACTAATATCAATACATATGACTATTACTTACTTGTTTTTACGATTTTGTATAATTTCAAATAAAAATACGCGGGAAATCGAAAATATTGCCATCAAAAATATACTTTTGAATTTTAGGGACATTCCTTGTTTTGCCCCTGTACCCTTCATTTGTGTTAAACTATAAAGTAATTTCGCTTCTAAACTTCTAAAATACATTCGCCACTTCAGCTTTATTTCAACAAGCCACAATTATAGATACAATCTATCCCTTCACTTTCAACCGTTTGATCCAATAATTACTGTCGATTGCATCCCGACTCCGACCAATTTATCGACACAACTATTTATATCCAATTATCGATACAATTTATCGACTGTGCCCCTTCACTACACGACGCCATATTGCAACTGTTTGTAATCCTCTAATTACACCAATCAAAGACTCCATTAAACAAGCTCTGTGATTAGTTCGATTGACTTGACTAATTAATTATAATTCATTTGGGAACAATAAGGAAGACTTTTATTTAGGGGTTTGTTCCCACAGTTTTGCGGGATCTCATGCAGAATCCCACAAAACTGGACTGTCATGTGTCAAATCTCGTAAGTTGTTTAAAATTCGAACTACAAATTCGAACGGATCGGTTTTCTGTGGGACACTGCAAACGAGATATTCGTGTGAAGGTGCTAAAACAAACACGTATGTTACTAAACAGTATCCTGCAAAAAACGGGATGACTCCGTGATAACAAGCCCTTAGCTTTTGCCCGCGACTTCGCGTGAAGTTCTTTCTGTCACAGAAAGATTATCACGCGTGTCCCGCTTTGAAAAACCGGTATAAATGTTACGGTCAAAGTGATAAATGTGAAAATTATGAATAATCGCCGGTTATTATGAATAATTACCGCATGATTTGGTTAATGTGATTAATATGAGGTCATTTATGTGTGTATAAAACTAAATAGGCGGCTTAGGGGTGGCCCAAGGGCCACCCCCGCCGCACCTTAACCTATTTTTCACTTTAAATCAAAACATTATGTTATAGGCATCATGGAAAAGTAATATTATGCAAGAAACATTCCAAACTCATTATGCCAAATTATATTAATATACTAGTGGCCGCCCGCGACTTCGTACGCGTGGATCCCGTTTTACCCCCTTCATCTATCTTACGCGGTTTAGATTTTTTCATAGAAATGTTTTTTCCCGCTAACTCCCGTTCCCGTGGGAATTTTGCAATATCCTGTTGTAACTAAGCTTTAAGTTTACTAAGATACCTGAATACCAAATTTCAAGCGTCTAACTTAAGCGGTTTAGATTTTTCATACAAAAGGATTTTCCCGCTAATTCCCGTTCCCGTGGGAATTCTTAAGTATACTATAACCTGCCCAGGAGTACGAAGAATAATTGTACCAAGTTTCGTTAAAATCCGTCAAGTAGTTTTTGTTTCTATAAGGAACATACAGACAGACAGACAGACAGACAGACAGACAGACAGACAGACAGACAGACAAAAATTTTACTGATTGCATTTTTGGGATCAGTATCGATCACTAATCACCCCCTGATAGTTATTTTGAAAATATATTTCATGTACAGAATTCACCTCTCTACAGATTTATTATAAGTATAGATTATGATATCAAAACGTTAAAAAGTTTGGCTGTACACGAGCACGTACACAAGATGTTGTTCTCTTTTAAGAAATTTGTTAGTACTAAGGTTGAATTATTAAATAATCACTGTTAAATGTGATTAATTTATCACTTTTACCGCGACTGTCGGTAATTATTCATAATAACCGGTTATTATTAATAATTTTCAATTTATCACATTAACCGTAACATAAATACTATTTTTTATTATCCTCTGGTCAGAAATTATATACGAGTATTTCATCCAAATCCTCAACCACAGAGGAACTGGCTATCTTACTTCCAACTGCCGAAACAACAATGCAGCAATGCTGTTAACATTGTTGTTATGGCGACAGACTTAAGTAAGATGGTGGAGGCTAGCCAAACTCTCTCAGTCTCACTCGGAGCACAATTAGAAATATTTAAAAGGAAAGTGATTTTTTTCAACCATAAACATCTATATACTTATAATATATCTGTAGAGAGGTCAATTCTGTACATGAAATATATTTTCAAAATAACTATCAGGGGGTGATTAGTGATCGATACTGATGCCAAAAATGCAATCAGTAAAATTTTTGTCTGTCTGTCTGTCCGTCTGTCTGTCTGTCTGTCTGTCTGTCTGTCTGTCTGTCTGTCCGCCTGTATGTTCCTTATAGAAACAAAAACTACTCGACGGATTTTAACGAAACTTGGTACAATTATTCTTCATACTCCTGGGCAGGTTATAGCATACTTAGGAGTATCCCACGGGAACGGGAATTAGCGAGAAAATCGTTTTGTGTGAAAAATCTAAACCGCTTAAGTAAGACGCTTAAAATTTGGCATGCAGGTATCTCAGTATACTTAAAGCTTAGTTACAACAGGATATTGCAAAATTCCCACGGAAAAGGGAGTTAGCGGGAAAAAACATTTGTATGAAAAAATCTAAACCGCGTAAGATAGATGAAGGGGGTAAAACGGGATCCACGCGTACGAAGTCGCGGTCGGCCGCTAGTGCTAAAATAAATTAAAACAGTAGTAAATGATATATTATTATCATCATCAATAACCAGATAATAAAAATAAATGCAGCCATTTTGCATCTACGTGCGCGGGAAAATTTACCACATATTAAAAACAGCCCATAAAACGTCATCCGTATTACAATAGCAATAAAGACTTCTTTCTTTCGTATTTCATATTTTTCCCGTTTGTTGTTTATTACTTATAGCCTGACCAGGAACATAAAAACCCTGGCATAGAGGCGCGTCAATTGCATTTGATAGTGCAACACTGAGTACAGTCGTACCTGTGTTAAATTAATAGGCTAACTTTATGTATCGGGATTCAGGATTACGGGCTAATTTGATATTTTCATTAATTATCGAAAAAATATTATTATAGGTAACCTGGTTTAAATAAATTAAATGAAACCATCAATCGACCTAGTAGGATTTATTTTATTATTCATCAATAATTAAATTCAGAATTTGAATATTCAACTGCAATGTCTGCTCATGAACGCTTCAAACTCGGTACTTCTTTCCCAATTCCATAAAATTCAACACTTAGAAAGTGACAAAAAATTTTAAAATATGTAGTTGAAACAAACCACAGCAAATTTTCATAGTGGACTGTACTATACGATAAACATGTCAGTCAATTTGACAACCTTTGTCGGAAACATTATTCAATGAAAATATTGTCCGAACCCATAGTATTTCTCTTCGACAAATACTTTAACACATTGTGAACCACTTTTCTTTCACGACTATAAAAAGATTTTAGCAATTTAATTCACAAAATCAATTGCACACATTTAAAATAAAGTTTGTTTACACTTTGACAGCAATAGACTGACATGCAAGGTGACATGTCAATGAAGTTTTCAGTTACTGTTGTCATTAAAAGAAATTAGTACCATTAGTTTTCCGCAACATGGCGACGGTTTTTATGTTCCTGGTCGGGCTATACTAATATTTTTTAAAACGCATAAAGGTTATTTATTCTTTGTTTTTTACAGCTGTCAATATGGCAGATTATTTATTGTTTTAAAAAGAAAGCAATTTATGTTGTTTTGACCGCAGTTAATAAATTGAAAGCCCATTGGTTATTTAATGAACAAAACGGTTTTGGAAAAAAAAATGAAGAAGTAATGGCCAGAATCTGGCTTTACAAGTTGTAAAATGCAAAAAGCGTCCATCTTGAAAATCATAATACGTTATTATAACGAAAAAATCTTTTTAAATTAACATGAGTTTAAAAAACTAAGACTTGAAGGTTATATTTTCTGGAAAAAAGAACGAGCCCAATAGAAAATAGGAATACTATAAAACACCACTGTAAGAAAGTTTTTCAGAAATCGTTTTGTTTATAAGTTCACTGAACATCCATAGTAAGTAGGTAATTATTCGTCAGCTCAATTAACTTCAATATTGAATTAATAAGTTTATTAAAAGTATAGAATTAAGAGATTAAGAATAATACAAATAAATAACCTGGCTGTAGATAATAATAATAATAATAATAAGCCCCGCAGGGCAGCTTTGTGGCGAGTTGTTGGTGAGTAGCGACACCACGGGGCCAGTTGTTAATCCGAGTGCTCCCGAGAGTCGGTCAAGACCCTCGTCTTCGGCTTGCCGAAGTGGAATCCGAGAGGGTCTGCAGGACTTTCACCTCTGGCTTGCCTTAACCGGCCGGCCAGAGTGGAGTCGCTAGAGCTATATGCTCCAGGGGTGGAAGTGTTAAAGGGCATAACGCCGCGAGTAACCTCGGAGAAAGCGCAGCACACCTCTCTACACCCCTGAGCTGGCAGACGCCAATGTTGCCCCTCAGTCCGGTCTATACGACCCATGACGCCAGGGGGGGCCCATTTAGTCGCTGGCTAGTCACCGCCTGCCATTTTTTCAGTCAGAGACTATGAACCAGGCAGGTGTCCCGTAGTCTCCATCCATAGCCCATTAACCAGTCCCTCCATCCTTCATCCATAACCCTAGTCCATTCTCCAATAACTGCAATAGCTCCTGTGCACAGGCTGGGGATGGTCTCTGGCTACATCCCATGATATAGTCAGAGACTAGATCCAGCATGTGCACCACTTTCACTTTTGTCGATTATTTTGCGCTTAAAACGGCCTCTACGTGTTGGATCTGTATCCCCATGCAAGCCTGTAAAGGACCGGGCCACTTTTGACCCGTGAGCTCCAAAGCGTACAAATAATAATAATAATAATAAATCTTTGGACAATTTCACACAGCGCCAGCTAGCCCCAAAGTAAGCAACTTAATGCTTGTGTTATGGGTGCTAGCTTAACGGATATACTACTTATATACTTTTTTTTTTTAAATACATACATATTATACATAGTAACACCCAGACCCGTCACAGAAATTAAAATTCATCATTTCAATTTCTGCCCGGCCGGGAATCGAACCCGGGACCTCTCGGCATAGTAGTCCGCTCTGAACCACTACACCAAACGGCCGACTGGTAGAAAGGTTTTTTTATCTTTCGTTCGTTTCAGC
The DNA here is from genome assembly GCF_963855985.1 of Ostrinia nubilalis. Classification (NCBI taxonomy): domain Eukaryota; kingdom Metazoa; phylum Arthropoda; class Insecta; order Lepidoptera; family Crambidae; genus Ostrinia; species Ostrinia nubilalis. The sequence goes on from NC_087117.1 coordinate 690,085, forward strand.
CGAAAGACTGGACAAAGGATTTTCACAAAGACCGGTCCTCCGCCGTTCGCATCAAGGCCGATTTATCTTTACAATTTGTTTATTGTATTTTCCGTGTTCTGGCTTTAAGTAACTATTCTAAAAATCCCCGTAAGTATTAGTATTTGGGGGGTTCCCTACGTTTTATCGAAAGTCGTTTCATCGAAGGTCGTTTCATCGAAGCCGTTTCATCGATTGGTCATAATCTCGAACGTACGAAATATCGAATGCCGTATCATCGAATGGTCACATTATCGAATGGTCGATTCATCAAATATCTTAGCGTCGAAAGGTTGTATATTAAAGAGTTACCTACTTACTAATAAAGTTAGTAATTCGCTGAACACTTGTTTAAAGTGACGTTTAATATGGAAATGTCACTTTAAACTACTGTTCAACGAGTGTGTAACTTTTTAATAGTAAGGGAGTTAATCATGACATCGATATAAAAAAATATAAAGTGAAAATAGCTATTGAATAACACAATAGCGTTGGGCCACGACGGCCACCAGACCTGGCTGTATGATGCACTCACGCCTTTACCTTAGTGCCTTAGTACAAGCTAAATTGAAGGGTACAGGGGCAAAACAAGAAATGTCACAAAAACAAAAAGTTACGTAATGAACATTTAAATTTTTTATCATCATCATCATCAACAGCCCTTTACAGTCCACTGCTGGACTATGAGCCTCCTCCACTATAGTGGAGGGTTTTGCCATAATCTCCACGCTTGGCAGGCGGGTTGGAGATCGCAGTTTAAAAGATTGATGTTTTTCAGAGAGCGCTGCTGCCCATTCTCTGTTTGATGTGTATTAAATTGCTATTGTGTTATTAAATTTTTTATAGTTTAAAATATTCTTATGTGTCACTTCACTTAAAATTATAAACTACTAATATAAATACATATTATTATGACTATTACTTGTTTTTACGCTTTTTGTATAATTTCAAATAAAAATACGCGGGAAATCGAAAATATTGCCATCAAAAATATACTTTTGAATTTTAGGGATATTCCTTGATTTGCCCCTGTACCCTTCAATTTAAAAAAACATCCATTACGGCGAAATCCAACTTTGACGTTCTAAATTTAAATCACTTTACCGCCCTTTTACTATTTTGGTGGTTTGAAAACGCATTTTCTTGATACTTAACTTAATACTTAACCACATGTCATTAAACTTGATAGTTGGATATTTTATGTTACGGAAAAAAATTTGGGTTTAAACTAACTTAGGCTGAGTTGCACCACCTAACTTTGACCGTATCTATGACGATAACCGGTGTTTTATGTATAGATTTTGATAAATTTTTGACGTTTGTCACAGTTAAAGTAAGATGGTGCAAGTCAGCCTAACGTCACCTTCCATATTGCCATATTTGAATAAACAACCTTTCGACACTAAGGCTGGGTTGCACCATCTTACTTTAACTTTGACAAACGTCAAAAATGAGTCAAATTCCATACAAAAACCACCGGTTATCGTCAAAGTTACGGTTAAAATTAGGTGGCGCAACTCAGCCTAAAACATTTGATGATTCGACCATTCGATAATGTGACCATTCGATGATACGGCATTCGATATTTCGTACGTTCGAGATTATGACCAATCGATGAAACGGCTTCGATGAAACGACCTTCGATGAAACGACTTTCGATAAAACGTAGGGAACCCGTATTTGGGACACCCTTTAAAATCCACGCACGTGAAACTGCAGGCAAAAGTTAAAGTTCAATATCATACAGATATAGGCAGTTCCATGAAAAATTGTAGTTGCCTTTTATAGAGGAAAATTTGCTTGAATTAATACCCATCGCTTCCAGCTCAGTGACAGCGCCTATAAACGAAAAATACGCTTAAAATCTGTCAAAAACTGCGTTCAACGCCAATAAAATTTGCACTCTCGTACGTTAGTGATAAAGTCTACAATGCACGGCTGCATTTTGTAAATTCATTCGAACTAAATGGAAGTGGCCAGTGATAAATTAGGTTCTGCAAATGGCCATCGCGCGGGAAATTTGAAATTCGAATTGGGCAGACGTTTGAATATTGAACGGAGAGATTCATTTTTCGGCTGCGAAACAGGCGAAGGAATAATTAAGTAAACAGCCTGTTCAAAACTTTTCAGTGCAGGATTTTGTTTTATTTTTTGGTTGACTGACTACCAAATTTAATGGCCATTTGGTCAGATATTTCGCTAGTTTAATTACGTGATTTTTTTGTTTCGAAATCGACTAAGAATTCACTAAGAATATTTTTATGATAGTGTAAACTTTACAACCTCGAAAACTATGCATTTTTTAAACTAATTTTTAAAGCCCATTATAGTAAACAATTTAAGCCGAACTGTAGCTCTATAAACCTTATGGACCAATCTATGGTCTTTTGAAGACAAACAATTTAAATTTTCGGTTTTTCTTTCGTTGGGTCAAGATCAAGTTAAAATCTCTCATCTTAAGATAAAAATATACCAACAAGACACTACTAAGTATGAAAAAGACATAAAGATTAGTCCCAATGGAATTTATAGACAACAATGCCCGACCGGGGAGTCGAACCCGCGCAGATGTTTACGAGCCGCTAACCGATAGCTTGTAACCGATCCGCGTTTTGTTTTATCTTATTTAGGGCAAAGATGAAAGGGTTAATACAGAGGCGCCTTTAGAATTTGTACTGCCAAGGAGTAGAGTTTTCTGCCTATATGTCACAGACCTCATACTAAACTTGGCCTTCAGTGGTTGGGTTATTGGTGGTCAAGCTGTAGATTCTGGCTACACAGGAGTTGCAGCGGTGGGAACGATAGGTGGGAATAGTCCCGTTTAGACCTCATACCATCCTAAAGCCGTCAAGCCGCGAGATAACAGGCATCTTCTAGACAAGATTTCTTTACCATAGATGGCACTTACATTTTATGGTTGTCAACGTGGAGTGCATTTGGCAAAATCTGGCAAGAGAACTCCAGGGAGCCTCAACCACAGAAGAACTGGCTCCTGCCTTTTTACCCAGAACGGGGAAGCTCTTGCTTGATGGAAAGTGATGATCAAGCTGAAGGTGGCAGCGAGATTCACCCGGAATCCTCAACCACAGCAGAACTGGTTAACTTACCATCAACTGCCGAAACACAACAATGCTGCTAACATTATTGTTATAGCGAAAGACTGCTAACATCGTGGTAGCTAGACAGGCAGACTAGAGAGCTCTTTCAAATTATAACAAGAGGTGCAAGATCGCACACTATCTGCATTTGAATTGACATTTTTATTCCAACGCAGTTGTCATAAATTTTTTCGAGTGAGGCTCTGCAAATGGATGACTAACATCCAGCTCAAAACGTCTTAATTTGAAATTGCCCTTAGAACGAAAACTACCACTAACTGGTTACCGCAGCTTAGGCAGAAACTAAACTAATAAAGTCCTGTCTGTTTTACTAATCTTTGCACTCGCATTTGCAATATAGCCCCGCGGCTGAGTTACAGCCATTCTAGTTGTGGGCGGGTCGCGGGTTCAACTCCCGTGTGTTCTAAAAGCGTTTTATGTATACTAACATGTATATTATTGTATACCTTCATTCTACACCCTGCTATGATATTGTGTAGAGACTTTTGATACGACATACTGGCGAACTAAGTCACTATAACTATCTAGACCTTTTTTGTCCACGGACCACTTAGGAAATCAAGCACAATTTTAACTAAAAAAGTAGCAATAATTTTCGCTGGATTACGAGACCTTTGGTGACATTATTATGATTGTTAAATGGTCCATATAAGGCTGCGGACCCCTATACATATGCTTGTGGACCCCTGGGGGTCCGTGGACCACAGGTTAAGAAACACTGATCTAGACGGAAGCCCGGCTTGTGGGTCCAACTGAGTATTGTAGCCAGTTCGGATCTCGAAATCGACAATATTATGATATAGTAGTATCCTATATCCCGGTTTTTGGAAGGGAAACACGGACGAGAATGTCTTTCGCTGACAGACCGAAAAACTAGTAGGACTTGCTCATTAAGGGCTGATTTTTCAATTGCCGGTTAACTTTATATTAAATCTATAACGATAACCGGTGTTTTTTGTATGGAGTTTGACAGATTTTTGACGTTTGTCAAAGTTAAAATAAGATGGTGCAACCCAGCCTTAGTTGGCACATTTTATGTCAAAATGACAAGTTAAGAATACTTCAGTTAAAAGATACCTGACGATTGAAAAATCAGCCCTAAGATAAAATAATGTCCTTGTTAGGGTTCTTTCCCATGGCGAAATTACGCTTTTTGTAAGCACGGTTTTGCTGTATGAACATACTTACAAGTCCAGTCATAATGAAGAATCAATGGATGAAAAAAATGGATTGTGAGAAAGTGTTTTAGTAAAGGTATACTTAGGTACATACTGCTATAACAGAGATATTGTAAAAAATAAACAAATGTAGTGAGAGTTATTCTTGTACCGAAACGATACTAAAATAAGCTTTATTGTGGGTTACGTGAGCATTTGTAGGGTTGTCTCTTGTCAATATAATTAATTCTTTGACCATCATCAGATAATTTAGTCTCCAAGCGTTTTAACTCTCAAATTTACCAGAGGCAAATGGAGGATTTGACCTACACTCCCCACGCTGGCCAGACGGGTTGGGAAGTCTAAGTCGCCTCTTATAACATCCACGGGAAGAATAGTCTGAGTGGATTTTACTTGTCAGAAGGAGGGTTATGATTTTTGAGTGTATTTTTTTTTTTTTGCAGAACAAAGGCAGGTATTTGACTGCAATCACACCTAATGTTAATTAAGATGTAATCTAGGATGGTACATATCTCTACCCTGTTAGATGCTTGCTTATTCACTCTCGCCTTGGAAAGGCCCGTATTATCTAAGTATAGTATAGTCTAGGCCCTCTGAAAAGAGGCATTTTACTCGTAGTTAAAAATTTGAATTTAAAGCTTGAAAGTTTAACTCTAGCCAGCCCTACACGATTACGCGGTAAACAGAATGATTGCAGTAAGTGCATTGTGACTGACTCACAAATCAACTGTGTAATTGGGGCAGAGACAAACTTGAGATCTCTGTTTACATTCTGTTTTCACGCCAAATATACATGTTTGTTTATTGTCATAGTTATAAGATAAAAACAGTTATTTTTTTCATTTTAGGTACGGAACTCTTCACGGTTCACTGGCAACAATATGGCTTGGCATCAGAGAGTTTAGTGTGAATTTACATCAAATATCTTCACTAAGTAGCGAGCGTGTTAAAAATTATAATATAATGATTTTAGTTCTTGAAATTTTCCGCTAGGGGCGCTGTACAATCCCTCATACATTTGTCACTTTTTTACGCAGTCGACATTATTATTATTATAAAACTTTATTGCACAATCAAATAGTACAAAAGGTGGACTTAATGCTATTTGACATCGACATCGAATGCGTTTGACGTAAACTCACACTACGCCCAGGGATTGTTCCCACGGAGATAATAATATTTAACAGTAACTGTTTTTTGCAGGATCCTGCTTAGAACCTACTTGTGTTTTGACGTTCATACGAACATCCCATTTCTCGCAAAAAACCGATCCGTTACAATGTAATGACGGCTATCGTTTTAGCGCTCACCAGTTAGCGCCACTGTAGAGTAAGGTCCTGTCACTTGCTAGTAGCGAAGACAGTGGCACCAACTGGTGAGCGCTAAAGTGGTAGGAGGACTATCGCATTTGCACTCATCAAGATGGCGCGATGACGCCTCTGTAGAGTAAGGTCCTGTCAATCGCCAGAGGTGCCAACTGTTAAGTATAAAAACGATAGCCCTCAATCCGTGACGTGACACACATAGGAGTCTGTGTGTTCACGCGATGACGGCACAGCTTTGCTGATCCTGCATTTAACTGGATCCCGCAAAACAAGCTGCTGGATTGCCGTGGAAACAATCTGTCTTATTTTACCAGCTGAATTAGCACTGCATGATATTTGCATTCCAATTGAGTCACTTCCGCGCGTACATGTCTAGACTCCAATTAATCAACCTAGAATTTAGTTCAACTCTAAATATAATAGTAAGCGACTTCTGGAGTGTCTTCTTTAAACTTTAACAAACGAAATTTTGAAAGTTAGTGATAAAAATTAAATTTTATGTCGTGAAAGTAATTTAGTTTCTGCAATTAAGCTTTTAAAAAGCGCTTTTACACGTCCCTGTATTAAATTAACCCTACCACTGCTTCGGGACAATAAATGGGCACGTGCTGAGCATGAAACACATAGACTTTATGTAAAATAATAATGTCCTGACAGGCTTGCAAAGATGGCGGCGCTCATTACAGCACCCTCAAGACTTGAAGACCTCTCTTCAGAACAGTCACGCAATTGTACAGCGTTTCAGCAGACATTTTGTTGAAAAATCGTCCTTATTATAACTACATATTATTATTTTATACGATGCCATTTATCCTGATGTGTCTGTTAATACGTACTTCATCATCATCATCATCATTTCAGCCACAGGACAGTATAAAGGTAGCAGGAAGGCGCTGGATGCAGGCCGCTACCAACCGTGCGATGTGGAAGTCATTGGGGGAGGCCTATGTTCAGCAGTGGACGTCCTGTGGATGAACTGAAATGATGATGTAATACTTACTACACTCGACGTCAAATAAATCGCACCTCCCGCGACAAGCATTTTCAAACGTATGCATCCCCACTTCCCATCAATATTGGTACCATTTAAAAGCCTAGTTCTAACCTTCATTTCATTAAAGGAAAGGTTTTTACCCCAAAAATGTGTCTTTAGAAGGATCCAGAGTCACTTCTTCAAAAAATAGGTAGTTACGCTAGAGCCAACTTTTATGGCTATATAACTGTTAAGTTGTGTTTAATTGCTATCCATCTGTTAAAGAGGACACGTGAAATCATTATTTGGTTTTATAACCATAAAAATTGGTCTAATTGATCCCATAGGTGGGCCCAAAGTGGGGTATTTTTTCAAGTCACATTTATGGTATACGTCATTCATTTATTAAGAAATCAAATGTGTTTTTCTTTAAGGATATTTATTGGGCTTTCAAATAACACCAATATTGTTGGGGCACCATGATTGTGTCAGAAGAAAATCGTTAAAGTTTGCGTCGCGGAAGGTGCGGTTTATTTGATGTTGAGTATATTACTAATAGCCTATTTCCATCTTAAATAATACGTCTTTCAATTAGGTAAGTATTCGAAGAAATGCTCATTAAAAAAAGGTAAAACCCTGAAAAGTAGCAAGCAAAATTATTTCGCTGCTGCCTCTCCCTTTGTGCAATGAAATGAAATGGTTCATTCAGTACGTAGGCCCTTTCCAGGGCACTTATACACGTCCCAAACATAGCTTGCCCTACCACCACTTCGGGACAACATATGGGCTGGTGCTGAGAAGAAGTGGCGAAAGAAACTTAGTCACCTTCGTCAGCCTCTTTTTCGATCCAATTATATTATTATTGTCTAGAAAAAGTGTGGTGACAGAGATAAAGCTAAACTTATTTATTGCTTTCATACTTCATCAAAACGTTCCCCTCACTAGCTATGAAAGCAGAAAGATAAACAACAGCAAACAAACTTAATTAATTTAAACAATTAATTCCCAAATTCAATGCCAAAAGAGAAGGCAATAAACAACTAACAAACTAACAAGTGTAGTTTTTAATTCATTTTCCAATTCCCTGCAATGCTATAAATTCTCGCCTGTTCCCGTGGGGTAGTGATGTGCTAAATTTTATATCGACATCGATAGTCTACTTTTTATTATTTACTAAATGACCACATGAACTTCGTATCACCTACATCTATCTATTATTCCACATGGATACGTCAAACATTTCAAAACCAAAATAAGCTTAATCGGTTCAGCCGTTCTCGAGTTTTAACCAGACTAACGCATAGCAAAAAAAATCGCATATTTATCTATTAGTCTTTTACGACATCCACAGGAAAAGTGGGGGTAGACCTCAGATCATAGAAAGAGAATAGATATGAAGTCGCGCGTAACTACAACGAGAACCAGTGTCCCCATTCCCCCACCACAGCCCCTACACACACATTCAACTGTGTAAAAACAAAGCGACTGAGAGTCTACGACAACATGTGCAACCGGCTTAAAAGTGCTGTGATTGGCCAGAAGGCGTGCCTTATGGCCAATCAATGGCCGCTTGACGTGACGCACACTTTGAAAACGCTAGTGAGAGAACAAAGATAAAATGGAGTCGACAAGATATCGATACTTTAAATCGCTAGGGGCAAGGCTCGAAACTGGTTTCACAAAATGCTTATGTATGAAAACCTTTTTATTATTATACGTTATTATTAACTACTATCACGCATTTACTTTTTAATTATGGCGATCTGCGTACCGCATATGTTTATCAAAAATAATGCCATAGAAAATTATAATTTACTTCTATTTATCGATAATAGGAAACCGCATTAGAACACGAGCACGGCACTATGTTACGACCGGCACTTGCGGCCGTACTGTGTATTTTCACACGACAGTGAATATCGGAAGAAATTAAATACATTGCGCAGTAGTTGAGCATGACATAAAGTGGTTGCTAACTAAATCGTCAATGTACAAGTGTGTTAGAATATTTATCACCACTGATTTCGATATCGCAGTAACTGTTACGGCACTGAATTCGTTCGTAAAAATGTTTAGTTTTTTTTATTTATAAGCAAAATACCAATGGATTTGCAATACTTACATGTAGTAAATGACTCCATTGTTCCTGTAGTTCTTCGTTTCACTTGTTTTATTGCACGTAACGACGCATTATCCAAAATATCGGAGAACATTTCCTTAGTACGACTGAATCGCGACTAACCTAGCTACGCGGCCGATGTTCGTTTCTGGGCATATCGCGGAGACACGCGCCACGCTCCCGTTTCACATCTATTCCCTTCTATGATCTGAGGGTTAGACCCAGCAGTGTGGAGACAAGAGGAGATGTGCGGCGAAGCTGGCAGGCTATTTCCACCAAAGCGGAGCGGAGAAGAGCGGAGCGGTGCGGAGACGAGAGTTGTGCGTAGCTGTAAGCTCTCAGACTATTGCTATCTATGAAATACCGCACCGCTTCGAACTTCTCCGCTCTTCTCCGTTTGATTCATTTTCACCAAATAATGGAATCTGATTGGTTATTAAAAACACTTCTCTGCTCTGCTCCGCCTTGGTGGAAACTGGGGCTTATTCTACTTAAGGTTCATTTTTAGTTATTTGTCGATAGTTTGAAAGCACAGCACTATTTCATGTGCTTTTTCAATGCACCGCGTCGCCTCTACAAGCTTGGCTTTCATCCAACGTAAGATTCTTTAACCATTCTTTATTAACTAAAGTCTACTCTCAAAAGAGAAGTTTAATATTCTACATGGTCCACAGCTTAGTGGAACAAAAGATAAAATAAGTATTACTTGTTTTTCAGGGCCTTGCGTTTGATTTTCATAATATGTTCCAAAAAGTATAAAATCAGCCAAACGCGAGATAATCGTGGACTAACAACTAGGGTCCAATCTGAGAATCTCACGAAATCTTAGTAACTACAAGTGCTAGGAGTCTCAAATTTTGAATGGGGGTTCCTTTTAGAACGTAGGTGCACACTAAGACGGGATTTTGCAAAATTCAACCCCTAAGGGGGTAAAACGGGATCCACGCGTATGAAGTCGCGGGTGGTCGCTAGTCACTTACAATAGAGATAGTTAAGCGCTTTTTCATCGGAAAACACTAGTTAATAGTTTATTGCTTCCATAATGTTTACAAAAGGTGTAATTGGTAAGGTAAGATACAATTAATGGACCCTGTCGGGCACTGCATTTTAGGAGAGAGGAAGATTTTTAGATTTATTGCATTAATTATTCTATGATTATATTAATTGTCATTTTTTAATATAGCCTAAGCTTAGGCCGGGTTCAGACACGCGCGATAACCGCACGATTTCTGGGTGGTTTTCATTGGCGGTAACCGTGCGGTGACACTTGATGCAAACGTACGAGAACTTGCGGTTGCTGGAAACGCGCGATTATCGCTGTGTCTGAACCAAGCCTTATAATTTATCTTATCAGTGCCCTAAAGCAGCTGAAAGCGCTGATAGTAAGCGACACACGCTGGATTACCGCCAACCCGCATTGCGGAGCCTTGCGAGTGCACTTCCACTCAGCAATTAATAACGAGTGCTATACAAAACGTCAGCGCTTCTTTTTGTACGACTTTAAAAAATTTGTCAAGTGCGAGTTCTTTCATAAGAGCCTTTACATGTCACATACACCCGTATTACACAAACGATGTTTACCTAAGTGAAGCAGCAAATCGAACACACAGCGTTGAATAGAGTTCTGTGATTGGTTCGTGTGTCACCCTGTGCATCCACGCGCATTGTGAGACTTCATAGTAATGTTTGTGAATACGGGCGATAATCTTTTTACCCTACCAGCGTGCAACGCTTCGAGACCAACATTTGGCAAGTGCTGAGAAGAAGCGCCGCAACTAACTCAGTCACCACTGTCTGCCGGTTAATATAAATCCCATCAAAAACAATACTTGTCAAAAAAACCAAGTCTCGCAACTCAGTTGTTCTACGGTAAAAAGTTGTGAGATCCATGTAATACCAAGTCCAGGCCAGGAAATCTTTAACTTTTTACATAAATTATTGACTTGGCCATCGCACTAAATAATTAAATTTACACGTGTTTTCATGCGATGGCCAAGTCAATATACATTTATGTAAAACGTTAAAGATTTCCTGGCCTGGACTTGGTATTACATGGATCTCACAACTTTTTACCGTAGAACAACTGAGTTGCGAGACTTGGTTTTTTTGACAAGTATTGTTTTTGATGGGATCTCATTTCTTTTTGTATTTTGTAGACAGCAGTTATGTATCTAGAAAACTGGACCGAAATTGAAAAATTTTACTCGACTTGGCGGTTGCACTACCGTGCCCCCAAATATTTTAGTTTTTCCTTGATTCATACACCAAACACTACTTATATTCCAAATTTGAAGCTTCTAGGTCTGCTAGAAGTGCCTTAGAATTTTGATGATCGGTGAGTCAGTGAGTCAGTAAGTGACAAAATTAAGTAACTTTGACCCGTTATAATTCTTAAACTACTGGTTCAAATTGAATGAAATTTTAAAAATACCGTGTCTTTACAATGCCTGCATAGCTAATGAAAATTCAGCCTTCTAGTTTTATCCACAACGAAGTTACAGGCAGTCGAAAATGGCCTGAATTGCTTCGAGAAAAGGATGGTACGGCCGTGCCGCTTTTTTGCTCGACTTGGTGGGGGCACTGCCGTGCCCCCAGATAAATAGAAACAGCAGTAGTAGTTATTATTCTGTGGTAGTAGGTACATTCATCATGATTTTATAGGTCTATGGAGAGAACCCATAAGGTACTGATTGCCCTATATGGCTCGATTTGAATGGCCGTAGTTTTAAAATTCAATAGTCTTTGACAAAAGTCAAATGACAAGTAGTTAAACATCAGACAAATATTTTTTTCGAACAATGGTTAACTTGACTTTTAGTACATTTTCTAACTATTAGCAGGCCTGTTCATCTCCGCGAGTTTACATCGAAAACAAAACACGCACGATGGCCCACCTACAGGATACTATTCGACAAGACCTCACATACGAGCGAACGTTGACTCACGCACGCGTATTATTGTGTATGATGGAAGAAAATAAAGAAAATGGTGTACTAAATACTGTGCAGTATTTAACTGCCTAAATAATAATAAAAACTCAGAATGTACTTTGTTAAGTTGCCTCAAGACACTGAGAAGTAAATAAATAGTTTATATTATTCATGATAATTCATGCTAAATCATGACGTATTTCCTCCGCCATTTTCCGCAGTTTGGCACCTCACGTCACATCATTTTACCGAAGTTAGCCCTATAGCTTCGGCGCAGTGCCGATCACTGACGTTTATCAACAAAATGGTGCTTGACTCTTGAGACAGGCTAAATTACACCAATTGTTAATGACATTGAGCATACATTTTTTTAAATACCTTCGCGAAGTAAAACTTCTGTACGTAGTACTTATTATTATTCTGTGCTATTAGTTTACATTTTGTTAATATTTATAGTAGCAAAATTTAACAATAATAATTAGTTATTTTAACTATGAATAAAAAAACTGGGCCTTAGAAGCTTAATTTTTTGCATAAACAACGCCCAATAAATCTGAAATAACATTAAAATTTTATCACTCCTAAACCTTAAAGCAGACATTTTAAAAAAGCTGCCCAAGCGGAATTAACTGAAACGCAGCCATAATAAAATATGAAACGCAGACGATAATAAAATAAATTGATTCTATTACCGTAACCGAGCCTTATCACTTCGGAGTTTGAAAACGGTGTATTTTCTGGGTTTTCTACGAGTAGGGTGACAGTCAGTTTAGATTTTTTAAGGACAATCGATTTTTAGCACGATAAAAATCTTGAGCATGTTATCATTATCACTTATGCTTAAAACAAGAGTTGAAATAAGAAAAAATTACTTTATGTAAGCCTTTTCAGGGCGCTTACACGCCTCAAATATTATTATAGTTTGCAAGTTTCATTAAGTTACTTTGGCTTTCGTCTAATTCAAAAATGTCTTAAACCATCAAACTAAAGTCTTACCTAAACAAAAAAGTAGATAGAAATAAGAGAGAAAATAATAAATATTTTAAAACCATAACTTTTCGCGTCTTTGACTATTTTACTTAGGAAGCAAAAAAGATCTTTAAAAGCGTAACTTTTTTCTTTGGCCAAAAACCAAAGTAAAAACCAAAAGCTTTCACTCAAAAAGTAAAAGTTAGAAATAAAAAAATTTTTTTTTAAACTGGCCGGGTTTCTCTCGCATCCATACACAAATTAGGAAAGTTCTCAATTTTAAACCTGTCCGGGATTTGCTCGCAACAGCAGCCACCCTACCTCAAAAACCCAACCCTCAACAATTAATATCAATTAACCCAATCCCGGGGGTGGCGTGGTGTCTACGAACGGGGATAGAGGGTGCTGATGAGACGGAACTGGATAGGGCAGGGGTTCTCAAACATTTTCGTCTACTGCCCACATTCATGGAATTCGCTGCCTGCTGCTGTCTTTCTTAAAGACTATAATCCGGGCCTTTTCAAGGCGAATGAATAGGCAATTAAAAAAAACGCTATTCCATATTCGACCCATATCTTTAAATATGTAGATGACATTATAAATCGCCCCCCTAAACTACAACACTTTTTCTGGGCTCCTTATTGCCCCCTTAAGCCTAAAGAGGGGGTTCTAAGCCTCCTTCGCCTACAAGGGGGCATTACCACCTCTTTGAGAACCTCTGGCATAGAGTATACGACAAATTGGTCATAAAATATTTAAATGCGTACTTTAGATTATTACAATGTAAATGCACTGGATTTAATTGGAAGGGGGTGTTTATGACACTGTTTAAGATAATTTACATTTTGAGTATCAGCAGTTACTCAAATGAATGAATGAGTTTGTTCCGCCACTTCTTCAAAGCACCGGCCTGTTTGTTGTCCTGATGGTGGTAGGGCAAGCTATATTTGGGACGTGCAAGTGCCTTGAAAAATGCCTACTTTTATAGAGTTAAAATTTTTGAAAGACGTTCATTTATTGTACTTTGTCAAGAGGTAGCTGTTGCACTCAATTATTCGGATTCTTCTTCTTCCTCGGTCCCTCACTGATGAGGATCGCGACCACAAATAGTGTTCCTCCACAGACTGCGGTCATAAGCTGTGTGGACCGCACGATGCAAACTCCCGCCCACCGTCTTCCTCACCGCGTCCGACCATCTCGTCGTTGCCCTGCCCCGAGCGCGTCTGCCTTCGGATTCGGATTATTCGGATAATTGTTCGTAACTCAGTTGTACACAATATAAATAAGAAGTATTAAAAGAACAAAGCTGTTATTGCCATTTTCGTTCGTTTTTAGCCAAATGATGTCCACTGCTGGACAAAGCCCAAGGATTTCCACAACAACCGGTACTGCGCTGCCCGCATACAGGAACTTCCTTCACCAGATCGTCGGTCCACCTAGTGGGAGGCCTGCCTGCCATTTCCAAATGACTGAAGCCTATTTGCCGATACTAGCGCGCGCATTCACAAACATTACTATGAGATCTCACAGTGCGCGTGGACGCACAGGGTGACACACGAACCAATCACAGAGCTCTATTCAACGTTGTGCGTTCAATTTGCTGCTTCACTTAAGCAAGCATCGATTGTGAATACGGGCGTAGACCTTATCAAGTGTTTCCGTTTGCTAAAATCCCCACGTATAAAGAAAAATATTAACCTAATTTTGTCAACTAAAGCCCAAGCAAAGCCACAGCTAGTATAAACAAAGCAATTTCCAAGTATCACTTTCGTTTCGTATAATATCGTGGAGCAATCGTTCGCAGGACGCGATGGCGGTATTACGGGAGTGGCGGGGATAGATAGCCGGTAAGGGGCACCATGCTTTGGGGGGATTGAGGATATGATGGGAAATTAGTATGGGTTGAGAAAAACAGGGTGATAATATAAATTAAACCAGACACTATCAGATCAGTAGTGCAAAAGGGCAGAAACTTAAAATGTCATTCTAAGTAGAAGGAATGACAGATTCTGATAAGCTATGGTTGACTGGAGGAGAGTGCCGAATGACATTAAATTCGCCCTATGCACCGTGATTTATGAGCAATAAAGTTTTAAATAAATAAGGAAGGAGTGTCTACGCTCTTATACCTACAATAAAGGATCAGACAGAAGTCACCAAAACGCTGTTTCTCTGTAAATATGCACGATTGACGTCTCTTGTAGGAGTTGCAGGTTTTTTGAGTTGCAATTTAATTTCATGAGAAGTTTTCCAGCTATCCAAAAGTGAATGGGTAAGTACTATCAAAGAATTTTTAAGTAAGGCATAAGTAACAATTACAAAGAATATGCACCCAATTAAGGAAACTACATTATCAGTTTAAACCAATTCCACAGTAGTTTTTTCTTTGTTAATACAAATAAATTACAGAACAAGAAGCCATTGTGACACTTTTTTCTTTTGTCCTGATTTCAACCATAAACCGTGGTCGCCCTACAGGCCCCAGGCTTGTTCATTTCGCAGCAATGTGGGGCTCTACTCCGGGGCTGTTGTCTCCAGGCGACGATCGGCGTGCTCTTGAGTTTCAACGTTTTAGGGTTCCATCCGATATTAAAGAAAATGATGTAAGATTTTTTCCAGGCACTATCCTTTTTTAGGGTGCCGTAGTCTTGACAAGGAACCCCTTATAGTTTCGATATGTCTGTCTGTCTGTCCGAGGTTTTGCTTGGAAACTATTGGCATTAGAGAGCTGTAATTTTGTGGATGTATGTGTATTAATCACGCCGCGGCGACAAATAATAAAATTTTGAAATAAAAAACTTCTTATCTTCTGTTTTTGAATCAGGGACGCGCGCGTAAAAGTTTTTCTGTGAGAGACAAAATTTCACGCAGGCGAAACCGAGATAAATGTCAAAACCAAAGGAAGGAATACAGTAATATTGATGTCATTGATTAACTAATAATAATGCCTTATGAAAATAACTTTTCACAAACCGTTTTAGAAAATACGGAACCTTTCCGACATAGAAAAAATTATTGTCTTTTTTAAAGTGTCCCCAGGGCGTGTTGTGGGTAAAATAGGATCCCTTAGTTTGGGAAGATCAAAGGATATTTGATACTTTATGTAATATGTGGCAAGACCGATTAAAGATAGAGTGAACGGGTACCCAAAATGAAAACTCTATTTAATTTTAAAATAAATAATCTGACTGACTCATTCATCACGAAATCTCAGAAACTACAAGTGCTAGAAGTCTCAAATTTTTCACGGGGGTTCCTTTTAGAACTTAGGTGCTCACTAAGACGGGATTTTGCAAAATTCAACCCCTAAGGGGGTAAAACGGGACCAATGCGTACGAAGTCGCGGGCGTTCGCTAGTTATTTATAAATTGACAAAATGCTCTCAGAGAGCTTTTACTTTAGATGTCGGTTTATTGCCATACCAGCGCTTAGAGACCAACATTTAGCAAGTGCTGAGAAGAAGCGAAGCGCTTCAACAAACTCAGTCAGCAGTGTCTCGAGTGATGTGACGTTTCGGCAAACGTAGAGTCGTCGGTCCATCAAATTGTGTTCTGTGGCGTAGTACCTCGAGTGGAAAGAATATAAGAGTGGAATCTAAAGATCACAGAGCATGGAATTCCATTCGACGATTCCATGCTCTGTGCTAAAGATGGACTGGAATTTTTTACTCGAAGGCGTTGAGTTTGATACCCAACCTTAAATAATAAATAAGCCATAAATAAAGTGGTGGTTCCATGATACGGTAGGTTCGAATGTGTTCACGTCAGACTCCAATGACGTTTGGTAAAGTATCATCAGATGAAATAAGAAGACATGTTTGGTTTTACCGATCATACTAGCTTTTTCAGTTGCCTATAAAAATTAAAAAAACGAAAAGAACATTATTTCTCGAAATTATGTACTTAGTTAAGTTACATAATAAGTTACATAATTTCGGGTCCAATCACAGTTTAACTTTCCCCCGGGACAAACTTGACCTTCATTGGTTGGGTTTTTGTGGCGGTCAAGCTGTAGATCCTGGCTACACAGGAGTTGCAGCGGTGGGAACGATAGGTGGGAATAGTCCCGTAAGTTACATAATAAGTATTTGAAATACTCCACAACATTCCTCCGCCAACTAAACATGAAAAGAAATAAAACTGAAATTAGCATAATCAAATTTACATACGCGCCCCGGAAGCAGGCGCCCTCCCTGCCGGAACTGGTGGCGCCCTCTGCCTTGGGGTTTACCAAATTGGGGGTAGCGCGACAAAAGATAGAGCTGTACGAGTTTGTGGATACAAAAATGAATTTATGGTAATTTGTCGCTATGTTAGTGTTTTTATTAGACATACTTTTTTATAATTTTTGTCACCCTATGGCTGTGTTATGCGATGAATAATTCTTGTATCTCAACTGATTTTAAGTTTAGATGCACTTCAGGGTATGTATGCAGAACAAAGCTCGACAAAACTCAATTCAATTTTTGAAAGAAAGAAAAAAGAAAAATTTTTTTTGATTAGTCCAAAATCCTCAAAAATACCGATCACATCTGTGTACCTACATAAACTAATAAACGGCAACCACTCAGCATGTTCTCTAGGGTAGAATCTAAAATAAAACTCTAGTATTCTATAATTTCAAGCTTTTTGAGTCTTGATTGGCTGAACTTCAACATTTAAAGCCTGGTCCGTGAACACGTAGAATTTTGTCCAATGACCCCAAGCTACCCATCCTTATCGCTCGCGCGTAATTATGTTGCTGTCGCGCTCGCACACTCACTGCGGGCGCCCGTCGCACAGTCGCGGCGACAGCAATATAATTACGCGCGAGCGATAAGGATGGGTAGCTTGGGGTCATTGGACAAAATTCTACGTGCTCACGGACCAGGCTTTAGAACAATCACAGGACAGAAATCTATGACCAAGATTAAACCGAGATTTTAACTAAATGCAACTTTGAAAATGCTGAAATCAATCTCAGTCTCAATAATTTAGAGAAAATGATGAAATTGAATGAAGTATTTGGTTTCAACAGTATATTGAACCAGACAGACATATTTCTAGCGTATTTAGGCGTTATTCTACTAAATCTTAATTGTATTGTCATTTATAATTAAAGGGAATCTAGGACTCTAGACAATCTCGGGTTTCTCAGTCGTGTTGGTTTCATTGGACCAATCATATTAATTTTACACATTACACTACATATTACTAGGTGGACTGACGATCTGGTAAAGGTCGCGGGAAGAGCCTGGATGCGGGCAGCGCAGGACCGCGCATTGTGGAAAACCTTGGAGGAGGCCTTTGTCCAGCAGTGGACGTCATTTGGCTGAAACGAACGAACGAACTACATACTTATTATAGTATGTCTTGTATATTTCTTTGTGTTCTTATCAAATTAATTATATTATATCTTGTTTGTTATTATTATATTGTTTCCTAAGCAAATAAACCAATTTCATTTATTTATTTATTTAAGATTTACAAAACAGTTTACAACAATATGAATTTCAAAAATTACATAATCTAGGGAGCCTGAGTTGCACCACCAAACTTTAACCGTAACTATAACCATAACCGGTGTTTTTTGTATGGAGTTTGACATATTTTTGACGTTTGTCAAAGTTAAAGTATGATAGTGCAACTAAGCCTTAGAGAGACTATAGTGAGTCTTATAGTCTATCTATTGTTTTGGGACACCCTGTATAAAATTTATCGATAGTTACAAGGATATCTATTGTTTTGGTACACCCTGTATAACAGATGTTATAATAATAACTTCAAATAACTACAAATGTTACGACCGCATCTATCAAACCGCCACATTCTGGGGGTAGTCGACAATATTCTCGAGCCGTCGGGCAGAATCGGCATCCGCGGCGGAATCGCCCACCGATATACTGTTAATAATCTTTCTACCCTACGGTACAGTGGCGGAGACAAGTGTTAAGTCATTTTGTATCTTAATAATATAGTGCTCAACGTATACAACAGTTTTTTTTAAATAAGTACTAGAAGGAAAGGCAGAAAATGCTACCAACTACAAAAATGTGAAATGGGTGGATATTTGTTACTTTTTCACGCAAAAAATATTAAACGGGTTTTGATAAAACTTCACAGCATAATTGTTTGTAACACAATAACATTTTATACTATAATTTTATTAACGTTATTGAAATAATTAGTCCTAATTACAACGATTTACAAAATACGACAATTTCAACTCAAGCGTTCGGAGCCAGAGGCAAAAGCTAGAATTCGAATTAGAATTCTAATCGAATTAGATTTTAATCGGTACGAAAGCTAAAACCTTTTATAGAGGCGAGAGTGAATAGGCATTACAGGGCAGAATGTACAAAATTCTAGACTGCACTCACTTAAACACCAGGTGCGATTGCGGTCAAATACCTGCCTTAGATAGAAAGAAATAAAGAAACCTTTTTTTCTGAATGAAAAAAAGGTTTCTTTATTTCTTTCTATCTTACAGTTACTTGCACCACTAATATTGCTGAAAAATATTTCCCCTTACATACGACTTTCAGAAATCACAGCAGCGCGAGCGTTATTAACACAAGCACTATTATACAGTCAATATATTGTTGTGCGCGACTGTCTCCATATCAATATCGCGTAATAGAAGGGCCCTCGTCGAGCGTGGAGGCATGGAACTTATAGAGTTAGGACTCTTATGGACAGACCGTAATATGAAAAGAATATTAGTAAAAATATACATATATGTACCCGTACAATATTTCTCCGTTCGTTCGTTCGTTTCAGCCAAATGACGTCCACTGCTGGACAAAGGCCTCCTCCAAGGTTTTCCACAATGCACGGTCCTGCGCTGCCCGCATCCAGGCTCTTCCCGCGACCTTTACCAGATCGTCGGTCCACCTAGTAGGAGGCCTGCCCACGCTACGTCTTCCAGCCCGTGGTTGCCACTCGAGAACTTTTCTGCCCCAACGGCCATCGTCTCTACGAGCTATGTGCCCCGCCCACTGCCACTTGATTTTAGCAATTCTGCGAGCTATGTCGGTCACTTTGGTTCTCCTGCGGATCTCCTCATTTCTGATTCGGTAACTTCATTCCGTAACCTTAGAATATTAAGTACAAAGCTGTTTGAACTGTACCTACGGTATGAGAAGTTTGGGCCTGTTAGACATGATTGAAGAAAATGTGAGTAATATGACTACAAAATAAAATGCTTGCATACAATAAAAGTAAAAAAACGCATAAAATTTTTGCAAGTTGGCTTTTACAAAGCAATTTTACACGTCCCAGTTAACCCTACCACTGCTTCGGGACAATAAATGGGCCAGTGCTGAGAAGAAGCAGCGCAAGAAACTCAGTCACTTACATATTATTATTTTTTTATGCATAACAAGGCAGGTATTTGACCACAATCGCACCTGATGTTAAGTGGGATGCAGTCTAGGATGGTACATATCTGCCCTGTAAGTGCCTATTCACTCTCGCCTTGAAAAGGCCCGGTTTATATTTAATATTTCGTGCAGCCAGCTTATTACAAAAACAGAAAACCAATTCTCCTTAAAAGCAATTTTTCAACGCACACAACATTCATGCTCGCATACGACATAAAATATTTACTTTCCATTTTTAGCGTCATGTCTACACATATTGATGTCTACACGCCCCAAGTGTCGTGGAATATACAATATACAGTGTATATTATACTATGAAAAGCGACGTTTTGGAAAATAAGAAAATACTGCGGGAGTAATATTTGGTCGACCGATTCCAATGAGAAGTTATATCAGTAGGGTGGGGTGTTTTGCTATTTTGATGGTTGAATAAACGTCTATTGGATAGGTATTGAGGTCATCAGTACGTAGTACAACTCTACAACCAGCTTGATGAACCGATGACCTCAAGATACTTAGCTGTGAGCGGCTCAATGAAAAGTAAGTAACGTATTATAAGACGATGCTGCTCGATGGACTGATGACACTTAGCTGGGAGGGACTGGGTAAAAAAGCGACATGGGACGCCGACCTGCATGATGCACTGATGACCTTAAGAAGGTACTTAGCTGGAAGCGGTCGCGTAAAAAAGCAACGTATCTTAAAACACTTTGTGCGCCCTTGCTAGATGGACTGATGACTTTAAGAAGACACTCAACTAGCAGCGGCGGAAGAAGTAATATAAGACACCCACCTGCTCGATAGACTGACGACAAAAGAAAATGGTTGGATGATGAGAGCGAGAGATCGTGCTTCGGCGCTTCTAAAATCCACGCTCTTTGAGAGTGACGTCAAGAAGATTTGGTACTAAGTAGCTGGATGAAAAAGTGAGAGATCTTACTTTAGCTACTCTTTGGAGAAGGCCTACTTCCAGCGGTTGATCGCTGAGAGAATTACGTCTAAAACCCGGTCTGTGAGCACGTAGAATTTTGTCCAATGACCCCAAGCTACCCATCCTTATCGCTCGCGCGTAATTATATTGCTGTCGCGACTGTACGACGGGCGCCCGCAGTGAGTGTGCGAGCGCGACAGCAACATAATTACGCGCGAGCGATAAGGATGGGTAGCTTGGGGTCATTGGACAAAATTCTACGTGCTCACAGACCAGACTATAGTAGAGTCTCGCATTGACCAATGGACTGTCTTTGGCAGAGGGGGTCTTTGGAGTCTTAGCGGCTATCTACTCACAGTCTATGCGCGTCTGTGGGCAGCCGCTTGGGCGCGTGCAGAAGCCCGCGGTGCGCGCAGTCGGCGGCGGCCGGCCGGCACGCGCAGGCCCAAGGGCAGGCGTGCGCGTGCGCAGCGCACAGTGCCACGCATAGCAGCGCGAGGAGAGCCGCGCGCGTCATGGCGCGGATGGGTGCCCGGGGTGTGGTTACGGCATTTTATCTGGAAAGAAAAATAATTAATTTAGACCAGTGGTTTTCAACCTTTTTCATGACACGACCCCCCTAGTATGAAAAAATATTTGGCGTTCGCTTTTTTTTTCATGCATTTTATAATGTTACAAAGATGTTTGTAGGGACCGAATACTTGAAAGAAAGAAAGAAAGAAAATAATTTTATTTTGACAACAACAGATTCAGGGAACAAAGACATACATAAAAAAAATTACTTAGTTGCCAAAAAAGGTCACCCACTCAGTAATATCTTGACAGTGTGACTGCCAAGACACTGATTTTCAGTGGGTGCCTTTTGCAGCGCTATTTAACAAAAACAGAAAGAAGAGTAAAAAATAATAATAAAAACCATAAATTAATAATAATTCAATAAATTAATCAATTATACAAATTTTACTTCAATCCATACAACATCATCTGTCTATAAAACTACTGTTTTTTTTACTGAGGTAGTTTTTACGACCTCTCGCGACCCCCCTGTAGAGGCTGCAGGGCCTGTGCTGGAGGCACAGGTTGAAAAACACTGATTTAGACATACAGTCACGGGATCATTAACCTAGATTGTAGAGCCAAACAATTTCAACTACATACAACTTATTCAATATTTCATCTTCATCAGATCATTTAGTCTTCACTGCAGGTAGGGTTGCCAGGCGTCCGGATAAAGCCGGACATAGTTAGGCTTTTTGATTGCGTGTCCGGCCAAAATAACCGATGTCCGGCCTGTCCGGCTTTTGTTAGGCTTTTTATTTGGCTGCCGCGCCACAGAATAAGGCACGCACGCATCAGGACGTTAGGCAACCGATGATGATGATACTCACTCGTGAGCTCACTAATTGCACCTAACCTAACCTAACCCTAACTGCAGGAGCATGGCCCTCTAGTTTGCTTCTTCTTCTTTTCGTGTCGACAACAAACCTACACAGTGTCAGCCCAAAACTCCGCCACAAGAGTCAAAGTCAAAAGTCAAAATTTCTTTATTTGTTTGGACTAATAAATAGTTCTTACAAATCGTCATTTTGCTCTTAAGGAGCCTCTACATGTCTCATAATCTTTTTACCCTACCAGCGCTTCGAGACCAACATTTGGCAAGTGCTGAGAAGAAGCGCCGCAACAAACTCAGTCACCACTGTCTGCCGGTTAATATAAATAAATAGAAATAGTAGTAGTAGGTACATTCGATTCAGGAGCAGTTCACTGAATTTACCATGCATTCTTGTATGGTGTATCTTATAAGAATGGGTATACAGGATTGCGTGGTATATTAAACAAGGTAGTGACGTGCTAATATCTAGACTTACATATTAAGATACTAGTAGAAATGACTCGCATACATAAATTTGAATAACTTGGATTGACCAGTCCCCGAAAGCAGCGCCTGTTCACAGACATGACGAGTGAACCAGCCATCGCTTCACTCGACCATATTAGAGGGAATGTAACGACCCGCCTCACTACGCCACCACCCCAGTGGCGTTGTCAGTAGCACTCATCAAATCCTCCTGAGTGCAGTTGCTTGGGCACTCAGGGCATGACATCAGGTTATAACATGACATAACATCTAGTTTGCTAAAGAACCCGTACCTATACTGTGTGGATTTCTTTAAATACCATCATCGTCAGGTCATTATAGTCTGCACTGCAGGAACAAGAAACTCTTTATGGAATTTTTTAAAATACCCGTATGCTGTATGGATTTGATGAAATATTATTCATCATCAACGAGGTAATTTCTTTTTTAGTGTCCAGTGGCCACTGCAGAAAGAAGACAAGTGGAGAATTTGGATTACTCTCCAAGCTGGCCAGAAAAGTTTTATAAATGCCTGTATGCGCGGGCGCGCAGGAAATTCTTAATTAGGGAGCTTCTTTATCCAGCAGTGGATATCTTTCGACTGACGAATATTTGTAGATCAGTGGCCACAAAGTATAGAATACAAAAAACCGCGCGGTAGAGTAGAATAGAACCACTCCCATTCTTCCCGTGGATGTTGGTAAGAGATGACAAGAGGACAAAATATGGGAAACCCAGACGTCCCCGATAAGGGTCGTGCTCCTGGAGTGGAGACTGATGACCTGATGATTATTTATAGTTGTTGCAATTCACGAAGGCTTTTTTTTTATGTAGGACAAGGCAAGGTATTTGACCGCAATCGTACCTGGTGTCAAGTAAGATGCAGTCTAGGATGGTAGGTACATATCTGCCGTGTAAGTGCCTATTCACTCTCGCCTTGAAAAGGCCCGGATTATAGTGTTCAGGAAAGATAGCAGCAGGCAGCGAGTTCCAGTCCCTAGCTGTTCGCATAGCTAGGTGAGTGAGCTTTACATGTGTGGTGGCTCGCTACTGTTCATTTTTCGAAAGCATGTACACACACACACAAGAAAAGCTCACTCGCCTTCGTGAGTTTCAAAAACTACAGTTACATGCTATAGGTAGATAAGGGCTAGCTATGGGAGTATCAAGTCAGACTGCTTGAAGACAATTTTAGTTTGTCGAATTTTTAGCATTTTGTATTGACATTTGGAAAGTACGAACTGTACTATGAGTGTCGGTACAGTCGCGAACGTAACACAATTAGCGGAGCCGCGTCCGCCAATCAGTGTCCGGGCCGTCCGGCAATCGGGTTAGCATTCATGTACTGGCGAGAACTAAAGTGTTACATGTACTCTATATACTCTAAATAAACTATTACTCGAGTAAAACTCATAAAACTCATTTATTTATGCAAGTAGTTATTAGGCTTTTAAAAATCACTTCTACATGTCCCAGTGTTAACCCTACCAGTGCTTCAGTACAATAAATGGGCCAGTGCTGAGAAGAAGCAGCGCAAGAAACTCAAGTCACTATTGTCAGCCTCTTTTTCAAGGGTTTTTACTAACCCTCATAATGCCGATGCCTCATAAGGCCGATGGGGCAGCAAGGTTCTGGAGTGGAGACCGCGTACCGGAAAACGCAGCGTGGGACGTCCACACACAAGGTGGACCGACGACATCATAAAGGTAGCAGGAAGGCGCTGGACGCAGGCCGCTACCAACCGGGCAACATGGAAAGCACTGGGGGAGGACTATGTTCAGCAGTGGACGTCCTAAGGCTGAGATGATGATGATGAACCCTCATTAAGAGGTTTGGTTGCCACAAAGAAAAAAAGAACTTTCTTTTGGGAATAATGTGTCGTCGAATGTCCACGGCGACCGCGCGTGTCGGCTGTCCGCCTCAGTTAGGGCCCCCACTCGGCGTAATTGAGCTCCCTTTATGCTACAGTATGTTGCTGTATGTTGGTATATGCAAGGTGCGTGACTAACTTTGCCGAAGCTAAATAACTATAAAAACAATAAATATCAACTTTTCTCTTATCCGTCGGCGTTAAATATTAAGTCTCTACCATTTTCGTGCGTTTTATTTTTTCAAGCAAAAGCTGAAAATCAGTGTTCTGCCCTTTTTTAGAGCAGTGTTTTTACACTGAGCTCTCTGATGTTTGCATCGCTGCGGCACACTTAGAGTATGCGCACACCGTTAATTGTTAGTTGGCCGATAGTTGTGCCCGATTTTAATTTGTATGAAGAATCTGCCAAATCGAATCGGCGTAGTGTGCGCACTCCCATACAGGCCCATACTGATCAACTGCCCGACTAAACTATCGGCCGACGAAAAATCAACGGTGTGCCTACTCTTAGATTTTTTTTATTGCTTGTAACGTAATGTCACTATTTTTTACTCTTTAAAAAAATATCTATAGGGTTAACCTCTCATGTGTCCTTTAGTCATTTCGCCACAGCATACTTCCTACCCCAAGCTACAATCTAAAAACCCCTTTAGAGCTACCATTTACACGCGTCATTGTGCAAATAAAAAATCTCTTTTAACACCATTGTGTGACTTTAAGTGTTCTTAAATGCCACCTTTTTGGATGAAAGAGAAAAAATTTGCCCCTTTGACAAGCATCCAATTTGTTCTTGTGTGAAATTATTAATAGTTGGAGCGCTGCATGGGAATTGCACACTTTTTTATTTGATGAATTAATTAATTTAATTGGAATTTTATTTCAATTAATGAATTTATTTAAATTTAATGTAGTTGTGAGGACACAATACAATTTATATGGTAGAGTAAACTTAACCCTACCACTGCTTCGGGACAATAAATGGGCCAGTGCTGAGAAGAAGCAGCGCAAGAAACTCAGTCACAGGAAAGCCGAGGGCACAGGGCCGGATCTACCTGTGGGCTGATTGGGCTGCAGCCCAGGGCCCCGGGGTTACAAGGGGCCCCCAGATCCCGCTAAAAAGTAGGCCATAATTTGAAAAAAAAAAAATAGTTGTCTGTAAAGTCGGTTTACGGACGATATTTTTACGTGACAACGTCCATAAGAAAATATTGATTAAAAATTGCATACTTTTATGAATGTAGTTGAGGGGGGAAATACGTGTAAAAGGTTGTTTTCATGCTGTTTTTCGTTTTGTTAAATTTAAAAGGGACACGTTAAATGTTGCGTTGGATAAGCTAATTATGGGCTTCTATGAGACATGTAGCAAAAAATTTAAATTTTTAATGGATTTGCAAGACAAAAATATCAAAAACATAGATTTGGAAAGTGCACGTCATATTATTGATTACTATCCAGATGACGTAGACGAACATTTAGTGAATGAGTGCATTCAATTAAAATCATACTTACTCCAATCTAAGCCAGAGTCTTACAACTCTTGCAGTGACATTTTTATGATCATGTATGAAAATAAACTAATTGACGTGTTCTCTAATTGCTATACCATTTTAAAGATTTTTTTAACTTTACCAATAACTAGCTGTGAAGCAGCACGCTCCTTCTCAAAGATGTCCTATACAGTGTGAGTCACGATAAAGTGCACATATGAAATTAGGTGAAACTAGACCTATTTTTATTGACAAAAAACAGGACAACTTTTTTTTTATTTTTTTTATAGAATTTTTTTTTAATAATTTTTCTCCAATTACTTATTGTAAAGAAAACGTAATAACTTTTAAACTAAGAGGTATATCCTGATAAAATAAAAACAGTAATAATGTTAAATAACAGACAATACTGAAAAAATACACAAAATACTCAGAAAATGCCAACAAATAATAAAAAATGAAAATTCGTGTTTTTTTGGTTATTGGTTTTTTTTTATGATACATTTCGGCAAAAAATGCCCCTATAACAGGTGGTTTTTACTGCTTTGTATTATTCTCTATCGTATTAGGTACCTTTGTAAAACCAAAAATCGCATGTCTCTATCCCTATCACAACATTTGCTATGATCGTTTGAACTAAGCCTCTCCGGGCGCGCCATTCAACGCTTCGTTAACAACGAAACTGAAAATGGCTCTAGATTTTTAATTTTGATACAGACAAGTTAGATTTTAAATAAAAACAAAAGATTTCGAAGTAAAATAAGCATTTTAGTTAAAATTAAAATTGTCCCCACCTGTAGCGGAGAATAATGTTGTGGTAGGCTTTTGTTCAAACTATCATAGCAAATGTTGTGATAGGGATAGAGACATGCGATTTTTGGTTTTACAAAGGTAATACGATAGAGAATAATACAAAGCAATAAAAACCACCTGTTATAGGGGCATTTTTTAGAAAAAAATATCAAATAACCAAAAAAACACGAATTTTAAAGCAGATTTTTTTTAAAAAGTGTCATTTTTTATTATTTGTTGGAATTTTCTGAGTATTTTATGCATTTTTAGGATCGTCTGTTATTTAGCATTATTACTGTTTTTATTTTATCAGGATATACCTCTTAGTTTAAGAGTTATTACGTTTTCTTTACAATAAGTAACGGAAGAAAAAAATATCTATAATAAAATTTTAAAAAATCTCAAAAAAATTTGACCTGTTTTTTTGTCAAAAAAATAGGTCTAGTTTCACCTAATTTCATATGGACACTTTATCGTGACACACTGTATAGAAAATAAAAGGACAACAATGGCGAACTCTCGACTAAACCATTTATCACTTCTGTCTATAGTCTGGTCTGCGAGCACGTAGAATTTTGTCCAATGACCCCAAGCTACCCATCCATAACGCTCGCGCGTAATTATGTTACTGTCGCACTCGCACACTCACTGCGGGCGCCCGTCGCACAGTCGCGACAGCAATATAATTACGCGCGAGCATTAAGGATGGGTAGCTTAGGGTCATTTGACAGAATTCTACGTGCTCACAGACCGGGCTTTATAAATTGTGATTTAACAAAAGACTTGCAATGCGATGACCAAATAAAAGAATTTGCAGCACAAAAATGTAGAAAGGTTAATTTAGAAATTATACTTAATTTCTTTTAATAAATGCATAATAAATAAATAAAATTATTTTGTTGTTTTTTATTTTCTTTTATACAATGTACCTACATCTCTGTTTCGGTTTCTCTCTCACCCAAAGGTTACCTGGAAGAGATTGCTACACAGCAATAAGGTCGCCTTTTGTACAACTAATACTTGCGTAGATTTAAGTAATATTTATGTTTTTTGTGTAATAAAAAATATATTTAAAAGAATAATATATCATTATAGAAACAGTTTTTTGGCATGGCTATTAGTTGAGTACTAAGATAGGCCCCCAAGTAGTTTCAGCCCAGGGCCCCACAAATTCACGATCCGGCCCTGCCGAGGGCAAAAGTAAGTAGCTACATAAATAAAGAGTCATTGTCTGTATTTCAATAACCAATTGTTGTCAAAATTGAATTTTGTGTAACCAAACACCGGGCGCCCTGTGGCGTTTGACAGGTGACGTTTCAATCAAAAATGGCGGCCGGCGATCTTTCAACAGGTAACTCGGTCAAGCCACCTGCCGAGGCGAAAGCTACTGTGTTTTGTTTGGAAAAGAATTGTTTATTGTTTGGCTTGTTGTTTATTTTTAAAGATGAGCTGCAAAGAGGTTTGAATGCATTGTTGTGTAAACTTAATTTTACACACTTTACTGAGAAAATAACTCTCTGTTCGTTCGTTTGTTTAAACATATAAATGTCGTTTTACGGAATCCATTTTGTTGGATTTTTGTATAGAAATGAACTGGGCCTTTAAAAATAGGTCTACATTGCTAAAAAAACTTTACTGTTCACATCATAGGAGTAATTTTTATGGGAAATCTATCGTTACTCAAGTTAGAGACATGAAAATTCGTAAGTTACCTATTTTTAATGACTAAAAGAACTCGAACTCTATCGAACTCCTCCAATGTTCTTCTGATTAATTTTGTTGCGGGTCCAATAACAGCTTAACTTTCCCTCGGGATAAACTTGACCTTCACTGGTTGGGTTATTGGCGGTCAAGCTGTAGATCCTGCCTACACAGGAGTTGCAGCGCGTGGGAACGAGAGGTGGGAATAGTCCCGTTAGTGAAAATGTAGTAAGATGGCATTAGATGACATTTGAATTTTGCTTCTCTTTCCACTATTTATCTAGGTGTTATTATTTTAAGTCACATTCAGGAGTCAAACTCTAGACATCCAATTCACCAATAAACCCTTTAAGGCATGAGTCAGTCCAATAAAAAACCTATTTAACCTATTCAGAATTCAATTCATCCAATAGAAAGGCTTCCAATTCCATTCCATTTCAATTCACTTGGAATTCCTCGCTCAAAGTAAGCTACTAAGGTATTTTAATAAGGTTTTTTCATTCGCCTAGTGGTTCCCAACAAAAGCGCGCGAAGTGTGACGTCTGACAGTTCAACAATGCATTTTGACAGCTCAATACTTTTTTTTGTTCCCGCCTTGGCACCCTGGCTGGCCATTCAGTTGTGTCAAATGATTTATGATTTCTGTTTGTTAATTAATGATTTGAGATGTTTAATTAAGGTGGGAATTTGGGATTTATTTAGGTTGATTCTGAAGTGTGGAGTGGTAGGGTAAAGTTATACTGAAAGAAAGAAAGAAAGAAACATTTATTACGATGAACATCACTTAATTAAGGACAGAGAAGGTATACGGAAGAAAGACAGAAATAGCACATAAATATTACAAGGAAATAAAAAGTAAACTGAGCAGTGCTATCTTTTCGTAACAGCGATGCCCATCGCAATGGGACTCTCCACTCAGCATATGCCGTGGCCTATACTGGTACTAGTAAAAGTTCTATAAAAGCCTAAATTGCAATAATAAATAACTTTATGACATTATTATAGTATTAGTACGGTACGGTTTTAGGTTACACAACCGTTATTCCCCTAATGTCCATTCAACATTTATCATTTCGTCCCATTTTTGGAACTCATTGATACAAAACAGACGTTAACCGTAAGTGGTCAGATAAGGAACCGAATCCGGGGCACTTACACTTACCAGCTAATGGGCGACTGGACTTGTTCTAAATATAGGGACTTTTACAAAGGAATATCCGGACTGGAGTCACTGTTTCATCATCATCATCATTTCAGCCACAGGACGTCCACTGCTGAACATAGGCCTCTCCCAAAAACTTTGTATCAGTGACTTGATGATAATGAAGTATTAACGTGTCAGTTTTCGTGTGTTTTCGTGTCAAATAAAGATTTTCTATTTCTAATTCATTGCTTTACTTGAGTGTTTGAATGAAAAATAAATGATATTAAGTTTTTGCAGTAAACAATAGAAAAATCACTCTTCTGTACCTAAGAGCCAATTGTAAGGATTAGTAACTACATTTGTCCATGAAATTGAAATCATTAAAAATAAATTAAAAACAAAAGAAACTCTACAATTGTTTGGGTTAACAAAATGTCAATAAAGACTGACATCATTAATATCTTAGTTGCGATCCTCATTATAAAAAGAACAAAGCAAAAGCACATATCCGACTCACAATCTTAAATTAATTAACATAATTGTTACTAACTAAACAATTTCATAGTCTCGTTGAAGTTTCTTAGGCTAAGTTTTTATTCAATAAATTTATCTTATCTTAATCCTTATTATAAAAAGAACGAAACAAAAGCACATATCCGACTCACAAGTTTGCCCGTCCCGGATCCGAATCAATGATCCACAAAACAATGCTCCATCCACTAATCCATTCAGTAAAAACTCATTTTTACATCCTTTATTCTTACAAAAGGCGGATATTCAACTGTACAAGAATTCAATTGGCCTGACCTGGGCATTGAACCGCATTTAATTCAGATTCCAATTGAGGCGACCTCACGACACGCCGTTGAGAGCAATTGATTGGTTTATGTTTATTAATCAAGACTCAAGGCATAGGTCAGTCACAGTGGAAAAGAATAGGGTTTTTGACACCATGAACTTTTTTAGAACTAAATTTTAAATAAACAACTTGAAAAAATCGAAACTGCCTAAGGCGGGACTCGAACCCACGACCTTCCGCTTGCCGGGCGATTGCTCTTCCAACTGAGCTACTTTAACTTTTAAAGGTTACCCTATAAAGTCTTCATTACAACGATAAGCACGCATATTATTATATTATCAGATATTTTACTTCAAGAATAAATTAACACCTTGACACTTCTTATTAGAACTGTCAAAACGAGACTCTCCCAACCGATTTTGAGCTACTCAGGAGAACCAGAGTGACTGACATAGCCCGCAGAATCGCTAAAATCAAGTGGCAGTGGGCGGGGCACATAGCTCGTAGAGCTGATGGCCGCTGGGGCAGGAAAGTTCTCGAGTGGCGACCACGAGCTGGAAGACGTGGCGTGTGCAGGTCTCCCACTAGATGGACCGACAATCTGGTGAAGGTCGCGGGAGGAGGATACGGGCGGCGCACGACCGGTCTTTGTGGAAAACCTTGGGGGAGGCCTTTGTCCAGCAGTGGACGTCTTTCGGCTGAAACGAACGAACGAAGCTAGCGTATAAATCAGTCAGTTCCTGAGGTATGGAAGCAGCACGGGAGGGTGTTTTTGTTGATGTCAAACGTCAGCGAGACTTCAGTGTGCCTACCATGAGTTTACGTTAGGTGTGCTCGCTAGCGACTGCATAAAAAAATGACATTAATTGTATGACATATTGTGCAGCGCCCCTAGTGGCTACTTTCAAGAAACAAAATCTTCATAGAGATTTTTGACGTACTCGCTAGCGAGCACACCTAACGTAAACTCATGGTAGGTACACAGCCCCCCTAGACAAAACGCACTTTTTGATCGAATCGAAAATCGAATCCGTCAAAACTCCATACAAAAAAGGGGCTTTTCGACCACTTTGCGACTGGTTTGCGATTAAAATTTGCACTTTGTCTAGACCCACGGGTTTATATGTTCTGTCCTGTCACGTTTTAATATGTCAATGCTAGGGATGTTATGGATAAGTGGTTTCGGTTATGGATACGGTTACTGATATAGGAATAATATTATACCGGTTTCGGTTACGGATATTTTTTTATTTCGGATATCCGAAAGTTTCGGTTACGGTTACAACTATGTGTGCTTTAGAATGCAATTTGCAATAGTTGTCCAACGCGGTTCATTCATGGGCGCACACTTTACATCGAATTAAATAATTTGATACTAGATGGCATTATACAGGTAAATCAGGCTGGTATGCCTTTACGTATAATGCTATACAAAAAACAATTTAAACTGCCTACATCCGAAACTTTTGAATCGGTTACGGTTATGGTTTCGGATATTTTTTTATTTCGGATATCCGAAAGTTTCGGTTATGGTTACGGATATCCATAACATCCCTGGTCAATGCCACCCCTCCCGTGCCGCTCCCATACCTTAGGCCAGCGGTTCTCGAATGGTGGTCCGCGGAACCCTGGGGTTCCGTGGAAAGGCCGCAAGGGTTCCGTAAAAATATTCCCACGTTTCGTGACCGACGTTGTTCGCTCACACCGACTTGTTTACGCACAAGGGAGGGCAGGGCGTGCGGGCGGAGTAGTACGGGGGTTCCGCTAGGAAAGGTATAATCAATTAGGGTTCCTTGGCAAAAAAAAATTGGGAACCCCTGCCTTAGGCACCGAGTGAGTTAAGAGCTAGACTCATAGCTTCCTTATCTACGCCGTAATATATTATAATCGGGCATAAGTCGCTTCACGAGATAAGTTGTGAGTGATTGTGACGGATCACCGTTGGGCAATTGTATGAGATGTATGTAATCTTTGTATGGACTGGGCTTAGAGAGCTGCTTGGACCGGACGTCCTGACATTAAAAATGACATTTTTTTTATCGTTACGAAAAATGACTACGCGAAATTATTTTAGCAATGAACATAAAGAACATACACAGTGCATTATAGAACTTCCCCCTTTTTTTAAGCCGGAAAAAAATGAGCCGATTCCAAAAAAGATGCATGTTTGTTACTCTTTAACGCATACTGTACCGATTTAGATGAAATCTATATTTAGAAAAGCGAAAGGTCACTGATTGACTGACTGACTCATTC
This sequence comes from Ostrinia nubilalis, assembly GCF_963855985.1. NCBI lineage: Eukaryota > Metazoa > Arthropoda > Insecta > Lepidoptera > Crambidae > Ostrinia > Ostrinia nubilalis. Next base: position 722,914 of record NC_087117.1, read on the forward strand.
ACTCATCACGAAATCTCAGAAACTACAAGTGCTAGGAGTCATGGGGGTTCCTTTTAGAACGTAGGTGCTCACTAAGACGGGATTTTGCAAAATTCAATCCCTAAGGAGGTAAAACGGGATCCACGCGTACGAAGACGCGGGCGGTCAGCTAGTATGATTAAAGATAACATAAGATGTAAAAAAAAGAAGAACAGTTATCATCACAGTTTTTAGAAAATACTCGCACAATAGTGACTGAGTTTCTTTGGTCCATTTATTGTCCCGAAGCAGTAGTTGGGTTAAAATACTGGGACGTGTAAAAGTGCTTTTTAAAATCCTACTTACAAAAGTTTTTTTTTTTTTACAAAGAACTTTCTGTGCCAGAGAAATTCAGGCAAACCCGCGGGCAAAACCTGTCTCCTAAAATCGTATCAGATTACACTACGTAAGCGATTTCGTCACAAGTAGTATTGCTTAGCCATAAGTTCCAAGATTTACATATACAACAGTGATACAAAGTTTGTCTGTGCGTCCGCAGTAATGGCTGGGGCTCGAACCCGCTTAACGAGCGGCGCATGCCAACGCCCCATCTATACAGCAGGGGAGAAGAACATTTGGGTGAATAACAAAGAAAAATTTTATAAAGAACGTCGCGGGCTTTACGGGATACAAAGTGGGTCACTTTGTGCGTGTGGATCCCGTTTTACCCCCTTTGGGGTTGATTTTTCAAAAACGGATGCGCACTAAGCACTTACGTCGAAGGAATCCCCATGAAAAATTTGAGACTCCCTAGCAGTTGTAGTTTCTGTGATGAGTGAGTGAGTCAGTCAGTGACTTTTCGCTCTTAGTAATTTGTGCTATAATAAATTACAAATAGTCCCGTTAGCCCCTCATACTAAGCTAAATATGCTTGTGCTACAAGTGAGCTCACCACAATAGTCGAGCGGCGGCGGGATTCGAACCCGCGTTCCTCGGATTTCGAGTTCGCTAGTCCGTTCGGCTATCGTAGCTTCAAAGTTCTCAAGTGGCGACCACGTACCGGTGGTCACTATCTATGGTCACCCACATGGCGATGAAGCGATCGAATCGAAGAAATGAGGAGATCCGCAGGTAACAAATTGACCGACCATAGCCCACAGAATTGCTAAACTCACTGGCACTTAGCTCGTAGAGCTGATGGCCGTTAACATTATTTCTGATGAACATTAGACAGTTCGAAGTTCGCCGGGTCATCTACGTTTAAAATAAATAATAAAATCCCTTTAGGTTGACTACCCCTGCCTGCAACCCGATCCGCGTGATACCATCTCCTCTATTTTTGTTTCATCATCATCACTCACGTGGTGATTGTTGTGACGTCACTGCCATACCACTACCGTTTGATGTGGTGATAACATTATTGATTTATCATTTTATCGATTAGTTGATGATTTATGATGTAGTATGGGAAGGATCGTTGATCTAGGTTATGATGATTATGTAAATTAGGTTTAAAAGACTTATTATACAATGTAAATTAGAATTTAGCAATAGATGTAAAAAGTATTACTGCAATATTCGTTCGTTCGTTCGAAATACGGAAACTGGATTCTGCAAAAAAATGGAATGTCGCCGTGGGAACATGCCCTAACACAAGCCTATTTAATATTTAGGTTACCACGAGGGGTTAACAGGATTTTACAAAGCAGGTATTTGACTGCAATCACATCTGATGTTTAATTTGCATTCCAAATTACTAACATTCTTAAAAATAGACTCCACAGCACAAAATATTAGAAATTATATCGATAAACTTATCGACTACAGCACATCACTAGCCCGTGATTTATGTAAGCTGCGCTGTGAGTACAAAAGATTACCAATATCTATCAATAAGTTTCAAGTTCTGTCGATAAGTTTATCGAGCACAGCACATCACTAGCCGTGATTTATGTAAGCTGCGTACGCGCAGAGAATGCGCCGCGCATTCCAGATCTAATCCTTTCGTTTTTGTCGGACTTACCTTCCTAATATGGACGCTGGATTATTTTTTATATTTTTTTGGACTATTTAATGTCGAAAGAAAACTTTAGAAACAAACTATACTTTGAGTAATGCATTGTAGGTATAGTAGTTAATTTGTACTTGTGTTATACACAGGATATTTTTGTAAAAGTATATTTGGCATTCATTCAAGCGCAAAGTGCTGGACGGATTTCGATTAAATTTTTAAAAAGTGTAGTTCATAAATCGTGAGCATTTATAGGCTTACGCAACATCTCTTCGTCCAAACTCAATCTTCGAATTAAACGATAACGTGACAATTTTGATTCTCAAAATAAGTTTCGTGCAACCACATCTCATAGGTAGGTACTAAGTTCACTTTACGACACGTTCACAAGGGCGCTGTTGTAGTTTTCTTACTAAATCTTTTGATGGCGATTCGAGTACGCAAACGATTTGAACTCGAAAGTTTTTCGTGCTAGCCGTACGGAAACGTGGCCTCTCACTAATACAGAAGCTCAAAGTTGCACAGCGTGCTATGGAGATGGCTTTGCTTGGTGTTTCTTTATGTGTTCATCACCATAAAAATGATATCGGTACGTTTAACAAAAGAAAACGTGTTTTCTTTCTTTGTTGTAAAGAATAATGTAGTAGTCGGCCGTTTGGTGTAGTGGTTCAGAACGGACTACTATGCCGAGAGGTCCCGGGTTCGATTCCCGGCCGGGCAGAAATTGAAATGATGAATTTTAATTTCTGTGACGGGTCTGGGTGTAAATATGTATAATATGTAGTTATTTAATAAAAAAAAAAGTATATAAGTAGTATATCCGTTAAGCTAGCACCCATAACACAAGCATTGAGTTGCTTACTTTGGGGCTAGCTGGCGCTGTGTGAAATTGTCCAAAGATTTGTCCAAAGATTTAATGTATATTATTTTGTACATATTTAAATAATTTTCACTTCCTTTTCCCCATAAACCTTCCCAAACTATCTCAATGCGTCTCAACATCAACACGAGCTTTCCCTGCACGCTTCGTTTGGTTTAAATACAAGCTTTGTAAGCTCCGAGCTTTATGTGCAGTGGAACGCACAAAAGCGCCTTAATGTACCATGAAATTTCGTTTGCGTTCAATGCATAGTAGTTTTGGAGGATCTTGGTTTAGTTATAAAGTATCATGTACTTTTATTTGAAAAAAAAATGCTTTTAGTGGTTGAAAGTTACAAATGATACCAAAAAATAAAGGATAGTTTTTTTTCCCGCATTTCAATATTTGAAAAAAGTCTTTTTTAATACACCGAAATTCCAGTACCATAAGGTGCCATAGTCCACAAAGTGGACCGACGACTTCTAAAGGTAGTAGGAAGGCGCTGGATGCAGGCCGCTACCAACCGGGCGATGTGGAAATCATTGGGGGAGGCCTATGTTCAGCAGTGGACGTCCTGTGGCTGAAATGAAGATGATGATGACACCAAAAATCACGCGGGCGAAGCCGCGAGTAAAAACTAGTTTCACTAGAATTATTAGTGGTAGGCACTGTTTCTGGACCTAGTCCAGTGCTGAGAAAACTTCGACAGGTAGTCCAATATCTCCGTAACTTATTCTTACTTGCGTATACTTTTGAAGTGGTTCTTACCTGAAACAAAAAATAATAATCAATTAATATGATTGGTTTTACAACGCTTTGATCTAGGTACGACAATTTTATCAGTTGATATAACGTGAAATATTTTTTTACAGAATATTAACAATTTGGATTGCACAAATTACTACCTATAATCACGTTAATCCCTCGGTCTAATTTTAAGCTATTATGTTAGGACTGGATTTACAAAAGCAGTCTAGTGGACGACGGGGTTAGAACTACCGACCCTCTACCTAACAACGTTCCTATACTGACAAAATTGGGTTATTGTCGCCTTAAACTAACTAATGACTATTTATTTAGGTACTTGAAATTACAAGTGAGCTTACAGATCTAATAATTTGATCTCGACAAATATGAACTTTATTATCGACTATGGTACATCACTAACCCATTCACGAGTCAGCGACGCGTGCGCAGCTTTGTGTTTCAAGTTACAACCATTGTTTACTATAGAGATTCGTTCATCTTATTCAAATTAGAAAGAAAGAAAAAAATCAGATTGATACGGTCTGTTTGCTCAAAGATAAAAAAAACACTGGGAACGAATTAAATTTAATTACGATTGTTAGTTTTTACCAGGGATGTTATGGATATTCGTAACCGTAACTGAAACTTTCGGATATCCGAAATAAAAAAATATCCGAAACCGTAACCATAACCGATTCAAAAGCTACGGATAGTTTCGGATGTAGGCAGTTTTTTTTTGTACAGCATTATACATAATGTAAAGGCATAACAGCCTGATTTACCTTTATAATGCCATCTAGTCTCAATTTTTATTTTTTTATTGCTTTTTATTCGATGTAAAATGTGCGGCCATGAATGAACCGTGTTGGACAGCTATTGCAAATTGCATTCTAAATCTCAGATATCCATAATCGTAACCGAAACTTTCGGATATCCGAAATAAAAAATATCCGTAACCGAAACCGGTATAATATTATTCCTATATCCGTACCATAACCGAAACTACATATCCATAACATCCCTAGTTTTTACTATAAAAAAGACCCATTTTATAGCGTGTACAGTCAGCATCAAATAGTTCGTGACTCCCGAAGTATCCAAAAAGTTCACAACACGTCTAATTGTGTCTAAAGAATGTACCTATTTAGTTGGTCTCTAACATGTTTTGTTCCGGCAGTTGGAGGTAAGATAGCCAGTTCCTCCGTGGTTGAGGATTCCGGGTGAAGCTCGCTTCCACCTTCGGCCTGATCATCACTTACCATCAGGTGAGATACAGGCAAAGAGCTTTCTCTTTGTGGATAAAAAGCAGAGGCAAATGGAGGTTTTGGCCTGCACTCCCCACGCTGGCCAGACGGGTTGGGGAGGCCTGATGTTCGCATATTTTTCCCTTCGTTTGTTTCAGCCAAATGACGTCCACTGTTGGATAAAGGCCTCCCCCAAGGATTTTCATAACGACCGTCCATTTGTACCTTAGATGCCTTTTAAACCTAGACTCCTCCTATTTTCTTCTGATTAATTTCATTGCTGGTCCAATGACAGTTTAACTTTCCCCCGGGACAAACTTGACCTTCACTGGTTGGGTTATTGACGGTCAAGCTGTAGATCCTGGCTACACAGGAGTTGCAGCGGTGGGAACGAGAGGTGGGAACTCAATATCAGAATTGCAGTCAAATAACTGCTTTGTACTGCATAAATAAACGTGGCATTTACTAAAATATTGGATGCACAATGTTTTATTAATTTCTAGATATAAAAAAAAACCTTTTTTATACTTCTAAGCCCATGAATCTCAAAATACAAACTCTTAATTTAATTTTACCTCTCCCAAGTCCGAATTACACCATTGAAGTACCTACGTCTTATTGAATTATTAAAATGCCAATACAATGACCTCCCATGGGATACCATTATATTCCCCTCTCTTTTATTAGATTAAGGGTTCGATGAACTCCCATAGAATTGACCCTAGATGCCATGATAAAATTAGGTTACGTTTTTAAATATACAAAGTTTAAGAGAAGACAAAAGAATTAAATTCTTTACAGCTTAATGGTTCTATTCTAAAGCTTTAAGCCTATTACAAAATTGTACATACATTTTTAAAATAAAGAAGCTGAGCCCGCGACTTCGTACACGTGAAAATTGTTTGAATATGTCCCATTTTTGCAACATTTTTCTTTACTGCTCCGCTCCTGTTGGCTGTAGGTTGATTTTTATACTATAAAGTCTCAGAGATGCAACAGTTCAAGTCTCTAATAAGTACTAGAAGATTCTAAAGACTTTAATACCTATATTTCATCATCATCATCACTATTTCAGCCACAGGACGTCCACTGCTGAACATAGGCCTCCCCCAATGAGTTCCACATCGCCCGGTTGGTAGCGGCCTGCATTCAGCGCCTTTCTGCTACCTTTATGTGCTATATTTCATACTTAAAGTAAAAAAACAAGACCCTATCTCACTGGTTTTAATTATAGATTGTAAAAATACAAATTTGAAAGCAAAAAACTAAAATTTCAAACGGTTTTCGTTTCTAATTTCGATGGAAAAAAACACAAGTTTCGAATCCATCATCACGGTCGACCGAAAACCAAAAAAGATGTGATGTTGGAAATCGGCTATGCTATAAATAGAGTTCCGTAGGTGGATTAATGCTTTTTATTAACGCAATGTATAAGTGGTTGTTTTTGGAGGAACAGTTTTTTGCACGATCCCGTTTAGTTTAGTTTAAAAACAGGATACGATTTTGGCGGTCCTACTGCTTGACAGCGATCAATCAGAACAACAGGCAGATGTAGAGAGAGTGATAAGAAAAAAAAACACAAGAAAAATAATTACAAGTGCATGGACTTTTTTACTTCACCTATCTAGTCCTAGTTCGCACTTAAATTCAAATTCAAATTCAAATTGTTTATTTGCCTACTAAGTGTACATTAAAGGTTGCATTGCATTGCCATTGTACATTGTCATCAGTACCACATTGCCACAGTACATTGCCATCTTGTATGCAAACCTATTTCTATAAAAGATGATACAAATCGACTATTGAACTAACATGTGCATTGCAAACAGGTTGATATGCCTCAGTATCTATCTCTCTCCTTAATATTTCACTTTGAATTCAAATAATACCCGTAGATTTACCTTACCTAAACCCCCATGAAAAATGAATTTCCGACCGCGAACTATAGGCCTATCTCTGGGGTCACCCATTCGTCTACGGAACCCTAGATTAGCAAAAAATAGCGACACATCTATACATGTGACCGATCGTATCGGGTGACGGCGCCTCTACGGGGTGAAGTAAAGCTTAAAGCTCACTGAAAGCTACGCTAAGCTCTATTTTCAGTAAACGGGTTGCAGACCAAGAGCTAAGTTAGTTTCCCATAGATGCACAGCCCCATCTAGCCCCAGAGTAAGCAATAATATTCCTGTGTTTAAGGGTGCTAGCTTAACGAATAGCTTATAGTGTTTGTATAGTTTGCAGTTTGCGAACAACCATGGAAGCTCTTGATCTTTAATCCAAATAAAATAAAACCCATTAAAAGCTACGCTAAGCTATTTATTTTCTATAAGTTAACTGTTAAGTAGCGCTTTTATGCGTCCTAATTTTTTAGCTACTACTGCTTCGGGACAATAATATGGGCCAGTGCTGAGAAGAAGCAGCGCAAGAAACTCAGTGACTATTGTCAATTTATTTTTAATATTTTTTCTACCATATTACGACTAGTTTAGCTAGTTGGTAGACAGCTAGGCAGTTTCATTTCCAATTTGTGTTTTAAAGAATCGAGAGAAGAGCCTGAATGCGGGAAAAAAGTTTTTATTTTATTTGAAGACACGATTTTCCGTTGCTGACACATTTTTCGCAATCAAAGCCAGCGAGAAAAGCTAGTAATAAACAATTAAAAATATCTATGAATATTTTCGAATAAATTATTCTGCCAAAAAAACGCTTAGCTTAGCATAGCTTCCACTAGCATACCAGCCTAAACCTGTTCCACCATATTTTTTGCGCGCATTTTTATCTTTTTTCTAATCTAAGGCCGCATCTACACACAATGGGGCGGACGCAATTTGTGGTTCCACTATTGTCTACTCCGCCTTATCTGAGGATATGAAACTATGTTAGTTTAATTTTACTGCTGTTAAAAGGGTTTTTGATGATAAAATGTATTTAATATGGACGTAAAACGGAAATTATGATCACCACACAATGTGGAGTAAGTTTGACCAGTGTGCCTACCATGAGTTTACGTTAGGTGTGCTCGCTAGCGACTGCGTAAAAAAATGACATTTAAATGTATGACATCTTGTGCAGCGCCCCTAGTGGCTGCTTTCAAGAAATAAGATCTTCATAGAATTTTTTGACGTATTCGCTAGCGAGCTCACCTAACGTTAACTCATGGTAGGCACACTGTAGGTCTAAGAAAACGATGACGATAATATTATTTGATACGACAACAACGCAGAAAAATTGTATTGTTTTCAGACAAAAGCGAGCTGCGAATGCGTAAAATCAATTGACAGCTTTTTTTTCCTTTTTTTTATATAAATTTATCAAATCAGCCAGTATTAAGCATTTAGGTATTAAACACAATGTATATGAGGTTGGCTATCGTTCGTTCGTTCATATCAGCCAAATGACGTCCACTGCTGGACAAACGCCTCCCCCAAGAATTTCCATAACAACCGGTCCTGCGCCGCCCGCATCCAGGCTCTTCCCGTGACCTTCACCAGATCGTCTGTCTGTGGTCTGTGGTCGCCACTCGAGAACTTTTCTGCCGCAGCGGCCATCAGCTCTACGAGCTATGTGCCCCGCCCACTGCCACTTGATTTTAGCAGGATTGCTATATCGGTCTATGTCGGTCGCTTTGGTTTTCCTGCGGATCTCCTCATTCCTGATTCGATCACGCAGAGAAACTCCGAGCATAGCCCGCTCCATCATATGCATGGCAGCAGAAACACCTTTGAAGCTGACGAAAGAGCCTCAAGTGCCGGCGTTCCAATATAGATACAAACACATGTCAATGTATTACATTTGATACATGTTACGCTAAGAACTCACGGCGCGATTTTCACCCGCGACCGCGGCGGTTGTGGAATTGCGATTTTATTTCAAAACTCACGACGCGGTTGTTTGCGCGGTTATTATAAGAACTCACGTGCTAAGTCACTGGTATAAAATGGTCGCCCGCTGATCGGGCGGTTTTCGCCCGCGCGATTACAACCGAGCCCGCTGCGGGCGAAAACCGCGTCGTGAGTTGCGCATTAGTTTTTACATAAGTATCTGCATTCTACAGAAGCTGCGGGCCCGCAACCGCCGCGGGCGCGGGTGAAAATCGCGCCATGAGTTCTTAGCCTTAATGTATCAGAATTGATCCAACTAATGCATCTGGGATCAAATCAATTACATTGCACAAGATGGGATTAGACAATATTAGTAGACACGTGTTAGCGAAAGTGCTCCTGTCATTCGTTAATAGTGATGTACCTAGCTACATGTCAGTGTCAAAATGAATTGTTAATTTGTAACTAATTAATTTCAAACTGTCCATGCGTTTTTGAGTGTTGACTTGAAAGACAGACAGCAAAGTTCATGGGTTTCGTTTTGTCTTTTGAAGTACGAAACCCCAAATTACCATTTATATTACCGTTTCACTTTCTCTACACTAATCTCATCTGTACACTATTATTATACAGAAGAAATATTTAATTTTGATTGTTTGCATTGAATAGAAGCTCCAAAACTGCTGGACAGATTTGAAAAAATCTTTCACCGTTAGAATCCGGTGGTACGAAGTTCGCCAGGTCAGCTAGTATTTGCATAAATCAAATCAAATGATTTATTTGCATTACATTTTTGTGGTTTAAATTGTTGGATATTGTGTAAAACTATATTTTTTAAACCGTTTCCACCGTCCATCACTAGCCCAAACCGGTTCGAAAGACTTTACCCTCCGAATACTACCCCCGGCTATTTGCATTCGAGCTTTATTACAAGGGGTCTTTTGTACCCCGTAATCTGAGGGGGTTGGACATTGTAGTATTTGTAGTGTTAAACAGAGTTAAACTGTGTTTCGCAAGGTACAGGGAGCACAATACATGAATCTTTAGGCTGAGTTGCACCAGCTTACTTTAACCGTAACTTTAACAATAACCGGTGCTTTTTGTACGGAGTTTGATAGATTTTTGACGTTTGTTAAAGTCAAAGTAAGATGGTGTAACTCAGCTTTACAATTTTGTTGTATAAATGTTACCTACATATTATTTTAAACTACGAAATTGTACTCACAAATGTTGGTTTTCCTAAACAACTATAATTTAACCCTTGAAAAGATGACTTTTATAATATCTTTTTTGTCTAAGAAATATTAAACAGTTTCAATAATAATCACGCAGTTTTGTAAAGTGCACTTTTTTGGCCAATTTTTTATTTTTGTGCACTTTTTTGTAGTCGCTTATTTCAAGTCATATTAATAGTCATATTAATTAACCAGTGCACGCCTAACTGTGACGCAATTTTAATCCCAAACAGCTCACATGAGCACCGACTGCGCCGAGAAGCTCGCTGGTGGGGCACCTTCATGCCGGAACTGCCAGCGAGCTAAAGCGGAGCATGTCGCCCATAACGCTTTTAGCAGCGACTGCCCAGTGCGCAGGCGGTGGGATGCGCTGGCCAGGTCCACAGTGGCATACTGCTGAGATCGCCGGGAACTTCCATCCAGCTCTCGATCGTCGTGGCTACCGAAAGTATTCCTTTCAAACTGCGTTAGGTTTGGTAGGTAATAGGTCTTGGCATTAATAGGGCTCCAATTGCAAAAATTCGGCTTTTTAATTCAAAATTTTTAAATTCAAAATTATCTCAGTCTTACAATCACAATTGGAGACAATTTGTTGCACAAATTGCACAATTTGAAAATTAAAATAGAAATAAAATATAGTAAAATAGAAAGTAGAAACATAGTAAATAGCACATAAATACAGCACAGGGAAACAGCACAAGAGTTAAATGTTGACATTGTATTATTGAATACAATAACGCAACATTTAAAGTGTAATGAACCCGCAAACAACCACAATAGGAAAACAAATTAGCACATTCGGCAAATCATTGGAAAATAAATATTGATAAAACATTAAAATTGGTAAAACACGAAAATTATAAAAGTAAAAATTTAAATCAGCAATTTGGAGAAATTTGTTCAAACGAAAATAAATAAAACGAACCAAACATAGACATTTAACCCAAAACAACTTACTTTAACATCTTAACACCATAGAAAACAATTGAAATAAAAATAATAAAAAAGGCTCTGGTGACCATGCTAGAGGTAGAAAGAGGAAAAAAAAAAAAAAAAAAAAAATCCCAAACAGCTTGTCCAGTTCCTATTGAATAATTAATTAGTTCACCCCTCCAAAAATTCCAGCAAAGTGACATTTGCGTCGATTTATAATCTGTGAACCGCCACGTGTCACAAACGACGTAAGTGCGGGTCAGTAGCACCCCCACTGAGCGTGAAATTGTTTGACCGTGGCCGTGGGGGAATTGGAAAGGTTAATACGTATATTTTAAGTTGCGGCACGATTATTGCATGCATAAATCATTATCAGGAATTCGGCTACTGTGCTTCTTCTTCTTTTCGTGTCGACAACAAACCTACACAGTGTCAGCCCAAAACTCCGCCACAAGAGTGGCGTTGTCAGCAGCACTCATCAAATCCTCCTGAGTGCAGTTGCTTGGGCACTCAGGGCACGACATCAGATGCTTCATCGACTGGGGAACAAAACCGCATCTGCACTCCATGTTTAAGCCATCCAAGAATCCCCACCTGACCAGATTGTCCTTACTACGGCCAACCTGCGTCCGAAGTCTATTGACTACTGTGCTAAAGCCTGGTCCGTGAGCACGTAGAATTTTGTCCAATAACCCCAAGCTACCCATCCTTATCGCTCGCGCGTAATTATGTTGCTGTCGCGCTCGCACACTCACTGCGAGCGCCCGTCGCACAGTCGCGACAGCAATAGAATTACGCGCGAGCGATAAGGATGGGTAGCTTGGGGTCATTGGACAAAATTCTACGTGCTCACGGACCAGGCTTTAGAAGGAACGGATTCGATCCCTTTAATTAAATAATTAAAGTATAGATCGTTTCATCCACGTAGACGCGCCCCATCAATTTTTGGTCTCGGTCGCGCGGGGTGCGGGGAATTTGATCCGAGCAATCCGAGCGTCATTATTGTAGTGTGCATGTGCACCCATGGATAATTTAGCGTATACCGATGGCACTCAAACATTAGCGAAAGAATAGTGGGGCGCGTCTTCGTGGATGGAACGATCTATACAAATAATTGTAAAGAACTCTATTAGCTTTATTCCGCGGTTTCGTCTGCGTCAGAGAGCAACTATGTATTACATTTTAAAATTAAAAAATCATACTAACCAAATTGAGAACCTCCTTTTTAAAGTCAGATAAAAAGAATGTTCATCCCTTGAGAAAGTCGTAGGAACCTACACAGTTATGTCCTTAGCCTATACATACATACACATCTAAATATTTTTTTATATTTGTTTGTTTTTGAGTTCTAAATATTCGAAAAGGGTTTAAAGTGATGCTGCTAGGTCAAATATCGATATTAAAAACAAAATCAATACTGAAAAAAAAAAACACATACCTACTACAGACAGCGATTTAAAGCGAATCATTTCCATGTATCAGTCATGTTTATTTAATTACTAGCTTTCCGCCCGCGGCTTCGCCCGCGTGGAATTTTGTCTGTCACAGAAAAACTTTATCGCGCGCGTCCCTGTTTCAAAAACCGGGATAAAAACTATCCTATGTTCTTTCCCGGGACTCAAACTATCTCTATGCCAAATTTCATCAAAATCGGTTGCGAGGTTTAAGCGGGAAAGCGTAACAGACAGACAGACAGACAGACAGACAGACAGAGTTACTTTCGCATTTATAATATTAGTTGGGATTTATCGATACTCAAACAACACTAGTGCCATCCTAAAACGTAACTCAACGCCTGTCAAACGTTTTTCTATCTTTTTTTAAAAGGGAAAACCCGTCGCGGTGTTATTTAATCCCATTTTACATGTATTGTGTCCAATAAAGAAATCTATCAGTCATTCACGCATCAGTACGCATTATTTGGGGTTCCTTATCAAAGGAAAATGACCTTTCGATATGGACCCATGGTCTAAAGATGACTGAGGTGAGAAGGAAAGACCCGATAAATACTGGTTCGGATCCAGGAAGGGGCAAAGTTGACATGTATAAAGCAGGGATGTTATGGATACCCGTAACCGTAACCGAAACTTTCGGATATCCGAAATAAAAAAATATCTGAAACCGTAACCGTAACCGATTCAAAAGTTTCGGATAGTTTCGGATGTAGGCAGTTTAAATTGTTTTTTGTATAGCATTATTATGTAAAAGCATGACAGCCTGATTTACCTTTATAATGCCATCTAGTATAAATTTTTATTTTTTCATTACTTTTTATTCGATGTAAAGAGTATACGGCCGACTCGGTGTTTAATTTGGCCGGACATTTACCCTAAAAGACGAATTTGGTCGAACACGTCCGTAAGCCAAACATGTCCGGCTAAACCCGGACACTTGGCAACCCTACTACCGACTCTAGATTATAATTAGCGTTAAAAACAAATTCCTACATCAATGATAACTCTATTAGACCTTTAGTACAGTCAACAGTACATCAGACAATACATTGTTGTTGCATAATAGCCCCTCTTACAATCAACGTAAGTTGCTGTGTATACCTTAAAGATATTTTCAGTATACTTGTTTAGAACATCTGCTTTAACGAGTACTAGTTAACGAGTATTATGAAGCTTTGTTAACTTGTTAATTAAGTTAGCGACTGAGAACTATGGGAAATACATACTTGGAAGCCAGGTTACATCTGTCCAATAGAATGCCTTAAGCATAAAAAATAAATACGTAGGAAGTCCAACAAGGTGGCCCGACGACCTCATAAAGGTAGCAGGAAGGCGCTGGATGCAGGCCGCTACCAACCGGGCGATGTGGAAATGATTGGGGGAGGCCTATGTTCATTTTTAGCAGAGGACATCCTGTGGCTAAGATGATGATGATGATATTTAAATATCTAAACATCCTGTTGTTTTAACTGGAATTAGAAATCCATTTTCCATAGAAATATCTAAAAAAGATACAATTTTTGTTTATGTTACAGATCATTTCTAAACGGCTCTACGTGTGAATGATTTAGAGCTCTACAAACAAGGAATCTCAAAAACTATTCCGGTTCTTTAAATGGTGGCCAAAGTAAACAAAAGCAGCTTTCTGTCTGTCTATTTTATATATAGATGTGTATTTACACAATTTAATGGAAAGCAAGGAAAGAACAGTTGGTCATTTTAAGAAAGTATTATTTGTGTGTTGAAGAAATAGCTCAAATCAATTGTGTGATTTATACACAGTGAAATGTTGTTTTAGTGAAAAGGTAAGTAATGTTTAACTATTTAAACAGAAATACAGCTTTGTTAAATAAATTACAGGATGTTTTCATAGTGAAGACTCTGAGTATAATGATTAATAATATCCTTGGACATTTTACACTGCGCCTCTAGTCCCAAACTAAGCAAAGCTTGTACTATAGGTACTAGACGACGCATATAACATACTTAAATACTTTTTTTGTAAATACATACATAGTGTATATAGAAAACACCCAGACTTTAAGAAATTAAAATTCATCATTTCAATTTCTGCCCGGCCGGGAACCGAACCCGGGACCTCCCGGCATAGTAGTCCATTCCATTCTGAACCACTACACCAAACGGCGGTTTGTATACCAACATGCAATAAAGAATTTGAATTTGACTGATTAGCAAGCTGACGTGGCAATAACTAGTTCAGCAGTGGACGTCCTGTAGCTGAAATGATGATGATGATAAAGATCACTTTCAGAACCATAGGTAGATGCCTAATAAATACTTATTTTTCTTATATTTAGCACTAAATTATCTCATCCAACTAAATGGGTGTCGTGCGTGTATCTGTAGCCGCCATGTTTGTTTTTATGTTCGGATATGAAGTCGTAAAGAGAGGTCGTGATTAACTCCTGCCTTGTTAAGGGAAAGCTTTAATATTCGTTTAGTTCATACAAAATAATAATAATTCTTATAAGTTAATAATTCTTATTATAACGGGATTTGGCACAAAAATAGTTAAAACTTTTGGTTCTTTTAGGTTCGTTCGTTCGTTTCAGCCAAATGATGTCCACTGCTGGACAAAGGCCTCCTCCAAGGTTTTCCACAATGGACGGTCCTGCGGGCCATGCTTGGAGTTTCCCTGCGTGATCGAATCAGAAATGAGGAGATCCGCAGGAGAACCAAAATGACCGACATAGCTCGCAGAATTGCTAAAATCAAGTGGCAGTGGGCGGGGCACATAGCTCGCAGAGACGATGGCCGTTGGGGCAGAAAAGTTCTGGAGTGGCGACCACGAGCTGGAAGACGTTGCGTGGGCAGGCCTCCTACTAGGTGGACCGACGATCTGGTGAAGGTCTTGTAGGTACTTAGCAGTAATTTGAGTTCATAAGATGGCCGTCAGTCTTATACAGGGTGCCAATTTTTTTCGCAAATAGCAACGTTTGATTTCAAAAACGGTTCGAGTTAGGTAGGGTGATGGGAAACTGTGCATAATTTCATGAAATTTAGTCACTGTCGAGCGCTTTGTGAAAGAACATCGTCTTTTTTACGCATTTAATTTTTCCAAAACTTAACGATTTGGTTTCAGTACTACAGAAGAATTTTAGGTATATAAATATAAATAGTAATACAAATACTACAGGATGCAGGCAGCGCAGGACCGTTCATTGTGGAAAACCTTGGGGGAGGCCTTTGTCCAGCAGTGGACGTCATTTGGCTGAAACGACGACTACAGAAGAAGTGTCTTCAAAAAATTGTGTCTTGAAATTACTAGTGGTGTCAGCTACCAAATTCGTTAAAATTTTCAGAGCTTTATAAAAGCTTTTGAGAAGCTTCCCCTTAACGTGTTTGTGCGCTCGCCCACGTACACTTAAATTGTTTGTTGTTATTCGCATTGTGAGCTTTATAATGTTTGCGATGCAGTAAAAGAAATGCTATAAATATAGTTATAATAACTCTATTGACTTCTGTGCAAATAAATAAAATTACAGACTCTAATTCGATGGCTCCTACGTATACTGGCGTAAGTGAAAAAAGTAAATTTTACAGGAGAGCCATTTTAGTGGCCAGAACCATATTTTTGGGTCATATCTTCTGACCTACTAAAACGAATTTAATGAAATTTCACATTTAGCCTTAACATGTAATGCTTTTGCTACTGCTGTTATCAATTTTTATATTTTTCTTATATATTTTGAGATTTTACGCATTGCCCTTTTACGTCGTCACATTTCTATAATTTCATGTATATTGTTCAACGTAAAGAGACTTAAATGACAACATAAATATAATATTTTAAGCGATTACTCTCTTTATTTATGCATGTAATTATTTTAATTGTTATCATGTGCTATATCAATAATAAATCAGTTAGAAAAAGTTGTTTAATGTATCGTTATTACGTTTTAACGCAAATACGCCCATATACTGTGCTCGAGATTTAGTTAGGTCTTTTAACATAATGTGTCATATTTTTAAAAATTATAAATAACTTGAAAAAATCGAACTGCCTAAGGCGGGAATTGAACCCACGATGCCTTGGGCAGTTCGATTTTTCCAAGTTATTTATAATTTTCAAATTAGTTTTAGATGCGACTCTTAACGCTAAAAATTAAATAACTATATAATGTGTCATAATTTATAAATAAAACAATTTGCTAAATATTTTCATGGCTTTATTTAAGATTTGGATTATAAAAAATATATATTTATGTAAGCAACTACTCGTATAGATTGACGAATCGTATGATTGGGCTTTATACGTGGCGTAGTTTTGCACATACGCCTATTTGCCTAAAATTTTATTTTGTATCTAATGGAAAAAAATTTTTTTTTTCTTACTGACGTTATAGATTAGAGCAAAATGAAATCATTGCTTAAATAATTGGAAAAAGGCGTAAGCGGCAGTTTCGCCTTTATACGTAGGAGCCATCGCTATGTAACATTAAAGTTTTTCACTAAACGCTACCATAAAACTAAAACTACTAGAACTTTGATGGGATTTTCAAACGATTATTTTCACATGATAATTGCCAAAAAAGCATCACATTTTTTATTTAATTAAACACTGCAAATATTAAAAAAGCACTTTTACTCGTCCCAGTATTAACCCTACCACTGCTTCGGGGCAATAAATGGGCAGTGCTGAGAAGAAGCAGCGCAAGAAACTCAGTCACTAGGTGCTGTCAGACAAATCTTTATAATAAGGGAAAATTACACAAAGCATTTTTAGGTAGAGGCATATTAAAATGAAGTTTTGTGGACAACAAGCCTTACATAGCCAGCGTTCGTGCAATATCTTTCAACTTTTATTGCCAGCTGGTTTTATTTCTTCATTCAGTCGCACAATGAAAATAATAAGAGTGGTTCCACTCACCAATCTGTTACTCTACTTTTCAATTTTGTCGCTGGACTATAAATGAGGAGAATCGAATCTAATCAGAAATGTGGAGATCCGTAAACGAACTAAAGTCGCTGACATAGCCCGACGGATTAGCAAGCTGAAGTGGCAATGGGCAGGGCACATAGTACGCAGAACTGACGGCCGATGGGGCAGCAAGGTTCTAATTTCACATAAAGTTACATAATTATGTATTACTAGCTGTGCTGTGCCCGCGACTTCGTACGCGTGAAAACTAGGGCATGAATATCGGAATCTCGGAATCTCGTAATATCGGAATCTCGGACTGCGAGATCCGATATTTCAATTCCGATATTGAGCGACCCAATATCGTAATATCGGAATCAGATAAAAGTTTTAATTGAGATTTTAAACAAAGCGTTTAAACTCGCCACAACCTGCCACAAAGCCCAAAGTACATGATAGGCAAAGACCAATGATTTTCTCATGTCTCTCACCATCACTCTTGTTCCACTGCAAATATTTTAATATCTTTACTATTTATGGTTAATTTAACTTGTTCTAAACCAATTTAAGCATTTGCCATAGGTGCTTGGTCAACAAAGAACGACATCTCAACTCCCTTTCAAACATTAATTTTACTGGACTATGGACCGTCAGTTCTGCGTACTATGTGTCCTGCCATTGCCACTTCAGCTTGCTAATCTATCGGGCTATGTCAGCGACCTTAGTTAGTTTACGGAGCTCCTCATTTTTGATTAGATCTCGTAAAGAAACACCAAGCTTATCCCTCTCCATTGCACGTTGTGCCCTATATTCAAATGCCACGTTTTCAAGCAGTATATCATCACTGATCTGGTAACACACACTAATTGAAGACTTTCGTCTTCGTATTCGACGATTTACCTCTTTCTCGAAATTGCATCTAACTACCTAGCTGATCGTTTGTCCGAGATAGACATACTTTAACTTTACTTGTCAACAATCTCGAGAATCGAGCTCCTAACCGAAACTGGGTAAGGAGCAACATGGACATCCGACATAAGCTTTGTTTTTTCCATATTCATCCGAAGGCCTACCTGTTGGGAAACTCGATTAAGGTCTTCGAGCATTGTGATAAGATCTTCCAACGGTTCTGCCTTAGTACGCAAAACAGACGGACGATGAGGCAGCAAGATTCTGAAGTGGAGGCCACGTACCGGAAAGCGCAGCGTAGGACTTATAACCACAAAGTGGACCGACGACCTCATAAAGGTAGCAGGAAGGCGCTGGATGCAGGCCGCCACCAACCGGCCATTGTGAAAATCAGCATCGGAGCCTGTGTTCAGCAGTGGACGTCCTATGGCTGACATATGGCTGGCTAGTGGTTTTGTGAGTTGTACATCGATAATCAAAAAGGAACAAATTACAAGCATATTCAAGTTTTTTACCACTCTCTACAATTTTTGTAACACGTGATTTGAATGACTCTAAAATTCGTTCCGCCAACTTAAAACAGGGTAATATAATGAAGGAGTAAAAGTTTGTTTAATACCTGTGATTTTACAAAAACACTTTAATTATGTGCTAGTCCATATAGGCTCATTATCTGTAACCATTCATTATCAGGTGATCCGTCTGCTCGTTTGCCTCTTGTCACATAAAAAACCAAATGCAATAGATACCTACCTATAACGTAAAAATGGTTTTAAAATACTTCAATATTATGAAGTGCTGTTTTGTGCCAAATTAAAGATTTTGATTAAAATCATTATTTTATTGTAAACAATCCAGAATTCTTACGAATATAACCAAATATTAATTTTATAGCATATGAACTCAATTCAGATATTAATATCGGAATTCCGATATTGAGATCTTATATCGGAATCCAATATCGGAATTGAAAACCTTCCGATATTACATGCCCTAGTGAAAACCCGTTTTCGCAACATTTTTCATTATTGCTCTGCTCCTATTGATCGTAGCGTGATGTTGTATAGCCTATAGCCTTCCTCGATAAATGGGCTATCTAACACTGAAAGAATTTTTCAAATCGGACCAGTAGTTCCGAAGATTAGCGCGTTCAAGTAAATAAACAAACAAACAAAAAAACTCTTCAGCTTTATAATATTAGTATAGAAATATAGATTAATGTTACCCCCACTGGGAATCGAACCCCGTACCTCAGGGTCTGAAGATGTAGTTGTAAGTGTTTACAAGAACAAAGTTCGTAAAACGACCAATAGATGGCGCTGTGCTTACTTCGCTCGCGCAAGTGAAGTATTCGGCGGGCCCTTTTATAGTAAAATCTGTTCTTATGAAATCTACTATCTGGGAACAATATAACGTTTGCGAAGTTGGCTTTTATTTAGCTAAGACAGTGTTTTTCAACCTTGTTCATGACACGTATGAAAACATTTTTGGCGACCCCCCCGACCGTTTGCTTTTTTTCATGCATTTTATAATGTTGCAAAGATGTTTGTAGGGACCGAATACTTCAATCCAGACAACATTTGCATAATTAGATTTCGGATTAATCTGTCTTTTTTTTACTGAGGTAGTTTTTACGACCTCTCGCGTCCCCCCTATAGAGGCTTCGCGACCCCCCAGGGGGACATTTTGAAAAACACTGAGCTAAGCATTCCCTCGACTGGGCCTAGGGTGTGGGCCTACTGTATCCCACTGCAGGTACACTGCTTTTGGCTTGCACGCCTCAATGTGCATTTGAATTAATCGTAAAGATTAATAAAGAATGTACTGGATAAGATTGGGTCCAGAAAAGATCGTGAGTTGAAGCGAAAGCTTAATAAAATGACGTAAGAGATTCAGGAGCGCAGTCGGTTCGAAGAGCCAGTAGTTGTAGATTCTGATCCCGCAAGAGACAAACGAAAGTGGACATAAGTATCATTCGTACCTTTAACCATAGAAAGTCCACTGCTGGGAAAAAATCTTCCCTAAGGATATCTACAACGACCGGTCATCGCTGCCCGCAATCAGGTGCATCCCGTGAACTTCACTAGATCGTCGGTCCACCGGGTGGGAAGTCTGCCTCCACTAAATTTTCCCTTCCGTGATCATCACTCGAGAACTTTTTTGCCCTAACGGCCAAGTTCTACTATTATCTTCATCATCAGGTCATTTAGTCTCCACTGCAGGAACACGACCCTCTAATTTACCAGAGGCAAATGGAGGATTTGGCCTACACTCCCCACGCTGGCCAGACGGGTTGGGGAGTCAGATATTATAAAGTTAAAGATTGTATTCAGTACTTTAGGTTTTAGTACCCTTCCAGGGCGATTATACATACACGTCCCAAATATAGCTTGCCCTACCACCACTTCGGGACAACATATGGGCTGGTGCTGAGAAGAAGTGGCGGAAGAAACTCAGTCACCTAAGTATGTCAGCCTCTTTACATTCAATCGTGTATTAGTCGTTTGAAAAGTGCTGTTGACACCTACTCGTACATTGTAAATTGACTATGAATTTTGAAATGGCTTGATAAAAACGGATTATTTATAATATTTATTATAAAGAGCTGTGGTTTTCTGAATAAAGAAAAATTAACTTATCCCGTTAAGTTACAGGCGAAAATATTTACAGGATACAGACATAAAGATGTCATACAAACCGTTTAGTTTTTTAACTGACAGTTAAATCTTTCGCAGCACGTGCTGTTAATGAGTTCGTAATGACTAGTGATGGGACACAGTCATGTGTATCGAGTGACTGGAATATCAATTGCCAATTTTGCCAATGATTTTTTTATTTGCTAAATTAAAAATATTAATAACTAGCGGCCGCCCGCGACTTCGTACGCGTGGATCCCGTTTAACCCCCTTAGGGGTTGAATTTTTCAAAATCCTTTCTAAAAGGAACCCCCATGCAAAATTTAAGACTTATAATTTATGAGATTTACCTATTTCATGATGAGTGAGTCAGTCAATCAGTGACCTTTCGCTTTTATAGATATAGATAAAATAAATGGAACGCTGCAGTGTAGTTAATTTATGTACTGAAAGCAAAATATTTTTTAGCCTCAGAACACAAAGATAAATAAAATTTTGCATCAGAACAGAAGGATGCGGGCGGCGCAGGACCAGTCGATATGGAAATTTTAGGGGAGGCCTTTATCCAGCAGTGGACGTCATTTGGCTGAACCAAACGAATGAAGCATTGATCAATTTGATCAATTTAACACTCGATCAAAACCGTATTATTATGAACACATAAAATGATGTTTATGTTGTAATAAAATACCTTATTGATGTCTATATTTCCTTCCATTAAATCGTAAAAAGCATTCAACTGAATTCACAATGACTCAAAGATATGACTCAGTAATTATACATTCCCTCGTGAATATAATAATAATGTTCCAAACATAAACTAGTAATTCTCACAGATAAATAACTTAAAGCGAATGTTGTAAACCATGTAGTGATGTGACTTCCAATGCAAGGTAGGCTATCGAAGTTCAGCATTCTACAACTGTATGTTTAACTTTACCCGGGACAAACTTGACCTTCACTGGTTGGGTTATGGCGGTCAAGCTGTAGATCCTGGCTACACAGGAGTTGCAGCGGTGGGAACGAGAGGTGGGAATAGTCCCGTAAACTGTATGTTTGCGTCGTATTCACGTTTAAGGACGTAGCACATCACACTTATCAACCCGGAAAGGGATCGTAATCGTATCAACTCGAGGCGGTCAGTATTATTTGTATGAAACTCCATACTGCAACGCACACTTATCCGCACTGTAACGTAAACGCCTCGCCGCGCGGTTGACAGTCTGCTATGACCTGCGCTCGCTGGAGCAATTTTGGTAAATTATGGTATAGAGATAGGTGGCACTTTGGAGAGAGACAGGATACCTTTTGTAAAAAAAAAGTATATGAATAGACGGCAAAAAAAATACATAATTGATACTTAGTAAGTAGAGTCTACTTTAATATGGGACATTTTCTAATCAGATTTATAAGTACCTAAATACAAAGTTCATGGTTCAATGGATACCTTTTAGTTAATTAACCGTTCAGTGTACCTTTATTGTAATATTTTATTAGTATAGAGTTAATTCTCGATATCGATACGTTCATTGACTGAAACTTAGCAACACTATTAGCATTTAGATTTGAGTTATTGTACGCACGAAATGCAAAGTCCTGATCTTTGCCTAATATGGAATTGTGGTAGAAATACTACGAGTAATATTTTATAGTTGAGAGAAACCGTACTTCGAATCGATACATAGCACAGTATGTTATGAGACTGTATAATCGGACATTCTCATTTATGTGATGAACCGTATAGAGCTCAGTTATACAAACATGATAGTAAAACTCCCGTTTGAAAATTCCACGTAGTTTTCGCGGTAAATAAATTCAAAGTTACCTATTTATTTAATTAAAAATTATGCAAAAATATTCTTACTCGTTAACTAATAACATTTAATGCAGAAATGTTACAATACTTCATAGAGCACTTAAAACTACACGTAATAAGCGTATTAAGTGCTTCGTAAACGCATTCAGGTTATTAGGAAAAATGATTTCAATGACTTGTGTTTTTATTTTTTTTCTCCATTGCACCATAATATATGCAAACATTTTTAATTGTACTTTTTTGTCACGTATATCCCGAACTGTGACACGTGATACACCACGTTCCCATCACTAGCAGAATGGAAATAGCGTTTGTTTTTAGTGTCGCTTCCGGACTGTGGGGCTCTGATGACTTCGTTGACGGTTTTAATGGCATCTTCGAAAGAAGTAAGTGATTTAGCACGTGGTGGTCTAGTGGTTGAGGGTAACACTGTTACTAACACAGGTTCGTATCCCATATAGGTCAGACTAGTGAAGCGAAGCAACGGGCAAATAAGTAATTCATACAAAATTCTTATTTAAATATAATAATATGTATTATAACTCAAAGATGACTGACTGACTGACTGACTGACATAGTGATCTATCAACGCACAGCCCAAACCACTGGACGGATCGGGCTGAAATTTGGCTAGGTAAATGTTATGACGTAGGCATCCGCTAGGAAAGTATTTTACGAAACTCCACCCCTAAGGGGGTAAAACGGGATCCACGCATACGAAGTCGCGGGCGGCCGCTAGTTTCGTTCGTTCGTTCGTTTCAGCCGAAAGACGTCCACTGCTGGACAAAGGCCTCCCCCAAGGATTTCCACAAAGACCGGTCCTGCGCCGCTTGCATCCAGGTACTTCCCGCGACCTTCACCAGATCATCGGTCCACCTAGTGGGAGGCCTGCCCACGCTACGTCTTCCAGCTCGTGGTCGCCACTCAAGAACTTTTCTGCCCCAGCGGCCATCAGCTCTTCGAGCTATGTGCCCCGCCCACTGCCACTTGATTTTAGCGATTCTGCGGGCTATGTCAGTCACTCTGGTTCTCCTACGGATCTCCTCATTTCTGATTCGATCACGCAGGGAAACTCCGAGCATAGCACGCTCCATCGCTCTTTGGGTGACCTTGAGCCTTCTTATGAGGCCCATAGTAAGCGACCACGTCTCAGAGCCATACACCATCACTGGCAACACACACTGGTCAAATACTTTTGACTTGAGACACTGCGGTATTTCGGACGTGAGAATTTCGCGAAGCTTCCCGAACGCTGCCCAGCCGAGTTGGATTCGACGATTAACCTCTTTCTCGAAGTTGGACCTACCTAACTGGACTGTTTGTCCCAGGTATACATAATTGTCAACAACTTCGAGTGTAGTGTCTCCAACCTTCAGAGGAGTGGGTACAACACGGGCATTTGACATAATTTTTGTCTTGTCCATGTTCATTTTAAGACCCACTTGTTGAGAGGCTCTACTGAGGCCATCGAGCATTGTGTTTAGGTCCTCCACGGTCTCAGCCATGACTACGATATCGTCCGCGAAACGAAGGTGGGTGATATACTCGCCGTTGATATTTATGCCGAATCCGCTCCAGTCCAGAAGCTTGAAAACATCTTCCAGGGCGGTGGTGAACAGTTTCGGAGATATGACATCTCCCTGTCTCACCCCTCGCTGCAACTGGATAGGTTTCGAGTTCTGATCCTGGAGGCGGACCGACATTGTGGCGTTTTCGTACAAGCCCTTCAGCGCTTCGATGTATCTATAGTCAATTTGGCACCGTTGGAGAGACTGTAGCACTGCCCAGGTCTCGATCGAGTCGAAGGCTTTTTCATAGTCCACAAACGCCAGACAAAGTGGCTGATTATACTCCTCGGTCTTCTGTATAATCTGCCGTAGCGTATGTATGTGGTCTATGGTACTAAAGCCTTTTCGGAAACCGGCTTGTTCGGGAGGCTGGAAGTCGTCGAGCCTGCGAGCGAGACGATTCGTAATGACTCTCGAAAACAGCCTGTAGACATGGCTCAGAAGTGAGATGGGTCTATAATTTTTCAACAAGGTTTTGTCGCCTTTTTTGAAAAAAAGTATCACCACACTTCTGTGCCATGCCGTAGGCGTTTTTCCCTCAAGTATGACGGAATCGAACAGCCTCTGAAGAGCCCTCAGTACCGGCGTTCCGCCTGCTTTCAGAAGCTCAGCCGTGATTCCATCATCACCCGGTGCCTTGTTGTTTTTCAGCTGTTTGAGAGCCATTCTAATCTCGTACAGGCTGACGTCCGGGATATCTTCGGTGTAGTGTCGGGTCAGTCTAGCTCTTGGGTCTTCGGCTAGATTTGTGACAGGTGTACGTACACTCGTGTATAATTGTCCGTAGAACTTCTCAACCTCTTCCAATAACTCAGGCCCCGACGAGATGTCTCTGCCATCCTCGGTCTTCAGCTTGGTCAGTTGACTTTGGCCAACAGACAGATCCCTAGCGAACACTTTAGAGCCTTTGTTACGCTCAATCGCCTCTTTAATACGATCTGTATTAAATTGGCGTAGATCGCGAGTCAAAGACTTGGAGATCTGTCTGTTAAGATGCCGATACTGAGCAGCATCTTCAGAGGACTGCAGAACCAAGTTTCGTCTCTCTTCCATAAGTTTATTGGTGAGGTCAGAGATCTTTTTGGTTCCTTTTGGACGACGGGTTTTAAAGAACTTAGACCCAGTCGTTTGGACAATTTCCACGAACCTGTCATTGTATTCGTCCACATTTTCGCAGTCTCCTAGGCATTCGAAACGATTTTGCAACTCGAGCTGAAAACTTTCGGGGTTTTGGAGTTGGATGGGCGCTGGGCGGAGCGTAGACTTCATCAGTCGACGCCTCTCGAGCTTGGGTCTGATATTCAATGTGCCTCTTACCATTCGGTGATCGCTTCCTGTTTTGACCGAGTTGATCACAGAGACATCATTGAATATATGCTTCTTCGTCGACAAGATGAAGTCGATCTCATTTTTTATAGCGCCATTGGGATGCAGCCATGTCCACTTTCGCTGTTTTGGCTTCCTGAAGAAGGAGTTCATCATAAAGAGGCCCTCCCTCTCCATAAAGCCAGCCAGCAGTTGGCCACGTGCGTTCCTCTCTCCATACCCAAATTGCCCCACTTTCAGCTCATTATCGCTTCGTCTAGCCGTCTGGCCGCTAGTTTAATATAAATAAATTGCCCAACATAAATCAAAAGAAACTTTAAAATGTTTGTTGTTTCAATCATAATTCCCCTTTAACTCCCTGTCAGCTTTAGATTTATGGGTTTCTAAATGGCTCTAACGATTTTGTAATTGCTTCCCCACGGTTCTGTAGCTTTGAGATTCATTTGGCTTAATTTTTGATAAATGCGCCACTAAATTAAGATTTTGAAACAATAACTTCGAAATATATCTACTACAAAAACATCATCAGGGCATTTTTAATCTCCAATCTAGGAGTACTATCTAAGTCTAAATTTATAAAACTCAAAGGTGACTGACTGATTGACTGGCTGACTGACTGACTGACTGACTGACTGACTGACTGACTGACTGACTGACTGACTGACATAGTGATCTATCAACGCACAGCCCACGGACTGGACGGATCGGGCTGAAATTTGGCATGCAGGTAGATTTATGACGTAGGCGTCCGCTAAGAAAGGATTTTACGAAACTGGGTGGAGTTTCGGAAAGGGGGTAAAACGGGATCCACACGTACGAAGTCGCGGGCGGCCGCCGCTAGTCTTCTATAAATTTGAAACTAGACCCTCTCAAATACGTCCACTGCTGGACTAAGTCCACCCAAGGATTTCCACAACTACTGCCCGGACTTACCCATTTACTTGCATGTAGCTAAATAATAAGGATTTTGATCTTTTTAACAGCATTGCCACTGAGGGAGCACGATGACTTACCTGAAATAAACAAAACAGCGATGTTAAAACATAATAAAATGCCAAAGTAGGTAAATAACATGATTTTAGCATTGATTTGCAATCTGTTACTAAATAATAAAAATAAAATAAAAACACTGCTTTATTACATTGCTATGCCTAAATAAATTGTTGAACCAATTTTGATAAATCATTGGTCTGTGAGAAATACTTTAATAACTTTTTGTTTTGTTTGCTATAATAATATGACGTAAGCCAGAGGCATACTATGCGGAATCAGTTATATTTCTCGTGCAACATGAACATAAAAAAGTATGTACCTACAATGGAGAAGTTTCCAATTTTCTTCTTTTAATAAAACACGAAAATATAAATAAAACTTATAATTATTGTGAAAGAATCATGAAAATATCTCTACAAATACAAAAGTTACAGGGCCCAATATTCGCGCGTTTGATGTAAACACACTCAGGCCTCTGGTCCAGTGCTGTTGACAGATCCAATTTTTTTTTAAATCTAGTCGTTTTTAATTTTTCAGCCAGGGTCTCTCAAGATTCTTAGTAACCGCAGAGACTTGTCGGCCGATAGTTGGGTCGGGGTCTAAAACCACGAACAAAAGCAATTAATTAATACCAAATCTAATATCAAAGCTAGCTAGTTAGCCTTATCACTAATTATAATCATAATACATCCCGGTCGGTTCCTGCCCGGGCCAAATTTATGGGCTTATATCCCTTACAATTTATGGCATGCCCAGGATTCCTTGGGGAGACAAAAAACCTTGGTGTTAGAATTTCGGGCGGTTTTCTGATTTATATCTTGAATATTGGATGGTTAAAGGGTTTGGATATGGAAAAATATATTAAAGTGGTGAAGTCAGAATATCAATGAAAGGAGTAATTTTGCACTAAATATGTATTTCAATTGACGCAGGCCGCTACCAACCGGGTAACATAGAAAGAACTAGGGGAGGCCTATGTTCAGCAGTGGACCTGGACGTCCTATGGCTGAGATGATGATGATGATGATGATGTATTTCAATTCACATATCAATCCTATCATAATTTAACTGTTGGTCTCAAAGTGCTGGTAGGGCAAAAAGATTATGAGACATGTAATTGTAAAGGCTCCATATGAGGAAGTTCTATTAAAAGATTACCTTAAATATTGTAGAATCTTTTAGGGCCGATAACAGAGCAAAGTAAAAAAAGTTTTTATTTCTAAAAGATGTCACATGCGGTCTCTGCATAACAATTTTACTTCCTCTGCGTCCGATGTTTGTCCAGGTGTAAGCTACGCTTGTGCTATAAACCTATATCTAACTAGCTGACCCGGCGAACTTTGTTCCGCCTTAATGGCAATAAGTAAGCAGACTTTTTTTTTAATTTCGAACGGGATAAAAAGTATCCTATGTCCTTCTCCTGGCTCTAAACTACCTCCCTGACAATTTTCAGCTAAATCGGTTCAGCCGTTCTTGAGTTATAAGTGGAGTAACTAACACGACTTTCTTTTATATATATATAGATAGAAGATAGATAACGCGTACTAAAGCATTGGTTCCCAAACTTATTTGAGACGCGCCCCCTTTCGACCATACAAAAATACCGCGCCCCCCCCTCCTCAGTCAAGATTATTTATTGGTCGTATCGAGCAGTCTGGAATGCATTCTCTCAGCGGTTGCAGGTTTCTTACAGATGACCCGCGCCTCCCTTTAAAGGACTTTAAGCCCCCCACTTTGGGAACCAATGTACTAAAGGAATAGACATGTTGACACCACCAATCAATTGACGTACTTTTTAAAACTGTCAAAACGAAACTCTCCCATAGATTTTGTATGGCACTACAAGCAAGTGACGTCACTATTTTATCAACTCAATTAAACTACTTTTTTCAATTACAATGCAAACAAAAATCGTAATTTACAGGTAATTTAAAATTAATTAAGTTTTTAAGACCAGAATGAAGGGTCTATTTAAAAAAGTTGTGGTTTCAAATTATCTGGGTATGGTGTCAAACTGTCTATTGTAATAAAAATGTAATAAAAAAGTGTAATGGAAGTGTTTTTAATATGATGGGCGTGATTGTATTTTTGATTTCGTTAGGATAATATTTAAATCATGCGAAAATGTCAGAAACGGGGAATAATCCCGATTTTTACACGCTATAATATGTTATACTAGGTATCCATCATCACACTACAAGAAATTGGAGCAAAATTAGGAAAAATATTCAAACGATATTCACGAGTGCGAAGTCGCAGGCGCAATCAAATTTAAACTCATAAACTCATTAATTTTTGCAAATAGGCTTTTAAAAAGCACTTTTATACGTCCCAAAATACCTACATACGGAACTCTTGTAACAAAATTAGACACACTTGACCACTTATGAAATATTGTTAACCTCTTCGCCGCCAGTTAAATAATAATTTAACTCTAATTGCATGTTCCATTGGAATTTATTTTTAATGTGTTGATTTTTATATGTTTAGAGATATTTATCTTGGTTTCTATCAATGATATGATTTATGCGTGTGAATGAGATGGTTTTAAAGAAAGAGAGAGAGATCTAACGCCCGTATTCACAAACATTACTATGAGGTCTCACAGTGCGCGTGGACGCACAGGGTGACACACGAACCAATCACAGAGCTCTATTCAACGCTGTGCGTTCGATTTGCTGCTTCACTTAAGCAAGCGTCGTTTGTGAATACGGGCGTAAGTGCGAAACATAAGCTGTTACGCCGCATTGCATCATCTTACTTAAGCCTCAAAACTCTGTCAAATTCCATACAAAAATCACCGGTTATGGTTACGGTTACGGTTAAAGTTAGGTGGTGCAACTCAGCTTAAGAGCATTTTCAGTGTGTAGGTACTTAATAATTGTTTTGGATTTTTTTTAACATAAGAGTCGCATCTCAAACTAAATTTTTAAATAACTCGAAAAGTTTAATTATCTAAGGTGGGAATCGAATCCACGACCTTTCACTCAGTAGCTCATGGTGAGAGCAGTCACCGGTAAACGAAAGGTCGTGGGTTCGATTCCCACCTTAGGCAATTCGATTTTTTCGAGTTATAACTAGCGGCCGCACGCGACTTCGTACACTTGATCCCGTTTTACCCCCATAGATTTTACAAAACTCCACACGAGTTTCGTAAAATCCATTCTTAGTGAGCGCCTACGTTCTAAAATGAACCCCCATGCAAAATTTGGGACTCCTAGCACTTGTAGTTTCTGAGATTTCGTGATGAGTGAGTCAGTCAATCAGTGACCTTTCGCTTTTATGGATATAGATTCTTTTACTTGTTACTACTCTTTTATTTTCTGTGTATCAATTGGCATACGTCATAATATTTCATAATTTAGGCAGTCTTATCGCTACGAAGCGATCTCTACTATATACATATACATATTATTATGTTTACAGCGGCCATATCGCGTTATATTAATTACTGTGCGTTACATCCTCGTTGTTTACATTAATGTCACGTGACCTACATAGCAGGTCACTCGCTGTAGGCTGGCGACACACTTGCGACTTTATTTCGAAGAGAAAACATGA
This sequence comes from Ostrinia nubilalis, assembly GCF_963855985.1. Taxonomy (NCBI): domain Eukaryota; kingdom Metazoa; phylum Arthropoda; class Insecta; order Lepidoptera; family Crambidae; genus Ostrinia; species Ostrinia nubilalis. Next base: position 752,870 of record NC_087117.1, read on the forward strand.
CCCTTCTTCAAAAGCACTTGGATAAAATGAAAAAAATAACCCTCCTCTTGATGCAGTTGAGTAAACACAAAAAAATAACCCCTTCTTCTGGCGCAGTTGAGTAAAATGAAAAAAAAAACCATAACCCTCCTTCTGGCGCAGTCGGGTATAATGTTTGTCTGGTGGTCGAACTCAAAAGTCAAAATCAATATTTCTTTATTTGTATAGACTAATTAAATAGTACTTACAAATCATATTAATTATGCTCTTAAGGAGCCTCTACATGTCACATAATATAATCTTTTACCCTACCAGCGCTTCGAGACCAACATTCGGCAAGTGCTGAAACAGCTTCTTTTGGGGCAGTCGGGTAAAATGTTTGTCTAGTGGTAAGTGTGCTTCTGGCAGAGTACGGGACTATTCCCACCTTTCGTTCCCACCGCTGCAACTCCTGTGTAGCCAGGATCTACAGTTTGATCGCCAATAAAAACGACATAGCCGCCGATATAAACGACGGTAAAGGTGTCGGTGTTTTACTGCCAATTCGACGAGTTAATAGTTCGACCACAGAATAAAAATAAGTACGTTCGACCCCCATCGACCACTGGCTGATGGTCGATGGGGGTCGAACTGTGGTGAACCCACTTCTAACACAACTTCAAAAAAAATCTTCTCACTTAGCTGGAAGGACTAAATGTAAAATTTAACGCAATTCAAGCTTTAATGAACCTGAAATTGATCACCTGTCCATTATTCATTGATGTTCAAAGAAAGAGTCGCGAGTCTGCGGCCGCCCTATTAGTTATCAAAATAATTAACGTGCCGTATTTCCAGCAGATTGCCCTTTGTTGGAGATATTAATCACCCTACATTGTGTGGATTCATGCGATCACGTCCTGTTTGCTATATTTATAAAAGCGAAATACCATTCACTGATTATTCACGAAATCTCAGAAACTATAACACCTACAGCGTGGGACGTCCATCCGCAAGGTGGACCAACGACATCATAAAGGTAGCAGGGAAGCGCTGGACGCAGGCCGCTACCAACCGGGCAACATGGAAAGCATTGGGGGAGGCTTATGTTCAGCAGTGGACGTCCTATGGCTGAAACACCTACAAACTTGAAATTTGGCAGGTAGGTTCCTTATAGGGTGTAGACATCCGCTAAGAACGGATTTTACGAAACTCTACCCCTAAGGGGGTAAAACGGGATCCACGCGTACGAATATCTCTACTAGCTGTGCCCGCGACTTCGTACGAGTGAAAATAGTTTGAATAATATTTCCCGTTTTTGTAACATTTTTCTTTACTACTCCTACTACTTTCCTATTGGCTGTAGGGTGATGTTATAAAGCCTAAAGTCTTCCTCTTTAAATGGGCTATCTAACACAAAAATATTTTTTCAAATCGGTCCAATAGTTCCTGAGATGAGCGCATTCGCTGCGCCCGAGCGCGATTTCGTATGCGTGGAAATATTTTTTTTACCCGACTGCGCCAGAAGGAGGGTTATGTTTAAAACATAACCCTCCTTATTTTTATCTATACTATGAGAAAGCTTGGCTTGGCTCTTAGGTTTTTGGCTGTCAAACTGTAGATCCTGGCTACACAGGAGTTGCAGCGGTAGGAACGAGAAGTGGAAATAGTCCTGTGCCCATAAAAGCCTACTTACATTAAGAGAAGGTGGTAAACTTCTAAATTTTTAACTTAAAAATAATCAAGCAAGATAAAAATGACACCTACACCATAAGTATATGACATCACGACTTGCCCTACAACCATCATCGGTAAGTGATGTCCACTTTTCACTTCAAAAAAGCACATAAAAAGCTTTGGTATAAGCTCGAACAAAAGTTTTACAACTTTTCAAATCAATTCAAATTCTATGCTGGCCCTTTTGGGCACTTACGCCCGTATTCACAAACATTACTATGAGGTCTCACAGTGCGCGTGGACGTACAGGGTAACACATGAATCTACCACAGAGCTCTATTCAACGCTGTGCATTCGATTTCCTGCTTCACTTAAGTAAGCATCGTGTGTGAATACGGGCGTTAACAGCTTTTAATTCCCTAGTCATAAAACAAGCAGAGCTTTTAAAAAAGCTTGTAAAAAGTAGAGCTTTTTTTTTAGAAAAGCTGAACTTTTAAAAAAACTCCTGCCTTTCAGAAAAGCTAGCAGAGCTTTATTTGTTTATTTATTCATTTCCAAGCAAATAAATAAATTATCTTATCTTATCTTATCTTATCCAAACATCTTCAAAAGCAAACAAATTAGTGTTTTTAGAAGCCAACTAGCAAAAAATAACTATTTTTTTAGGAAATTAGTTCCAAAGTGTAAAATTTTGTATCTGTTTGTATTTTCAAAGAACTCATATTTTAACCGTAAAGAAATGAATCCTTTAAAACTATAGATTTTATTTATGTATTTTGTACTTGCCAGTACTTAAAAGCAAAAAAGCGAGCACACGAGCTTGTCGCGCGGCGTTAATGCGAGTGTCACGTCTTGGGTATTGGCTCTTACTAGTGACGTGCGCGCCGATACGTCGATATGTCGACATCGATAAACTTAAATTCACTGACCGAATGATTTTTAAAATAATTTAATATGTACAAATTACTAATAGTCCAGTTTACACCTCATACTAAGCTTGTGTTTGTATTACGAGTGGGTTCACCACAATAGTCCAGCGGCAGTGGGGTTCAAAACGTTCTTTACTATAGCGTTCTACACTCCACACTCTGGCTTGACTGGATAGGGAGGCCTTATAATACGCACATTTGTCCCTAAGTCGTCTTTTACTAACTATGGATGGAAAACTGCGACAGATATGCTAACTAAAGCTAAACTACCTTAGCTTTTGGTCTGCAACTTTCATTTAAAATGCAAATGAAATGGAAAACAAACCATCGATACGCGAGTACTGCGCACATCACTAGCACTACAAATATTGACGTATCGATTCGTCGGAGAGCCCTCCAGCACTATCCCGGTGTTTGCTGCGAGTTAATTTTGGGCCACTACAGTATAGAACTGTTGGGTATATGACATAACATAATAGAGAAGACATAGTAGTGGCAGCGAAAACATAAGTAGGTATACATCGTTTCATCCACGAAGACGCGCCCCAGCAATGTTTGGTGTCGGTCGCGCGGGGTGCGGGGAGTGTGGTCCGAGCAATCCGTAAGGCATTACTGTAGTGTGCGTGTGCACTCATGGAGCATTAGCGTGTACCGATAACACTCAAACATTAGCGGAAGAATGGTGGGGCGCGTCTTCGTGGATGAAACTATCTATAGCCTATCTTCTTACTCAGATATGTAAAACTCATTTTATATGCTATCTGTATTAAAATATAAGCTGTATGCTTTCCAAATGCGAAAGTTTGGATGTGTAGATGTCTGGTCTGGTTGGATGTTTGTTACTCTTTCACGCAAAAACTACTCAATACTCAATACGGATTTTGATGAAACTTTACAGTATTATTCTTTATAACGCAGAATAACATAGGCTATAATTTATGACGATCTGTGACAAACTAAAGTTCACTCGGGTGAAACCGCGGGCAAAAGCTAGTAAAAAATAAAATAATCGAATGAAGAGAAGTTACGTAATATTTCTCTGTTATTATAATAGGCAATATTGTATAACTAACACCATCAATCACATTCGATCTAAATAAACTTGTAACAGTTCGGAATAGTTTGATATATCAACATGTCTGACCGATAAAAAGGGGCCAAGTGCGAGTCGGATACTATAGGCCAGGGGTGGCCAACTTGATTAGACATAAGAACTACTGTTTACTAACAAAACCCTGGGCGATCTACCAGGTATACATACTTCTTGAAATCTTAAATGAAAAAGCATAGTTTAGTAACAATCATGTAGTATTTTTTGCCTTGCCACGATCGACTGGACTAATAGTCGATATCGACCGGTTGGCCACCCCTGCTATAGGCCTAGTACTGAACTCAGTCAGTACCTGAGGTATGGGAGCGGCACGGGAGGGGTGACATTGACATTTATGACGTCACAGAGCGTACAAATCTGAAGTATTTATTTACAAGCCTCGAGGCTTCCGAGTCCTTTTGCCGAGAGCTCAGAGTCGTTTACAGGGCTCGCCTCGTTTATGAAGCTCGACGACTCGGAAGTCTTTTTTAGAGTTCGAGCCTTTTTCGGGGCTCGCCTCGTTTGTATGAAGCTTGGAGTCTTTCGCAGAGCTCGAGCCTTTTTGAGAGGTCGAGCCTTTTTGAAAGCTAGAGCCTTTAACCACCTTATTCTCTGCCAACATTTTCACCACCTTATTCTCTACCATTCTCGTACGTCTTCTTTCTTTTTTTCAAGCAAGAGCTGAAAATCAGTGTTCAGCTCATTTTAGAGCGGTGTCTACACTGAGCTCTCTGCTTTTTTGCATCACTGCGGCACACTTATACCTTAGCGCAGGATTTTCTTTTTTACTCTTTGTAATGTACTATATCTTTCCTGCTACTCCTGTGTTTATTAATCTTACTTTTTGCTTCTTGTGTGTCAATGTGTTTTGCAAATAAACCATATATCTATCTATCTTTTTGAAAGCTCGAGCCTTTTTGAAAGCTGTGCTGCGTTCATATCTCTGACAGGCTTGCGTTCATTTTAAGACTCGAGCTCTTTTGAAGATTCGAGCTCTTTCGAAGGCTCGAGCTCTTTTGAAGGTTCGAGCTCTTTCGAAGGTACGAGCTCTTTTAAAGCCTCAAGGCATGACTCAGAAAGCTCGCAGCTCGGCTAAGCTCGGGGCACCGAGCCTGCCGAGCTCACTGAGCCTTTCCATTCCGCCTCGAGACTTCAAAAATAGGACTCGACGCCTCGAGTCATAAAACTCTTTATTTTTGCAAATAGGCTTTTAAAAGCACTTTTAGAGTAGGCGCACACCGATTTTTAGTTGGCCGATAGTTGTGCCCGATTTTAATTTGTATGAAGAATCGGCCAAATCGAATCGGCGTAGTGTGCGCACTCCCATACATGCCCATACTGATCAACTGCCCGACTAAACTATCGGCCGACGAAAAATCAACGGTGTGCGCCTACTCTTACACGTCCCAATATTAACCCTACCACTGCTTCGGGACAATAAATAGGCCAGTGCTGAGAAGAAGCAGCGCAAGAAACATCTTGTACATCACTAATTTGAAGTCTCGCTGACGTTTGATGTCACAAAAACACCCTCCCGTGCCGCTTCCATACCTCAGGCATTAACTAACTGAGTTTAAAGCTCTAGACCTGTACCACTTTCCGTACCCCCCATGAAGATTCAAGCATAAACTCGCAGAAACCAATATTTTTTCTACATTAACATAAAATTCGACAGAGGCACAATCAATTAACTATTTCAGCAATTAAACCTTAAGGATTTAAACTTTTTTGAACAAGAAAACATCGTAAAACCTTATAATAATAAACACAGCGGGAAACATTTGAAACTATCAAAAAACGGCCAATAAAAACATAGTTTTTGATTAAAAATGTTGACACAAACGTGAAATATGAATTTATAATGTAATCAAATATATCGTTTTTGAAAGAGAATTAGGTTTTTACGGCCTTGAGGTTAATTTAACCTTTTTATATGGATATTATAAAACCAATTTGTTAAAGAAAGATAAACATCTACGTGGACTAGTGGATAAAATTGGACTTCTCAGGTCGATTACGGTGAGGACAAATCCTTGTTATTCCTAGTTTGTGTGGTAGGTTATAGGTATTTCAGGTTTCAGTATAATCATCATCATTTCAGCCACAGGACATCCATTGCTGATCATAGGCATCCCCCAATGATTTCCATAATGGCCGGTTGGTAGCGGCCTGCATCCAGCGCCTTCCTGCTACCTTTATGAGGTCGTCGATCCACCTAAGGTCCATCTTCAGTATAAAAAACATTATTTAATTTTGCAGTTAGGCTTCTAAACGTCCCATTATAATGTTAACCCTACCGCTTCGGGTCATAACGGGCCAGAGCGGAAAAGAAGCAAGACTCAGTCACTTTCGTCAGCCTAATCTCTATTTCAAAGTTTTCATCATCATCATCAAGTCATTCAGTCTCCACTCCAAGAGCACGACCCTCTAATTTACCAGAGGCAAATGGAGGATTTGGCCTACACTCCCCACGCTGGCCAGACGGGTTGGAGAATGGGGAGTCAAAAGTTTATTAAGAGGAAAGAGGAATGTTTATTGCGTCCCTGGTGACGCTCTTTTCAAAATGGTTCCTACAGAATACCAGCATCATGTTCTTTACGGAATATGATACAAGCTGAGTAGGAGCCATTTTGGTTCAACAATTTACTTATAATTACTATCCAAATTGTGTAAAATTACTATCATCATCATCATCATCAACAGCCCTTTACAGTCCACTGCTGGACTATGAGCCTCCTCCACTATAGTGGAGGGTTTTGCCATAATCTCCACGCTTGGCAGGCGGGTTGGAGATCGCAGTTTAAAAGATTGATGTTTTTCAGAGAGCGCTGCTGCCCATTCTCTGTTTGATGTGTAGTCCCTAAGTCTTTTTAAAAGTCGCTTTCTAAAATTACTATGTTTGAACCAAATAAACAATTTTTCTTTCTTTCTTTCTTTCTTACATTGTTTGTTAGTTTTGAATAGGCTCCGAAAGTACTGGACCGATTAGAAAAAATCTTTCATCGTTGGAATTTTACATTATTTCAGACTAGTGGCCGCCCGCGACTTTGTACGCGTGAATCCCGTTTTACGTGGAGTTTCGTAAAATCCTTTCTTAGCGGATACCTACATCATAACATCTACCTGCATGCCAAATTTCAGCCTGATCTGTCCAGAAGTTTAGGCTGTGCGTCGATAGATCACTATGTCAGTCAGTCAGTCAATCAGTCACCTTTGAGTTATATGTCAACGTGAAATTGTGAACTCTGTCAGTTTATAATATAACGCGTGAGATTGTAAACTAACAGTGGGTTAGGTTAGGTTAGATCAATGGTTCTTAACCGGTGGTCCGCGGACCACTGGTGGTCCCTGGAGGCATTCCAAGTGGTCCGCGAAGACATCGTAATAAACAAGTGACGTGACGTGATGAGTCGAGTCAACACAACGCAAACGGCGCACAGTGGGCGAGAAATCGACCTCCCCTTTCATAGGATTTTGAAAAAAAAAAAGTGGTCCCTGACAAGACAGAAATTTGGTAAAATGGTCGCTCGTGACTTAAAGGTTAAGAACCACTCGGTTAGATTGTAATTAAACTACGTCAGATTATAATCTGACGGAATTCACAATTTTACGGTGACATAGGTATATTTAGATGAACATAGGCGGTACGAAGTTCGCCAAGTCAAGATAATATAACTGTGTAAGAGCCACGAGCTTCAGATTACCTAAATAATGCGTACAGAAGACCCGGGTGACGTTTATAACAAAATATGGCCGACTTAAAGATTACCGTGGGTGGGACGAGGTTGTGAGCCAGTGAAAGATATGCGATAGATTTATTTCAAGAATCAACATCATCATCATTTCCACTGTTGAACATAAGCTTCCCCCAATTATTTCCATATCGCCCGGTTTGTAACGGACTCATGCGGCCCATTGCCACTTCAGCTTGCTAATCCGTCGGGCTTGTCAGCGACTTTAGTTCGTTTACGGATCTCCTCATTTCTGATTCGATCTCGTAAATAAACACCGAGCATAGCCCTCTCCAGAAAGTTTGACAATAAACTGATACTTATAGAATTAAGGTAGACTATTTGTGGTAACTCGTAACACAAATATTCGTAAGCAGTATGATTGAATTCCTGCGCTATGCATCCAGGTGGTTCCCGGGACCTTACTAGATCCTCGATCTACCTACCGTGTGGGAGGGCTACCTACGTCTTGCCCATGGTTGCCATTCTAGAGCCGTAAATGGAGATGGGCAGGACACATTGCACGGATGAACCAAGATCGCTGGTCCAGAAGGACCATGGAGTGGAAACCCCGCAACAACAACCGCGGCAGGGGAAGACCGCCTAAACGGTGGACAGACGACATCTGGTAGCAGGCTGGAGTAAACTGGATGCAAGTGGCCACTGACAGAAGTCGGTGGAGGGTTGAAGATGAGGCCTATGTTCGAAGGCGAACCTCCTAAAGGCTGATATAGATAGATAGAGTGGGGCACATAGCCACTTAAGTATCAGCAGAGTAGGTAGCTATGTGAAAGATATTATAGCTTTCAGTATAGCACGGCCTTAAACCGCAACGTCTGCAGATTAAGCAATAAATGATATGCTCAGCCATGAAATATTCCAGGGATATTCAATTCCAAGATTGCGGAGCACTTTCGAATGTGCTAGCACTTTGCCCGCGGCTTTGGTTGTCTTTTTCGATGGAACTACTCAGGTATTTTTGCCGGAAAGTGAAGCGTTATGTTTTTAACTTTGTTTTAGCTGCCCCAGCGAACTTCGTACCGCCAATGTTCATCAGAAATAATGTAGAATTCTAAAGGTGAAGGATTTTTTCAAATCAGTCCAGTAGTTTCGGAGCTTAATCAATACAAACATACAAACAATCAAATCTTTCCTCTTTGTATTGGTGTAGAAAAAGCCACCCGTGTAGTTTTTATTCAATTGTTTTTTCTATACGTCAACATTAACATCAGGCCTCCCCAACCCGTCTGGCCAACAGTGGTAGTGTAGAACAAATCCTCTATTTGCCGCTGGTGAAGAGAGGGTTGTGCTCCTGCAGTGGAGACTATGAAATGACCTGATGATGAAGTTTCCTTATCATTTCTTATGGTGATAACATAAAATTTTGACAGGCAGACAGCTGAGGTCTATTAATAAGGTATTTTTTTATGCAGAACAAGGCAGGTATTTGACCGCAATCGCACCTGATGTTATGCGAGATGCAGTCTAGGATGGTACATGTCTGCCCAGTAAGTGCCTATTCACGCTCGCTTTGAAAAGGCACCCTATGGTTACGGAACCCTAGTAAAAAAGCTCTATCCCTTTCACACTCCTACGCTTATACAAACACACTAGTGACTATAGAGCGTTTATTATATTATTATGGGTACTTTATGGGATGGGCGCCATACCGTAACAAATTACAGAGTTTATGTGTAACAAAATTTGAAATTCCAAGTGTTTGTTTGTTTTGATCCAATTTAAACACATATTTACATGGTAATGGTCGTTCCAGGTTATTATTTTAGTTTATGGGGACGACCATGGGTCGACAGTACCATTAGTGTTTCTCACTTAATACACTAGGCTGCAAAGACAAAGAGTCGGTTAGAGAAATCTATCTATAAAATCTAAAGGTCACTGGCAGAGAATGCCACGTGGCATTAAGTCCGCCACTGTACAGTTTTATGTGCAAAAAGTATAAAAAAATAACGGTCACTGACTGACTCACTCACTCACCACGAAATCTCAGAAACTACAAGCATTAGGAGTCTCAAATTTTGCACGGAGTTCCTTTTAGAACGTAGGTGCTCACTAAGACGGGATTGTGCAAAATTCAACCCCTAAGGGGGTAAAACGGGATCCACGCGCACGAAGTCGCGGGCGGCTTCAATATCTTCCAAAGCACCTGACGTATATCCGTTAAGCTAGCACCCATAACACAAGCATATTAATTGCTTACTGTGGGGCTAGCTGGCGCTATGTGAAATTGTCCAAAGATATCAAGGCGACCAGACTTAGGTAAGATTGTGGTAGCTAGCCAGGCGGACTTAGAAAAAGCCTAAGAAATAAATGTACTTTGAACGGGATCCTGTAAAAAACGGGATGTCACTTTGGGAAACAGCCCTTACTGCCAATCAATCCAAGCACAAATTTTTTCCCCCACTGAGAATCAAACCCGGTACCTTAACTTCGAACTCCTCCTATGTTCTTCTGATTAATTTCGTTGCGGGTCCAATGGCAGTTTAACTTTCCCCCGGGACAAACTTGACCTTCACTGGTTGTGTTATTGGCGGTCAAGCTGTAGATCCTGGCTACACAGGAGTTGTAGCGGTGGGAATGAGAGGTGGGAAATGGGAATATTCCCGTAAAACCCACCTGCGTGTATACAGGGTGGAAACGATGCTGGAAACATTGAATTTTCAGATAGTTCCAGTTTATTCTGTAATCTGTTATTGGTACCGTTTGAAAGAGCTTAAGTGCTTCTTTCAGGATCAGTAGCCAGTTTTTCGATATCGTGTATAGTTTTGATATAATCGAGTAAGATCATTATCTGTATATTTCCCTAAAATAAATACAAAAAAGTAAACAAAACTCTACTACCACTGCAGTTCTCTCCCTACCCAGTTACTACATCGAATTGCACAAACATTCGACAGCATTTCAACTTATACATTATACATTGTTGTTGCAATATAGCACGTATCACAACTACATAAGGTTGATATTTAGCTTGAAGATGTAGTCACAAATTAGTGCGCTCTTTGTACACACTGCACCCGGCGATAGCGGCTAATTACGGGCTAGGGGTGGGGGCGTGTCGATAAAGTTGATATCGATACATTACATTCAAAATAAAAAAAATCAAATCAAAATCAAAAATATTTATTCAGTTTAGACCACAAGTGGCACTTATGAACGTCAAATATAGTAAATATAAAAAAAGAAAAGGTAGCCCTTATGGGGCACTTTACATGTCTCCTTATCTTTTGGGCCCTACCAGCGCTTCGAGACAAACATAATTATGGCAAGTGCTGAGAAGAAACGCCGGAACAAACTCAAACGACGGAATAAATTACACTAACGCCCGTATTCACAAACATTACTATGAGGTCTCACAGTGCGCGTGGACGCACAGTGTCACACACGAACCAATCACAGAGCTCTATTCAACGCTGTGCGTTCGATTTGCATCGTTTCGTTTGTGAATACGGGCGTAAGGTCTTGAAAAAGAGGCTGATAATGACTGAGTTTCTTGCGCTGCTTCTTCTCAGCACTGGCCCATTTATTGGCCCGAAGCAGTGGTAGGGTTAATAAGTACTGGGACGTGTGAAATTGCTTTTTAGAAGCCTGTTTTATGAGGTTTACAGTTTACTAAAAATAATCATTCAAATAGGAAAACTTATTCAAACGATTTTCACACGTTAGAAGTCGCGGGCAAATATTATAAACTTCAAAACTGGTATTTACTAAGCAAAAAATATCATTAGTGACCAAAGTGATACTGCGACGTTTAAATGCCTATTTGACTTCAAAATTGTCTATGACTTTGAAAACCTTTTTGTTTTCTATTTTTTTACCAAGAAGGAACATCCAACAATCTTCTCTCACGCAATGTGTGGCCCTTCTTTAGTATATCGAATGCACCGTGAAATACTCTTATAGTGACATTGATTAACCATCAGGTGAGTTTGTCTTTCCAGCCCATTAATAATCCTACACCACCATAGCTAAATTGCTACACAAATTTACATAGGTACAGTCAAAATTGAATCCTACCAGCTTATTAATAGGGTGTAATTCGTATAATTGACAGTGAAATGCGCAGTGAGCTTATTAAAGCTGTTTAATGCGAAGCTTGCAAACAAACTGTGCGCTTCGATAGCGACAATTATGCAGTAGTGTTGGGATAGTCGATAAAATTTGTCGATAGAGTCAAACTGCATCAACAATTAATATATCAAATTTTAGAATTATAAAAGTAATTGCATATTTATCTACCAGGTTGACGTATCTGACTGTGGCTGTGCTAAGATAAATAAATAACTTTGGACAATTCATTCGTACATACCTATTTTATAGGAACTATCATAAAAAATCAATATAAGTATTAGATTAATTAAATTAGTTCTTACATAACGTTAACAAAGTAGCTTTTCGAGTAATTTTATGTACAGTTTGGAAAAAAAATTACATTGCGCCATCTAATCCCAAACTAAGTAAAAGCTCTTACTAATACCTACCTACATAGGTACACTAAAACACTCTCTTAATACCTGCTTCATTATACATAAAAAAAGCCCCAAAAATATAGGTACAGTCAGCATTAATTAGTTCGTGACACCCAAAGTGGCCAAAAAGTTGACAACACAACCTTATTCCAATGAGGGCTATCGTTTTTATACTTAACAGTTGGCACCCCTGGCGATTGACAGGACCTTACTCTACAGTGGCGCCATCTTGATGAGTGCAAATGCGATAGTCCTCCTACCACTTTAGCGCTCACGAGTTGGTGCCACTGTCTTTGCTACTAGCAAGTGACAGGACCTTACTCTACAGTGGCGCTAACTGGTGAGCGCTAAAACGGTAGCCCTCATTGCAACAAAGACGTGTTGCGAACTTTTTGCTACTTTGGGTGTCACGAACTATTTGACGGTGACTGTACACAAATGCTTCTACTCGTATTGTGTAACCCATCAACAAACAAACAAACAACTTGTAATTTTCCCCCAAAAAACAAGTTGTTTTCACAAACATCGATGTTATTCCCCTCCCTACCCGCTTGATTGCGAGTCCTGCGCGGCGGCGATAAGCAGAACGAATAGTGATGCGAATTCAATCTGCATGCATTATCGAGGACTTCTCTAAACAACGATCGATACTAGACGGAGACTGGAGAGACGATGTTTGTTGCAGAAAGGGCACTTTAAAACGCAGACATTCTGTTTTTTGCAGGGTCTGTATTTTGCAGGATCCCGTCTCTACCATAAAAATATAGTTGTCCTACACTGAACCGTCCCACCCGTGACATTGACAGGGAGGCGCCACCGTCAATACCGGATCGCTGGTTCCGATTTTTGACATTTTGAAAACTATGTAGTTGAATGATGGTGGTGCGCCGCCTGTCAACGAGTTTGGTGGGACAGTTCAGTGAAGGTCATTTATTAGATATTTTCGATCTTTCCCATTTGACATTACAAAATCGTTCAACTGTATAATAGGACTTAGAATAGGCGCACACCGTTGATTTTTCGTCGGCCGATAGTTTAGTCGGGCAGTTGATCAGTAATGGGCATGTATGGGAGTGCGCACACTACGCCGATTCGATTTGGCCGATTCTTCATACAATTTAAAATCGGGCACAACTATCGGCCAACTAAAAATCAACGGTGTGCGCCTACTCTCACTTAGCACAGACCTAATATACCTTTTTCAATAAACTCAAAGAATATCCAATTTTGCAGAAATGCCAAAACACTGTTACTAATATTGAGCGTCCAATTGAAAGCCTAACATTTCGCACCCGGTGCCACCGCCTGTCTAGACAGGAAAAGTGCTTGATAGAATTGTTTCTTTGGAAAAATATTCAGGTTTTTGAGGTAGAGGGTAGTTTAAGATATAAGATATAGTGTAGGTATAAGACAGACATAATGTTGCAGAGTTCTGAAGGTACATAGGTAGATTCTATGTATGTTATGTATTGTGTGGTACAAATAAAAGAAATTACAAAATTGGAACGGAAAAATTAGGTAGAATTATAAATAAACAGATATGAAAAGAATGGAGGTTCTGTTCTTAGTAGGAATTTAAAAAATAATTGTATGAGAAAAACGAAAAACCAATAATTATTCCCAGAAAATATTTGACCCTAGGGACTATCACCACTGAATTTTGATTGCGAAAAGAGTTTTTTTTACTGAAAATAGATATTTTTTCGACAATGTCATGGATAGATAGGTAATTTTTAATTTAACTAAGTGGTATAATAATATGTACTTGTTACTTTATCGACTGATGAATAAAATAATTGTGAAACCTAACTAAAAATTCGATTAATCGATATAACAAGTATTTTGAGACTGCGATTCGTTGAATAACTTGAGTAGATTAATTTTCAAGTTTCATAAAGTTTAGCAGTTTTAGCATCCCTTTAAAGATAAAATCAATTTTTTTCCCAAAGAACCAAAAAGTCTCTTTTTCTTTTATTTACTTTCTTCACGTTGGCAAAGTAATTTGTCCTACCCTAATGCGATTATAAAAATTCGAAGAAAACGTAACCTAAACCGCTTAAAGGGCTTCGGTGGGTTTCTTCGTTTTGCGTCGAGGTATTTTTAGAAATTGAGCTGAGAAACTCCAGTTTGTTAACTAGCTAGAGTTTGCCCGGGACTTGAAAGTAGATTTTTATATTAAGCAGACTACAGGTCTAGTAATTAACTCTTAGTTAGTGCCTGAGGTATGGGAGCGGCACGGAGTGACATTGACATATGACATGACAGAGAAACAGATCTATGTATTTTTTTGTGTTGATAAGCCCATTTATCTAGGAAGGCTTCCCAGTATTAACCCTACCACTGCTTCGGGACAACAAATGGGCTAGTTAACAATAAAAAAAAGAATCTCAAAATGTGTTGGCAAGCGCATAACTCAACGCCTGGATGGACCAATTTCACCAATTCTTTTTTTAAATGTTCGTTGAAGTCCAAGGATGGTTTTTACGGCGAAAAAAATTCGAATAATTTCTGGGAAAAACCCTAAAAACAGCCCATTTTTTACGCGGGCGAAGCAGCGGGCGGAAAGCTAGTTTTAAATAAAACCAGATTCTTTACCGCCCGATTTTGTACCTTATGTAACAGTTTAAAAACTCGTTTGCTGCATAATTCACACAGCTATAAAATCGTCATGTCCAGTTGTTGTACAAACTTATCGCCGTTAATTTAAATATTGACTTTCCCACGGCTGTTGGCAGTATCACACTCGCTATCTTGCGAGTTCAGAAATCGATGAATGAATAACGGTTGTGTGATGAAAATCCAATTTTATTAAGAAGTAGAGATTTTACGCTTTAAGTAGAAGACAAAAAATGTTTGGAATGTTTTTTTCTGCTTCTTTCCAGCACCGGCCCATTGACCTGAAGAAGTGGGGAGTTTAAAATGAAACTGGGTCTATAAAATTGCTTTATGCCATGATTACAAAAAAATAAGTGATAAACTTATATGACTGTTAACTATAGTATTACTGCCTAACTGCCTAGCTCGCATAAATATTTGTAGCTATGTAATATTTTAAATAAATAATTAAAACGTTTATTGCCAGGAAAACGAAATACATAAAGTCCCTATATCTAGTGGATACCGCAGTCTGTAAACCTTTGAAAAAGAGGCTGACAAAGGTGACTGAGTTTCTTCCGCCACTTCTTCTCAGCACCAGCCCATAATATGTTGTCCCGAAGTGGTGGTAGGGCAAGCTATATTTGGGACGTGTATAAGTGCCCTGGTAAGGGCCTATGTACTGAATAAACTATTTGAATTGGAATTTGAAGAACTTAATCTGAAACGCCCAGTTGGTTTTTTGAACACATCTACTCGCACATCAGTCACGAACCTCGACGACCTTTTGTTATGTTGTTTTAGGCATTTTAAACGCTGTGAGAGGGCGCCACAATAAAATTTGGCCCTGGTAAAAAAATTGAAGATCCGTGATTAGTAAATAACCCCTAATTCCGTTAGCCTGCTCCAAAATTATCGACTATACGTCATATGATATCACGATCGACGAGATAAGCGAGAATCAGTTATCGCACCTAAAATTGACCGGAAGTTTGACAAAATCCTTCAGTTCCTGTCGGTCTGATTACATAGGTTCATCAAGTCAAGCTTCGGTTTTGACCTCGTTGTTACAACTCCGATTGATAGAAGAAGAAAAGTGAACTCATCATATAACTCATTTATTTATGCAAATAGGCTTTAAAAAAGCACTTTTACACGTCCCAAATATAGCTTGCCCTACCACCACTTCGGGACAACATATTATGGGCTGGTGCTGAGAAGAAGTGGCGGAAGAAACTCAGTCACCTTTGTCAGCCTGTTTTTCAATAAAATACAGGTAGTAGACCCGGTTCGCCATAGATTCGTGCCTATTACTATTTGGTCAAGCTGTAGATCCTGGCTACACAGGAGTTGCAGCGGTGGGAACGAGAGGTGGGAAAGTCCCTCAAAAGTAACTGGAATATTGAACTGTGACCTTAGTAAATGAACTAAATAACTGTCCAAAGTCAACGGTTGACTCATTTATTGATTTCCAAGCTATTAAAAGTTGAATGAACGTGTAATTAAAAATGAATCACTCTTCATACGAAATGTGTGTTATTGATCCATAGATACGAATATACACAATAAAGAACTTACTTACTTACTTACAAAATGCTTACTTTTAATGTGTAGGTATGTCTGTTACCTTCACAGAATTCATAAAAAAACTCATAAAAACTCATTTTATTTTTGCAAGTAGGCTCTTAAAATTCACTTTTACACATCCCAGTATTAACCCCACCACTGCTTCGGGACAATAAATGGGCCAGTACTGAGAAGAAGCAGCGCAAGAAAGTCAGTCACTACCGATTTAGATGGGTATAGACAGATTGAGACCCAAGGAAAACAAGGATAGTTTTTATCCCGGTTTTTAAAAGGGGGATACGCACGCGATTACAGTCGAAGCAGATTGTCAAAGAAAGACAGTCCGATAGTCACTATTTCCATAGAAATGCGTAAGTAACTCTGTCTCTCTCTGTTTGTACATAGAGTTAAATTGGAATCTTTTTTTTTGTCAAAAAAATTCGATTTGGGACTTAATAAGGACTTTTTCTTGAGAATGTGACTGAGTCTCTTGCGCTGCTTCTTCTCAGCACTGGCCCATTTATTGTCCCGAAGCAGTGGTAGGGTTACAGTAATACTGAAGTATAAGTAGGGTTAATATTGGGACGTGTAAAAGTGCTTTTTAAAAGCCTATTTGCAAAAATAAATGAGTGTTATGAGTTTTTTATGAGAAGCAGCAAATCGAACGCACAGAATGAATATAGCTCTGTGATTGGTTCGTGTGTCACCCTGTGCGTCCACGCGCACTGTGAGACCTCATAGTAATGTTTGTGAATACGGGCGTTAAACTATTTGCCTATCAAGCTGAGGATAAGGATGTCGGTTTACACTATTTGTTGATCCTTAGACGTAGATAGAGCACGGGTGATATATCAAATTGACAAGTTTTATCGATAAAGTAGTTAAATAATAGTTAAGAGTTAGGTGGAGAGAGATTTCTATCGAATATTCCAACTAGCTTTCCGCCCGCGGCTTCGTGGAATTTTGTCTGTCACAGAAAAGCTTTAACGCGCGCGTCCCTGTTTCAAAAACCGGGATCAAAACTGTTCTATGTCCTTTCCAGGGACTCAAACTATCTCTATGCCAAATATCATCAAAATCGGTTCAGTGGTTTAGGCGTGAAAGTAAGACAGACAAGAGTTATTTTCGCATTTATAACATTAGTATAGTAGATTATACTTTTTAGGCCATTTCTAAAAGCTTTTAACAAAAGCACAAAAAAGATTTGTATTTTTTGGTGTTAAATTAGTATGTGTATGTCACTGTATGTACCTTTTTCTACTACAACGTCAAACTTTAGGTAGGTATGCACCGCCTGTAATTTCTTGCTTGGCTCTAAGGTTGACTGGAAGATAATATCATTTTTGCTCGACCAAAAGGTTAACTGGAGAATGCTGTATGGCGTTAAGTTCGCCTTTTGTTCTTTGAATAATGTGCAATGGTTTTAAATAACTTAAAAATAATTCTCAAAATAGAATCTTCCAAGTTTAGGTGTATCTCCTCTCCCAAATTTATCAAAATCGGTTAAGCAGTTAATACGGGACATTAAACAAACGTTCCTTAATAGATATCCGCAATGATTTGATGTATACCGGTACTTTTAGGCGCTTAATTACTAATAATGTTAATTGGATAATCTACCTCAATAAATACCTCTATGTACAGTTAAATCTCTACATTTTTAATGACCAACAAATCAATCAAGATTCAAGACTACAGTCAAACTAGATCCAAAAGTCATTTCTTGGAAATAGGCTTTCAAAAAGCGCTTTTACACGTCCCATTGCTTTGGGACACAAAATGGGCAAATACTGGGAAGAAGCAGTACGAAACTCGTCAAAATGTACGCCAAAGTCAATAACTTTCTGCAAATTAAGCTTTCAAAAAGCGTTTTTACACGTCCCAATCTTGATTTAATGGGCCAGTGCTGAAGAGCGTAAGAAACTCAGTCAAAATGTACCCAAAAGACTCTTACTTTTTGCAAATAAGCTTTCAAAAAGCGCTTTTACACGTCCCATTGCTTTGAGACACAAAATGGGCCAGCGCTGGGAAGAAGCAGTACGAAACTCAGTCAATACGTACCCAAAAGTCAATAACTTTCTGCAAATAGGCTTTCAAAAAGCGCTTTTACACGTCTTAATTACTTTTACGCTACCACTGCTTCGGGACAACAAATTGGCTAGTGCTAAGAAGTATACGAAACTCAGTCAAAATGTACCAATAACTTCTGCAATTAATAGCCTTTCAAAAAGCGCTTTTATATGTCCCAATATTACCTACTTTAGCTTTAAAACTACCACTTCTTCGGGACAATAAACGGGCCAGTGCTAAGAAGTATACGAAACTCAGTCAAAATGTACCCAAAAGTCAATAATTTTCTGCAAATAGGCTTTCAAAAAGCGCTTTTAAACGTCCCATTGCTTTGGGACACAAATTAGGCAAGTGCTGGGAAGAAGCAGTACGAAACTCAGTCAAAATGTACTCCAAAGTCACTTACTTTTTGCAAATAAGCTTTTAAAAAGCGCTTTTATACGTCCCAATATTAATTCTGCCACTGCTTCGGGACAATTAATGGGCCAGTGCTAAGAAGTATACGAAACTCAGACAAAATGTACCCAAAAGTCACTTACTATCTGCAAATAAGCTTTCAAAAAGCTCTTTTACACGTCCCAAATTACTTAAATTACTTTAACTCTACCACTTCTTCGGGACAACAAACTGGCTAGTGCTGAAGAGCGTAAGAAACTCATTCAAAATGTACCTAAAAGTCACTTAATTTCGGCAAATAGGCTTTTAAAAAGCGCTTTTACACGTTCCAATATTATTTTAACTCTACCAACTGCTTCGGGACAACAAATGGACTAGTGCTGAGAAGAAGCAGCGCTAGAAACTGTCAAAATACTCCTTGAAAATTATAAATTCATACCTAAAATCAATCGACAAACCTTATGTAAATTGAAACCTCTTGAGGCAAGCTTTCAAGCAACGCAATGCGGGCGGATACCAACCCAACATTAAATTGAAAAACCCGACGCGAAAACTCAAAATCTACTTAAAATAACCTACTAAATAAGCTAAAATACTTACCAAAATACAAAAAAGAGACAGCCAATGTAACAATGTCGAACAACAATACACAAACACTGTCACAATCACAGAATGTAACACGATATTTCGTTTGGGAGAGCGATCGGCACGCGCACTACGAACGAGGTCAAAACACGGACTGGCAGGCAGGGTTCGTTGTGTTTGGAAGACTGGTTGCAGTGGTGTTGCTAGCGTGGGGGTAAATTCCCCTTGGGTAATTGGGAATTCGAATTTGGGTAAAATAAGACAGAGAGAGAAAAAAATGGATGCAAGCTTTTTACCCTTTTGAGGAAAGATTTGAGGGAAAATATTGAAATCATTGCATAATTTGTATGTTTTTCAAAAACGAGCACTTGGATGCGGACAGTGCATTATAGACGGACGTAAGAGTTAATTAAAAATGGTTTTTAATTACGAGAACACTACATAATAAGCTTTTATTGTATAAAAACCAATATTAATTCAGTCGGACTTTTTATGAAAATACTGGAGAAATGTGCTGAACTGCTGCTGAAGCTTACAGCTTTAATTTAAAAAGGCACTCTCTTAAACTTAAAGAATAAAACTCTTTATTTTCAGGTAACTAAAATCGTTCAAAACGTCAAACCATCAAAAAATATGAATTGAATTAAAATTTCTTAGTGAATAAAGTCGCTCCTCAAACTAAATTTTAAATAAACAAGGCCTTAGGCAGTTCGATTCAAACTTATGAATTGAATGACTATTCATAAAATTTTACTATAACTGGTAGAGAATGCCTTATGGCATTAAGTTCGCCTTATACTAATTTAAATGGCATTAAAGATTATATAATTATTACAAAACCTAAAAAATCAACGTAAGAAGGTGATAAGCAAAAATTATAATTCCGAAAAAATTAAAACAAAAATAAGAAAATTAAGGATTTGCAACAATTGATGGAAAATGGTGCATTCGTACCTTCCTATTAGTATTCCTTACAAATAAAACAAGGGCAGCATTAAAACCTTTACCCTCAAACCGGGGTAATTTCCCCACGCCGCCACCCCAAAAACGATACCTGTATACGCACACAGCTGTACCCACTGGCCCTATCCAATAGAAGGGCGCACTCACACGACGGTAGCGGGTTCGAGTCCCGGTCGGTCAAGACTTCAAACAATTTGAAGGAGCGGTACAAGTTGGTTATGTAACACTAATGTGCGAAAATTGAACGGCTCTTTGGCGCCATGTTTAAGTATGTATTTATGCAATATTTACTACGGTAATTGAAGAAACGAGTCAGGTTTTGCAGTTTTGTTTTTACTAAAATTTGTGTTTAGTCGAATAGGTAATGGTGGATTATATACGGAACTATTCCCACCTTTCGTTCCCACCGCTGCAACTCCTGTGTAGCCAGGATCTACAGCTTGACCGCCAATAACCCAACCAGTAAAGGTTAAGTTTGTCCCGGGGGAAAGTTGAATTGTCATTGGACCTGCAACGAAATTGAAGAACTGGAAGAAATTAAAGAACTTATGAGGAGTTCGAAGTTAAGGTTCGATTTCCCTCCAGTGCAAAGCGGATGATAGGAGACATCGCCGCAAGATCTCTAAAAAAATCTGTATGTGGTTCCAGTAGAGTCACATCTATGTATATCTAAATTTAAATAACTCAAAAGTGACTGACTGACATAGTGATCGATCAACGCACAGCTCAAACCGCTGGACGGATCGGGCTGAAATTTGGCATGTAGGTAGATGCTATGACGGAGGCATCAGCTAAGAAAGGATTTTACGAAACTCCACCCCTAAGGGGGTAAAGAAGCTCAAAGTTGCACAGCGTGCTATGGAGAGGGCTATGCTCGGTGTTTCTTTACGAGATCGAATCAGAAATGAGGTGATCCGTAAACGAACTAAAGTCGCTGACATAGCCCGACGGATCAGCAAGCTGAAGTGGCAGTGGGCAGGGCACATAGTACGCAGAACTGACGGCCGATGGGGCAGCAAGGTACCGGAAAACGCAGCGTGGGACGTCCACCCACAAGGTGGACCGACGACCTGATAAAGGTAGCGGGAAGGCGCTGGATGCAGGCCGCTACCAACCGTGCGATGTGGAAGTCATTGGGGGAGGCCTATGTTCAGCAGTGGACGTCCTGTGGCTGAAATGATGAAGGGGGTAAAACGGTAAAAAGTCGCGGGCGGCCGCTAGTTGAAAATAAAGAAATAGGAGGTTATTTATCAATCTAGATTAAATCCTTTTGCTACTTCTCAGCCTAAGCACCAGCTGAATATTAAATGTTGTTCCAAAGTGGTGGTAGAGCTAGTAAGTCATTGGAACGTGTACCTAATTTAAGTACCTATAGGTACCTAACTACCTACTCTGAAAATGGCCTACCTACGACTATAAAGGACGAAGCACGCTTATCAACCCGGAAACGGATTGAAACCGTATCAACTCGAGACGGTCATTATTCTTTGTATGAAACTCTGTACTGCAACGCACACTTATCCGCATCATGTAGGGAAACTCCGAGCGAGCATAGCCATCGCCCTTTGGATGCAAACAATTTGAATGTGATTTTAAAAATCCACACCATTTATTAAACCAATGAACTACAGAGCATAATAATAATTAGCATTCATACACGCTGCACTCCATCATGGCAGTTTTCCCGCGGAATTGAGCCGCCATTTTCGATATTTTTTGCGGAGATAAATTTGAATAACGTCGTCTGCGCCCGACAGTGACGTATTAACGGGAATACCGCTTTAGGTGTGGGCCAGAGCTGACGGGAATTTTTTTTCGTAAGTCCTGGTTTTTTTTAAAGCGGAGCGGAGCGGAGAATGTCGTTCCGTCAAATCTATATCTATAAAAGCGAAAGGTCCCTGATTGACTGACTCACTCATCACGAAATCTCAGAAACTACAAGTGCTAGGAGTCTCAAATTTTGCATGGGGGTTCATTTTAGAACGTAGGTGCTCACTAAGAACGGATTTTACGAAACTCCACCGCGGTGGGAACGAGAGGTGGGAATAGTCCCGAATTATCATCAGATCATTACTCTACTAAGGAGTAAGATACTTTCTAAACCATAGGCATGGAGGCTTTGGCCTACACTCCTCACAGGTGTTGATTGCTTAGGGCTTAGGGCATCAATTAGGTAAATACATAGCCTTAATCCGTCACTGCCTTTCCTCTCCGCTTTGGTGGAAGCCAGGGTTATTTGGCGTACCATACAACCAATACAACTAGGTAAAAAGCTAAAAGTAGTATACCTACTTATTATTTAGCTTAATCTCGTGCTTTCGTAAGCAAGGCGCTGGATGCAGGCCGCTACCAACCGGGCGATATGGATAATCATTGGGGAAGGCCTACTTATGTTCAGCAGTGGACGTCTAAGGGCTGAATGATGATTCTCGTGCTTAGAGCAGAAAGAAGCTTACCTAGCGAAACGAGTGAACTGCCCTGCAGTGCTCCATCACGTTCATCATCGTTACCTATAAAAAAACATACAGATGAATTTGAGAACCTCCTCTTTTTTAAGACCCCCAAATATTTTTGTGTTGGTTTTGGTTAGGTAAAAAAGGCCATTAAAAGTTTAGACATCATGCTATGACCAATAGGAGCGGAGTATCAATAAAAGTTTTTCAAAACGGGGAAAAATTTTCACGCGAATAATCTTATTAATGTACAGTTTAGTCAGTGTGAATCGGCTTTTAACTCCGTGGGAACGCGTAAATATGCTTTTATAGATCTGGAATATTACCCCAGACATTTTCCACACACTTTTGTTGAATAGTGGAGCTCGCGTTCCATATTTGGCCCATTGTGGCGACAATAGGAGTGTGACATATCCTATTATAATATTAGAATAAATTAGCTGTGCCCGCGACTTCGTACGCGTGAAAAAGGCTTGAAATTTTTTCCGTTTTAGCAACATTTTTCATTAATCCTCCGCTCCGTAACGAGATGTTTGAAATAAATGGACACAATAACACAGAGCAAATACTCTTCAGCTTTATGATGTAATAAATAAGTAAGTGTAGATCTTAAAACTACTATAATGTGGATGGATAAATTTTTCTAACATTTAGGTACGCTTAGGCGGTTATCACACTGCGCTGCGCTCCGCCGCGGTACGCGGGACGACAGATTTAATCATTGTATGCAAGTACCTCAGTTTGTATAGAAAACACGCGCGGCACAACACACTGACAACGCGTCTGCGCACGGGATTTTTTATATGAAATCACGCACTCGCGGCGCAGACCACCGACTTTTAGTTGGCCAATAGTTGAGTCGGGCTGTTGATCATTATGGAGATGTATGAAAGTGCGCACATTACACCGATTTGGTATCGGCCGATTCTTCATACAAATTATAATCAGGCCCAACTATCGGCCAACTAAAAAGTCGGTGGTCTGCACTTAGGCCTAGGCTTAAACTGAAACTAGGCTCAAACACGAAATTATTATTAAGTAGGTAATAAATACATGAGCACTTACAGCTTAACGTTTCGCAGTATAGCCGTGGTCACAAGCAGACTGGCGGCTCGCGGCAGTCGCGGCATTGTTGTGGCTTGAAGTTCTTCAGCTACCCTCAAATTGTCCCTTATGTAATAATACATTGTCATTCATCACTTCAATGTTTATTTTTTTGAAATATCATTTCACATAACACTGGCTGCCTAAAATTGAAAACTGCAGAAAAAAGCTTTCGAAAAAAGTTTTTATCAAGCTTTTTTTTAAATGATGTTTTACGGCTCTGGGTACAAGCTGTGTCCCAGATAAAATATGACATTGATAGGAGGGCGCTATTATCAATTTGGGTTAATAGTTCCGATTTTTGCCGCTTGACGTTTCAGAGTCGTTTGACTATAACTTTTTAAGGACAATGTCTTTAAATATTAGCCTTTTGTTGAATAATTTTACAAGATGGTAACGCAGTAAGAGATGAGGCGATTAACACAAGCAAAGATTTGTATCTGCCCCCCTAGACAAAACGCACTTTTTGATCGAATCGAAAATCGAATCCGTCAAAACTCCATACAAAAAAGGGGCTTTTCGACCACTTTTCGACTGGTTTGCGATTATAATTTGCACTTTGTCTAGACCCACTTTATACGAATGTCTGTGCTGACGTCTTGCGTAGTCTGACCACAGATTAATAAAATAAGTACTGTCTGACTGACAAGGGCTTTCTATCCCGCTTGCACACTTTAGCAAGAGCGAGGGAGCTAGTGTATTCGATATTTGAACTTGAATTAATGTCATTATTTGTTGTTCTTGTTAGTGTTCTGTATTCAAATAAGTATTACATTCTAGATCCAAGCAAAATGGCGACAGCTACGGCAGTTTATTTATTTAATAAGTAATAGGTATATTATACTACAGTTGACAATCGAGTTATTTGTTATTAGTTTTCGGCGAGGACATGGACACGTTTGCCAACTCCAATAGTGACGTGCTTCATTCATTATTTAGCAGTGACAGCGCTTACCGCTTAGCGATCGTCATTTTGCTTTTTAACGCTTACAATTTCGATTTTCTGGCTCGACTATTGTGGTGAGCTCACTTGTGACACAAGCATACTATTATTAATTTGAGCAATAATAAATTACTGATAAATAATCTTTAGTTTCCAACATGGCAAAAATCGGAACCAGCGATTCGGTATTGACGGTGGCGCCCCCTATCAATGTCACGGGTGCGTGGGATAGTTCAGTGTATTTTATTGGGTCTATACAAGTCTGAAGAAGTCTCGCTGACGTTTGACGTCACAAAAACACCCTCCCGTGCCGCTCCCATGCCTCAGGCACTGACTTAGTTAGGCGCCAGACCTAAAGTGTACCTACTAGCTTTCCGCCCGCGAATTTTGTCTGTCACAGAAAAACTATCACGCGTGTCCCTGTTTCAAAAACCGGGGTAAAAACTATCCTATGTCCTTTCCCGGGACTCAAACTATCTCTATGCCGAATTTCATCAAAATCGGTTACGTGGTTTAGGCGTGAAAGCAAGACAGACAGACAGAGTTACTTTCGCATTTATAATATTAGTATAGATGACATGCCCATGTCTGTTGTGTCATATTATGAGGTAGTTTAAATAAAACATAGTAATTTATTTAAACAATTTATTCTATTAATAACTAATGTTACAATTCCAGATTATAATGGTCGTTACAAAAATACAAAATGCATTGTTTAAAATCTCATTATTACACTACAAAGTCTTTTTATTTGCACCAAGTTATTAAAAATAATTATAATTAATTTTAAACTTCGTCTTCAGTACAAAACTCGAAGGCAACTGAAAAAATTGACATAATACAGGGTAGAAACGTTAAGTGATCTCACTCGATTATCTCTAAACTATAAAAGAAATGGAAAAACTAGTTACTGATCCTGAAAGTGCTTCACGAGCTCGATCAAACGGTATCAATAATAGGTTACAGAATAAACTGGATCTATCCAAAAATTCTGTTTCCAGCTTAGTTAGTGCATGAAGGATGCTACTTCGATTAATATTAGAAGTGTTAAATTTTTTAATTTAACTTATAATAAACTCAGTAACCAGTTTTTCGATATCTTGTACAGTTTAATAATCGAGTGAGATCACTTATCGATCCATCCTGTATAGCAGCAGATCGGACGTAACTCATTGACTTAAAATCATCTTATTACGCAAAAAATAAGTGTCTTTTACAAAACAACTGCTACGTTAGACATACCGTCGGTAGTAAATTTTAATACCTATTGAAGACTATAAATCGTTTCATCCACTCAGACGCGCCCCACCATTCTACCGCGAATGTTTGAGTGTTATCGGTACACGCTAATGCTCCATGAGTGCACACGCACACTACAGTAATGCCTTACGGATTGCTCGGACCACACTCCCCGCACCCCGCGCGACCGGGACCTAACATTGGCAAGGCGCGTCCGAGTGGATGAAACGATCTATACCTAATAATAAATCAATCTTCATGAACATTAAAATTAGTTGGATTCCTAAGCCTCGACCTAGTAGGCTTAACATCTTTAGTCAATTTACCTGGACTAGTAGCCCTTTTCAAAGTCTTTTTGTCCCTTTCAATTTTCGCCCTTGTCGTCCTTGTAGCTTTAGGGATTTCTGACCTCTCCCCATCAGTTTTTAAGGTCGAATTTCCCTTATCAGCTTTCGGCGTGGAGAACTCAGCTTCTAGATTTTTCACTATATTGTTCCTCAATGATTTTTTAGAATAGGTTCGTAGGGACGTCATAGGAGTGAAAAATTGCTCTGCAGGCGTCGAGTTTGGAGTGAAAAATTCACTTCTATCAAGTTTTGGGGTCTCTTTTGTATCGTCTGTGGGTTTTGTCACTAGTATTTCGGGTCTGGACCGAGTACGCGGCGTGATATTTTCAAGAACAGGTTTAGTTGTCACTGGAACAGGTATTTTGAACTCTGGTCTCTTTCTTGTAGGTTTTGGGACTTCTGGCTCGTCTGATGCGTCGTCTAAATTGAGTTTTATAACTTTTCTTTTGACGTTTGGTAGTTCTTCGTTCTTAACAATCACTTTAGTCATTTTGGGGGGTAGTTTGGGCTTGTTCAAAGGCGTTTTAGGTTCTTCGTCTGTAGGAGTCAGTTTCAAATTCTCCATTTCACTCTCAAGTCCGGTATCAGAAGGTTTCTTGACGATTTTTCTGATCTGAGCTGAAGTCGTCATCAAATTCATCACTTCGTTTTTTAGATAGACATTTATATGAGTCATGTCTTGCATTATTTCGTGTATTCTAACGATCAAATCGTCCGCTTTCTCGTACTCTTTCTGAGCCAGTTCAAAGAAGGCTGCTTCTATTAATACCTCAATTTGCACATCCCTAAACTCTTGCCTCACAATACATTCAACTAAATCAACTACATACCCTTCAAATTTACTTCTAGCGACTTTAAAATACTGCCTAATTTTCGCTTCAGCATACCCAAAACTTTTGATAGTGCCTTCGAAGTAATTCCTCGCTATATCCCACTCTTTCGCTCTAAAATACATGGACGCTTCCAACCCAGAAGTAAGACAGGCTAGAATGAATACTTCAGGCTGGCAACCAAAGCATTCACAGTCCATATGTTTGAAGAACTCTGGCATTTTATAAGCCAGAACCGAAACGCAAGGCAGAGACGGGCTGGTCTGCGTTTTCTTGAACACAACGTTTTCTAGCATGGTTTCTAGGTTCTCGTGGCGTGGCGTTAAGAAGACAGGTTGGGTTTTGTCGGATTTGTGCTCTTGTGTGTCGTTAGATGGTTGTAGGCCTAGGATGTGCTTGAGTCGGTTGTCGATTGTCGTCTGGAAAAGAGAGATGTTTTAAGATTTGGAGTAAGTTCTAAGGTTGAATAGTTGTGTAATGAAAAGAGCAAAGTTCTTCAGGCTGTGGTCTCATATAAACGCCATAGGCCGCGTCACAATGCTTACTATAGAAATGTACGTTTTGGCTACAGGATACTATTCGACAAGGCCTCACATACGAGCGAACATTGACTCACGCACGCGTATTCTTGTGTATGATGGAAGAAAATAAAGAAAATGGAAATAAATACTGTGCAGTATTTAACTGCCTAAATAATAATAAAAACACAGAATGTACTTTTTTAAGTTGCCTCAAGACAGTGAGAGGTAAATAAGTAGTTAATATTATTCATGATAATTCATGCTAAATCATGTATTTCCTCCGCCATTTTCCGCAGTTTGGCACCTCACGTCACATCATTTTACCGAAGTCATCCCTATAGCTTCGGCGCAGTGCCGATCACTGACGTTTGTCAACAAAATGGCGCTTGACTCTTGAGACAGGCTAAATTACACCATATTGCTAATGACATTGAGCATACATTTTTTTAAATACCTTCGCGAAGTAAAACTTCTGTACGTAGTACTTATTATTATTCTGTGGTTTTGGTCTCTTTCAGACGTATGACGTTGTCGTCATACATCGCGTTTAATAGTAGACTATGTATTTTAACACATGTTGAACGTCTAGTTGGCTCGGGCTGTTAATCAGTATGAACATGTATGAAAGTATGCACATTACATCGGCCGATTCTTCTTACAAATTAGAATCGGACTATCGCTAAACTCGGCTCGTGATAACGTCATATTTTTTTTTTACTTAAAAGATTTATTGGCTGACTAAATTTTTAAAGAATAGTTTGTTCAACTGTTGATGCCGTTAACACAATGAAATGTGGCTCTGACCCAGAATGTGCACTTCGTGTTTTTTTACACTTGTAAGGGTTTTTTAAATATTATTAGTAATTTGTATTGCACAAATTACTAATAGTCCTGTTAGCCTCTCGTGGTAAGCTAAACATGCTTGTTACGAGTGAGCTCACCACAATAGTCGACGGCGGTGGGATTCGAACCCGCGTTCCTTGGGTCACGAGTCGGCCAGTCCGACCCCTTCACCGTAGAAAATATGTACCTATACAGGGTGTTAGGTAAATGGGTATATGAGCCGACACTAACCCATGTTAACATGGTCATATAAATGGTATGGTGAAGTCAGAAAATTGATATCTTCCTTTTAATTATTTCAATTTTCATACAAATCGGATTTTATAAAATTTATTTAGAATGAAAATTAAAAAAATAAAATGATGACATCAAATTTCTGACTTCACCATACCATTTATATGACCATGTTAACATGGGCTAGTGTCGGCTCATATACCCATTTACCTAACACCCTGTATTTAGTATCTACCCACCTGAGCCACGTCCATCTTACTGGTATTCGTCACAGCTGCCCACAGCAGGCACTGAACCCGCGCCGCCGCCGCTCCTAAGGCGGAGCACGAGCCGCGGGCGCGCCGCCACGCGCGCAGTGCGCGACAGAAGGTCGCTGTGCGTAGGCTGGTGTGGCTTATGAGGTGCTTGAGGGTTAGGGAGAAGAGACGACGGGAAGACCACTTAGTTGCTAGAAAAAAGAAAGAAAAATTATAAATGAAGTAAAATTACTCGATTTCGGACTCTATTACAAAGACACAAGCTTGAAAATACAGCTGCGCAGTGCGCGACAGAAGGTCGCTGTGCGTAGGCTGGTGTGGCTTATGAGGTGCTTGAGGGTTAGGGAGAGCAGACGACGTTTGGTCCACTTAGTTGCTAAAAATAAAAAAAAAACGACAAAATTAGACGATTTTGGACTCTGTTGCAAAGATATAAGGAACAAAATTAAGCTGTGCGCGACAGAAGGTCGCTGTGCGTAGGCTGGTGTGGCTGATGAGGTGCTTGAGGGTTAGGGAGAGGAGACGACGGGTAGACCACTTTGTAGCTAGAAAAAAAGAGATCAATTACTCGATTTTGGACTCTATAAAAAAGACATAAGAATCAAAATTACAAAGACGCAAGCTTCAACATTAAGTGCGCGACAGAAGGTCGCTGTGCGTAGGCTGGTGTGGCTGATGAGGTGCTTGAGGGTTAGGGAGAGGAGACGACGGGTAGACCATTTGGTTGCTAGAAGAAAGTGAAAAAAATTATAAATGAAGTAAAATTACTCGATTTCAGACTCTATTACAAAGACACAAGGTTGAAAATACAGCTGCGCAGTGCACGACAGAAGCACGCGGTAGAGAGAGAAGTGGTACTGATATGATGCTTGAGGGTTAGGGAGAGGAGACGACGGGAAGACCACTTGGTTGCTAGAAGAAAGTAAAAAAATACACTTATAAAGAAAAAAATGGCGCAAAAAATGGTATTCTAGATAAAACTACTCGATTTTAGACTCTATCATAAAGAGATAAGGGTCAAAATTCAGCTGCGCGTGCGACGCCACGCGCGCAGTGCGCGACAGAAGGTCGCTGTGCGTAGGCTGGTGTGGCTTATGAGGTGCTTGAGGGTTAGGGAGAGGAGACGACGGGAAGACCATTTTGTAGCTAGAAAATTTTTTTTTAAGATAAAATTACTCGATTTTGGACTCTGTTACAAAGACACAACGTTATAAGGACGCGCAGTGCGCGACAGAGACACGCAGTAGAGAGAGACGTAGAGCTGATGAGGTTTTTGAGAGTGAGAGAGAGGAGACGACGTTTGGTCCACTTGGTAGCTAAAGCCCGGTCTGTGAGCACGTAGAATTTTGTCCAATGACCCCAAGCTACCCATCCTTATCGCTCGCGCGTAATTATGTTGCTGTCGCGACTGTGCGACGGGCGCCCGCAGTGAGTGTGCGAGCGCGACAGCATCATAATTACGCGCGAGCGATAAGGATGGGTAGCTTGGGGTCATTGGACAAAATTCTACGTGCTCAAGGACCAGGCTTTAGAAAAAAAAGAGACAACATTTTGGATTTTATTGCAAAGACTTATGATTCAACATTTAGCTGTGCACGTACGTAGTAAGCGACAGAGGATAACTGTAAATAGGCTGGTGATGCTTGAGAGAGAGAGATTAGACGACGGAAAGACCATTTTGTAGCTAGAAAAAAACTCAATTTGGACTTTATTACAAAGACATAAGGTCCAATATACAGCTGCCCACAGCAGGCACTGAACCCGCGCCGCCGCCGCGCCCAGGGCGGAGCACGAGCCGCGGGCGCGCCGCCACGCGCGCAGTGCGCGACAGAAGGTCGCTGTGCGTAGGCTGGTGTGGCTTATGAGGTGCTTGAGGGTTAGGGAGAGGAAACGACGTTTGGTCCACTTGGTAGCTAGAAAAAAAAAATAAGGTAAAATTACTCGATTTTGGACTCTATTGCAAAGACACAACGTTATAAGGACGCGCAGTGCGCGACAGAGACACGCAGTAGAGAGAGATGTAGAGCTGATGAGGTTTTTGAGAGTGGGAGAGAGGAGACGACGTTTAGTCCACTTGGTAGCTAAAGCCCGGTCTGTGAGCACGTAGAATTTTGTCCAATGACCCCAAGCTACCCATCCTTATCGCTCGCGCGTGATTATATTGCTGTCGCGACTGTGCGACGGGCGCCCGCAGTGAGTGTGCGAGCGCGACAGCATCATAATTACGTGCGAGCGATAAGGATGGGTAGCTTGGGGTCATTGGACAAAATTCTACGTGCTCAAGGGCCAGGCTTTAGAAAAAAAGAGACAACATTTTGGATTTTATTGCAAAGACTTATGATTCAACATTTAGCTGTGCACGTACGTAGTAAGCGACAGAGGATAACTGTAAATAGGCTGATGATGCTTGAGGGAAAGAAAGAGCGAGAGAGTAGATGACGAAAAGACTATTTTGTAGCTAGAAAAAGACTAAATTTTGGACTCTTTTCCAAAGACACAAGGTTCAATATACAGCTGCCCACAGCAGGCACTGAACCCGCGCCGCCGCCGCGCCCAGGGCGGAGCACGAGCCGCGGGCGCGCCGCCACGCGCGCAGTGCGCGACAGAAGGTCGCTGTGCGTAGGCTGGTGTGGCTGATGAGGTGCTTGAGGGTTAGGGAGAGGAGACGACGGGTAGACCATTTGGTTGCTAGAAGAAAGTGAAAAAAATTATAAATGAAGTAAAATTACTCGATTTCAGACTCTATTACAAAGACACAAGGTTGAAAATACAGCTGCGCAGTGCACGACAGAAGCACGCGGTAGAGAGAGAAGTGGTACTGATATGATGCTTGAGGGTTAGGGAGAGGAGACGACGGGAAGACCACTTGGTTGCTAGAAGAAAGTAAAAAAATACACTTATAAAGAAAAAAATGGCGCAAAAAATGGTATTCTAGATAAAACTACTCGATTTTAGACTCTATCATAAAGAGATAAGGGTCAAAATTCAGCTGCGCGTGCGACGCCACGCGCGCAGTGCGCGACAGAAAGCTGTGCGCAGGCTGGTGTGGCTTATGAGGTGCTTGAGGGTTAGGGAGAGGAGACGACGTTTGGTCCACTTAGTTGCTAGAAAAAAAGAGATCAATTACTCGATTTTGGAGTCTATCGTAAAGACACAAGGTTGAAAATTCAGCTGCGCAAGCGCCGCTACGTAAGTGGTAAGCGACAGAAGGTAGCTGTGCGTAGGCTGGTGGTGCTGATATGATACTTGAGGGTGAGAGTAAGTAGACGATGAGAAGACCATTTTGTTGCTAGAAAAAAAAGAGACAACATTTTGGACAAAGTTTGGTCCACTTGGTAGCTGAAAAAAAAATATTTGGGGTAAAATTACTCGATTTTAGACTCTATAATAAAGAAATAAGGGTCAAAATTAAGCTGCGAACACGTTGCTACGCGCGCAGTGCGCGACAGAAGCACGCGGTAGAGAGAGAAGTGGTGCTGATGTGATGCTTGAGAGAGAGGGAGATGAGACGACGAGATGACCACTTGGTTGCTAGAAGAAAATAAAAAAATACACTTAAAAAGAAAAAAATGGCGCAAAAAATAGTATTCTAGATAAAACTACTCGATTCGGACTCTATAGCAAAGACACAAAGTTAAAAATTCAGCTGCGCGTGCGACGCCACGTGTGTAGTAAGCGACAGAGGCACGCAGTAGAGAAAGAGGTGGTACTGATATGATGCTTGAGGGTTAGGGAGAGGAGACGACGTTTAGACCATTTTGTTACTAAAATAAATAAAAAACGACAAAATTAGAAGACTTTAGACACTGTTATAAAGACACAAGGTTGAAAATTCAGCTGCGTATGCGCATATTGCGCGCGCGACTGTGGAAGGTGGTACTAATGAGGTTCTTGAGGATTAGGGAGAAAAGACGACGGGAAGACCATTTGGTAGTTAGAAAGAAGAAGAAAGATATGTCATCATCATTTAGCCTCCACTGTACGAGCCCGACCCTCTTTATGCCAAAGGCAAATGGAAGATTTAATATAAACACATTTTCCCTTACGCTAGCATATGACGCTCGCATATGACGCTCGCATATTCTCCTTTAAGTCACTTTTAGTTCAATGCTTGAGGCTAAATAACAAATTATCTCGATTTTGGACTCTATTACAAAGATAAAAGCACGCGGTAGATAGAGAAGTGGTACTGATGAGGTGTTTGAATTTAGACGATTTTTGATTCTATTGCGAAGATGTAAGGATCAAAATTCAGCTGCGCATGCGCATCCACGCGCGCAATGCGCGACAGAGGGTAGCTGAAGAGAGGACGAGAGTTTGATGTTGACTGTACTGAAATCTTAAGCACATAAGAAATAGGTACATATTAATCTTATGCCAGTTTTCACCATCAATCCCTAATTTTTAAGTGACCCCAATGATATTCGTCTATGAAAATCGTTTAACTAAAGTGATACTTAGTTAGGGAACACATGTATTGATGGTGAAAGCGGATATTAGTGTATTATTAAAATGTCCACTGACCAGTGTTGCTGACAGCCAAGTAGTGCCGCTGCGTGTTGGTGACGGCGCTCAGTGTGGCGCCCTCAGTACTGCCACAAACTTCCACTTGAGCCTCTAGTAGGCGGCCTACTGCTAGGTCCACTGAAAAGAAATATGTAGTTAATAAAACCGGTTGCTACAAACTTATAAATTAAGATTTTTGGTAAGTAGTATGATTAGGGTTTTCGCGAATGAAAGATCCGCTAGATGGCGGGACGTGGATGTGGGGTCTGACTGCTGCGTGATTGGTGGATTTTGACATATCTGTCAATGTCATGTCAAAAATAACCAATCATGCAGCATTTGGACCTCACGTCTACGTATTATATCTGGCGGATTTTTCATTCGCGAAAACCCTCATTGAGTTGACAAAATAGTGACGTCACTTGCTTGTATTGCCATACAAAATCTATGGGATACTCGTTTTGACAGTTTTAAAAGTTCCGTCAATTGATTGGTGGTGGCAACTGGCAACACGTCTATTCTTACGGTAGCTTAAAAAGGCCCGAGATTCTTCACTCCTTGAGAATCACATTTATGGACTTTCCCAAAAACGCTGGCATAATTTGTTTTACAACAAAATCATATTATTTATGTCACCGTAAAATTGTGAATTCCGTCAGATTATAATCTGACGCAGTTAAATTAATTACAATCTAACCTGACCTAACCCACTGTTAGTTTACAATCTAACGCGTTATATTATAAACTGACTAAGATCACAATTTCACGTTGACATTTATAACACAAAATGTATACTACAAAATACTAATAAATACTCTTAAAAAGGTCACCCACACGGTGGACCGACGACCTCATAAAGGTAGCAGGAAGGCGCTGGATGCAGGCCGCTACCAGCCGCGCGATGTGGAAATCATTGGGGGAGGCCTATGTTCCGCAGTGGACGTCCTGTGGCTGAGATGATGATGATGTCACACTCACGGTTGACATCGGGGTTCTCTTGCAAGGCTCGCAGCGTGTTCGCCTGCACCGCTTGAAGAAGTCTCGCCGCTATACCGGTCGACCCGCATCGGTAGTAGTACATCTGAAGGAAGTAAGGAAGAGAACAGAGGGCTTAGTGTGAGTTTACATCAGGGTTGCATTGTAAAAACTCATAAAACTCATTTATTTCTGTAAATAGTCTTTAAAAAAGCACTTTTACACGTCCCAGTATTAACCCTACCACTGCTTCGGGACAGTAAATGGGCCAGTGCTGAGAAGAAGCAGCGCAAGAAACTCAGTCACTATTGTCAGCCTTAATGAAAAGAGTTTAGAACAAACTCTAAATGACTTACCGCAGTAGTGGCCAAGAAAATAGCCACTATTCCGTAGTCCACAGCGCTACACAACGGCACACACCGCGAGATGAGAGTGGCTATGTCTTCGCAGTGGCTATGTGCATGGTAGATGAGAATAGTGGCTGATCGGATGTAAGCTTCACTGTGAAGAAAAGAAAAATACTTATAACTAGCGCCCGCCCGCGATTCTCAGCCCGATCCGTCCAGTGGTTTGGGCTGTGCGCTGATAGATCACTGTGTCAGTCAGTCAGTCAGTCACCTTTGAGTTACATATTATATTTAGATGGGTAGTTAGCCACTGAAGATATAAAGCGAGATGGGAGTGGCTATGTCATTGAAGTGGCAATGCGCATGGTAGATAAGAACTGTAGCAGATCTGATGTAGGCTACACTATGGAAAGAGAAGAAATGTCATCAAAATAAATATATAGCCACTCAATTGGCCACCGTAAGATAAGCGTGGCTATGTTTTAAAGGTAGCTATGGAGATAACAGATTTGATGCAGATGCTATATGGAAATCATTGGTGGAGGCCTATGTTCAGCAGTGGACGTCCTGTGGCTGATATGATGATGATGATGATGTAAGTTTTGTTGTAAGGAGATTAAACTTAGCCACTAGTATGCGCGTGGTAGAAGAGAGAAATGGATATCCAATAATTTTAATTGTGTAATGTGTTAAAGTCTGGTCGCGGAGCACGTAGAATTTTGTCCAATGACCCCAAGCTACCCATCCTTATCGCTCGCATGTAATTATATTGCTGTCGCGACTGTACGACGGGCGCCCGCAGTGAGTGTGCGAGCGCGACAGCAACATAATTACGCGCGTGCGATTATTGGGTAGCTTGGGGTCATTGGACAAAATTCTACGTGTTCAGGGACCGGACTATACTTTTAATATGGCAATCTAGGGATCATAGCCTGTTTTTTTCTTCCTTTTTAATCTGTACTTTGACAGCTGTCAATGTCACTAACCTGTCAGACACATGAGCGGCGACCTCGCAGCACAGGTGAGCGAGTTGTAGACCGTGCGTGGTACTGCCGAGGTGTAGGAACTGCTGGATCCAGACTTGGTATAGCTGGAGACTGTGGGAGACGATGGTAGATCGCTGGACTGTGGAGGAAATGGAATTTGAAGGTATAGCCACAGAATAATAATAAGTACTACGTACAGAAGTTTTACTTCGCGAAGGTATTTAAAAAAAATGTATGCTCAATGTCATTAACAATATGGTGTAATTTAGCCTGTCTCAAAAGTCAAGCACCATTTTGTTGACAAACGTCAGTGATCGGCACTGCGCCGAAGCTATAGGGCTGACTTCGGTAAAATGATGTGACGTGAGGTGCCAAACTGCGGAAAATGGCGGAGGAAATACATGATTTAGCATGAATTATCATGAATAATATTAACTACTTATTTACCTCTCAGTGTCTTGAGCAGTGTTGCCAGAAGGTTACTTTTGTAACCTTTTAGGTTACTTTTGAACTGCATTGGTTACTTTTAGGTTACATTAATGAAAAGGTTACTTTTAGGTGATTTTTCAGAAATTGTAGAATTAACTTCAGGTTATTCACTAAAAATATAAATAGTGACTTGACAACTTAGATTAATAAAACCTAGATGGATAGTCTTCATACAAACGCTTCGTCAAGAGTGAGGCAAAAATCTTATGTCATTAGTGTCAATTTTGTTGGGGAGTGTAGACAGTGAAGGCGATTTTCCCGAAAGTAGGGAAATTTTTAATACGTTTTTAATTATTTTATAATTAACAAAAACAAAACGCATCATGTGTAGCGAATATGAGTTTTAAGTTTTACTTTGTGATATTAAATTAAACACAGTTTTTACGATCTTACGAAGGCAATCGCCGCCATTCTTTTATTTTTCAATAGACCACAGAGAAACTTCAAAATATATTTTTAATCATAAAAACGTTAAGGCATTGGAACAGCGATTACCAGCCAGATACAATAATCGATAACACCACCTCTTAATTGCTGTCCAATTATGCATTAAGGTTTTCTTACAAATATTGAGTTAAACTAATTTTATAACTAAACTAATTACTTTATTATTTATTTATTTAACTAATTTTAAACAAATCTATGACTCTAAATTAACAAACATAAACCATACCGTCGGCTGATTGCAAGAAGTCATTAACTAGCAGAAACATGATTTCGAGAAATAGCTTAATGAAGTTTGGAGAGAAAAAAGCCATTTAAAAAAAATATATAATAGGTAGCGCCGCAATGAAAATGCCGATACATAAAAATAAGTCTTAGTAAAAAATTTTAGTTACTGGCATTTCAAAATAACGTACACAGTATTTTAAAAAAATCAAAATATGAAGTTAATGTCTTTTGACTGACGGCCAACTATAACAAACCAAGAAGTAATTACTTTTTACTTTATCGGATTACCGTGATACATGTTAAATCAAGTTAAATTACGTTTAAAATAATATAATAAACAATCATAATAACGAAATATGTATTATGACCTGTCATCTTCTGGGTCACATTCTAAACAAAAAATTCAGAAACAGTGCAGTGTGGATGACATAGAAAAGACAACACACGAGATGTTTTCTTCATGAATTTTCGCAACTACAGATGATATAATTTTGTAAATCTGTAGCTACGAATTCTTACATAACCGATGCTAATTGCTAGATAAAAATAGGGTATACACGAGCACAAAATAATCCTCCCTCAGACACTACCGTGTAGAAAATTTTCATGAAGAAAACATCTCGTGTGTTGTCGCAAAATTTTCGCAACTACAGATGATATAATTTTGTAAATCAGTAGCTACGAATTCTTACATAACCGATGCTAATTGCTAGATAAAAATACGGTATACACGAGCACAAAATAATCCTCCCTCAGACACTACCGTGTAGAAAATGTTCATGAAGAAAACATCTCATGTGTTGTCTTTTCTATGTCATCCACACTGCACTGTCTCTGTTGGCAAGATTAAGAAGAGGTGCAGCAAACGCAGTTAAGGAACGGCTGGGATGAACAAGGATAGGCGCATTATAAATCTTTATTAAGTTCTGGCAGTTAGTCAAAACAGTGTGTGTATCGACTATGTTACGACACAAAATCATTAATGGACAATAATTACTTTAATACTATAAAAATTGACGAAACTGTATTTATCAAGTTTTACAAAAATAAATCTTCCAAAGTACGGCAGATATCCATTTACTGATTCTTGCATAATATAGTATAAGTCGCGGCCAATATCGCCATGCTAGTATGGACACTTAATGACTTTTTGTAGTTAATGACTTCTTGCAATCAGCCGACGATACTTTCTATTAAGATAATCATAAAATTGCTAAGCAATTATTTTAGTGCATATGTTACTAAACTTTTCAGAACATAAACTTTTAGTCATAATATCAGCAAGGTTATTGTTAGAGTTTACATATTGAATTGATATGATGTTTTTACTTATGATATCTTTTAAGAAATGGTATTTGATGTCAATATGTTTGGCTCGTTTTGAATTTTCAAAACTTTTTGACATCAGTATTGCACTTTGATTGTCAACAAATAGTTTTACATCATTCAGACAACCCAAATTACTTGCCACTCCGATGAGGTTCAGCAGCTCTTGTGTAGTTGCAGCAGCGGCCACATATTCCGCTTCTGCCGTTGAGAGCGCCACGCAGCCTTGTTTTTTGGAGAACCAAGTAACTGGATTGCAACCATGCAATATGATTCCTCCGCTTACACTTTTTCTGTCCTTGTCATCTCCTGCCCAATCTGCATCTGAAAAAGCATGTAAGTCATATGTACTTCCTTTCCTGAAAATCAACCCTTTTCCTTTTGTAGCTTTCAGATATCTCAGTATTCTTTTAGCAGCTTTCCATGTACTCTCATTTGCTTTATCTAGATACCGGCTTAAATAGCTCACTGAGTATGCAATGTCTGGTCTTGTAGTCGTAGCTAGATAAAGTAGACTTCCCATTAGTTCTCTGTATCTCTCTTTAATTTCATCTTTACTTTCCTCTTCGTGTA
The DNA here is from genome assembly GCF_963855985.1 of Ostrinia nubilalis. NCBI lineage: Eukaryota > Metazoa > Arthropoda > Insecta > Lepidoptera > Crambidae > Ostrinia > Ostrinia nubilalis. The sequence continues at coordinate 791,562 of NC_087117.1, forward strand.
GTATCTTGAAGTTTATTTCCATTGGAGTTTTCATATCTTTACATTCATTCATATTATATTTATCTAATAATTTTTCTATCATTTTTGTTTGTGTAATTTCAATAGAGTCCTCTTTTCTTGTAAATTCTACTCCCAAAAATGTCTTGATTTTTCCCAGCTCTTTTGCTTTAAACTCCTCCTTTAGTTTGATTATAATTTCTTCATAATTCCCTATTAAAATTATGTCATCCACATATAATATTATCCAGCAATCATTTTTATAGTATAAACAGGTATCATACTTTGATCTTTGGAAATTATTTTCTTCAAAAAATTGATTTATTCGTTCATTCCAGCATTTGGGTGACTCTTTCAATCCATATAGCGATCTCTCCAATTTTAATACTGTATTATTTTCCTTTGTTATATAACCTTCTGGTGGTTTTATGTATATTTCAGACTTCACTTTACCATTGAGAAAAGCAGTTGGTATGTCTAATTGTTTGATATCTAATTGTTCATTTATTGCTTTCGATATTAGTAAACGGACGGTAGAAGCTCTAGCAACAGGTGAGTATACTGTTTCTAATTCACTTTCTTTCTTTTGTTGAAATCCACGTGCTACTAGTCTTGCTTTCTTTGTACCATCATCTTTTACTTTAAATACCCATTTCGTATCAATTGTTTTCTTATTTTCAGGTAATTTTACTTCTTTCCAGGTTTCATTGCTCTCCAGCGCTCGTAATTCTTTGTTTATGGCTTGTATCCAATCTTCTTGTTCAATGGCTTCTTTATATGTCATGGGTGCTTCTTCTTTTCTTTCTTCTTCACTTGCCAATAGTGAGTAGTCTTCTAAGTAATTAGGTTTCTTTAAGGTTCTTCCAAAACGTGATTTAGAATTTTGTGTACTTTGTCTTGTTTCTTCTGAACTTCTCATAGGGATTCTTTCTTCTTCATTGAGTGTTTGTTCTGATGTTTCTTCAGTTCTTATTTGGCCTTTTCCTTCTTCTTCTTCTTCATTAAGTATTTGTTCTGATGTTTCTTCGGTTCTTATTTGCTCTTTTTCTTCTTCTTCTTCTCCAATTATTATTTCTTGAGAATTGTCGAAAACGAATTTTGTTTGTTGGTCATCTTGTTTTACTTCTCGTATTTCTGGTTTCTTGAATATAACATCACGTCGGATTACGATTTTTCTAGTGTTTGGATTCCATAGTCTATATCCTGTTGGTGCATATCCAACCATTATAAGCTGTTCATTTCTTTCATCCAATTTTTTAAGCGCTACGAGTCGTTTCGCATATGCTTCTGACCCAAACGTTACCACATTTTTGACATTAGGTCGTTTCCCTGTCCACTTTTCAATGGGGGTTTTAGTATCTTTAGGAATTCTATTTATAATATAAGTCGCTGAACATACTGCTTCACCCCACATGTCTTTTTCGAGACCTGACTGAAACAGCATAGCTCTCACTTTTTCCATCAGTGTGCGGTTAAAGCGTTCTGCTTTCCCGTTTTGTTGTGGAGTGTATGCGATAGTATAGTCCAGTTTTATTCCTTTATCGTTACACCACTCTGTCAGTTCAGTGCTTGTATATTCTCCTCCATTATCACACCTTATTTTGCTGACTTTCAACTCAAACTCTCGTTCAACTTTTAGTATGTATCTTTTTAGGTACGTTGAAACCTCGGATTTATACTTGAGTAAATAAGTTTCGGTGTAGTCTGTAAAATCATCTATTATTGACAACACATATCTTTTTCCGTCATAGGACACAGGGGTAACTTCAAGTAAGTCTGTATGTATTGTGTGTAATTTTCTCTCAGATTTCTTTCGATTATAAAATGGTAACCTCGTTTGTTTTGCTTTCAGGCAAATCTCACAAGTTGTCAATTTGTTTATATCATCATTTCTTATGTTCATGCCATCTACACTCTTTATTATATTTTTCAAAGTCTCTTTACCAGGATGGCCAAATCTTATATGCCAATCTTCAGCTGTAGAGTAGTATGCCTGTTCTTCAGTTTCAGCATTTAGTTTTATGCTATAGGTCCCATTTTTATTTTTATCTCCCATCAATATTGTGTTGTTATCCTTTTTAATAATTACCTTATTCTTGGTGAAGGTGACTTCTCCATCCTTTTCTGTTATTACATTTACTGATAGTAGATTCTTTTGTAGGTTAGGTACAAAAAGTACATCTCTGAACGTAACATTCTCTAACTCTATTGTACCTTTATTTTCTGATTCAATTTTAACCTCTTTCTCCGCTGTCTGTACTTTAACATTATATTTCTTTTTATTTTTTAGAATATCCTTATTATTGGTCATATGGATAGAGCATCCGGAGTCAACAACGAAGTCTTCAGTTGTAGTAAGAAATGAGAAATGTTCTTTGTTCTTGTTCTTGAAAAAACAATCTTTCTCAGTATGATTTGTTTTCTTACAAATTGAACATTTTCGCAGACCCTTATTTTTAAAGAAACAATCCTTGTCAGTATGGTTGTTCTTTTTGCATATCGAACACTTCTTTTCAAATTTCTGATATTTTCTTGTTTGTGCTCTAAATGCTACTGTTGTGGTCATGACATCTTCTTTATTCTGTCTCAGTTCTTCCGATAACAGTCTTGACGTTAGTTGATTTAACGTTCTTTCTGTCAATGGGGTTGAATCCCAAGCAGTGATGAAATAATTCCACTTTGGTGGCAAGCTTGAAAGTATCTTCGATATTATCATATTTTCATGGATGTTCTCTCCTAGTGAATTTAGCTTTTGGGCAATGTTATGTATGTTTGAAACGTTATACGTGATGTCTTTCGTCTGATCAAACGTATACTTGTAGAACTCTTGTAACAAATTGCACTTTTGCTCACCGGATGTTTTTTCAAATATGAACTCGAGTTTGTCATACATCTCTTTAGCGTTTTTCATGCACATGATCAAGGGTATATGTCGCTTATCAATTGTTTGAACAATGATTTTCTGTACCTGTGCGTCCCTTTTGACGTCCACAACTCTTTGTTTTTCATTAGGTTTTTCATCTTGTAGTTGTATTACGTCCATCAGACCATAACTGTTTAGTAGTATGGTAAATTGGAATTTCCACATGGAATATGAATCGGCGTCCACGAGGCGCACAATATTATTTACTTCCTCATATCGCACCTCCATTTTGAGGAACTACGCTCTGCTACCATGTAGCGAATATGAGTTTTAAGTTTTACTTTGTGATATTAAATTAAACACAGTTTTTACGATCTTACGAAGGCAATCGCCGCCATTCTTTTATTTTTCAATAGACCACAGAGAAACTTCAAAATATATTTTTAATCATAAAAACGTTAAGGCATTGGAACAGCGATTACCAGCCAGATACAATAATCGATAACATCATGTACTTACTTATTTATTGAATTCAAAGTACCTACCTAATAACAATAAGATAAATCGACTTAAAAGTCTCGATTTCATAAAAAAGGAAGTGTATTTGTACGGCGAACAATTGGGAAATAAATTTTCTTGTTACTGGTATCATTCCCGTATTTAATTTTTGAAAGCCAAATTCAAGCAAAATACGCGTCGAATTGTAGTACTTACTTATGAAATGTACCACTGGTCACTTTCTTTCGTTTTTCTGATGTATTTTAGATACCCTTTCACAGCTCAAACCGTTTTAATTAATTAAAATTCGTCGGACGTGTTTACCAATTTTTCACTTTGACAGTTCATGTGACGTTTACGGGTAAGCCGTGCCGGCTCCCTAAAAACTGCCTCACCTTTCGTGCACTGACTATCTATCTAGGTTTTATTAATCTAAGCTTGACAATTTAAAAATGATGTCATAAACTGCATTTAAACATGAATTTGATTGATTATTAGTTAAAGAAAATGAGTTTTAGCGAATGTTTTTCGATAATAAAACGCAAATCCATGAAACGGTTTTAAGCGAACCGGTCACTTTTCGGGTCTTCATGGAATGGCAATTTCCATGAACAACCATAAACAATCGCTCCGCACCCCCCCCCCCCCCGTATGAAGGTTACTTTTTATTCAAAAAGGTTACATTTTTTTATATTTCTGGTTATTTCTGACAAGACCCGACTGGCAACACTGGTCTTGAGGCAACTTAAAAAAGTACATTCTGTGTTTTTATTATTATTTAGGCAGTTAAATACTGCACAGTATTTAGTACACCATTTTCCTTTATTTTTTTCCATCATACACAAGAATACGCGTGCGTGAGTCATTGTTCGCTCGTATGTGAGGCCTTGTCGAATAGTATCCTGTAGGTGGGCCATCGTGCGTGTTTTGTTTTCGATGTAAACTCGCGCAGATGAACAGGCCTGGTATAACTGACAATAGTCAAGGGTCTTCTAACTAACTGGGAGCTCTGGACATCTAAGAACTGTTTCCCGCGGACCATCCCGTTTTTTGCAGGATCCCCTTTAGTTTTAATACTCAACATTAAGGCGGGTTTTAGAATCGCGCTGACCGCTCGCTGATCGTCGGCGCTGACAGATCAATATGTATGTAATTGAAGGGAACGTTCCTGAGTGACGCTGATCGCTCGGCGCCGACGCTTCATACATTTCGGCTGTCAGCGTGACTCTAAAACCAGCCTTACTGGACTGTTTGTCCTAGGTATACATAATTGTCAACAACTTCGAGTGTAGACATAATTAACCCTACACATTCAACAAAAACATCTGAACATTCAACATTTTTTGTAGGCAATTTTGTTGAATGTTGACATGTTTTGTTGATTGTGTACGGCAAAACACGCACTGGAGACCCGGCTTAACAAACACTTACTGCTTGTAATGTCTTTAACAGCTTTGGTCAGTAGATCCACAGCGTCCACCGCTCGCCTCATGGCTGTATGCTCTTGCGGCAACGTCCTGCTGGCTTGGATCAGGTCTGGGTCGATATTCTGAAAGATTATACAGGGTGTTATAGATATCAGTTTTTATTTTTAAGTTTTTTAATTATTAATAATCCCGTTAACTGTGGACCGACGACCTCATTAAGGTAGCAGAAAGGCGCTAGATTCAGGCCGCTATCAACCGGTCATTATATAAATTAGAGGCCTATGTTCTGCAGTGAACATCCTAACAGTTGAACGACGATAATGAATCCCGTTAACCCCTCGTGGTAAGCTAAATATGTTTGTGTCATGAGCCAGCGGCGGGAATCGAACCCGCGTTCCTCGGATCACGCACGAGTCGGCCAGTCTGACACCTTCACCATTTTGTCACATGAATCTCTAAACAGATTGCTCTGGGCACTATCTGCATGTCAAAGTTTTCATACAATACAAATAAATTCTCAAACAAAATGTAAACTGTACTACGACGCAGGCATCCGCTAAGAAGAAATGGGGGGTCTCTGAAGTAAAAACTTAGTTAAATAAGTTAAAAACAAGTTTTACTTTCTTCTCAGCACTAGCCATATGTTTGTCTCGAAGCGCTGGTAGGGCCCAAAAGATAAGGAGACATGTAAAGTGCCCCATAAGGGCTACCTTTTCTTTTTTATTATTTACTATATTTTGACGTTCATAAGTGCCACTTGGGGTCTAAACTGAATAAATATTTTTGATTTTGATTTTTGATCGATAGAATTAAAGTACTCACAGGTTCCGTGATCTTCCATCCGTGCTTCTGGCTGGCTTCAGTCATGTCGTACTCTGCTTTCAGGAAGAGAAGGGATGATTGCACGAATTTCAGGTCCGTTGTGGATGCCTGGGAAGCAATAAAATATAACAATAACAGGTAGCGCATAACGGAGTCAGTGCCTGAGGTATGGGAGCGGCGCGGGAGGGGCACTGACATATTCCCCCTTCTTATGTTCTTCTGATTAATTTCGTTGCGGGTCCAATGACAGTTTAACTTTCCCCCGGGACAAACTTGGCCTTCACTGGTTGGGTTTGGCGGTCAAGCTGTAGATCCTGGCTACACAAGAGTTGCAGCGGTGGGAACGAGAGGTGGGAATAGTCCCGTATTGTGCTGGAATCGAACTTGCGACCACTATTCTAAGCGGTCAAACGCGAAAACCTAAGCTAAAAAATAAAGTAGAATAACTTACTGGGCGCTTCTCAAATCTATCCAGCAGTTGTGTGACTATATCCGTATAATACTCGCTATGTATAGTCCTCACGACAGTTGGAGTCTCCAAAACCACTGCGTACAGGGCCCACAATAATTCTTCTTCGTTCTCAGCTGAAAACATGAAACAAAACATTTATTTTAAGTTGAATATGAATTATGTAATACATCGTAAGACCCGGTTCCCACTACGGACCGGTAAAACTCCCGGAAGGGCTAGTGGCTGTACAATTTATACAGTGTGTTAGGGATAGGGCTAGCGATAATTTAAGACGTTGTTGTGATGTCAATTTTATCGACAAAAATGCCCTCATATGTGGGCCCACCCTCTCCTCTTGAAATGGGAGGGGCTTAATTTTTTATGTGACTACCTAAAAATTGTTTGTATTTCTTACGTGACCGTCTTACAGATAAATAAAAAAATGCATTTTTAAGCCTATAATGTGTCATTAAAAAAAACACAAAAATGAAAAATAATGACCAAAAAACTTAAATGAATTTTTTGTGAAAAAATTTAGTTTTGACGGGCAAGTTTTTGAAGGCATTTTAGCCCTTCCGGGAGTTTTACCGGTAGTGAGAACCGGGCTTAACAGCTAATAACAATAAAATGCAAACTACCACGTAAAAAAATCAATTGAACAAAATTCGGCAGGTTTGCCGCAAATGCCGGTCACCGCCAGAAATAATTCCTTTAGACTTACGTGTTTTATGAAAAAATCTTACCTTTACACCAAGATTCGTGCTCGTTCTTCAGTAGACTATGGAGGGATTTCCATACGCCCGCTATTGGCACTATGGAAGGCCATAACTTGGCGTACATTGAGAATTCGTGCCTTAGGAGTTCGCTGTGGAAATATAATAAGGCTGTTAAAATACATTTAAAATTAGCTATTATTTTTAATAACGTAACATGCGACGTCTGCCCACAAAGTGGACCGACGACCGCATAAAGGTAGCGGGAAGGCGCTGGATGCAGGCCGCTACCAATCGGGCGATGTGGAAGTCATTGGGGGAGGCCTATGTTCAGCTGTGGACGTCCTGTGGTTGAAATGATGACTAATTCATAAGATTTGTGAGAATGAATGGATAGAGGTTTAGTCTCTTCTCACGCAAAACGTAATGAACGTATTTTGATGAAATTTGGTTATAGAGATAGTTTAAAACTCAGAGAAAATCGTAGGATAGTTTTTATCCCGGATTTCGAAAGGGTTTAAGACCTAAATTGACGCGGACGAAGCCGCGGGCAAATGCTAGACCTAGTACAGTCAGCGTCAAATAGTTCGTAACACCCAAAGTGGCCAAAAAGTTGACACAACCTTATTCCAATGAGGGCTATCGTTTTAGCGCTCACCAGTTAGCGCCTCTGTAGAGTAAGGTCCTGTCACTTGCTAGTAGCGAAGACAGTGGCACCAACTGGTGAGCGCTAAAGTGGTAGGAGGACTATCGCATTTGCACTCATCAAGATGGCGCCACTGTAGAGTAAGGTCCTGTCAATCACCAGGGGTGCTAACTGTTGAGTATAAAAACGATAGCCCTCATTGTAACAAAGACGTGTATGAATAATAAGTACTACGTACAGAAGTTTTACTTCGCGAAGGTATTTAAAAAAATGTATGCTCAATGTCATTAACAATATGGTGTAATTTAGCATGTCTCAAGAGTCAAGCACCATTTTGTTGACAAACGTCAGTGATCGGCACTGCGCCGAAGCTATAGGGCTGACTTCGGTAAAATGATGTGACGTGAGGTGCCAAACTGCGGAAAATGGCGGAGGAAATACATGATTTAGCATGAATTATCATGAATAATATTAACTACTTATTTACCTCTCAGTGTCTTGAGGCAACTTAAAAAAGTACATTCTGTGTTTTTATTATTATTTAGGCAGTTAAATACTGCACAGTATTTAGTACACCATTTTCTTTATTTTCTTCCATCATACACAAGAATACGCGTGCGTGAGTCAATGTTCGCTCGTATGTGAGGCCTTGTCGAATAGTATCCTGCAGGTGGGCCATCGTGCGTGTTTTGTTTTCGATGTAAACTCGCGGAGATGAACAGGCCTGGTGTCACGAACTATTTGATGCTTACTGCACTCCTAAATATCGACAATAAACAGTACTAAAAAAATACTTACCTAAACTTCAAATGGCAAACAAAAGGTTTCAAATTCCCGTACTTTTTCTCTTCCAACACCTTTTTACATACTTCTAAAACCGAAAACAGCTGGAATTCGTCTTTGTTATCTTCCTCGTTAGTTTTCGACTTCAATTCTTTCGCTTTTATATCCATCACTAAGCTCATATGTTTCTCCGTCTTCAAGCCATCTGGCAGCGAGAAAAGCAAGCTCAAATATGCATCTTTTAAAGCGTCTTCATATAATTTATAATCCAGTTCGCATATACTTTTGTTGTACAGCGCTCTGCTAATATTCTTCAAGTCACTAGTGTCTTTAAAATGACGAATCTCCAATTCTACGTACAAATTGAAGAGTTTTATCGAGTATTCGTAGTAGTGAGCCTTGTTCAACGTTATTGCTGTATTATGGATGTCCGTTTGAAGCTTTCTGAAGCACTTCTCGTGATTTGCACAACCTAATGCTCGTAATTCTTGCAATACTTTGTGTTGAATTGTTACTAGTTTGTAGTAAATTGGTAGTATAGGTTTCACGTCCATATTTTGAGCGATAGATATGTATGGAAAGTGCTTGATTAAGAATAGCAAGCGTAGGGTGTCGTGGAGACCTGATTTGACCTTGCAGTTGTCACATTTCAAAAACTGATCGCTTTTCTTCGTTGAAAGATACATGATCACATTTAGATAGCTGTACTGAATCTTGGGATTGAAGACTTGAGACCAATCTGCGATTGTTACAGCATTGTCAATGAGTAGCCGGACGATTTGGTTCAAAAATGGATACGTTACTTTCATTACTTTTTCATAAAGTTTCTCATGACTGACAAACGCAGCTAAAATTTGGTTTAAGGTACTCTCAACTGTAGAAGCTTCGTTTGTGTTTTCGATTATTTTACAAAATCCATTCAAATAAAAAGTATCAATGCAATTTAAAACTTCAGGATTGTGTTCGAACCAACTCCTGGCAGTTTCAGCAACCAAAGTCAGACTGCAACCTTTGAATTGGAACTTCGAAGCATTCTCAGCGATTACATAAAAGCAATCGTTATATTTCTGATACAAATCCATCGTTTCTTTCTCTTTCAACTTTCTAAACGAACTCAAATCTGTCTTCGCTTGTATACTTTGGAATATTTGTCTAAAAACATTGTGCAGTTCTTTGGAATTTAAATCGTTATACAAAAAATGAAGTTTCTTTACCAGAAACGTTAATATATTCACACATAGCTGAACAGTGTCAAATATTTGGATAACTTTGACGGTGTCATCAATGAGTTTTGGCAGCAGTTTCATCAGATTGATCTTTGGTTTGAGTTTCTCCATAAACGTGATACGGTCGATGAGTATACTCCAGTACGTTTTGCTGTATTCGTGAAGCAAATGTTTTGTGTCGTATTCGAATGGCATAAATGATAGTTTGAGAATAAGCTCTGGTGGGATTGTTGAGTGCTGAAAAGATAAAAGTTACTGGTCATTTGGCATATTAAGAGTAGGCGCACACCGTTGATTTTTAGTTGGCCGATAGTTGTGCCCGATTTTAATTTGTATGAAGAATCGGCCAAATCGAATCGGCGTAGTGTGCGCACTCCCATACATGCCCATACTGATCAACTGCCCGACTAAACTATCGGCCGACAAAACATCAACGGTGTGCGCCTACTCTTACACATTACAGCAGCGCGGCAGCGGCGTTTTTATAATGTGAAGGCAGGCATCCGCTGTCATATAGTATGAAATTTTCGGCAGCGCGTCTGTCGCGCGTTTGTCGCGCTGCTAATGTTACCTAAATGTGAAAGCGCTCTAAAGCCTTCAGACTAAAGGCTATGTATTACTATGAAATACCATCCATAAGTAGCATGTCTTCAGAAGGTATGTCATAGAAATACTTAGAAAGCTAGTACCTCGATGGGGTCAGCACAGGACTGGTTGTTATGGAATTCCTTGGGGAAGGTTTTGTCCAACAGTGGACGTCATTTAGTTGAAATGAACAAATGGACAAACATGGAAATCAGTGCGTCTCGACTTCAAGTCATCTGCTGCTACAAAGACTCTGCTATGAACTTGTAAATTAACCCTTAGCCAAGCTCTGGTATCCACAGAGCCCATATCAATTTGAACTTTATTCTATGAAGATATGTTTCAAGAAAACCAATTTTTTGAGCCTGGTTAATGGTTAAGTCTATAATGTATGAAGCGTGTATAGTCTGAGTTGCTGTCGCGCTCGCACACTCACTGCGGCCGCCCGTCGCACAGTCGCGACAGCAACATAATTAGGCGTGAGCGATAAGGATGGATAGCTTGGGGTCATTGAACAAAATTCTACATGCTCACAGACCGGGCTTTAGTCAGTTACTTACCACTTTGACAGCATGCTTGTGGATATGATAAATACACGCCAACGTCTTGACTCGGTCTGGCTTGTCGGAGCACCTGGTCTCTCGCACACAGCTGATGCTCAGTTCTAGCAGTAGCTTGGCATCGATACGGTCCCGCCATGTTGGAACTTTGTCGATGTTCCTGAAAATTTGTGTTCCGAGGTGAGAAATAAGAACTGACTAAAGACGTGCTCGGGGCAGGGCACCGACGAGATGGTCGGACGCGGTGAGGAAGACAGTGGGCGGGAGTTTGCATCGTGCGGTCCACACAGCTTATGACCGCAGTCTGTGGAGGAACACTATCTGTGGTCGTGACCCTCATCAGTGAGGGACCGAGGAAGAAGAAGAAAGCAGTGGTTCCCAAAGTTGTCTGGGCTACGACTCATGTAATACAAGTTCCCAAACACGGGACCCACCTATAGGATAAACCATTACCAATATACATGAAATAAAGGACTTTCTACAGGCAGAGCCACTCAATGTTCGCTCGTGACCCACCACTGGGTCGCGACCCAAAGTTTGGGAAACCCTGGACTAAAGATTAAAAAGGAAGACAGTGTTAAGAGATGTCATTATGAGAATAGGCGATAATTAGCTTGATCTAGCCCAGTGGCCTAATTCACGTATTTTGACAGTCAAAATTTCATTAACGTTCAGAAGTCGTCCCATTGAAAAACAGTTCTAAATCCGTATTCACAAGGGTCATTTTGATAGAAAGATAACTCGATAGGATCGCAACTCAGCGATTTGTTGTGCGAAGTTTTGTAACGTGAATAAGGCTACTGGACAGGCAAAAGTGGAGCAAGTTGGAGGCTTTTGCCCACACAGGGTGCCACAGGAATTAGCAAAACAAATATTTGTTAATAATTTATTTATTGTAACCAAACTGTTTTTGGGGAAATAAAAGCTTTTTATTTATTTAAAGATTTAAAAAATTTAGACTAAAAGCTAAGATATCATGTCAGTTACTCATCAAGTCACAGAACTAGCTGTGTCCTTTGAGATTTACACTAAAAAGATAAACTTAACTTTTTTTCTATTTTTTATTTGTACTGAACTAAACTAGTAACTTATTTCACTGAAGTACTAGATAGTAAAGAGGATATCTCTATCCAAATTTATTATTAAAATTTGTCAGTAAAACACTTGCAAATGGTCAGACTAATAAAGTAGAAAGAAAGATTCCAAATTGAGTTTTCTGCTAGATATACACTTTTAAATTAATGCATAACAGCAATAGAAATATCAGAACTACAAATAAATGAATCTGTGGAATCAAAAAACTTCAATATTAAGCAATATATTAGGCAAACTCAGGATTAAAACGACAAAGCATGGCGCAGACTGAGTCTAAAAATTATTGAAGTTTAAAGTATTTTAACAAGGATCTAAGTACTAATACATACCTGCAGAGTATGCAGAGGACATTCAAGGAGAAGGGTGCTTTATCTTTAGTACCTAAACCACTCAAAATCGCCTTGTATTCATCAAAAACTGTGCTCAAGTCACACATATCTTCATTATTCCCGTTTGCCTTTAATTTTGCAACAAAATCGTTGGCTTCCATATTTAACACTTTAAGAAACACTAATACCGCTTAAATATAAAGCTTTTAAGCATTTTATTTGTAACAAAACAACTAAAATTAGTGAAATACTTTCAAAAATGATCAAAACCGTTGGTGAGCTGTCATCATGAAATGAAATTGTGTTCATATTCGCAACATTCCATAAACTTGAAAACTCAGATTTCAAACTACCTATCACATGGCTTCATCAAGACCAATTTTTCGAAATAATCAAAATAAAATGTAAACGGAACATGCCCGATGAAAATCCGTTTCATTTCACGTCCTCATGTTTAATGTTGATATTTTAATAACAATAAAAATTGATTAGCAATTACGAAAATTACAAAACAAAATTAATTTTCTTAAAAAATATTGAAATAAAAATGATATGGCGAGTAAATTTTAAACTTCTTTCGATTAATTAAAGTGAGATAATAAAGTAAATTGGATTTTTGTGCTGCGTGTAACGAAAAAAGGGTACACTGCGTTTAGTTATCTTACAATAAAAATAAGTACCTACGTGTGTATTAAAACATTTGAAGAAATATAATTAATTTACAGTTCATTGATAAAATTCATTACATAGTTATGAGCATAATTTATAAATTATAATATCCTTACTTTATTTACTTTCTCCACAAAATCAATAATTACGTTTAGTTCATTTCATTTGCAAAAAAATGTCAAAAACTTGCCGCGCCGCCGCCATTCTTCTTGTCAGTAATTTTCGCCCGGCTTGTTGTATTTTTCTGAAATGTTAATGTAAAATGCGCTCCGAACTGACATATTATGAATGCAAATTAGTCTCCCAGTGATAAGGCTACAGTGTATGCGATAACTCCTATTCCCGAGGTAATTTAGCCATGTATTTTGTATCACTATACTTTTTCTATTATTTTTCTAAAATTACTCAGTTTTACCGTAATTCGGCTTTCTTAAAGGACCTTCAAGGATTGTAATAAGGTGTAATTAGTCTATTATTGCGTGTAGTCATCATAGGTAGTGGTTCTATAATTTCATAGAATATCATAGACTTACACATCTACATTTTATAAAATTAATTGTTTTGCTTTTTATTTATATCAAAACTACATCTTAAACCTTTATCATTACATCAAACATCTAAAATTCTAGGGGCTTTAGGCTTTGCAATTTACAATAATCCAATGTACTTATTCATTTTTTACAGATAACCAATATCCAACATTGAAATCATGGTCTACATATTAGGAGTTTGGTTTCCCAAAAGGCGGCTAGTGTATCTAGGGGCATTGATCCTCTACTTTGCAATATCCAAAACATTGTTCGACAAAATATTCGCTACGAGCCACATAGTCATTGATGAGCTCTTCCACATACCCCAAGGAAAGGTATTCTGCGCTGGAAATTACAGCCACTACGATCCGAAGATCACCACACCGCCTGGCCTGTACGTCATCACCACAACACACCTCGGTAACATGTTTTTCTCATGCAACATCTATAATCTTCGATTTGCGAACCTGATGGGCTCATGTTTCAACTTCCTAATCATCATGTTCCTTTTAATATTAATTTATGGACGAGGAATAGACATTTATTTACTCATGGCTCAAGTGTTCACGTTAAGTACACTCCCACCGCTGTATTTCTTCTCTTTTGTTTATTACACTGACGTCTGGTCGCTGACGTTCTTGTTGTTGTATTCAGCTGTGAGTTCTTTAAATAATCGGCATATGTGTATAATCACGTTTGGTATAACCGCCATCGCGATGCGGCAGACAAATATCGCTTGGATAATAATGTTTTTCGGCCATAAATGTCTGGAGGTTTTCATCAAAAGCTCCCGAGTATTCGGCAACCGAAACTTGACTTCTGTTCAGCTGGGTGAAAACTCTTTGATTGGACAAGACACAGATACATCGAAATTGAAACGCCATTATGAATTTGAAGACTTCTGGATTGCTCTCAAATACCATTCCGGCACATATTTGACGACGTTTTTTAAATATGTAACGCTCAGAGATGCAAAGACACTTGCCAGTCACTTGTTCATTATACTAACATTTGCAACGTTCCTTGTGTTCAACGGTTCCGTTGCTTTTGGTGATAAGCAAGCGCACGAGGTTACTATCCACATACCTCAGCTATTTTACTTTTTGCTATTCTACGGATTCTTTGGCCTACCGTTTGTGGTATCGAAGGTGCCGGATACGCTGAGTCTGATTTTCAGAAACAAAACTAGAGTTTTACTTATCGCATTGTTAATGTTAGCCATAGTACACGTCAACACTCTAGTTCACCCGTATTTGCTCGCTGATAACCGTCACTACACATTTTACATCTGGAACCGCTGGTACGGTAAATACAATTTTGCCAGATACGTAATGGTGCCCATATACACGTTCCTTTTGCTGAATCTGTATGAGAACTTACGGAAGCATAACTGCGTTTCATTATTGATTGCATTCTGTGTGAGCATTTTTATATCGTTGTGTTTCCAAAAGATGATTGAGATCAGATACTTTTTGGTTCCGTACATGATTTGTAGGCTTCGTTTCCGACCACCCACGTACAAGTATGTAATTCTAGAGTTCTTGTGGTATACTATTATAAATGCTGCCTTTTTCTACGTATTTTTCACTAAAGAAATTAAATGGGAGAATTTTGAACAAATGCAGAGGATAATATGGTAATAATTTACGTTTCTTGTACGATTAAATAATTTATTAAGATGTGTATGTAAATAACTAAAATACATTTAAAAAGAAGACTAAGGCCCAGAACAGACGGTGAAACGCAACTGCAACGAAACTGCAACTGCTAGTTACTTTTGAGTTGCATCTAAATTTCTGCCATAGCGTCCGTCGAGAGACCACACATGACGCGACCAGTTTGAATTTCAGTTTCATTCATCAGAATCATCACAAAGTTACAGTTTCGTTGCAGTTGCGTTTCACCGTCTGTTCTGGGCCTAAATATATAATATTCGCGCAGGGAGACTTGAGGCCATCAACACAAGCAAAGATTTGTATAAAGCCAGGTCCAGACCGGTGTAACGCGTAATGGAATGTATCGTGTATGTAAATAGGTAGTTTCTTCCACGAAGACGCGCCCCACCAATTTTTGGGCCGGTGCTGCGGGGAGTTTGATCCGAGCAATCCGAGCGTCATTATTGTAGTGTGCGTGTGCACTCATGGATAATTTAGCGTGTACAGATAACACCCAAACATTAGCGGAAGAATGGTGGGGCGCGTCTTCGTGGATGAAACGATCTGTGTGACTGACAAGCGCTTTCTGTCTCTCTTGCACTCGTTATATTTAGCAAGAGCTAGGTAGCTAGTGTATTCTATATTTGAACTTGAATGTATGTGTGTTCCTGTATGCAAATATTACGTGAGTGAGTACCATAATATGAATTCGCCTCAATTTTCGTTGTGCGATCTATAATTATGATGATTCCAAAGGATTAAAATAATAAAATCAAAATAATATCTCTGATTGCATATCGGATGTGTTATCAGATATCATCTAAGATAGTTCCACTACATCCGGAATTAAAATAATAATTAACATTTAGCCTAGGCGCAGACCACCAACTTTAAGGCCCAGAACAGACGGTGAAACGCAACTGCAACGAAACTGCAACTGCTAGTTACTTTTGAGTTGCATCTAAGTTTCTGCCATAACGTCCGTTGAGAGACCACACAAGACGCGACCAGTTTGAAACTTTCACTTTCATACATCAGAATGATCATAAAGTTGCAGTTTCGTTGCAGTTGCGTTTCACCGTCTGTTCTGGGCCTTAGTTGGCCGATAGTTGGGTCGGGCTGGAGATGTATGAAAGTGCGCACATTACACCGATTTGATATCGCCCGATTCTTCATACAAATTAGAATCGGGTCCAACTATCGGCCAACTAAAAGTCGGTGGTCGGCGTCTAGGCTTAATTTAAGTCGCCAACTATTTGTTATGGCAGACATTTGCAGGAAAGAAATCTGCGAAACTATGTTATTAAAGTTTTCCTAAGTGTGCCAATTCTAATGTAATGAAGTCTTAATATAATACTGCATTCTTTATCAATATCAAAAACTAATAACTATCTTGTATTCTCAAGGTTAAATGCACAATGGTATACTCCTCACAGACTACACTTTGAGTCGGCCGATGTTGGGTCGCCTTCCGATTTGTATGAAGAATCGGCCGATACCAAATAAAAACTCTATACTCACCATCATCATCATTTCAGCCATAGGACGTCCACTGCTGAACATAGGCCTCCCCCAATGCTTTCCATTTTGATCGGTTGGTAGCGGCCTGCGTATGTATACTCACTCATAAAATTCATTTTATTTTTGCGAGTAGGCTTATAAGGCCCAGAACACACGGTGAAACGCAATTGCAACGAAACTGCAACTGCGACCACACATGACGCGACCAGTTTGAAACCATTTTGAAATGGTCGCGTCATGTGTGGTCTCTCAACGGACGCTATGGCAGAAACTTAGATGCAACTCAAAAGTAACTAGAAGTTGCAGTTTGGTTGCAATTGCGTTTCACCGTGTGTTCTGGGCCTAAGTATACGTCCCAGTACTAACCCTACCACTGCTTCGGGACAATAAATGGGCCAGTGCTGAGAAGACGCAGCGCAAAAATCGGTTTAATGTGCGCACTTCCATACATGTTCATAATGATTAAACAGCCCGATCTTACTATCGACCGACTAAAGCCTGGTCCGTGAGCACGTAGAATTTTGTCCAATGACCCAAAGCTACCCATCCTTATCGCTCGCGCGTAATTATGTTGCTTTCGCGCTCGCACACTCACTGCGGGCGCCCGTCGCACAGTCGCGACAGCAATATAATTACGCGCGAGCGATAAGGATGGGTAGCTTGGGGTCATTGGACAAAATTCTACGTGCTCACGGACCAGGCTTTAAAAATCTGTAGTCAACAGGGTGTTATTGGATTAAGTTATAATAACAGATGGATGTTATTAGTTAGTAAAAAATAATGTTTTAGCTCAAGTCCCTAAGGCTAATAAAGAATTGTTATTTTTGAATAGGTATCCCATATATTGGCGTACTTTAATTTAGTAAAGAAATTCAAAATCTTTAGTCTTTATAATATGTAATTTATGTAAAATATAGAACCTAGATGTACCCAAAAATATTACATAATATAAAACATTTTAATAGGTATGATGTACCATTAAACATGAAAAGAAAACTTCTAAAACATTACCCACCTTTGCGTTGCGCAGTCGGGTAAATATGCCACGATATTTTGAACCAGGGATGTTGTGAAAATTAAGTTAGAAAGAATAAATAAAATATTTTTTCCAAATCTAAATGTTGTAATAAACTATTTAATTTATAAAAACAATGCATAAAGAGTCATATCGATAATTTATTTTGTTGTGATATTATTATTTAATTGTATTGTATGAATGATCTACGAATGATTTAAAATGTATGTATTAGTGCATGAAATGTGTTAATAAGTATGATAATAAATAATTTCATGTGAAATACGATTTTATTTACTTCCCTAAGGCACCTTCACCACAAATCCCAAATTTTTAAGTGACCCCTATGGTAACATAACAGGTCTTATAGTTCTTGCAACTCACAAAGGCTAGTGAGCTTTATTTGTGCGTGTTCATCTTCCTTACTAGGTTTTACAATAAAAATGACTAGTACAGTAATAAAATATTTAATTCTCTAAAATTGTACTTTACGATGTTGATTAAAACTTTAAATAATAAATAATTTACGTTAATTTATTAATAACAAATGTTTATATCGTTTTCTTTACATTTTGGCATGTTTTTAATTTAAGTACAAATACTCTGTATAGGATGTTCTGTTTAAAAAATAATCACAATCATTACTTTAGTGGTAACGTAAATAAAAGTAACTATCACAATAATTGTAAATAAAAAAACTAACAAGTAACAACACTTGACAATAAGTAAGTAAGTGATTACAATTTTTTCTCACGTAATAAAATGCAAAATGTCTTCAAAGTTACAATAATTACGAACAATAATATTATTATCATCAAATACTTCTGATTAAAATGCTAAACAAACATCAATTAAGATGTCTCGGAAAGCTGTTTCAAATGATGTAAAAATGTCTCAAAAAGCGATACTAGCAATAAAACTTGCAGAAATTTACATCCGCAAGCTGTCACCACTGTGTAAATCTTGCAGAAGTTGCCTTGCCACAGTTATTTACACTAGTAAAGATCGTTTCATCCACGAAGACGCGCCCCACCATTCTTCCGCTAATGTTGAGTGTTATCAGTACACGCTAAATCATCCATGAGTGCACACGAATACTACAATAATGCCTTACGGATTGCTCGGATCAAACTCCCCGCACCCCGCGCGACCGAGACCAAACATTGGTGGGGCGCGTCCGAGTGGATGAAACGATCTTTAAACAGCTTGCGGAAGTCAACTTCTGCAAGTTTTAATGCTTTAGTCTGGTCTGTGAGCACGTAGAATTTTGTCCAATGACCCCAAGCTACCCATCCTTATCGCTCGCGCGTAATTATGTTGCTGTCGCGCTCACACACTCACTGCGGGCGCCCGTCGCACAGTCGCGACGGCAATATAATTACGCGCGAGCGATAAGGATGGGTAGCTTGGGGTCATTGGACAAAATTCTACGTGCTCACAGACCGGGCTTTAGTCTAAACCTCGCATAAGAGTAGAGTTGTGGAGAAATTTTCTTTCACCAGTTGGCGCCACTAGCGAGAGATAAGACCTTACTCGACAATGGCGCCAACTGGGAGCAAAATCTGTAGCTCATTGACTTTTTTCAGTTTTAACAATGTTTCGGCGCGCCGTAGTCACTCTAGAATCATTGGAAGTTTGAATCCATCTGTATTTTAACAAAAAATTACATTCATGACAACAAGCAAATAAAATAACTCAATATAAACGTTCACAATACTTTCAATTACAAATAAATTCGATAATTTGTACATAACATCATTATAATAAAATCACGTTGTAATTAACATCAATTAAAATTATATAAATGTATAAAACTAATAAATAACACTGGTATTAAAGTTCAAAATTAAATAATATAGGTACAGTCAGCGTCATATAGTTCGTGACACCCAAAGTAGCCAAGAAATTCGCAACACGTCTTTGTTACAATGAGGGCTATCGTTTTAGCGCTCACCAGTTGGCGCCACTGTAGAGTAAGGTCCTGTCACTTGCTAGTCGCGAAGACAGTGGCACCAACTGGTGGGCGCTAAAGTGGTAGGAGGACTATCGCATTTGCACTCATCAAGATGGCGCCACTGTAGAGTAAGGTCCTGTCAATCGCCAGGGGTGCCAACTGTTAAGTATAAAAACGATAGCCCTCATTGGAATGGTTGTGTTGTCAACTTTTTGCCCACTTTGTGTGTCACGAACTATTTAACGCTGATACATAAGTATATTTTATATAAAAAAAAGTTTAACATACCACGGGGTAACAATATTCGTTTGTTAAAACTTAAAATATCTTGCCACTCATGCTAGATCATATCTATTTCATTACGTATTATAATTACATACAAAAGAAAGATTCAATACACTAAAATAATCAATTTTTCTTCTTTCTTTATATTAATGATTATATTAAATAAACCTTTTAGTCATAAAAATAACACCGTTCTAAATATGCGTACGATTTTGTCTTTTTTTTCGTCGTAATTTACAGAATTACAGAAAAAAATAATACAAAAACCAAAAACAAAGGAAAAATAAAAATGCTAATGAGTGGGCCATAGTTCCAGCTACCAATTCCCGATTTTTCTCTCGCTCTATCAAATGGCGATTCTTTGCGATAGAACGAGACGACATGACCGGTAATGGGTAGCTGGAAGTCTGGCCCATAGTACCTACCTAGGTAAGTATACTTATGCCTGTTTTCACTTCAGATCCCTAATTTTTAAGTGACCCCTACCTATGGTAACACATAACAGGAATTTTGTTTTCACAGTGGTCACTTAAAAATTGGGAATGAAAACGGGCATTAGTCACACATTAACGTTTTTATATCAATGAAAGGATAGTGTTTTTTTTATTAATAAGATTCATCTATTTTATTTATTAATTAATTATTCGTGTAAAAGTCACTTATGGTCAATAATCAATATAAATCATTTCAAAATTGCTAAAACTTAACGATGCATCTAACAAAGTCGATTTTTGAGATTAAAAATATAAATAAAAAAATTCTACTTTTAAACATCAATCTTTGCGTTGCAGTACGGAGTTTCATACGAAGAATACTGACCACCTCGAGTTGATACGGTTACGATCTGTTTCCGGGTTGATAAGTGTGTTTCGTCCTTAAATCCATAATTATTTCCCATCATTCTGCTTAAATACAAATCTGATGAACATGACTTAACTTTCCCGCCAAAAAAATCATTTTTTTTATATAGAGGGTGGAATTTTGTAATGCCACCTGAAGGGAAAGTACTCTTAACACTGTAGATAGTCAATTTTACTCAAAGATTTTCAAAAATTTGCTTGCTACACTCGGGAATCGAACCAACTAAAATCTGTTAAAAATTACACCCTGTATTTTTATTGCATCGATCGTTAGGGTTAAGTATAAGGATAAGGATGAAATCTCTCAAACAAACTTGATAAATCAAATAAAAGGAAAACTATGATATCTTAAATTATTGTAATTATTTACAGAAAATTGTATGGTAATTGTATTGTATCGAAAAAAATTCGAAAATCTTTGAATGCAGTTCTCTTTCTTTTCAAAAATAAAGGAATGTCTTCTTTGAGTAAAATTTCTATCTACAGTATTAAGGGTACTTTCTCTCCAGGTGGCATTACAAAATTCCACCCTGTATTTCTAACCTCAAAAACGACTAAAACAACGGCAAACGGCATTACAGACTTCTAAATGCTATATCTCACTATTCTGTATTATAACTGGACGACTATCTATTTTAACTATGTCTTTATATTAAAATGCATTTATCACACATTAATTAACTTCTCACTTGGAATATAACTTTCGATTTTAGTCGGTTATTTCACAAACTACAATAATGTAGCATGAAAATATGTATATTGTAACACAAATAAAAATACTGGGTGTATTTAATATGTAACACAAAAAATAATTAAATTCTTTAACTGTGCACCAAGAACTAAAACCTTTCGAAAGAAGGAATTACTTTTTTCTTTTGTCGTTAGATTGGCAGCATTGAATCATGGCTGCCGTATTTCCGTTCACCAGTTGGCGCCGTTATCGAATTACTTATTCGCCGATGGCGCCAAGTGGTTCATTATCACCACAGTCAATTGACGTACTTTTAAATGTACCAAAACGCGATTTCCCCGTAATTATGTACGTAACTCAAATGACTATAATCATTGCTTGATTTTAAACCTTCAAATAACTAAAAAATATATTGGGATTAAGCTTAAAGTTCACTGGTATTAATTACCCAATGAAGGCTTCAGTGTTTTCGCTCATCAGTTGGCGCCAAAGTCTTAGCCACTAGCGAATGACAAGACTTTGCTTGACAATGGCGCCAACTGGTAAACGATCAAACTATACGTCTCATTGACTGTGGTGTTAAAACGCTCAAACTATAGGTCTCATTGATTGAAGTGTCAAGTTGACGTGTCGTCAAGTTGACACTGTCAACTGGTCACTTGGCGCCACTAGCGAGTCGGTACTGTACTTCGATAAAGGCGCCAACTGGTGAACTCAAATACGGTAGCCCTCATTTTACTGTTTTTTTATTAACTTGTAAAATGGTGGTTTTCGAAACACTAATATTTCACAGGTGCACAGTTAAAAAAATTGGTTTATAAATAAAAAATATCTCGTTAGGTAGCTTTCATAAAGCCTTCCCATAAACAATCAATTCGTTCTCAACAAAAAAGTCATAAACTTCTATTCTTAAAGAATAGACAAAATATGTTAGACTAGCACTGGTAACTTTAGTTTTAACAGCTTAACTATTGTTTAACTGCATCGTCGTTGTAACATAAAGCCATTAATCTCTATGGATTAGCGATAAGACCTTTACGTACCTACTCAGAACCTAACGCCCGTATTCACAAACATTACTATGAGGACTCACAGTGCGCGCGGACTCACAGTGCGCGCGGACTCACAGTGCGCGTAGACGCACAGGGTGACACACGAACCAATCACAGAGTGAGATTCAACGCTGTGCGTTCGATTTGTTACTTCACATAAGCAAGCATCGTTTGTGAATACGGGCGTAAATTTCTCTCGTTTGATTCCCAGTGGGAGTAAAATTTTCTGCTCACTTTGGTTCCTGGTTCTAACATCCGTATTCACAAACGATGCTTGCTTCAGTGAAGCATCAACGCTTTGCGAAGTCGAACGCACAGCGTTGAATAGAGCTCTGCGATTGGTTCGTATGTCACTCCGCCACTCACGTATTGTCTATGAATAGGTTTTTGGGACTCTAGGTGCGTTTACGCGCACTGTGTGACCTCGTAGTAATGTTTGTGAATACGGGTGTAAGTCCGGTAGCTACCTAAATCTGTCGACATAATAAACAAAGTTAACAGCATTATTGTTCCGGCAGTTGGAGGTAAGATAGCCAGTTCCTCCGTGGTTGAGGATTCTGGGTGAAGCTCCTTAACTCCGGCCTGATCATCATTTTCCATCCTGATCAAGTTTATACACAACAATGCTGTTAACATTGTTATTGTGACGTCTAACTGAGGTTTTTGATTTTAAAGTAAATTTTTATTTCTACTCTGCTAAAATTGGAAGTCCTTGTGAATTGATATTTACAACTGCTCTGTTCATTATTTCTTTCTCCGTTTTTTCTTGTACTAGTGTTTGTTTTAATGTTCCTATTTATATCTGTTTAATTTTTTATGTGTTTTTTTCTCCTTTCGCTTTCTGTCACTTTATTTTTCCGTGTTTTCTTTTTCTTCTGTTATGTTTTCGAATATTTTCATGTGATGTCTCATTGTAATAACATTTAATTTGTTGTTTCTTGACTTTTTCTGATATTATAATTAGTAGGTATTCCATTTTTTTCTTGTCTTTTTTCTCATAAATATGAAGTTAAACAACGAAGTCTAAGTCCTAAATCCATTTAACCATGTTTTTTCTTTCTTTCTTGTCTTTTTTTCTATTATTTTACTTTAACTGGTTCTATATCCACTTGTCTTCTTTCCTCGCACCGTTTAAAAGCGGCGTCGACTCGATCTCCTTGCAGTCTCCTTTGATCGGACTGATGTCGGATTTTCCGTTCATGTATTTGACCATATTTGAGTTAGAGACTATGTAGGGAATACCTGATAGATCGGAGGACAGAGGATTGTAGTACTGACGGTAGCAGAACACTGCTGTCGTGAAGCCGAGGATCGATCCGACTAGGACGTCTGGAAATTAGAAATAAATACATAATTATATCATGTTCATGGTTTATGTTGTAATTAATAAATAAGGTATTTTTTACTATTTGCAAATCAAAATCAAAAATATTTATTCAGTTTAGACCACAAGTGGCACTTATGAACGTCAAAATGTAAATAATAAAAAAAGAAAAGGTAGCCCTTATGGGGCACTTTATATGTCTCCTAATCTTTTGGGCCCTACCAGCACTTCGAGACAAACATATGGCAAGTGCTGAGAAGAAACGCCGGAACAAACTCAGTCACCACTTATTGCAAGGAATTATCTAACGGTAAGAATAGCCAAATTTAAGTACATCAAATAATGTGCAGACTGAACTGACCACGCATCCTTGTCATCAATATAGTCTCGAACCTTGTAGTTCCCTTTGGACATAAGGGTATTTTTTATATGTATCTTAAATTTGTTTTTTGGCAATTCGACAAGGTTGTGTGGTATTTTGTTAAATATGGTAATACATTTCCCCAAGAATGAATTACCTATTTTATGCAACCTAAAAGATGGAACAGTAAGTTTATTATTATGTCTCGTGTTAAATGAGCATTATTTTTGGAGCGCAGGCTAAGTGCATGCGGTTTCTAAAGACTTTTATTATTTTTTATTTTTCATAAACAAACAAACAGCATGTCATGTGTAGCTTAAAAATTAAACTTTAGACCGAATGAAAATTCGACGAGCGTTGACACAGTAGAAAGATTCGCATCCTAAAGGTTTCCTTAATTAAGTTAAGCCTGGGTGCAGACTACCGACTTTTTGTTGGCCGATAGTTTGGTCAGTTAATCAGTATGGAGATGTATGAGAGTGCGCACATTACACCGATTTGGTAACGGCTGATTCTTCAACAACTTAGAATCGGGCCCAACTATCGGCCAACTAAAAGTCGGTGGTCTGCGAATAGGCCAACTGGTTAACGTAATTAAGGAAACCCTTTATCCATTAAATTTGATATTACACTGGGAAAGGCACCCAAAAATTTATTTTTTTCACTCACCCTGCCAATGGTGGTGGTAGTCGCATGTCCTGGACAGCGCGATGCAGGCCGCAGCCACCAGCGGCGCCAGGCAGCATACTACTCGGGCGCCGCTGCCGCGCCCGCGAGATAGGACTCCGAGGCGACCGCAGAGCCAGACTGATGCCACGCCCAAGGAGCACCAGGATACTAGAGGAGAGAGTGAGAGAGAGTCACGCTGACGTCACGCTGAGGAAATCAAAGCCAAACTGATGCCACGCCCAGGGAGCACCAGGATACTAGAGAAAGGATAGAGTAAGACAGCCGCTTACACACATAGAGAGCGAGTGTGAGAGAGAGAGAGTAGGAGCATTAGAAGTCAGTGGACGCCGAGGCGCCCGCACAGCCAGACTGATGCCACGCCCAGGGAGCACCAGGACACTAGAAGAGAGAGTGAGACAGACGCTTACACACTTAGAAAGCGAGTGTGTGTGAGATAGAGAAGGAGCATTAGAAGTCAGTGGACTCCAAAGCGACCGCACAGCCAGACGGAAGCCACTCCCAGGGAGCACCAGGACACTAGAGAAGGAGAGAGTGAGACAGACGCTTACACACATAGAGAGCGAGTGTGAGAGAGAGAGAGTAGGAGCATTGGAAATCAGTGATACAGAGACGAGAGAAGACACCAAGACGACCGCAGAGCCAGACGAAAGCCACGCCGAGGGAGCACCAGGATACTAGAAGAGGCGTGAGTAAGACTTTTAGAACATAGTGAGAGCGAGACAGTCACTAATCAGGCCCCTCTTTCCCACTGGGCACTTTGGGCACGTGCCCAGGGGCCCCGTCTGCTCAAAAGACCTTTTTCCAGTTGATAGGGTCCCCCTTAAGTGCCCAGGGCCTCTAGTAAGTTAAAGACGGCTCTGACTCTGATGTCATGCTGAGGAAATACCACGACACTAGTAGAATTCGAGGTTACATAGACTTGAGACGCTCGCGCATGTGATGCGTGCTATTAACATTCTTAGAAAGAGCGAGACAGTCGCACTGATGCCACGCCCATAGAGCTAGACCGATGCCACGCCCAGGGAGCACCAGGATACTATAGGAGAGAGAGAGACAGCCGCTTTCAAACACGTAGAAAGAGTACGCTTAATGTAAAACGATAATGGAAAAGGAGTGAGTGACACACGCGCTTCCAGTTAGCCGCTAACATGACACAATGAGAGAGAGAGAGAGAGGAGCGTTGGAAGTCTAGTATGAGCCACCAGCGGCGCCAGGCAGCACACTACTCGGGCGCCGCTACCGCGACCGCGAGAAAGAACGCCGAGGCGACCGCAGAGCCAGACCGAAGCCACTCCAAGAGAACACCAGGACACTAGAAGAGGCGTGAGGGAGACTTATGTACTAGAAGAGCCTTGAGTGAGACTTTTAGAGCACTTTCAGACAGCCGCTTACACACATAGTGAGTGAGAGAGAGTCACTCTGACCACGACACTAGTAAGAGTGAGTATTCGAGGTTGAAACTAATACTTAGAGAGAGCGAGACAGTCGCACTGATGCCACGCCCATCGAACACTGGCATATAAGCGGTGGAAGCTGAATTTTTTCACACACAGCACAATTGGCCGCAGTCACACTACGACTAGTAGGGGTAATGTTACACACACAGCACAAATGGCCGCAGCCCCTAGTAAGATTGGAAGTCTCATGAGACTGCGACACTGTCAGCAATAGTAAGATGCAGGCCGCAGCCACCAGCGGCGCCAGGCAGCAGACTACTCGGGCGCCGCTGCCGCGACCGCGAGAAAGAACGCCGAGGCGACCGCAGAGCCAGACCGAAGCCACGCCCAGGGAGCACCACGATACTAGAGAAAGGATAGAGTGAGACAGCCGCTAACACACATAGAAAGCGAGTGTGTGAGAGAGAGTAGGATCATTGGAAGTGTAGTAAGCCACGATACTAAAAGAGGCGTAAGTGAAACACTAGCACTTTCAGATAGCCGCTTACACACATAGTGAGTGAGAGAGAGAGAGTCACCCTGAGGAAATCAAAGCCAGACTGAGGCCACTCCGAGAGAGCACCAGGATTCTAGAGGAGAGAGTGAGGCAGCCGCTTTCAAACACGTAGAAAGAGTACGCCTAGTGTAATACGATAATGGATGGAGAAGGAGTGAGTGAGACACGCGCTTCCAGTTAGCCGCTAACATGACACAATGACAGAGAGAGAGAGGATCATTGGAAGTCTAGTATGAGCCACCAGCGGCGCCAGGCAGCATACTACTCGGGCGCCGCTGCCGCGCCCGCGAGAGAGAACGCCGAGGCGACCGCAGAGCCAGACTGAGGCCACGCCCAGGGAGCACCAGGACACTAGAAGAGAGAGTGAGAGAGAGTCACGCTGAGGAAATCAAAGCCAAACTGATGCCACTCCCAGGGAGCACCAGGATACTAGAAGAGGTGTGAGTGAGACTTTTAGAACACTTACACACATAGAGAGAGCGAGACAGTCACTAATCAGGCCCCTTTCCCACTGGGCACTTTGGGCACGTGCCCAGGGTCCCCGTCTGCTCAAAAGACCTTTTTCTAGTTGATAAGGGCCCCCTTAAGTGTCCAGCGCCTCTAAGTAGTAGGTTAAAGACGGCTCTGACTCTGATGTCATGCTGAGGAAATACCACGACACTAGTAGGAGTGAGAGAGGTTGAAATTCAGACGAACTCGCGCGCGTGATTCGAGCAAGTGACATTCTTAGAAAGCCCATAGAGCACTAGCATAGGAGCATTGGATGCTAAATTATTCTTTGCACAGATCACAAATGGCCGCAGCCATTATAGGGGCATTGGAAGTCTCATGAGACTGCGACACTGCCAGCAATAGATAAGATGCAGGATGCAGGATGCTACTTGGGGGGAGCACCACGATACTAGAGAAGGAGTGAGTGAGATAGCCGCTTACATACATTGAGCGAGTGTGAGAGAGAGAGAGTACGAGCATTTAATCCTGAGAAGAGTCCAAAAATCCTGAAATCTCAAGATAAGTCCTGAGATATGGTAACCCTACATTTACACGACTCTGGTAGGAACATTAGAAATCCAGATAGCCAGACGAATGCCACGCAGAGGGAGCACGATACTAGCATTGATGTTAGACTAGACCCCTTATTTACATGACACAGTTTAAGATCGACTTTCCTCCAGAGTAAAGTTAATGAGAAATGACAAACAATAGATCTACTTGCCTGCTACTTTTAATGTTCTTGTAAGCATTAGTAAGTGTCTTAACCTTGACTGTATAATAGCTCAGTAACATACAAATACACTAATTAATTATGCGAGGCAGGCATAGGTAACCTAATGATTGATATGTAAATAAGTATCTGTCTGCAAAAATACATATTAAATGTCTAGCGCTTAACAAAGTTAGTGCCTGAGGTATGGGAGCGGCACGGGAGGGGTAACACGACAACATTATGACGTGACAGAGCGTTCTGAAGCACATAAGTCTCGCTGATAGACTAAGTAGTCCAGTCAAAATAGACATGAACCCTGCAATAATTCGCATACAGCTGAAAATCGGTACGAATGTTCGGAGCACCATTATGAATTAACTGTGAAAAGTCCCCATCGATCCGACATGTGCTAAAAAAAAAAAATTCTAGGTCAAACTTAAAAAATACGGGTTTTTGAGATTCGTATTTTTTAAGATTGACCTTGAAATTCATAATGGTGCTCCGAACATTCGTACCAATTTTCAGCTGTATGCGAATTATTGCAGGGTTCATGTCTAATTTGACTGGACTAAAGAGCTAGTGAACGCCAGACCTAACTACGACATTTTATAAAAGCTGAAAGTTTGTCAGCGTATGCTCCCAATATAGGTTACGTAAGAAGAATCAGTCTATTGAATATACAGAAAAAGCCACCATAAAAGTTAGGCTTACGTTATACCATAAAAGCTGATTTTTACATATAATATTTGGACAATAATTAGAAGTAATTACCTCATCAGCCAGACAGTTTTGACAGTTCCAACTCCTTGTCAGACAGTTTTTTTAGGATAGCTGCCAAAGCCACGATGACCCAAACGTCATGATTCACCAACATTCTAAATTATATTGGGAGCATGCGCTAACAAACTTTCAGCTTTTATAAAATGACGAAGGTCTGGCGTTCACTAGCTCTTAGTCTATGACGTTTGATGTTACAAAAACACCCTCCCGTGCCGCTCCCATTCCTCAGGCACTGACTGAACTAACTATTATTATTATTATTACATTATACATTATATTATTATATTATTACGAGACTTATACATAGTTTACTCACAACTGCTGTGTCCGCTCGGGAAAGACTTGCGTCCGTCCATGATTTCCATGGGGTCCCCGTTGCATTGCATGTCTTCAGTCTCTATACCATCTTGGAAGCAGCGGTAGAAGAAATCTGGCCTGGGGCGACCTGGGTCAAATCAAAACAAATAAAAAATTATTCTGATGTTTAGGCAATAATACTGTAGTTTCATCAAAATTCCTTCAGTAGTTTTTGCGTAAAAGGGCAACAAAACAAACATTATACCTTTTACCATTTTCCTTACAAACTTTCGCGTATAATATTATTAATATTAGTATACACAATTAGGACACAACCGTATTCACAAACATTACTATGAGGTCTCAGTGCGTGTGGACGCACAGGGTAACACGCGAACCAATCAAAGAGCTCCATTCAACGCTGTGAGTTCGATTTGCTGATTCACTTATGCAAGCATAGTTTGCGAATACGGGCGTTAGGCCCTTTCCAGGGCACTTATACACGTCCTAAATATAGCTTGCCCTACCACCACTTCGGGACAACATATAGGCTGGTGCTGAGAAGTGGCGGAAAAAAACCTCAGTCACCTTTGTCAGGTAAAACTTGATTTGTTTAAACCAGAGAGCGCCATAAAGCATGACCTTCCGGTTTTTTCTTTCAGTTAAATACATGAGGTCGGTTTCATAGAGTAAATAAAACATAAGAAATGAAATGTTACGTGCCTGCTACAAGTTTTATAATGTCCGTTAGAACTCCATTTATGCCAAGCGCCAGAGACCATGCCAGCAGGATCTGAAACGAAAAATTACATTTTGTCAAATACACACACATTGCTGACCAATCATAATCATGGATCACAAATCTAAAGTCCAGGCCAGCTCTGGGGACACCTTTTGAGTGCCTCTATTTACAGAGAGGCAGTTGCGCCGCATGACGATTTTAAATCGGACAGGTGAATCACAGCTTTGGTTCCATGTAGCTGTGGTGTTTTGGGCCCTATCAGCTTCAAGATATAAGTCCACCACCAGTTGCCGCGACTATCTAAACCACAAGGAAGTAACAGGACATAGTTCGCTAGAGGCGCCAACTGGCTCAAGCAAGTGACAGGATCATTCGCCAGAGCCGCCAACTGGTGAGCGCAGTTAAGGAAGCCCTCATTGAAAGGTGGTATTGAATGTTATTGCTGTTAGTTTTTTAATGGGACATAAAGCGTCAGATTTTTTGATAAATATTGGATAGTGTGCCGTTTTAGCGCGGCGCTATATAGCAAGTACCTATAAAGTAACATGGCGCCGCAGCGCTCGTGTGCCCACCACAGATATTTCTATATGACGAAGCAGCGAGATCGCTTCCGGCGTCGTACAATCGCAGCAAAGCATCGTGTGCTTGACTCTAAGAACTGGGTGCCTTATTTTCAACGATTGCGTGAGACAGCAACAACGTAGAGAGATGAGCGCAGTCTGCTGGCCTAGGAGCTGATATCCAAGTCACACTAGCTGATATCCTACCTCCAGCGCGTCGCTGCAATCGTTACAGGCCGCCCAAGCGAGCAGCGAGAGAGCGCAGGGCACCGACAGCACCACCGCCCAAAGCAGCCCGCCCGGCACGTAAGACTCCTTGCGCGGGTATTTGTACGTAGACTCCAGGTCGGATTGGTGGATCACTCGGACGAAGGGCGGCATGGATTCCATGTAGCTGGAATTGAAAGCATTAAAAGTCATTTAATTTTTGTAAAGCGCTTTTACATGTACCACTTAAACCCTGCACTGCTACAGAACAATAATAAGGATCAATATTTTAAGGCACAACTATAAAATAAAACTCTATTCTAGCTATAAAAACTTAGTTCCGCTTCAATTCAGTTTCAAAAATTTGATATTAATTAGATTTTTAGTTTTCAAATGATTAATATTGAGTCATTCTGGCTCACCATCTGGCTTCAACGCGAGATCGGACCTCTTCCTACTAATATGTATTAATTATAAATGCGAAAGTTTGTGTCTGCATGTTTGTTACTCTTTCACGCAAAAACTACTGAACGGATTTTGTTGAAACTTTACAGTATTATTGTTTATAACCCAGAATAACATATAGGCTATAATTTATGACGATCTGTAAAGCCGCGGGCAAAAGCTAGTACTTAATAATGGCTCCAACTGAAGTGGTGTAGGATTAGACTCCATTTGCACCAGTTGGCGCCACCGTCAATTCTATCTGACATTCGTTGGCGGCGCCAACTAGGGAAATACGGTAGCCCTTACTATGTCGGCGAAATAGTAACTTATTTGAAAAATAGGAGAGAATGTCAATTGAATGTATGTTACAGCTTATAAAAAAATAACAATTTAATCAATCAAAAATCAAAAATATTTATTCAGTTTAGACCACAAGTGGCACTTATGAAGATAATTTAACTCTATTTAGAAAAACATTTGTTTTAATGGAGTAAAGATTTTACCTACACCAAAATTAGAGGGATCTTACAGGGTCAATATTTGAGTCGTCTAGTTTCAAAACCCGCTAAAACGCTCCTGCAACTAATTTCTGTTTATATCTCTAAATGATGCTACTGCAATTTTCTCATCATACTGTTCAATCCTCAGATCATAGAAAGGAATAGATGTGAAACGGGGGCGTGGCGCGTGTCTCCGCGATATGCCCAGAAACGAACATCGGCCGCGTAGCTAGGTTAGTCGCGATTCAGTCGTACTAAGGAAATGTTCTCCGAATTTTTTGGATAATGCGTCGATACGTGCAATAAAACAAGTGAAACGAAGAACTACAGGAACAATGGAGTCATTTACTACATGTAAGTATTGCAAATCCATTGGTATTTTGGTTATAAATAAAAAAAACTTAACATTTTTACGAACGAATTCAGTGCCGTAACAGTTACTGCGATATCGAAATCAGTGGTGATAAAAATTCTAACATACTTGTACATTGACGATTTAGTTAGCAACCACTTTATGTCATGCTCAACTACTGCGCGGTGTATTTAATTTCTTCCGATATCCACTGTCGTGTGAAAATACACAGTACGGCCGCATGTGCCGGTCGTAACATAGTGCCGTGCTCGTGATCTAATGCAGTTTCCTATTATCGATAAATAGAAGTAAATTATAATTTTCTATTTTGTAATTTTAAATAAAAAAATTATGTGTTACTTGCGATTATAAGATTTTACAAAAAAAATAATAACAGTAGAAGTAATTAGTAACTGTCAACTATGTAATTACTATAAGAGCTAGTTGAAAGCCTAATATAGGCATTATTTTTGATAAACATATGCGGTACGCAGATCGCCATAATTAATCCTTCAAGGCCCGCGAATCTAGACACAATAGATAATCAATTGTTATGACATTAATTAATGCCGTCTGGGACTCAAGCGGTTAAAAAGTAAATGCGTGATAGTAGGTTAATAATAACGTATATAATGATATTGTTCGAAATAAAAGCATTTATGCGTTTCTGAAAATAAATAACAGAATTAACATTCAAAGCTCTTATTCCGTTTCATTAACCGATTTAAAACAATATTAACATTTTATCGGTAATTTATAAAATACATCTCCATGACACATGACATGCTCGTGTCACATGACATTTTACTCTTAAAGAAAAAATAAACCAAAGACAACCTCAAAATAGGTTTTCTTTACATCTCCCCCCCTAGGAGAGAACAATTATTTTAAGTAATTGTTCATTCATTATGCATTGGGTATAGTTTTGTAATGTGATAGAAATTTGATTCCGATTTCTGGTGGCCGGTATCTACTTCATAGATTGTATTTGATATCTTCTTCAAAATTTTGTATGGACCAATTCTCAATTCATCCATCTTCTTCCTATTCAATCGATTTCCGTTCTCTACGTAGACTCTATCTCCCTCTTCCAATTTATAGTCTTCTCTACGCTGGTCGAATATCTTCTTATTATAATTGTGAGATTTTATTGTGTTTTCCAGAGTAAACCAAAATTTTCTTCATTTTTGTCACCTAGTACATCAGGAATCTTGACAGAAATCTTTCAGCATCAATGTGTTCATTAAAATTTATTTCACATTTATTTACATAACTGTTTTCTGGTTTTAATACCCCAGTTTGTAAATTTTCTTCATTTTTGTCACCTAGTACATCAGGAATCTTGACATTTTGTGAATTTAAACAAACATTATGCTGGTAGTTAGTCTATGTTACTTAAGTCCTCTTCAATACAAGTTTCATCTCTTTGTTTTCGATTGTTACCCTGTACCTATGATGTTTAATTCCTCATCTTGCATTAGTTTGAAATTTTTGATACAATCCAAATGGTGTTTGACTTTCCATCTCCCGTTGGCTTCACCATAAAGTCAAATCTCAACTTCTCCATTTTTCTTGAAATAATTGCAGCGAATGTTAATTTATAATGATATTGTTCGAAATAAAAGCATTTATGCGTTTCTGAAAATAAATAACAGAATTAACATTCAAAGCTCTTATTCCGTTTCATTAACCGATTTAAAACAATATTAACATTTTATCGGTAATTTATAAAATACATCTCCATGACACATGACATGCTCGTGTCACATGACATTTTACTCTTAAAGAAAAAATAAACCAAAGACAACCTCAAAATAGGTTTTCTTTACACGTATAATAATAAAAAGGTTTTCATACATAAGCATTTTGTGAAACCAGTTTCGAGCCTTGCCCCTAGCGATTTAAAGTATCGATATCTTGTCGACTTCATTTTATCTTTGTTCTCTCACTAGTTTTCAAAGTGTGCGTCACGTCACGCGGCCATTGATTGGCCATAAGGCACGCCTTCTGGCCAATCACAGCACTTTTAAGCCGGTTGCACATGTTGTCGTAGACTCTCAGTCGCTTTGTTTTTACACATTTGAATGTGTGTGTGGGAGCTGTGGTGGGGGAAATGTGGGGACACTGGTTCTCGTTGTAGTTACGCGCGACTTCATATCTATTCTCTTTCTATGATCTGAGGTTCAATCATTTTCGATCAAAATACACTAAAAGACTACTAAACTAAACTCTGATTTTTAATTCGACGGAATTTTGACATTTCAGAAGTGTTGTCAACATTGAAACATTCCCACTAAGAATGGAGAGCATTTTCACAAATTAAAAAATAATCCTTTCTTGAATTTAAAGTTTCACTTGAAAAACTAAGGCTTAAAAATGTACTGATCATTTCAAAACGGTTATTTGAATTTTTATTATCATATTATGGAAGTTACAAAAAAAATTGGGAAAATATTTTTCTATTACTGGAATCCCTGCCCAATAATCCATGGGTTACAAACCTTTTTTATGAAAATCCTTTTGTTAATAAAATCTTAGCTTCATAAAATAATCAATTTAACAAAATGCCAATTTTATAATCCAAGTTGATTATGATGACGACAATGATGATTGATGATCAATACATATTTTCGTTTATGTTAATATGTTGTTTTACTGGGTTAAAAACACGTTTTTTTCTATTTAATCTCTAAAATGTAGGGTAAACCAGAGAGTGATTGCCCAATGGTAGTGATTGCCCGCTTTAAGAATAATATTGTCAGGTGCTGACTTTGAATCACTCTAGTTAGATTTGAATTGACTAAGTAGATGGCTCCGTGATCAATGTACAGTAGATTTAAAATTTACAATAGGAAACACTAAAAAAAACAGTTATGGCGGATTTTGTCAAGACGGGTGAGAATGTTACTCAAACAGGTAAAGACTTTAACAATTTTACTAAGGAATTACTTGCTTAGAGGTTAAATTTTTTTTCCAAGTTATTTAATATTCAACTAATGGTGTATAGTCATGATGAAATTATAAGTGTTTTCTTCATTATCAATGAAAATAACTGATAAAATTTGATTTCTAACGGTCATTTTAACGGTGGGTAATCACTGCACGTAAATCTGTATATTTTTAGTTATTGCCCACCATCATTTCAGTTATTGCCATATGTTAATGTATAGTTATTGCCCAGGGCAATTATTACTAGAGTGTTGCCACCATGCAGTAGCAGTGTTTAAGTTGCTCATTGCTAGACTTGTTTTGCAATTTACAGGCATAAATATTGAAATGACTTTCAATGTTTCATTTTCAGTATGCCAAAGACTCCAAAAGTTCAATATAGCATAGAAAATTTGCAAAAAGCGATCGAAGCTGTACAAGATGTATCCAACAATTTATCTACAAGATAAATTGCTGAAAAATATGGTTTGGCTTGAAAAAATTGATAAAAATTCAAACGCAAATACAAAAAATGAAAAATCTACGTTAAATATACTAGTGAAAATGTTAATTGTAAGGAAATAGATACAACTTTAGGGAAGAATAACCAACAGCTAATTGAACATTCTGAGCAACCACTTGAACTGATATCAAAGAAGATAAAAAAATAAATACATATAACATTTACATATAAAATTCAAATTTTTGCGTCATCTATGTTTTGAAGTAGATGATTCTGTCTCTACCGATTCTGACTCATCAACATCAGCTCAAGAAATATTTGATAATATTTATGTTAATAAGGCCAAACGCAATTTATTTTGAAATTTTGAAGACTGTACTACTAGAATTTAAGTTTAATGTTTTGTTTTGTTTATTTAAAGCCTATTTTGTCATTTTAAAATTGATTATTTTGTTTTAAGATACTGGGCAATTACTGTGCTTTGATGTGGGCAATTAGTGTAAGTAATGGGCAATGACTGTACTTTTTGGACGATTTTAAATTTATTTCAATATTTTCTAAGTTACGTAAGTTTTAACTAAAAACTGTTAATATTCTGTTTAACAGTTTATTGAGTTATAAGAAAAAAGTCATAAATGGTCGATAATTAAAATACTTTCTTTAATTTTTCATCTCAATGTGTTTGAAATCTTTAAGTGGGCAATAGCTATACGGTTTACCCTACATAATAATTAGTGTACATTGAATTCACAATACAAACAATAGTTTATTCTTGTAAATTGTACTTGATGAAAATTAAATTAAAATTATTTATTATTAATTCTAAGCAAAAAAGGCTTATTACATCTGAATTATCAAAAAATGACAGCTGTCAGAATTCCGTCGAATTAAAAATCGGACTATAGCACTTAAAATTAGGTTTGTTACAAACTCCGCTAAAACGCCGTCCGTTTCTTTCAAAACCCTCTAAAAGTTGATTGACCAATGGTAGCACGGTATTTTGGTCACGTGACTGCGAAATCAGTATGGAGATTTTTTTATAACGTGGTTGCTTCATAATTTGCTCTTATCAAATCCCGCTAAAATACAACATGTCCGTTTCAAATCCCATTAAAACCGAATGTTCGTAACAAAATACGCCAAAATGAAAATAGTTTTCATTATAATTCAAATTATATTTAACTAGCTTTCCGCCCGCGGCTTCGCCCGCGTGGAATTTTGTCTGTCACAGAAAAACTTTATCGCGCGCGTCCCTGTTTCAAAAACCGGGATAAAAACTATCCTATGTTCTTTCCCGGGACTCAAACTATCTCTATGCCAAATTTCATCAAAATCGGTTGCGAGGTTTAAGCGGGAAAGCGTAACAGACAGACAGACAGACAGACAGACAGACAGAGTTACTTTCGCATTTATAATATTAGTTGGGATTTAAAGATAAATAGCAATTACTGTTAGTATTGCCAGATGACAATAATAATTCGTATCATATTTTTTTTTGCCTAAGGCCAAAGCTATATGGATAAGCGGTTTTTTTCAATTTCTCGAAATCTTATCAAAACCGTTTTAGCGGGATTTGAAACTAGACGCCTCATTTATGATGCATGTTTTGTATGATAAAAAATTTTTTGGCTAAATTGCTTTTCAAATATTTGTGTAGATTATTTGCTCTCATCGCTCTGACTGTGTCATCAATTCACAAGAATTAACGCTATACTTTCTACTTAACATAGTTTTTTATGAAGTGTAATGAATAAAAAGCTTTTTGTTTTTGGAAAGATAAATAAACAAAATATAGCTCTTAACATTGTACTTTAACAAGGGGTCAGATGTTTTGTTACCTCCAATTTTTTAAGTAGTTTGGAGCAAAGGAATATAAATAAAAATTGATATCAATATTTTGTCACCTTTTGACTGAGTTTGAAGCTGCTGGAAATCTATTTTTAATACCAATTGTGTCTGAAGTAAAATTGCAATTATTTTTTAAATGAGTCATTGTATAAAATATGTAAAGAAGTAAATGTAAGTAATTAAATATTTATAAATAATAAACATACATTAATAATTACATCCCACTTAACATGAGGTGCGATTGTGGTCAAATATCTGCCTTGATATGCATAAAAGAAAATAAAAAAATTGGTGTCCATAAAAATTACCACTACTGCTGAAATGAATGACACTCGCGGGATTCGAACCTACAGCCCAGAGGTGTTTCAGTTTGAATGTTAAACCTCCAGACTAGTAGCATTATGGAAAACATGCTGTGTGACAGTAAAATATTAACATTATCATTCCAGTAATGGTCTATATGGGTTCTGAATAACCATACAAATATAAATATGCGTAATGTTATCAATTTAGCATGAGTGTTTGACGTTATCAGTCTGTTTAATTACAGATAAGACATTTTACAATACCTGCCGTTTTCCACTAAATTTGACATTGCACGTGTACAAACAAGACAAACAAAAAGTAAACAACAACTTTAAAATAGATTCAAGCTATACTTTACGATGAAACATGGTAAAATTCAGTTAAATACGGTATGGAGTATAGAAGTTTTATAATCGATTTTGACTTCTTTTCTCGTGGTTAGGACGAACTAAGAACTGTAAGAGGCTAAATAATACTTAAACTTACAATAAGACTGCGAAATTTAGTGGAAAATACGGAATTTCAGTGATGAAAACTAAAAATTGCGAAAAGTTAACGTAGGCAACATACTGTTGCAACTTACCAGAAAGCGGAGACCAAAGCTATCCGAACTAGAATTTCAACGAATAAATTAAAGTTTGCGGAACGTACTAGAGGCATTTTTGATCACCAAAACACAGTTTTCAGCCAGAATTAAATAGTTTTGCGAACTTCGCAACGCGACACGGACTGAGAATTTTGACGGCTGAGTCATCCGTTCAGAAATTTTGCAACACTGCAAACTGTCAACGTCACCTGTCGTCGCAGATTTCCGAACGAAATTGCGTTTCGTTATGGCACTAGACGTTTCTGCAAAAAGTTTATATTCGCTTAATATTTTAAATTAATAATAATGGTTAACCTTTTGAGCGCCATGGTCTTCCATGTAAGTTAATACTATCCAAATCTTAACATTTCGTAATAAACATACATAAACAAATATAGTAACTTTATTTTGTGCATATTTTTAGATAATTTTTAAAGGGTAGTTTGTTTATTTTCAAAACAGTAAATAAAACTTTCTTTCTATTACAGGCTTATAGAATCTAGTCGTTAATTCCTCAATGATTCCATGCCAAAAAGCTTCGCGCCTGATATGGGTTGCATGGCGCTCAAAAAGTTCGAAAAATAAAACACTTGATAAGTATTTTGTGATAACTGTATTCAGAAGAAAAATAAATAAAATGTATTATACTATAACAAAATAAAGGTTTAAGTACAAGAACATAAAAATAAGCAACAATTTATTGTTACATTTCATACAATCACACTATTGTCTCTAAAAATATTGCATTTTCGTAAGCTACAAAAAAATGCTGTGAGAAAATACTTAAAAGTAACAAAAACTGGTTTTGCAACAGTCAACGTTAAAAGTTATTTGTCAAACCGTAAAATCTTATTAAATTAATACAATAATAATTATTTTAAACTTATGACTATGCTGAACATCTTCTTTTTTATAACTTTTATTTAATAATTGCAAAACCAATTCAGAAGTTGTACCTTAAACTAATTACTTTTTCTTACTTACCTATTACATAATATTCATCTTGTGACTATAACAGACTTATACAATTTTTATCATATCAAAATATTGTTTTCGATGAAAGATCGTATAAATGCCGATTATAAATACATATTACACCTAATTTACAGATCTTTATACCTCAATTTGACAGTATCTTAAAGGCTAGACCGCTTAACTCAGTCACTACCTGTGGGTCTAGACAAAGTGCAAATTATAATCGCAAACCAGTCGAAAAGTGGTCGAAAAGCCCCTTTTTTGTATAGAGTTTTGACGGATTCGATTTTCGATTCGATCAAAAAGTGCGTTTTGTCTAGGGGGGCTGAGTGAGATAAGGAAGCAGCACGGGAGGGGTGATATTGACATAAACGTGACAGAGCATACAAATCTGAAGCTTTTCTGAAGTCATGCTAATGTTTGACGTCTCAAAAACGCCCTTTCGTGCCGACTGAGTTAAGAGCTAGACCTATAAGCTCGATTCACACATATCAGTGAAGTCACAGTTCAGGCTCAGTACCGGCACAGTGCGAAATATTCTTTCATATAGTTTCTATGAACGCTTCCCCACTTGTCAGTGTCAGTGACGACACCGGCAATACGGACGTATTCGTTGGCGACGATATTTTTTGTCGGATCACGGACGCCGCCGCGGAATCAAAAACAAAATAACTTACTTCATAGTTTCTGAACAAGAATATTGAAACAGCTCTCTGACATTTTAAAATATTCAAAATATTTCACTGACGCAACACTGTAGCACTGATACTTACTGAACTGAGCGGACACTGTGACGGAACTATGGCTTCACTGATAATGTGTGAATCGAGCTATAAGCTCCAATCTGGACTAGTCACAGACTTTAATTTTTTTTTTATACTTGAGACTAACATACTTGACTATAATTTCATAGTACGAGCTTAAATCCTGCATTAAATGCTTTTATGATATAGAAATGCGTAACATGTTTTTTAAATATCAAAATGCTCTGATAACTTTGAATTTTCAAAAGGCAAAACAAAATAGAATCTTTTAAATGCATTTTTTAAAACAGTGGTTCTTACAGAAAAGTTGTTGCATACTTTTACAATAGCATCATCAACTCACAACACAATAATATAACCAGCACAAGTTTCACGTGATAATGACTATCAAATTATAAAATAAACGACTATAGTCTGGTCTGTGAGCATGTAGAATTTGGTCCAATGATCCCAAGCTACCCATCCTTATCGCTCGCGTGTAATTATGTTGCTGTCGCGCTCGCACACTCACTGCGGGCGCCCGTCGCACAGTCGCAACGGCAATATAATTACGCGCGAGCGATAAGGATGGGTAGCTTGGGGTCATTGGACAAAATTCTACGTGCTCACAGACCGGGCTTTACCTAGATTACATTTCGAATGAGCATGGTAAAAAAGAACGGTGGGTGCTAACCACACGTGGTGCTAACAAAAATACCCACTCACTGTACGAGTACAAAATAGAGGCATGAGAATGATTACTGTTCTTTTTACTATGATCCTATAAAGGTGAGTATAGACTTTAGCATTTACTTGTAACATAACAACGAGTCACTCTATGAAGTGTTATACTGCGCTCTATGAAATGTTCTAATGTTCACCCTTTCACAAACCAAAACGTCGTACATTTTACCTGTATTGTATTACCATTTGTAAGAAATTTACATTACATAGAAATGTTATAGTCTATACTCACCTTATAGATCGTTTCATCCACGAAGACACGCCCCACCATTCTTCCGCGAATGTTTGAGTGTTATCGGTACACGCTAATGCTCCATGAGTGCACACGCACACTACAATAATGCCGCTCTAATTGCTTGGATCAAACTCCCCGCACCCCGCGCGACCGAGACTAAGAGTAGGCGCACCGCACACCGTTGATTTTTCGTCGGCCGATAGTTTAGTCGGGCAGTTGATCAGTATGGGCATGTATGGGAGTGCGCACACTACGCCGATTCGATTTGGCCGATTCTTCATACAATTTAAAATCGGGCACAACTATCGGTCAACTAAAAATCAACGGTGTGCGCCTACTCTAAACATTATGGGGCGCGTCTTCGTGGATGAAACATTCTATAACACCGTCACAGACCTTATATTTACAAGTAGTACCCCATAGAGTGCGCCCGCGCATTCTTGTAGTACTCAAAGTACTCAGCTGGAGAGTTCGAGTGTTTTTTGACTACATCATCCAGCTGCATTTGGTCGCCCCAATCCGCCTGGAAAGAGTACAAATACTAAGTACCTGACCCAAAATTAAATATTGACATTACTAAGGGCCCGGAGTTCCTTTCGGATCAGAAATGAGGAGATCCGCAAAAAATTGCTAAAATCAAGTGGCAGTAGGCGGACATAGCTCGTAGAGATGGCCGTTGGAGCAGAAACGTTCTTGAGTGGCGACCACGGGCCGGAAGACTTAGTGCAGGCCCTCCTAGGTGGACCGACGATCTGGTGAAGGTCGCAGGAAGAGCCTGGATGCGGGCACCGCAGGACTGGTCGTTATGGAAACCCTGGGAGGCTTTTGTCCAGCAGTGGACGTCATTTGGCTGAAACGATTTGTGTGCGTTTGTGTGCTGTGCCCCTTAGTGTAATCATCATCATGAACCATCATTTCAGGACGTCCACTGCTGAACATAGGCCTCCCTCAATGATTCCATTTATCGCGAGAGTTTAGGTAGAGTTGAGGAAGTGTTTATAAAGAGATAAGGAGGAGTATTCATAATAAAGTGATCACAAACAACTCACAAAGTTAGGGAACAGCGACCGTTTCTCATCGAACTTGGCCTCGTTGACGCACCGTAGCAGGTACAGGCGTTCTACCCACGGCCAGATCATGTAATCCAGCATGCCTGGCTTGTTGCCGCCGAAGTAGTTCGTGCCTGGGGAAGAGAGAAATAAAAATTGTTTATTGTGTTATAAAATTATGTTATGTTTTATTGTTGTCTGACAAATTGTATGCTCTTTGAGCGGAACATAGTGATACTACCTAATGTAACATGTCACCATTTTACCTATGATTCACAATAAATGATTTTGTATTTGTATTTGTAAATTGTGAAATGTAGACCGACGATCTGGTAAAGGTCGCGAGAAGAATCTGGATGCGGGTAGCGCAGGACCGGTCGTTTTGGAAATCCTTGGGGGAAGTCTTTGTCCAGCAATGGACGTCATTTGGCGAACGAACGAGGCAAGTGTCATTGTATTAATCGCGCGCAATCAATCATTCGATTGCACAGACCGGTTTTGCGGGCGTCGAGACACTCTTTACGAATATTACACATTAACACAATATTACTTTACCATTACTACACACACACCTATACAAACAGTTTTATCTTTTTATTAGGATTCTTTTCATTAGTATTCTTAATAAACGTAGTCTTATCATCCTTACCGATTTCCCGCCTTTTGTATTTATCTGTGCACTAATATTACTATTATTTATGTATGTTTATCTAGACAATTTTATGCAGCTTACTATTTTATTTATTTTACCAATGGTCCGTGACCCTCACTTGGCATGGGACACACTGAAAACCAGCGCCGTGGCCTTCGTCACCGTGGGCCACGGCATATGCTGAGTGGGGTCCCGACCCCGTGCAGTGGGCATCTTGTTGGTGAATGGGTGGCACTGCTCAGTTTACTCTTGTTTTTATTTTTTCTTCTTCCATTATTATGTGCCACTGTCATGTCTATGTAATTGCCTGTATTTGTGTGATGTCCATTGTAATAAATGTATCTTTCTTTCTTTCTGTTGGGTGTAGGATGTCGTAGCCATGTCGTGGCTTATTCCACTATTCCCCGTTGACAATCTCCGTCAAAGGGGATTAGTGAAAGCCAATTGGAGTATAATGGAGAATAATGAACTAAAAAGTTCATTAATCCCCGTTACGTTCAAAATAAAATCCTAATATATCGGGGAATAAGCCGATGTCGGCGTTAAGGCGATTTAGCCCATCTAGACAAGTTACAAAATGTGACAGTTGTAATCCGAAATCGATTCGCTTAACTTACTTATTATTCTCGTTTGTTCTACAGTACACTAACAATTAAAAGGAAAAATACAAAAAACTTTTCAAGGGTGCATAAATTAACATACCTCTTAACGCCAGTTCCTTCTCGAATATGTCCAAAGTCTGCACGATCTGTTCGCTGCCGAAAGC
Source organism: Ostrinia nubilalis (assembly GCF_963855985.1). Classification (NCBI taxonomy): domain Eukaryota; kingdom Metazoa; phylum Arthropoda; class Insecta; order Lepidoptera; family Crambidae; genus Ostrinia; species Ostrinia nubilalis. The sequence continues at coordinate 834,504 of NC_087117.1, forward strand.
AAAGTTTGTGTCGAAGCACTCCAAGCTGCCTTTTATTAACTGGAACATTTAAAATAACGTTTTTTGCGTTTTGTTTCTGCAAGTTGCACTAAGACTTAGAAAAAAGCGCGGGAAAAACTAAGGCTGGGTTGGACCATTTTACTTTAACTTTGACAAAAAGTCTGTCAAACTATACAAAACCACCGGATCGTAATACTGACGGTCAAAGTTAGGTGGTGGCGTGGTGCAACTCAGCCTGAATAAAATTATAACTGTGGGGTAATCCTTGAAACTTTTGAAATTTTAACTTTTTAAATTACAATGGTAATTAATGCACGATAATTTACTTTGTTGCGCCATCATGACAAGTTCATGCGGGTAGATGTTAGATGTCAGCGCTATTTTATTTCTTTTCAGGTAATTTTTGCGTCTCTATCAGAGATAGCTGTATTAACTTAAAAACAAATGGACCTATTTTCAACCGACTTCAAAAAAGGAGGAGGTTCTCAATTCGACCCGTATGTTTTTTTTTTCTATGTTTGTTACGCGATAACTCCGCCAATTATGAACCGATTTGAACAAATCTTTTTTTGGCGTATAGGTAATACCTCAAGGGTGGTCCCATTTAAATTTAATAATAGAAAAAACAACCCCCAAGGGTGGAAAATTGGGGATGAACTTTTTTATACGCAATATCTCCGCCGATTATAAATCAATTTGAACGATTATTTTTTTGTTGAATAGGTATTATCAAAAGGGTGGTTTCATGCGAATTTGAAGAAAATATTTCATCCCCAAGGGTGTAAAATTGGGGATGAACTTTTTTATACGCAATATTTTTAATTTTTAGTTTTTTTTTTGTGTTCACGCATTTGAAGTCGGTTTTATTTTTTTAAAAAGTTAATGTGTGTAATAAATGTATCGGATTCATTAAGGCTAAAGCGCATTGGTAACGTCATAATGTATCCATTACCTATAGGTACAGTCAATATCAATGGGATTTTTTTAAATGATGTGCCCTAAAAAGTTTTAATACTTAGTTTATGTTTGGCGGACGCGGTTTGGGTCCCAACAGCTGATCCCTAGGGAAGGGTACTCGCTGAAAATCAGCGTCGGGACATTCACTTATGTCCCGAGTATCGCTGAGCGGGCGCCTTTTTGGCTCGGGATTTTTACTGGTCTGGCTGGATTATTTCACTGTTTTTTATTTTATTTTTTTTCTTCTTTATGTGCCTTTTTACACTTGTAATTGTCATTTTTTGTCCCGTGCCAAATAAAGATTTATTTATTTATTTATTTATAAAAGGGATTCCTAATTTAAGTAGACATCTTTTATACCCTCGCTATTTATTGCATCGGGAGGTACAGTCAGCGTCAAATCTTTATCAGCTTTTTGGCCACTGGGTGTCACGAACTATTTTAATGCTGACTGTACCTAATTCTTTTTTTAAAATTCTGATCAACGAGACTACCCATCCAATAAAAAAAAACAAGATATCCTTACCTCATTAAACCTCTCGATCAGTAATCGGTCCTGCGCCTTCACGTACGGATCCCTGGAATGGAGCGGGTTCCGCACGTATTTCTCGTCCAGGTAGTCGCAGATGACCACGCTCTCGAACAGGTATTTGTCGCCGTGGTCCGTGGGAATCTCGAGGACTGGGATTTTTACTGAAAATAATCAAAAAATATCTCTCACAAAATGTTCTAAAATATGCCGTAATAGTAGTACGATAGGGGACCGTAAGACTACGTCACTTGACACTAAGATAATAAGCTCCATGGCACAGTTCAGAAAAGTTGTGATAAAATTAGAACAATATTAATATTAACTTTAAGTATGGGAACGTGCGATGGAAGTAGGACCTTTAGATAGGTAGGTGATACTGGAGCCCGTAAAAGCGTTTTCAAAAGCCTACTTGCAAAAAAATTACAGATTTTTCTATTTGTACTTTGTGAGACTCATTTGGAGAGACTTCAAGATAGACAGGACAGAAGTTTGGTCAAAATAACCAGGCCAGGAGCACGTTTGTAAGTACCTAAGTACATATTGTTTAGTTTTAGCTTAATTTATGGGTCATAAAAATAAGTAACTAGGTAAAGTTTTTTTTTAAGTGCACGTTGTGGGCAAGTGCTAGGAGGAAGCAGCGCAAGAAATTCAGTAATTCTTTTTAGTATTTTTTTTATCTATTACAGCTAGTTCTCTATCACTTACATCTAGGGTTCTTGATCCTGAACCATTCCGGCAGCCGCAGAGGGTCCAGCCTGTAGACCTCGTATTTGACCTTCTTAGCTTCCAGGATCAGCAGCACCCGGTGACCGTAGGGATTCATATCTACATGGTATAACCTCAGCTTGTCGGACAGAGCTGGTGGTGGTAGTGCACCTGAAAATGGAGAAAATTAGGAGTCGTTATCATTTTAGCCACAGGACGACCACTGCTGGATATGTAATATGTAATTGGTAAATGATTTCCAAATTGGCAAGTTGGTAGTGACCTGCATCCAGCGCCTTCCTGCTGCCTTCATGATGTCGTCGGTCAACGTTGTGGGTGGCTCCCGTTATTAAAAATAATCATGATGAAAATAAGTGCCAAAAATTTGGACACAGGTAAAAACCCCAACAGTCGTTTCACGTCCACTGCTGGACAAAGGCCTCCCCCAAGGATTTCCAAAACAACTGGTTCGGCACGACCTGCATCCAGGCGCTTCCCGTGACATTCATTTTACGTAGAATCGAAACAATTAAAGAAGAACGATCATCTGTGACCCAGGCCCGACAGAAACGAAACATACCTCAGTTTTTTTGTCATGTGTCTTAATTAGTTAAATTAGGTATATATTTTTATAATCACCCTGTATAATCCGGCTGTATTTCCATGTCACCTAGATACATTCCATAGCAGCTGTAATAGACATTTAGGTAGATACATTTACCAATTTTGGTGATAAATAGGCATTTTGTATTAGTTTTTGTATAACGCCTGAACAAAAACAAAGGGTAATATTTTGGTGTTATACATAGATTTCGAATATAAAAAATATATAATTTAACTAATTAAGACATGACAAAAAACTGAGGTATGTCTCGTTTCTTTCGGGTCTGGGTTTTTTTTGTATGGGGCGTTACCGTTCTTCTTTCTTTCTTTCTATCCTACGCCTTGACGCAACGTCTACCGGGTCAGCTATTTGGAAATAAAAATACATAACTGACTCAACCAAACGTCACGAAAGGTCAATGCTCACCAGTAGGTAGGTATTGGCTTATCACATAATGATGTCATTGATAAATAATTCTGTCACGAAGTTAAATGACGATACAATGGCTCTCTTGAGGATTTATTTAACTGTACGCCTTAACAGGTTTTCCAGTAGCATAAGACATTCACTATGACTTTAATGCTCGGTTTTATTCAGAGGTTCCGGGTTCGATTCTCATACCACACATTGCACATTGGTGGCTGTATTGTACCACCATAGTGTCAACCTAATTTGATAATTAATTTAAAAAATAATATTTTTATGCTAGGTGGTATCAAATAAACCTGTCTCTTTCTTTCAAATTGCCTCAAAACCTTAATTCAGTTTTTTATCAGCAGCAGCTTTACGCTGCTAGGTTTTATCTGGCATTTAGGAAGTAGGACAAACGTTGAAAGCATCTACTAAATCAATAACGCCCGTATTCACAAACGATGATGGCAAAAGTTGCAAATCGAACGCACAGCGTTGAATAGAGCTCGGTGATTGGTTCGTGTGTGACCTTATGCGTCCACGCGCACTGTGAGACCTCATAGTAATATTTGTGAATACGGTAGTCGGTAACTCTTGCTCATAGCTGGGCATTAACTCGTTAATCCGTTAATCGTTAATTAACGAAGTTAACATTTCTATTAACGGTTTAACTTTTAAGTTAACTTTAAAAAATGTTAACGGACTCGTTAACTTCCGTTAAATTATCCTAAGTCCGTTAATCGTTAATCCAGTACCTACTATTCACCAAAAAGATACAGCAGGCACGCTGAACAACGCGTTCTGACAAGTACGTTCGGACTTCCAGAACTTCCAGCAGAACCCAAAACAACAGTTTTTGTAACCATAACGAAACGATATAAAAATGCTGTTTTTTTATTTATTTACAAGCTTTATATTGACTTCACTTGTTAGTATGTGTGGGACAAATCTTGCAACTGAATTTAAGACCAGTTGTAGAAACCAGTACGATGAAAATGCAATGTTATGGTACCATTAAGCTGGTCTGATGATGGAGTCAGGAGGTGGCCATAGGAACTCCTAAATGAAACGGCGAATTTGGGTTCGTTGGATTTGTCTTTTCGAGCACTTTAATACTAGATGATGTCTAGGTAGGGTTGCCAGGTGTCCGGCTTTAGCCATGTTTGGCTTTTTACGGTCTTGTCCGGCCAAATATTGCCTTGTCCGGCCTGTCCGGCTTTTGTTAGGCCTTTTATTTGGCTGCCGCGCCAGGCAAAAGTCGAGCCACAGAAATATGGAGCGCACGCATCAGGATGGTTGGGCAACCGATGATGATAATACTCACTTAGGGTGAAATGTCCGGCCAAATGAAGCACAAAGTCCGGCTTTTGTGTCTTTGGACCTGGCAACCCTATGTCCAGGGTCCTGATTATGGAGTCAGGAGGTGGCCATAGGAATTCCTAAACGAAACGGTGGAAACTTATCGACTTTGGATTTGTTGGATTTGTCTTTTCGACCACTTTAGTGCTAAATTGTATTGTAATTAAACCAAGGCTCTGAGATTGAGATACTATAGAGTCTACGGCGTTCATGCATCATTTTATAAAAGCTGAAAGTTTGTCAGCGTATGCTCCCAATATAGGTTAGAATGTTGGTGGATTATGAAGTTTGGGTCATCGTTGCTTTGGCAGCTATCCTAAAAAAACTGTCTGGCAAGGAGTTGGAACTGTCAAAACTGTGTGGCTGATGTCGAAACAACTTCTAATCATTGCCCAAATATTATACATAAAAATCAGATTTTATGGTATAACGTGAATATACTTACAGAAATAGCCACCGTAAAAGTTAGGCTTACGTTATACTGATTTTTATATAAAATATTAGGGCAATAGAAGTAGTTTCCTCATCAGTCAGACAGTTTTGACAGTTCCAACTCCTTGCCAGACAGTTTTTTTAGGATAGCTGCTAAAGCCACGATGACCCAAACTTCATGATTCACCAACATTCTATCCTATATTGGGAGCATACGCTGACAAACTTTCAGCTTGTATAAAATGACGTAGGTCTGGCGTTCACTAGCTCGGCCGAGCTACTACTAAAAAGTGTAAAATAAAATTATAATAATAAAATACTTTTTTAAAAACAAGCTTTTATTCTGAAATGCAGTTGTTACTAAAACGAAAAAAATAATTGTATGCTAAGTTCAAATAATATCGAAAGCTTGTAGCGCAAACATAAAAGAGGAATAAATTCCGTGAGCGATACAAGCTTTCGAAATTATTTGAACCTTGCATAGGTACAATTACTTTTTTCGTTTTATTATCAAGTGTTAACGGATTAACGATTAACGTTAACTTGCGTTAAGTCTTGCTAAATGTAACGTTTTAACGTTTAACGAAGTTAACTTTTTTATTAACGGTTTAACGATTAACGAAGTTAACTATTTGATTAACGGTGCCCAGCTATGCTCTTGCTTTTAAGCAGGTAATAAAACAGATGTTGACAATGTCACATCTGGAGTAGGTATAATAACATGTTATTCTGTTGTTTGTTACAATTGCTATGTTGCAACAAAAATCTATTTATAGTATGACATATGTTTTGTAGTTCTGTAGGCTGCAGGTAGGTACATTAAACTCAATCGTCATGCAATACTCCAGCCAGACGGGCGATTACGAAAACGTAAACAAACTACGCCGCCGCTACGCCACCATTTTCGTTTCGGGTCAAGGATGCGACAACATTTATATTGCAACATACAACGCTGGTTTTATAAGCGCATCATGTTCATATTGCACTTCAGAAGCAGTGTTGTAATGCAATAACTAAACGCTTCAAAATTTGGCGCGGTTGACCTTAATTCATGAACCTACGCTACCGGTGGATGTTTAATTTCGAGATTTAGGCCAAATTGATTGTTAGAATAATATTTTCGTATTTTTTATCTACACTACTCAGCACTTCTGTCTGTATGAATGATGAAAATAGATAGTCCTATATAAATAAAACCATTGCTCATCTACTCCATAAAAATTATGATGATAATGATATTTTGAAAGCATAGGTCAAAGAATTAAAATCAATGTTTTTCGTGAACCCAATTAAAAAAAATGTTTTTATTTCAGATTTTTTTTGTGGCATAAATAATTGCTGCTTTCGAATCGGTCGATCATTAATTTATTTTGAAGGTATTTTAATATTTTTTAGAATCAATAATTTGAAATAACAAAACGTTTAAAATGACGTCATCGTAAACAGCTGTTCAATGTTTTTATTGAATTTTACATGACTTTCTAAAAAAGTAATTGATTATTTTTTTTTTTAAACTTGAAAACTGTTTGTTGTTTAACAACCAATTAAATAAAATGTTAAGAAAATAAAATTTTCACTAATAATTTTACAGCGGTGTGTGCGATCAATTAAAATCCCCGATAAAACTAACTTTTATTGAAAAAGCGTAGGTTTATTACCGACAACATTTTTATCACGCTAAAATCATAGCCGGATTAGAAACCGAATAGACAATTTTTTTGACGAAAATTGTCATTACTCAGCCGAGCAAAACAAAACATTTATTTATTAACTACTTACCGGCCGTCCTGTGTTCGTAGTAAGTCATGATTTTCTTTCCAAATGCACTAAATACCAAATATCACAGAGGCAGTGTTTATTCTGCTAAAACCAACGTAGAAATAGCTTAACGTCACTTTTAAAATTATTCTACGAGCGGCATGACATCATACCGAGCGACCCGATTACACGCAATGCTGCTGAATCAATACGACCAAAATACTCCGGGCTAGCACACGGCAGACGAAGCCTATTTGATTTGTTAGCATTATATCACAAGGTCACGATTTAACTATTCAGGTCATTACGTTTTTTTGGAAATACCCAATGATATTAAAGAACTATAGATATGTTACGTTCATAGAAATTACGATTTGAATCCGTGCCGAGCTATTCCAAATTGCACACATTGACAAATGTAACTGATAAGTGAAACAAAAGATACGAAATAGCACGCAAATGAAAGAGATAGCTATAGTTTTAACGATTCTGCACTAACTAATCTATGTCCGCAGCGCACGCATCCTTATCGCTCTAACGTCAAAACAAGATCGCTTTCTCTTTCTTAACTTGAACATGGCGCATGGCGTCTTGATTGTTTGCATAAATAATTGAAAATATAAATACTAAATAATTTTGCATAATCACATGTGGTAAGAGATCCCTTGTATTTTGTTTACTTTACGGCCGAATACTGAAACGCCATTTAAATATTTGACGGCTTCTCAAATAGTTAAGCAGCTCCTAAACTTACATTTCGCATACTCAAAACAATACCTGAGCAGTTCTCAATTTTTAAGCACCTCTCAAATTAAGTTGCACTCAAACGCCACTTAAATGAATTTTCGCATACTGAAACGCCATTCAACGCTAAGCATTACTCAAACAACTGTCAAATCGTCTTAAGCAGCTATTAAATTTGAGAGTGCTTGCGCGGTATCTTAAATCCTATTCTTATACCTAAATCGACCTAAATAGTGGTAAATAATGTGTGTCATCGTTATCATTTCTTTCGAGCCTCGAGGAAATACCTAGATCTAATCGCAGGAACGCAATAAGGCTGAACGCTATTGAAAAATATTATTATAATGACATGCAATTCCGAGCGAGGTTCCGCGTCTCTAAAGAAACGGTGTTGTTTCTGGATTCATAATTTGGAAGCTCTTTGAAACCCCTCACCAAATGCCATACAACCAGTGGACCAAATACTTATTATAACCCTACTGTTCTACGCAACGGGAAGTTATGAACGTGTACTAGGTGATATCTTCCACATCTAACAGCCAACTGTGCATCGTATAGTGCACGAAGTAACAACCAAAATAGCTGCTATGAAATCGCTTTACATAAACATGCCTATTTCTGAGGATTAAGGGGACATCGCATAGCAGCATTTTCAAGAGTTGTTGATTTGTCAATTTGATGCTCTGTCAGTCAACAATGATAAATGTCAATTGTGGTTACGTTTCGGTCCACGATCGCCACTTAATAGATTTCAACAATAAAAAGTATCACATTTAAAATTATTTTTTTAATTAAATAAAAATGCAAGCATTAATTTTTTTATATGATAAAACGAGATTTATATATAATAGAAACTAAAAATAAACTGTTCTATGTTAAGTTGATTGAGTATATTTCCATAAAAGACAATACATAACTAAACGATGCTGCGTGTAATGGATAAAAGACGTAAAGTTATCATTTGTGTAAATGAAAACATACTTTTTTTGGTAAATGTTGCCATTATGTAAACATTTGAGAGCTGCTTAGCTGATCACGGCTTCAAATCCGTTGAGTAGCGTTTGAGAATACCATTTAAAATTGAAGGATACTTAAATTTAGGAGCCCGTCAGCTGAGTGACAGATTTGAGTAGTGTTTCAGTATTCGGCCGTTAGAGTCATAATTGGTACACTTTCGAAACACACACGATGGCATTTTTTATTTATTTTGGTAAGAACAGGAACTTACGGTGTGGTACGCACGTGATTGCGCACGACGCAGGCCACACGAAGACTAAACACAAGACGTCCCAATTGGGACGTATTTGAGTATTCACAGCGCGAGCGCTTATAACATATCTGCTTTTGTTTTTATATAATATCATTGGAAATACCTATCTTCATTGGTAAAATAAATTAGAAAAACAACAACTTTATTTTATGTATGAATTGAAAATTATGTTTTAAAGTACGTTGAAGTACTAGAAACTAGAAGAATGTAAAGGGTTAATAAGAGATTAATGGATGAATAAAAAGTAAAGAAAACAAGACTTCTTAGTCTTGTTTTTTTTTAGTTATTATTATTTAAAAAATATTAATGTGAAAAAATAAGCATTAAAATGATGAAACAAAACGCAATCGTGTGTTGCCCTAACACACTTTTTGTACAGATTGAGTAACTTCTTTTAAGTTAAAACACATTTAGCTTGACATTATTAGTAATTTTTTGTCAGACTTAAGATTCAGAATGTTGATAATTATAATCTTTTTAAATAAGTTTTTTTATAGTTATTATTTCGTATCTTCTATCGAGGTAATATTAATGGACAATTTGTGGATTTATAAGATCACCGGATATTGAGTGCTTAGCTAAATTGTGTTCATATAATATTCATAACATTTCGTTCGTTCGTTTCAGCTAAATGACGTCTACTGTACTTTTCTGTGTACTATTTCGTGTACAGTATGTGGCAACATTATTAAAAACTGTCAAAAAACTACAAAAAAAGCTTGACAATTCTTGATCTGTCAGGTGTACAAAATTAATTACCTGTAAAAAATAATTAAAATAAGCAAAAGTAGTCTAAAACGATGCTTTACAATAACTTAATGTAGTGTAGTGCTATGTAGTGTTAAAAATAACGTCAATTAACCTAAAAGTAAGTGTATTTTGATAGTAAACAATGTGAGAGTTCTAACCAAACAAAGATTTGTGTTTTTTTTGTATTGTGAATTGTGAATGAAACCCATTGTGTCCGATGTACTGTTAGCTTATTACGTTATTTGAGAATTATTCTAAGGTCAAAATTACCAAATTAAGTTAGATCTGATGATGTTTTTTTGCAAGAAGTTTGAAATATCATTAAAAACATTAATGAATAGTTAGTTCCCCTCTATCTTCTATAGAAGGAACAGTATTTATTTATAGTTGACAATTAATTTACAACAATTAAAAACTATACACATAGTATAATATTTTTGTCATGGTTCTGAAGAAAAAAGATTTCAATGTTTATTTATTAGGAATAAATTTAACTAGTTAAAAACTTATTTAATTACTTCGACATTTTGTATTATTTATTTCAGAAATGTCCGAAACTACTGCAGGTGCAGAGACGAAAGAAGTCACGTGTGAGTCAAACGACCCGGGCGTGGAAGAGGTGGTGATAAAATGTGACGTCATTGAGATTTCGGACGATGACGAGGAACCAAAGCCCAAGAGGTTGGTAAAATTCAAAGTAAGAGAACAATTTAACTATCATAGTAGTAAGTTGGTTGTTGTCTCTATTGTTTTACACCCATATTTACAATAAACATTACTACCCCCACTAAGGTAAAAGCTATGTATAATATTAGAAAAAAGTAGTAGTATATTTGTTAAGCTAAAGTCCGGTCGCCGAACAGATAGAATTTCGTCCAATGACCCCAAGTTACCCATCCTTCACTCGCGTGCAATTAATAATAATAAAATCATATTTATTTCTCTCACATACAAAAACGAAATTACATTATTATATTGCCGTCACGCTTGCACGCTCACTGCGGCCGCGGCCGACAGCATTATAATTACGCGCGAGCGATAAGTATGGGTAGCTTGGGGTCATTGGACGATATCCTATCTGCTCGGCGACCGGACTTTAGCACCCATAATACGCATAATAGTTGCTTACTTTGGGGCTAGATGGCGCTATGTGAAATTGTCCAAAGATGTTTATTTAATTATAAAAGCCTCCCACCATTTTCTTCCTTTCTCTATTACTGGCTATGTGTGTCCAATTTTGTCCCTGCCTTGTTTGTCATGTCATCAGTCCATATTTTCTTCGGCTGTTCTACGTTTCTTATCTCTGTTAGTTGAACTGGGCAACCATTGCTGGGCAAAGGCCTCCCCTAAGGCCTCAGCCTCGAGTTTAGCGGGCAGCGGGGCGGGAGCGGCGGCGGCGCGGGAGCGGCAGGATCTTATGCGTAAAATAAAATAGACCGGTTCTCGAAAACAGCTGCGCGGGAGCGGGCAACGAGCGGGCAGCGGCGCGGGAGCGGGCAACGAGCGGGCAGCGCATTCCTTCTTTTGCCCACAATAAATCGAGCGTTAGGAATAAATCTGAATCGAAATAAAATTGTCGCCGTTGTTCAGACATTTCGTTTGCGAATAAAAACAAATATCTCGACAACACAACCCCGACCACAACACTTCGCCGCCGCTCCCGCCCCGCTGCCCGCTAAACTCGAGGCTGAGGCCTAAGGATTTCCACAACGACCGGTCCGACGCCGCCTGCATCCAGGCACCTCCCGCGACCTACACCTCAATAACTTTTCTGCCCCATCGGCCATCAATTCTGCGAGCTATGTGCCCCGCCTACTGCCACTTGATTCAATGTCGGTCACTTTGGTTAAAACTCATTTATTTCTGTAAGTAGGCTTTAAAAAAGCACTTTTACATGTCCCGGTATTAAGGGTCCCAGGGTTCTCCTACGGATCTCATTTCTGATTGGATCACGCAGGGAAACTCCGCCCTTGTTATATAACATATCTTTATCCACAGGCGTCGCAGAAAGAAACCCCCATCCGACCAGCGGCACCCGTGCGAAGTCTGCGAGAAAACCTTCCAAACAGGTTACGAGCTGAAGAAACACGCTCGCACGCACACAGGCGAGCGTCCGTATATGTGCACTACTTGCGGCAAGACTTATACACAGCTTGGGCACCTTAGTATACACCAGCTCGCGCATAAAGGTTCGTATTGCCATAGCTATAAGGCTCAATGTTGAACTGATTAAAATAAGATCGTAACCACGGGACACTTAGGCGACTAGTGGACACTATAAAGCAGTCAGGGGACACTATAAAGCGATTAGGGGACGCTATAAAGCGACTAGAGGACACTTAAGCGACTAGGGGACACTATTAAGTGATCAGGGGACACTATTAAGTGACCAGGTGACACTATAGAGCGACCAGAGGACACTTAAGCGACCAGGGGATTCTTAAGCGACTAGGGGATACTATACAGCGACCAGAGGACACTTAAGCTGCCAGTGGACACTTAAGCGACCAGGGGACACTAAATCGACCAGGGCACGCTAAAGCGACCAGGGGACACTTTAAAGCGGCGAAGGGGAAACTATAAAATGACCAGGGGACACTTAACTAACCAGGGGATACTATACAGCGACTAGGGGACAACAGCTATCATATAAAGGTCCGTATTCCCATGGCCATAAGGCTCAGAGCTGAAGAAACATGCTCGCACGCACACAGGCGAGCGTCCGTATATGTGCACTACTTGCGGCAAGACTTACACACAGTTGGGGCACTTGAGCATACACCAGTTAGCGCATAAAGGTTCGTATTACCAAAGCCATAAGGCGCAAAGCTGAAAATAAGGTAAAATTTTCCAGGGGACATTAGGACAAGAGATCAGGGGACACTATTAAGCGACTAGGGGACACTAGGGATGACCAGGGAAATCTAAAAGATCATGGGACAACTAGGAGACGATCAGGGAACACTAAGAGATCAGGGGACACTAGGAGAAGAGATCAGGGGACACTATAAGCGACCAGAGGACACTAAGAAACGACCGAGGGGACAATAGGAGACGACTAGGGGAATCTAAAAGATTATGGAACAACTAGAACACGTCTAGGGGACACTAAGAGATCAGGGGACACACAAGAGACCAGCTACCATATAAAGGTTCGTACTCCTTTAGCCATATGGGCCAGAAAGCTACCGTAGTTTCGATAGAGTAGCATAGGACTTCCTGGGGACGACATCCTCCGTTCATTCGTTTGTTTCAGCCAAATGACGTCCACTGCTGGACAAAGACCTCCCCCAAGGACTTCCACAACGACCGGTCCTGCGCCGCCCGCATCCAGTTAACTCCCGAGACCCTTCTAGATCGTCAGTCCACCTAGTCTGTGGCGTTAGGCACTACGTCTTTTGACCCGTGGTCGCCACTCGAGTAATTTTCTCCCCCAGCTCTACGAGCATTGATGATGATTGTTATCGTTGGCAGAAAATAAAAGACTGTGTTGATGAACAGAGGTTTCCTGTATTTCCATTAAAGTACTTAGTTGAAAATTCACACATCGTACATAGCAGTGAAAAGCAATGAGCATAGCAATGGCCGGTCCTGTCATAGACCAAAGACCCAATTAGATTTGTAATCTATGACAGAACGCTGTTGTACTCTATAACTCACTTGATAATGCTACGGGTATAACAGTCTTCCCCCAACAACATTTATTTCTGTTACAAAAATGCTAAGCTTTTATTTCAAGAACTAATAACTGTATCTAATCTAATATTATGCATTAAATAACAAAACTTAGTATAGTACTTTCTTACTCTATTATAGGTTTAATTTAACAACTTTTCTTTTTATTCTAGTACTTCTTCGTAAAGGGACCGCTTCACTCTCTGTGTTATTTCTACCCTCATCATTAAGTAACGGTATCTGAGATTCATCTCTTCCTCCCAGAACAGAAGGTTGAGCAATACAATTATCACTGTGATCATCGCTAGTATTATCAAAATTTTGATTGTTTGCTTCAACATTAGCAGAATTATTATTAGTACTCTATACTTTATCATTGGTTGCTTCAACCCTCTCTTCTGAGTTACAATCGGTTGGCTTATATATAAAACTACTGCTAGGGCAATTATCATTAGAAATATAGTCATAGTCATTTATTGGTCTAAATTGCTGTTTTGGTATCTGACTGCCGACTCCCCTTATCTGATTTATGTGTCTACGCCATCTCTCCCCAGAATCTAGTTCAACTGTATAGTGTAATGAGCCTAATTTGTTCAAAATAGTACCAAATTTCCATTTTTCCCGATCACTGTAATTTCTAGATATAACTCGGTCCCCTACCTGTAATTTTCTTAACACATTGTGATTATTTTGTCCATTATTGACGTTAGGTTTGGGTAACAATAATGACAACCGTGACCGGACTTTGTAGGAAAAAAGTAAATCAGCTGGAGATTTTTTTGTAGTAGTATGAGGGGTAATTCTGTACTGATGTAAAAAATGATTTAGTTTTTCATGAATATTATTGTTGTTAGCTTTTAACGATCTTAACTTGTTTTTTAATATTTGAACATGTCGCTCTGCTTGCCCGTTTGTGGCTGGGTTATAAGGGGCCGATCTCTTATGAAATATTCCTCGCTGTTTTAAAAACGCAGCAAATTTTGGGTTTACGAATTGAGTTCCATTATCACTAACTAGAACTTTAGGATAACCAAATCTAGAAAATATTTCATCTAAAGTTTTTATCGTGCTATCTGTATCGATTTTGTTAATTATGTAAATTTCTGGCCATTTCGAATAAGCATCAATTAATAAAAGGAAATATTTACCTAAAAATTTACCTGCAAAGTCAATATGAACTCGCTCAAATGGTTCTGAGGGATATTCCCAGTGGTGTTTCTCTACTTGTTTTGGGTTATTTTTTTGTTTGCAACAAGCTATACAGTTATCTACCATTAATTTAATATCATTATCTATCTCTGGCCACCAGCAAAAACTTCGAGCGAGGAGTATCATTTTGTTAATACCGAAATGGCCACTGTGTAAATCATGTAAAACTCTGCAACGGGGCGTCTAAGCTAGCTCAGTCTGACACCCCGCTGTTTAGTACTGAGTCCCAGTTCGCCTTCTGCGATGAGGGATGTGTACCTATCCAGGATGCCTACAGGGATATTTGACCAAGGGAACGCACAATCAATAACACAATGGCACTTATAATTCAGGTTCCACAATAGTTTACTTATTCTAGTTTCACTGACTCTAAATTACTATTATTTAAATAATGAACAAGTTATTCCACAATTGCAAATCTACTATGACGAGAGGGATAGCGACGCGCCCGGTTCGCGTCCCGAGACTAGTTTACGTATCCGCGAGAGGGGCGGCGCCCTGTGCGAGGTTTAGCGAGTGTTAGTTTGGATACTTATAAACTAGGGGGGTAGGACGGTTCGCTCCCAAATCGGTAACCGAGGTCAACGAAGTGGGGATTCGTGCACCGAAGGTAAAAGGCTTGGGACCTACGTGGCGAGTGGGGAGGAATTACAGGAAGGGTGGCAGCGGGATTGCTACCGCAGGTCGGGATTGAGTAAAGCATGCACTCGGTAGGGATTTGGATGTGAATACAGGCAGCGATGGTTCGCTCGTGTCGCGGAAACCGCGCGAGCAGAAAGTCCTATCGAGCCAGGTTAGTGGGAACAGTGAGGGTAGCTATTCGCTAGGGACTCTTGCGCAATTAACCGTAGACGCGCGCGCGATCGTCTGGCTGTTGCGATGGCTCCCGAGCGAATGCTAGGCGCCCGCGGTCGCCGCCGTCTCTTATATTAACTCGGTCCGTGCGGCGTGCGGCCGCGCAGCCGTAGGGTTGTCAAAATCTCCGCGCTCGGTGCTAGGGCTGTCGATGCGTCGCAGGGCGCGTCACATCCTCCCTTGTTTTGGAGATTTTTACCTGGAAAAATCACAAGTCTGGTACATAAAGGTTCTTTAAGAACAACTAAAAGTCATGTTAATTATAAGTTATTTTTGGGTAACTTCATGGCGAGTAAAAATTAAAATGTAAAACATGACTGAACTTATATTTAATCGTTAGCCCAATAATAACTCTTCCTTTAAAACATGACGGAACATTACTTATTTACTTATAATAATATTTTATTAGCTAACTTGGTCTTGAAACAATGTTATTGAGATACCCTTAACTTTTTTCTTACAATGAACTAATTAAACGCTAATATAAGCTAACTTAGTTTTGAAACAATGTTGTTAAGATAGGTAGGACCTTTGACCTTTTGTTTACAATTAACCCGTTAAACGCTAATTTTAGCTAATTTAGTTTTGAAACAATGTTAGTAAGATACCTTTAATTTTTTTTTTTTGCTTACAATGAACTAATTGAACGCTAATTTTAGCTAACTTAGTTTTGAAACAATTTTATTAAGATACCTTTGACCTTTTGTTTACAATTAACTAATGAGCTAATTAAACGAGTTGTTTAATTTGTTATTACGAGTATTCCTACTTGAAATATTTCTTTAATACAATAATAGTATTCATGGCACTTGTTATTAATATTTCTAGTTTACTAGTTTTATTATTTAAATTACTATACTCAGAATAGTCGTCTGATTAATGTTAATAATTTCTATAATTATTAAAAGTTATACAAGACAATGGCAGTTAAGGGGTTAAGTTTTAACTACAACAATATTATTTCATAATGGAATGCAGCCTGACGCGGCGCGCAAACATTAGGCAGGTAAAATCTAGTTATGAGTCATCTAGTAAGCGAGCGCTGTTGATCGCCCGTGGCGAATAGAAAAATACATGTTTCTCTGATAATATGCAAATGAGCTCGCTCGGTGAATCGTTCTTACAATGTTTGTTTACTATTTAAAAGTTATCGAGAAACTGGTAGTACTATTGACGCGTAGCAAACCGGTTTGTTATTTATGTGAGTTTAGGTTGCGAGTTACGAGTAAATAACAATGCGATTTGCGTCAATAGTTATTTAACGAGATTAAATAGAACAATGAACTATTTAAATTATACAGGGCTACTATGTAATGTTAATTAATAGTTATAGGTTATTGATATATGATATTTAACGAGATTAAATTCAAGAACTGAATGATCTAGATTATACAGGGTTGCTATGTAATGTTACTTAATACTTTTACATTATTGACTTGTTTTTAATATTGATGAATTTACTTTAACGAGAATTGACTAGATAATTACTATGTATTTGTATCTATCTATTAGAAACCTAACTTAGGTATTAAAGTTAAGCTACGAGTAAATAACGTTACTGGCCTTGTTCAGCTGGTTCTGGATTTGGCCGCGCCTCTTCTTTCTCCCCGGCCGCCTCCTGGTCTGGTCCTCAGCTCGGGTCGGCTCCTCTCCAGGGCCGGACTCGCGCCAGTCCAGGTCTTGTGGGTAGTCGACGGTGTCGACATCGAGGATTTCAGTCCAGTCTGTGGACCGGTTTGATGATATGGGTAGTGGTCTACTCGGGTTTGTAGACACTACGCTCCAGGTTTTGCGTGCGTTGTTGACTTGGCAAGTTTTGCAGTTCTTGACATACGTTGACACATCTCTGTACATACCGGGCCAATAATATCTCTGTGATATTTTGTTCAGTGTTTTTGCTGTTCCTAGATGGCCTGCGATTGGTGTATCGTGGTTTTCTTTGAGAATCTGGTCTTTTTCTTTGTTGTTTATGCATAATTTCCAGTCTGGTGATGTTTCTGTTCTTGGTCCGTATGCGTGATTTGTTATTTTCCTGTATAAACTATTATTTGACATTTTATAATCTTTGTTTCCGTTTTTCTGTAGTTCTTGAATTTTCTTTTGGATCCAGTCTTTTTGTTTTTCTTGTGTTAAGCGTGTTACGTGTTTATTTATTACTTCTTGATTTTTAGGGTTCCGTGAATAGTATTTTTTCTTGATTGGTTTTTCGTGTGCGAGTTCAAGTTCGTGTACGAGTTTGATTTTGTGTTTTTTCTTGCTTGTCGGTATTTCAGCCATTTCGTATGTAGGTACGATGTTGGCTTCTGTAGTTTTTCTTGACGTTGTTCCCACTTGTTCCCCTTGCTTGGTACTATCTTTAGGCCATTCTATTTTGGCTCCTATTCTGTTCAATATGTCCATGCCGATCAGTATAGTCGTGATTTGTGGATGATATAACACTTGGTGGTTAATTGTTTTTCCTTTTATATTTATTTGCAAGTCTAGTGCTTCTTTAATTCGAGTTGTGTGCCCATCTGTCATGCTAGCTGTTATGCTTACTGTTTTCGGTTTCAGATTTCTTTTCACGAATTTATTGTACGCTTGGTCGTTGATGTATGATCTTGTGGCGCCGGTGTCTACGAGTGCTTGATATTTTTCGCCTAGTATCGATACATCTACGAATGGACGGTTATCTTTGAGTTGCGGACTTGTGTTCATTGTCATGGACTGTGTGTACTCATTTGTTTTCTTACAACACTGTTTACTCATTTTGCCGATCTTGCCACAACCGTTACAAAATAGTACCTTTTTGCTTCTGCAATCTTTCATTGAGTGTCCTTGTTTTCCACAGCTCCAGCAGCAAGTATTTGTGTTGTAATTGTGTATGTATGATGCCGTCTCCTTGTGTTCTTGATTTATGCTTGTTTCGTGGTGATCATTTCGTGGTTTTCTTTCTGTGAAGCTAGTTTGACGTTCTGCTGTGACGTTCTCGTAGTCGTTTGCCAGTTGTATCAATTTGCTTATCGAGTCGACTTCTGATTTCTTGATATAAAACTTGTATTTTGTGTTCATGTTTTCGTAGATTCTATTTAGTTCTTCTTCTTTTGACATTTTTGCGTATCTGCGCATGAGTGTTTGAATTTCAATCAGGTAGTCTGTGAATTTTTGGCGGTAATGTTGCCTATAGTTCACTATTTTAGCTAACAGGTCACTGTCACGGCTCACAAATGTCAACGTGAAGAGTTCTATGAATTCGTTCCATGTAGTGAACGAGTTTTTATTATTTCTATACCACAGTACAGCTTTACCTTTCAGGAATCTGGGGAGCACTTTGAGCACTTTATCTGGCTTGACCTCGCCCGACGATATTAGTTCGTCCAGTTGCTCTAAAAACTCCACTGGGTCGTTGCATGTGTCAAAACTTATGTTCCATCTTGCCGTTATGTTTTCAGTCTGATCTATGGTGTACGACATGTTTGGTTCTTGGTGCATCTCTGTGTCTTCGAAATCGGTTTCTGACTCACTGTCTTCGGCGGACTTACTGGCGGACTGGATTGGTTGACGTGATTGCTTGGTTCTGAGTACTTCTGTGAGGTTCTGTCTCAGTTCTTGTACGGTTCTGTTCTCCGTTTTTATGTTTCTTCTTTTGCACTCGTTCTCAAGTTCTGTCTTCTTGAGTTTGTATATCCAAGATGTCGGTTCTGACATGTGTGTTTATCAATTTGGTCGGGTGCGAAGTTTTGCGTTCCTTTTGGTCTTTCGCTTCTCTAGCGATCTGGTGATCCTTGTAGGTTCCGTGGGTTATTTAGTTGGGCGCCATTGCAACGGGGCGTCTAAGCTAGCTCAGTCTGACACCCCGCTGTTTAGTACTGAGTCCCAGTTCGCCTTCTGCGATGAGGGATGTGTACCTATCCAGGATGCCTACAGGGATATTTGACCAAGGGAACGCACAATCAATAACACAATGGCACTTATAATTCAGGTTCCACAATAGTTTACTTATTCTAGTTTCACTGACTCTAAATTACTATTATTTAAATAATGAACAAGTTATTCCACAATTGCAAATCTACTATGACGAGAGGGATAGCGACGCGCCCGGTTCGCGTCCCGAGACTAGTTTACGTATCCGCGAGAGGGGCGGCGCCCTGTGCGAGGTTTAGCGAGTGTTAGTTTGGATACTTATAAACTAGGGGGGTAGGACGGTTCGCTCCCAAATCGGTAACCGAGGTCAACGAAGTGGGGATTCGTGCACCGAAGGTAAAAGGCTTGGGACCTACGTGGCGAGTGGGGAGGAATTACAGGAAGGGTGGCAGCGGGATTGCTACCGCAGGTCGGGATTGAGTAAAGCATGCACTCGGTAGGGATTTGGATGTGAATACAGGCAGCGATGGTTCGCTCGTGTCGCGGAAACCGCGCGAGCAGAAAGTCCTATCGAGCCAGGTTAGTGGGAACAGTGAGGGTAGCTATTCGCTAGGGACTCTTGCGCAATTAACCGTAGACGCGCGCGCGATCGTCTGGCTGTTGCGATGGCTCCCGAGCGAATGCTAGGCGCCCGCGGTCGCCGCCGTCTCTTATATTAACTCGGTCCGTGCGGCGTGCGGCCGCGCAGCCGTAGGGTTGTCAAAATCTCCGCGCTCGGTGCTAGGGCTGTCGATGCGTCGCAGGGCGCGTCACAACTCTCTTCCTTAAATTCACTGGTATTACTACTCTTTGGCCCCTCATAATACATCCGCTTTGAACAGAAAATTCACTTTGGTCAATGTTAAATCTGTCTTTAGGAGATAGTTTTTTACCTAATAATAAATTTTCCAATAGTATTTTTAATTGCACATCATTACAAGTTTCAGCAGATAATTCTTGTACTGTTATTGGTAGGGTTGTGATCTGATTTATTTCAATAATATCAGATTCTTCACATAAGTTTGTTTCTTTCATTTGAATTGGTAAACGTGACAACCCATCAGCATTACTATTTTCTTTAGAAGATTTATATTTTATCTCATAGTTAAAAGTTTGTAAAAATATGGCATAATGTTGCATTCGAGTAGCCGACATGTGTGGTAATGGTTTGTTTGGAGCAAAAATTTGAACTAATGGCTTATTGTCTGACAGCAAAGTGAATTTTCTGCCATATAAATATTGAAAAAATTTCTTGACTCCAAATATTATAGCATATGCTTCCTTATCAATTTGAGACCATTTTCTTTGTGTTTTACTTAATGTTTGTGATGCCATTTGTATTGGTCTTTCAGTACCATCTGGCATGACATGTGATATAACTGCACCTACTCCTATTGGCGAAGCATCAGTTGCCAAAATAATTGGTAATTTTGTAGAATAGTGTACAAGAAAAGTGTCAGATTGCATTTCCTTTTTTATTTTTTTAAAAGCTATGTCACAGTCAATCGTCCACTCCCATTTTGTTTCAAGTCTGAGTAGTTTATGTAGTGGTTCAAGTGTTGTGGCTAGGTTCCCTAAAAATCGCCCATAATAATTTACTAACCCTAAAAACGATTTTAGTTCTGTAATGTTTTTGGGTGGTGGGGCTTTTTGTATAGCATCTATCTTAGAGGGTAACTTATGTATCCCTAGTTTACTTATTTTGTAACCGCAATATTCTATTTCTTTTTGTAAAAAGCTTGATTTAGTTAAATTAATCTTTAATCCATATTCTGCAAGTCTAGAAAACACTAATTCTAATCTCTCTAAATGAACTTTGTCATTTTCCGCAGTAATTTGAATGTCATCGATGAATACAGCTATCCCTGGTATACCTTTTAATATGTTTTCTATTTTCCTTTGCCATTTTGCAGGTGCACAGTTTAAACCATACATTAAGCGTGTACATTTATAAAGTCCTTTATGTGTGTTAAGAGTGAGATATTTTTGATCCTGTTCCCGGACTTTCCATTGTAGGTACGCACATTTTAAGTCAATTTTGGAGAATTTTTCCCCACCAGCAAGTCCCGAAAACAATTCCTCTGTAGTAGGCAGAGGGTGTTCATCAACTATTATTTGAGAATTTAAACTGACCTTAAAATCACCACAAATGCGAACCTCGCCATTTGGTTTTGGTACTGCAACAATAGGTGTGGCAAACTCACTATAATCAACCTTTAATAAAATACCTTGTCTTTCTAATCTATCTAGCTCTCTCCCTACTTTGTCTCGCAAGGCAAAAGGTACAGGCCTTGCTCTAAAAAATGTTGGCTTTGCTCCTTCTTTTAATTGAATTGACACAGGTTCTCCTTTTATTTCACCCAAACAAGAGTCATCAAATAATATGCTATATTTCTTTAATAAGCTGCCTAGCGCATGGTTGTTAGAGTCATTACTAAAATTTACTGAGTTTACCTTTAAGATATCAGTTATTCTACCTTGGAAAAAATGACGTAGCCACTGACGACCAAACAAAGGGGTGTTGTTGTCCACATCAGATACCACGAACAGCTTCAGGTTTCTCTGCTTTTCATTTTGTATCTCCACCTCTACGGTAGCAACTCCTACAACATGTAATAAATTATTAGAATAAGAACGCAACCTTATTTTTGTTTTTTCCAATTTAAGAAAAGGGAATTTTCTAAGAAACTCATTGTGTTCTATAATTGATACTGCAGCTCCACTGTCTAATTCCATATTAGTAGGTATTCCATTTATTTTTGTTTTAATCATGATTTTGTCAGAATCCACTTTATTAATACACTGTACCTGGTATTCTTCTAGTTCCTCTACTGCATTGCACTCTTTTGTCTCTCTTCTCAGACTCTCAGTTTTAAACACGATCTCTTCAAATGTCCTTTCTTCTTGCAATAACTGCATTCCGCATCTAAATGTCGGCATTTATTTGCAAAGTGTGGCCCTCCACACCGATAGCAGACTAATGACTTACTTGTAGTAATCCTTGTGACTTTGTTTATTGTGTTAGAGTTTTCAGAGATTTTACGTGTTTCAGCCCCCACTGCAATTTGAAGTGCTGTCTCAAGGGTTAATTCCTTCACTTCAAGCAATTTTCCCTGCACACGTTTGTCTGCAATTCCGCAGGTAAACTGATTTCGCAATGCTGTTGTGAGGAATGGTCCGAATCCACATGTGGCCGCCATCTTACGTAAAGCTGCCAGGTATTCACGAGCCGATTCGCCTTCCTGTTGCTGTCTGTGGTGGAATGTATAATATTCTGCAATTTCCAGGGGTTGAGGGTCAAAGTGATCCAGCAGTATCTTCTTAAGATTACTATACGTTTGTGTCCTTGGCTCCGCCGGTGACAACAAGTCGCACAACGTGTCATGTACCTCAGTACCAATATAGTGCAGAAAATAGGCCACTTTGATGTCTTCATCCTGAATTCCAAATATTGTATATGCTCCCTCTAACCTGTCCAACCACCTGCTGAATCTGGTTTGTTTCCCTTCATAAAATTCTATGAAATTAGGTGGTACGTGCGGACGATCTTGTGGGTTATCTTTTTGGTTACCTTTTGATTTACTTTCTGCCATCCTCGTCGCCAGTTGTTATCGTTGGCAGAAAATAAAAGACTGTGTTGATGAACAGAGGTTTCCTGTATTTCCATTAAAGTACTTAGTTGAAAATTCACACATCGTACATAGCAGTGAAAAGCAATGAGCATAGCAATGGCCGGTCCTGTCATAGACCAAAGACCCAATTAGATTTGTAATCTATGACAGAACGCTGTTGTACTCTATAACTCACTTGATAATGCTACGGATATAACAATGATTATAAAAACATGTCGCCATTTGTTGCAGGTATAAAAAACTTCAACTGCGTTGAATGCGGATCATCGTTCTATAGAAAAGCAGACCTAGACCGCCATGAAAAGGCCCATAAGGGCATCAAACCGCACACCTGCGAGATTTGCTCGAAAAGTTTCACGCAGAAGAACAATTTGGTTATGCATGTGAAAATGCACATAGGAGACCGTAGGTACGAATGTGAAGTATGCAAAAAACGTTTTATGACGCGAAGCAAGCTAGTATTGCATTCTAAAAGACATGAGAAGGACAAAAAAGCGAAGACCGAGATGATAGGGCATTTGATCGATTGAGATTTTGTGCGTAGTGTCACATTTGTTTATTATTTCAAAAAGGAATCTAGCTAAAGTCCGGTCGCCGAGCAGATAGAGTTTCGTACAATGACCCCGAGCTACCCATCCTTATTACTCGCGCGGTGTTGTATAGCTGTCGCGCTCGCACATTCACTACGGACGCCCGTCGCACAGTCGCGATAGCAATAAAATTACGCGCGAGCGATAAGGGGTCATTGCACGAAATTCTATCTACTCGGCGACCGGAATTTTACCATGTTACAACTCGATCGAGCTAACTAGTTGGAATTTTCCTACACAATGTATATTGTAAATGAAATGAATAAATGCGTTCGTTCGTTTCAGCCAAATGTATATTGTAAATGGAATTAATCAATGAATGAATGAAATTAATGAACGAACGAACGACTCCCCCTCCTCCTTAACCGCACAAGAGATCGTCAATATGACGTCACGGCTGCTAGGTACGCAGTTAACTGGACCGGGTTGTACTTAAGTCTGTCGCCATAACAACAATGTTAACAGCATTGTTGTGTCAGCAGTTGGAGGTAAGATAGCCAGTTCCTCCGTGGTTGAGGATTCCGGGTGAAGCTCGCTTCCACCTTCGGCCTGATCATCACTTACCATCAGGTGAGATACAGGCCAAGAGCTTCCTCGTTGTGATTTTTTTTAAATCTCACCTGAAATGATCGTCTATAGATCGTTTCATCCACTCGGACGCGCCCCACCATTCTTCCGCTAATGTTTGAGTGTTATCGGTACACGCTAAATCATCCATGAGTGCACACGCACACTACAATAATGCCTTACGGATTGCTCGCACCAAACATTGGTGGGGCGCGTCTTTGTGGATGAAACAATCTATATGGACTATGGATGCAAGCGTCACCCGGAATCCTCAACCACAGAGGAACTGGCTATCTTACCTCCAACTGCCGGAACACAACAATGCTGTTAACATTGTTATGGCGACAGACTTAAGTAAGATGGTGGTAGCTAGCCAGGCGGACTTAGAACAAGCCCTAAATAAAATATGTTTTTTTTTATTTTTTAACCCGGAAAGGGATCGTAACCGTATCAACTCGAGGCGGTCAGTATTCTTTGTATGAAACTCCATACTGCAACGCACACTTATCGGGACCGTAACGTAAACGCCTCGCCTCGCGGTTGACAGTGCGCGAAAGGCGATACGTTGTTGATCCCTTTCCGAGTTGATAAGTCTGCTATGACCTTTGTATACTCTATTTAAAAATTATAGAAAGTAAACTGTTTTTTAACGCCATGGTTGATTGACAGAGAAGGCGTGTGCATTAAGTCCGCCAGTTGTACTTCTGTGCAATAATATATAAAATAAAATTATAAGCAATAAATTTTACTAATAGAAAACTGTGTTTGCAAAGGTAGATAATTTTTTAGAACGCAATTCTTGCCAGATTTAAAATAGAATATTTTTTATGCAATTTTATAAAATGTGACATACGTGTAGACTAGTATTAGGTACTTATTATGCAGGTGAATGAATTATGGCAACACTGTTGAATTATTATTTTTCTACATGGCAATAATCGGTATGTTTTAAGGTTGTGAATGAATTTGTTTGTAAATTGGTACTTTATGGAGTTTAATCGTTTTCTATGTATTTAACCTGATTTAATTTTCGGTTTTCCGTAAATGGTCGAATCAGAAATAAGCATAGGTATTACGCTTAACTGAATGGCGGTTATCACACTGCGCCGCGCTCCGCCGCGGAGCGCGTGATTTTCATATAAAAAATCCCGCGCGCGGACGCGTTGTCAGTGTGAAGTGCCGCGCGTGTTTTCTATACAAACTGAGGTACTTGCATACAATGATTAAATCTGTCGCCCCGCGCTCCGCGGCGGAGAGCGGCGCAGTGTGATAACCGCCAATCAGTGCCTGGAAGTATGGAAGCGGCACGGGAGGGTGTTGTGGTGTCAAATGTCAGCGAGACTTCAGACGTGCTTCAGACTTGTATGCTTTTTCACGTCATGTCACCCCTCCCGTGCCGCTTCCATACCTCAGGACTGAGTTATGCCAGAGTAAATTCAAATGAGTAGGTCATCTTCATAGAAACGCCCGAGCGTGGTTTGTATGTGAGCGCGCCAATACGTATGCGGCGCGCACGCACACACTGACATAATTTAGCGTGGATTAGTGGTGAGGTCAGAGGTGAGCTGAATTTTGTCAGTGTGTGCGTGCGTATAATAGTGGCATCTTATTAAACTGTAATAGGTGCTATTTTCCGACAAAAAATGTGTAATAATATGACTACTATAAATTCATAAAGTTTTTCACAATTAAACTTCTTTAATTGGATAAATTAAAACGGACTCCGTTTTAAATATTTTTATTCAACAAGCTGGTCACAGTCACATGTCAAGAATAGGCTAGATGACAAAATTTCAATTATTCATCCGTCAGACAGATAATTAGAAAATATTAGCCTCATATTTTTTATTTTCTTTCATAATTAAATAATAACAGTGCTACATCGAGTTGAAATGGTGCGATACGTCACGCTTGAGTATGTGTCCAAAATTTTTTTATTATCTGTCTGACGGACTAAATAGAATTTCGATTGTATTACCCAGTCAT
This sequence comes from Ostrinia nubilalis, assembly GCF_963855985.1. Classification (NCBI taxonomy): domain Eukaryota; kingdom Metazoa; phylum Arthropoda; class Insecta; order Lepidoptera; family Crambidae; genus Ostrinia; species Ostrinia nubilalis. Next base: position 860,422 of record NC_087117.1, read on the forward strand.
CATCCCTATTCAAGATGTGTTACATACACACATATTATGTGCAAATGTTTTCCAAAAGGTTGACAATGATTTTTCCAATTTTTTTGTAATTTTTTGCACATAATGGACTACTAAATCAAAAATCTTTACAGGTGTAATTTTTTTTGTCAGTTACTGACTATTTTGTATTATTTAGTTAATTACCATTGGGTATTGAGACAAATAACTCTTTATTGTACATATATTTTAAGTTTAAATTTGATTTTGAATTCGGTGTGTATGTTAAGTAAATCATTCCAATTTATATGTTGCGTTTTATTGTTCCTTTCAATGATCATTAGATTTAGCGGTCACGCGTTCGATACCTGGTGAAATCTTTATTCTTGAGAGAGTAAGAAAATAAATTTCAATTAAAGGTCATAGCAGACTTATCAACTCGAAAAGGGATCAACACCGTATCGCCTTTCGCGAGCTGTCATCGCCTTAATTCGCGTGCTGTCAACCGCGAGGCGAGGCGTTTACAGTGCAGATAATTGTGAATAAATTGCACTATGGAGTTTCTTCACGAGCAGAAAGACGTAGTGAGGGCAGGCCTCCCACTAGGTGGATCGACGATCTGGTGAGGGCCGCAGGAGGTGCCAGGATGCGAGCGGCGCAGGGCCGGTTTTTGTGGAAATCCTTGGGGGAGGCCTTTGTCCAGCAGTGGACGTCTTTCGGCTGAAACGAACGAACGATGGAGTTTCATACAAAGAATATCGCCTCGAGTTGATACGGTTACGATCCCTTTCCGGGTTGATAAGTGTGCTACGTTCTTTAGACCTAACTAGAAAACACTGATTAATCGCGAAATCGCAGAAACTATAACATCTAACTTTAATTTGGCAGGTAGGTTCCTTATAGGGTGTAGACATCCGTTAAGAACGGATTTTACGAAACCGCCCCTTGGGGGTAAAACGATGTCCACGCGTGCGAAGTCGCGGGCAGAGGCTACTTATTTATACCTACATACAGGAAGCCTTCACAAAATCCGCTTTGAGTATTACCTACTACTTATAGATCGTTTCATCCACGAAGACGCGCCCCACCAATGTTTGGTCTCGGTCGCGCGGGGTGCGGGGAGTTCGATCCGAGAAATCCGTAAGGCATTATTGTAGTATACGTGTGCACTCCTGGATAATTTAGGGTGTACCGACCGATGTAACACTCAAACATTAGCGGAGGAATGGTGGGGCGCGTCTTTGTGGATGAAACGATCCAACTGCTCTATGCAAATCGAAAGCCTTTGAGAACCGCTGCCTTCACACAACCCCGTTCAAACAGTAATATGAGACTAAAACACCCTGAGTTGGAAGTCGTGTTAGTAAACAATGCTATGAGTGTATGACACATCAGAACGATTTCTTTTAATACTAATATTAATGGGATAGTAACTGTCTGTCTGTCTCAAGTACCTAACCTTAATTTCGAACTCCTATGTTCTTCTGATTAAATTCGTTGCGGGTCCAATGAGAGTTTAACTTTCCCCCGGGACAAACTTGACCTGCATTGGTTGGGTTTTTATGGCGGTCAAGCTGTAGATCCTGGCTACAGAGGAGTTGCAGTGGTGGGAACGAGAGGTGGGAATAGTCCCGTGTCTGTCTCAAGCATAAATCACTGTAGGCAGGTACTTAAATGAAATTCACGCCCGTTCACAACATTATGAGAGGCTCACAGTGCGCGTGGACGCACAGGGTGACACACGAACCAATCACAGAGCTCCATTCAACCACGATAGCCGAACCAGCCGAACGGTGAAGGAAGTCGGACTTGCCAACTCGAGATCCGAGGAACGCCGGTTTGAATCCCGCCGCCGCTTGACTATTGTGGTGAGCCCACTCGTAACACAAGCTTATTTAGCTTAACACGAGGGGCTAACGGGACTATTAGTAATTTGTGCAATACAAATTGCTAATATCTTAAAAAAAAAAAGATGAAATTCAGTTATTAGGGCCTTTTCCCACGGCAATTCTGAGGAATCCAGTATTGCCGGATCCTGCAAAACTGTCGTGTGAACACAAGTGTGTGTCAAATTCAAATTCGAACGGATTACTGCAAACGGGATACTTTTTTGAGGGACACTGCAAACGGGATGTGCGTGTGAATGTAATAAAATAAAACACGTTGCAAAAAAACGGTTCCTGCAAACAACAGGATGTCTCCAGAAGTTTTTATTCAGTACCTAAATTACATGCTTAGGTCCTTTCCAGGGCGCTTATAGGTACATCTCAAATATAGCTTGCCCTACCACCACTTCGGGACAAAATATGTTCGTTTTTATCCCTATTTTTCAAAGGGGAACACAGTGAGATTCTTTCTGTGGCAGACCGAAATTTACGCGTGCAAAGCCGCGGGCAATACCTAGTTTAGGTTAATTTAAAAAGTTTAACATCATCATTTTAACCCAAAGCTACTTTGTTGCTATTTTGAACTTATTATCAATATTCCATCGCGCGTCCGAAGTTTTTCTATATAAATGTAAAGCGATCGGACAGGAGACGTGCTATGACTATGGTATTGAATACCACCTCTTTAGATTGATTGAGGTGGGTCCTCAGGCACATAAAAATTTCATAAAACTAATTTAATTTTGTAAGTAAGTAGGCTTTTAAAAAGCACTTTTACACGTCCCAGTAATTAACCCTACCACTGCTTCGGGATTAATGGGCCAGTGCTGAGAAGAAGCAGCGCAAGTAACTCAGTCACTATTGTCGGTCTCCTTTTCAAGGGTTTACAGGTAGTACCTATACAGTGTGAGTCACGTTAAAGTGTACATATGAAAATAGATGAAACTAGACCTATTTTAATCGACAAAAAAGAGGTCAAAATTTTTTTGACTTCTTTTTTGTCGATAAAAACAGGTCTAGTTTCATCTATTTTCATATGTACACTTTAACGTGACTCACATTGTATGTAGGTATACAGACAGTCTCTTTGCGTCATCATTTCAGCTATAGGACGTCTACTGCCGAACATAGGCCTACCCCAATGATCATATTGACCGGTTGACAGCGGCCTGCGTCCAGCGCCTTCCTGCTACCTTTATGATGACGTCGGTCCACCTTCCACCGATGACCTAATAAAGGGAGCAGGAAGGCGCTGGATGCAGGCCACTACCAACCGGGCGATGTGGAAATCATTGGGGGAGGCCTATGTTCAGCAGTGGGCGTCCTGTGGCTGAAATAATGATGAAGATAAACGAATTAATGAAAACAAAGATCCGTTCCTAAAGGTGACCAACCCGAAAAGTTGGTTTTAATTGAATTTCAAAAATATTTTGCTTATTATAGCTCTACCCACCCACCAGCAAGACCTAGTACTACCTACCTGCAAATCGATTTTTCACTGTCACCCAAAAGGGTACACTTGCCTGCATCTCACCTGATGGAAAGTGATGATCAGGCCAAAGGTGGAAGCGAGCTTCACTCGGAATCCTCGACTACAGAGGAACTGGCTATCTTACCACCAATTGCAGTCACATTATGGCGACAGACATGGATAAGATGGTAGGAGCTAGCCAGGCAGACTTAGAACAAGTTCTAGCATCAACCAAATCGAAAAGAAAACTTTGCAACTGTTGAGAATCGAATCCGGGACCACTGGCATAGTCGTTCGGTACGCGACCCACTTCTCAGTGGTTGATAAAAAACCAATATACTTATTCGTATGTAAGTTTTTTTAATGCTTATAACAAGGCAACTTATTTGACCGCAATTGCACCTGATGTTAAGTGAGATGCAGTCTAGGATGGTACATATCTGCCCTGTAAGTGCCTATTCACTCTCGCTTAGAAAAGGCCCGGATTATCTGTGTTAAACAGTAGGAAGGTTTTGTAAGCAAAGTTGAGTTAGGTAACTTGTATTTTTAACTGAAATTAAAAAAATATATAACTTGTGACATTTCGTGAATAAAAGAAATTATCTGTATTACGGGTTCCCTAAAACTACAAATCTAGCACAGATTTTTCGAAAATCACAAGAAATTGTAAGCAAATGCTCCAAGTATCTTTCCACCCCTTGAAATCACCCACGCATATAAAGTAAGCAAACTCCACCCGATATAAAAAGGGGTAAACCGTGGAGATCCACCATTCAGTCAGCAGCTGCTCATCCGCCATCTTGTGACTTTTGGCGGGAACAGTTGACGTTTTACTTTTTAAAGATGTTGAAGATAGCAGCTATTGTTTCATTGATGCTGATTGGTAAGTTTAAAAATTAAATAATATCAAAAAAAGAAACGAGACTTTCTAGCTAATTTATTTTTATAAATTACCACAAATCTTTTTATGTTTACTTATTAAATTTACCATCTTTTAATATAGGACTAGTAAAAAAAATATTATTGTAATAGTTTTCCAGATTCCAGCCGTTTATTTATTCGTATTTTATTTTAAACTATTTATTTATTTATTGATAAAGGTACACCAACAGCAAAACACATTTAAGACATTCACAGTATACAACACATATTGGGGTTTTAGTTTAAATATGTTTGCCAATTACAGGTATACACGGGTCATTCCATAAAAATCTGTATATTTTCGACGTCATTTTGTCCGTAACTTTTTTAAGATGCTTTTGAATACTTTATTAGTGTAAATTATAGTTTATTAATTAATTATGTTATGTCTAAAAGGGCCAGTCATTTTATGCTTTATTTTAGGAGAAATTATAATTTTCAATTTTTTCATACTACATTACTCCTATATGACTTCTAATAAAGTATAAAACTTATAACCTTAACATTTATAGATAAGTTAATATACATAATGTAGTTGTTTTGTTATTATCACTATATAAAAAACACCATTCCCTAACTAGTAATATAGTCCCAAGTGCCGTTTAAAGCTAGGGCCTGACGCTCTAGGGACTGACGATTCGGAGTAAAACTTAACACAAATGCAGATTAACTTTATATTATAAGATGCTTAATACGATGTGCCGAAAAAAGCCAAAAAACCACACGTAAATACTAATTAAATTATATACAATTTCTTATTGTAATCAATAAAGCTACTCAACTAGGGACTGACGAAGTGACTGGATTAACACATGTTTCCGCAACAACTGGCACGTTTGCACTAATTCAAAAAACGGCTACCGCAAAGCAAGTATGGTCTGAAGATAACTTCGTATCGTACTTTAAACTCAACTAAATGGCATTCACTCTAAATACATAATAAAGCGCAAAATTATAAAACCAGTGCGTGGCGAGGGAATGACGCTAAAAGCTGTAGACTCTTTTTCAACTAAAGAAAATCAAATTATTGTTTATTGCAACCGCAAAATATTAATAGAATTTGGTGTAATATACATTTATATAGATTATTCGTTAATTAAAACAAAGGATAAAGTTGATGTTTTTATAACTGTGGGTCCCAAAACACAAACTTTTGGAGTACGGACATGCCTAGGGAATGACGTTTTGGGTCATTCAAAAGGAATTCAAGATGGTTTAAAAATAGTTTCAAAAAATATAAATGGGTGATGAATAAAGCACATTGCGAGCTGTTATTTAACAATTTTGGAATAAAATATTAACAAATATTTCATGTGAAATGTGGCGCGGACTAAGAGTTGACATATTTTTGTGGAATGACCCACACAACAATTTCCAAAACATTGCAGCTTGCTAAATTTTTTACTAACTAAACTACTTGCTAGATTTTTTTGAAATATTTAATACCTACTAATTTGGAAGATGATATCGGTATTGTCCATACGTAGGCACGTAATTACAGAATTTTAATGTAGTTTATAGAATTTAATGTAGTTTTCATTAAAAACTTATCGCTTTTGTCAGCGACATGGTCCCAGGCGGACTCTAGGAAACACAAAAAGGATGCTACGGCCCCGGAAGACTTTGAGCCATCAGGTAACATTAAACTTGACGACCAAACATAGTCCTCTTAATTTTCAATTTGAGCCAGTAAAATTGTCTCTTTTTAAAAGAACTCTTTTTTCTTGTTAATGACAGACAAACCTCCTTTATGGGAGGTTAAATTTCTGCCAATGTGGAGTATTAGTTTTGATTTGAATTAGTTGTACAAATAGAACACGGGTGTTTTAGTTCTATTGTTTTTCGTTGATTTTGTAGGCGGGTTGTTCATACAACAACCCACTCGACACTCAACGTGCGCTCAAATTCGAAGTGTTTCAATGTTTTTATATTAATTATCACTTCACTGCACTTTAAAACACAAAATAACACCATATTTGAGCACTTAAGTCCATTAAATAATAAATTAAATCTAATAAAACAGAGCGGCATTGCTTTCCGTTCAAAACTACCCTCCACGGAACTAACTGACATTTAATCATATCATTATCTGTGGTGTAATCCATAAACAACGAACAAATCTCTAATTCACACTACCCTCTGCGTCACGCAGTGGGTAGGTACAAATTTTAACGTGAAATCAATTAACGACAAAAAAAATTAATTGATTGATCATTGGTTTAATGAAGGAACCGTAACAGCTCCAAAAGTAAATTTACCGACTTGAATACAAAGGACTACTTATGTAGAGATGGACGTTAAGTTTAGTTGGGTGTATTCTTCTCAGAGTAAAGTAAATAAAACTTAGGTTATTGTTACTAGTGATGTTGCATGATTAGTTGCAACTTTAGATGTCTGTTGATTCAGATATTTTTAATGTTAATTTTTTAGATGAACTTTTTTTAGATTTCGTCTAAATCTATCATGTTCTTGTCTCTTCCGACTTCCTTTTTTTGTTTCCTATAGTATGTCAATGTCTCTCTTCAGGGCGTCCCTTGTAGTTATTATGGCATGGTAACTGTGTATCTCTGTGTTAGAAAGTTAGTTAAAATTTTATTACACAGGACCGCAAAGAAAAAGGGTCGGTTAGAAAATCTTCAAATCTTCAAAAGTGTTCTGACCATAGATACATTTATCTATGTCCTGACCTGACTATTCAATTTTTATTTTATTTTCAATAATGCAAAATAAATAAAAATAAATAAACCTACGATTTTCCAGTATGTTTTGTTTTACAAAGCTAGTCAGGTACCTACTTACTTTTAAAGAATAGAAGACTAGCGGCTGCCCGCGACTTTGTACGCTTGGAGCCCGTTTTAGCCCCATAAAGGTAGAGTTTTGTAAAATCCGTTTTTGGCGGATGTCTACACTCCTATATGGATCTTACTTGCCTTTAAAGTTTGTAGGTAATAGTTTCTGAGATTTTGTGATTAATCAGTGAGTGGTATTTGCTTAGGTATAGCTTTTCTAACCTTTTCCTTTGAGGTCCAGTGTAGAATAGAAATTAATAGATAAGTGGGAAGGTAAGAATTTGCTATTTTCCTTCCAGGCAGCACCCTGTGGGCTGCTGGCATATCCTGCGACTCCTGCGGGAGTGAGTGCGCGTCAGCATGCGGCACCAGGCACTTCAGGTCGTGCTGCTTCAACTACCTGAGGAAGAAACGCGGCCCTGAAGGCGTTAAGGTGAGAGAGTTAGTCGAATCGAAGTTTGTTTTGTGATACGGTCGTGTAAGCAGGTTTATAGTACCTATTAGGTACGCGCAGAAGAAGACGGGACTATTCCCACCTCTCGTTCTTACCGCTGCAACTCCTGTGTAGCCAGGATCTACAGCTTGACCGCCATAACCCAACCAGTGAAGGCCAAGTTTGTCCCGGGAAAAGCTAAACTGTCGTTGGACAAAACAAGAGGTAACGTACTGCTAGTGTGAGATTGTTGAGTTTTGAACATATTTTTTGTCACCATCATCAGGTCATTAGTCTCTCTCCACTCTCTAAACCAGAGGCGAATGGAGGATTAGGCTTACACTCCCCACGCTGGCCAGACGGGTTGGGGGATGCCTAGTAATTCACATATTCTCTCAGTCACCTCTAACGACGTCCGTGGGACGAGTTAGGTCGTTGCAGGTCCAATGTCAGTTTAACTTTCCCTAGAACAAAACTGGCCTTCAATGGTTGGGTTATTGGCAGTCCAGCTGTAAATCCTGGTTACACAGGACTTGCAGCAGCGAACGAGAAGTGGGAAAAGTTTCATTCGTTCATTCGTTTCAGCCAAATATTGTCCACTGCTGGATAAAGGCTTACCCCAAGGATTTCCACAATGACCGGTCCTGCGCTGTCCGCATCCAATACTTCCTGCTACCTTCACCAGATCGTCAGTCCACCTAGTGGGGCCTTTATTAAATTTAATTTTTCTTCCGCAGTTCTGGTCTCCCAACCCTCAAGAGACGAAAGAGAATCAAGTGGAGAAAATGCCGGTATATTTGGTCAAAAGCCTACCAGAGCCTTGGTACGCCAGCCTCTCAAACGATTTCAAACCTTACCCCTTCGAAGATGCGGTCGACAATCACATGCAGATCGTGTATGATGCTTAAGTTTTAAATTTTTAAAGGCTGCAATACCATTTCAAAATGTCTCTATGGCCAGCAATATACCTTTAAAAAAAGTTTGGATTGCGCGTCTGGCGTTTAGCCACCATATTTTTTTTACAGATTAACTATGAAGTGAAAAATAAACATGTAAAAAAGTTGACAAACTTTTTTTTTTTTAAAATGGTCTTTTTGGCCAGTAAATTGCTGAAGATAGAGCATTTTGACCGTCAATTTTGTAAGAATGAGAGTCACCTGAGTATATTTTTACTAAATTATAGCAAAGCTAGCTTTTAAGTACAATATTAGATTTAAAATTAATTATTAGGGTACCATGTAAACTAGCCGAGACTGACAACTATGTATATCTATGGACATTTTTTGTAATAGCTAACTTAAACTGAATGTAATTTTGGAATTTTCTTTGGTGAGTTTTCAAAAATCCGCAAGCCTTTTTTATTTTGTGTCGATGTTGGCTGGACACGATACAAAATCTCAACAAATTAAGTTAAGAATTTTAAAAATTAAGTAGCTAGGTATTTACTAAATTATGAAATAAAACTTTGGTAACCATGTGAAACTCTTTTATTTTCACGTTTGAAACATTTATAATAATATCCTTACACTAAAAACTAGAATTAAGGACAAATACAGCTCTTTGGGTGTGCTTAAGTTAAAAAAAAGAAGTAAATTATGACATTTGGGCGGGAAATCGAACTATCAAATAATATGCAAGAAATCCCAATAATTCGATTCACCGCCCTAATATATGAGAGGCTTATGAGTGACTTGAAAAAAAAAATAGTTTTCTAATACAGACAGAGATCGTTTAAGTTTTTATAAAATTGCTATAATATTTTATTAGCCAGTAAGGAACTTAAAAACTATGTAAATAATCATCTACCTATACAAGTAACCTATGTCACCTCCTAGACTTAATTAAGATTAAAAAACAAAAACAACTTCCTTACATTAAACATGTGTTTTAAAATGGAATAAATTAATTTTCTGTAAGATTACGTACAAAGAAACGCAAACGTCAAACGTTGGCGCGCTTTTTGACAGTTGTTTAAAAACTTTTTTAATTTTTACGGCTCGAGGTCCGGTATTATATTATCGACGAAGGAATACTGTAACATGTTGAGGTCCAACAAAAATAACAACAAAGAAATACAACCGTACAGCCTTTTAGAGATTATTTAAAAACTTGAGCTAAACGCTACGGCCATCTAGTTATTTAGCCAGTGGTGTCATTTTTAAACAGCGGTATTTATTGGTTGTAGTTGATTTCCTTCTGCTTTCGTCTAGCGATTTCGGCGCTGGCCTCCTGGATCGCTTCCCAGAGTTTGGCTTCGGACAGGATTTGGCGGGAGAGTTCTTCAATGGCGTTTTCAGAGTCCAGGAATGAATTTAGGGCGTCGTCATCTACAAACTGGAAATATAAAATAATGCTTTTAAATAGGTAATCTGTTGTTATCCTCAACATATTTTATAATAACATTGTTTTTCAGGATGTGTTATGATATTTAACACGTTGAGTGCGAAACCAGGTCTATAGACCTTGTGTACGTCTCGCTTACCGTGCGGCTAAGAAAATTATAGTCTTCCTTGTCGTGCGAAAGTCATAACTTCAATTGGGTCCGGTGTAGGAAAGTGATGAATATATATCTATGATGTATTCTTAAAATAGAATGTAATGATGTACCTACCTTAATACCAGGTTTTTAGACCTGGTACCGCACGGAAGTAATAAAATGTCTTCACAATGCGAAACCAGGTCGAAGCACCTTGTACCCTGCGCACCTGGTACCGCACCCCACGCTAGCTTCGTGCAGCCAGTGTTGCCTCGCATTCGTAAGAAACGCACATGTCGACATGGCGTCAAGAGAAACAAACAAAATCAAAACTGCAAATTGATTATAATTTAATTTGCTACACGATTTATTGCTAATTTAAGTAATGTTTTTCGTGACAAACATTTGAAGTTGTAACTAAATGTTATTAAATAATATGTTTTCTTTAAATATAGCTTATTTAAGTATTTATGCACGTATGTCTTATTTGTAAAATATTTAGACTGAATTATTAAAACATCTTTGTTTGTTACTTTTTTAAATTTTTATTAAAACTTAATTTAAACTATCGATATTTGTATTTCACATCCCTAAAATACCCACCAGACTTCCCTACTTCAGTGCGGCACAGGGTGCATAAGCCTTGTATTTTGAATATAGCTATAATTTTTATACTAAACAAGTTATTCACGAACGCCTTCAGGTGTATGTCAATAAATGCATTATTATTAACATGCAAAGAAAAAAAACACAATATCTATTAACATGAAGCCAAAAATAAAATTAATATATCTTAAATATTACAAGGTCTTTAAGCCTTGTGCCGTCACAATGTAAGTTTTAATACCAGGTTTACTGACCTTGTACCGAAGGAATGGAAAGTATTAGAAAGTTACTGCCGCAGCAAAGGTGTTAAGAGATAATTTTTATGATCACTTTTACAAATGAAGGGTCTATTTTGGTTACTTGGGCTTTTGGAACATTTATTTATTTATTTGGTACACCAACAAAGTCACTTACATACAGGTCATACATTTATAACACATGTGCGTATATGACCTTAATTACAGGTATACACAGCATTTCTTTTTGCAATGTTAGGGTATAGTATAATACACTAGAAAAAACAAAAATCAATTGAATAGAGTTTAAGCACCGAACAATTTTATTATAAAGGATTGTTCATTTGTGTGTAATTGTTCATTTTGTAACATAATAATTTATAGGCTGATCATTAATGTATTTAGGACTGCTTATGTCGTATATTGTACGAACGACGAACGAACGAACAGTCAGAAGGCAAGCAACTGCTGGACAAGGCCTTTACCTATTTAATCTCACTGCGATTTTTGGCAAGAGAGTAAAGGGTTTTTGCAATGTGCTCCATTTGACAATAGAACCCTGGACCTCTGAGTAGAAGTGGTCACATCAGAGAATTGAACCCGGAACCTCTAGTAGAGTAAACCTACCTGTCGCTGCCTCATCAGTTCTTGGACCGGCATGCCTGGTGCACCCTGGGACCGCTTGCGACCACATCCTGAAACCAGGGGTTACCTACGTGAGTGCGACAAACGTTACATCGAATTTTGTTTCTTCGAAAACCTTTCTGCGAAGTTATTATACTGCGACGCCTTGTTATATCGATGCCTTGTTACTGCGATGTTACGTTACATCGAAAAACTTTACTGCGAACGATTTTACTGCGAAACCTTCTTTATTTGACTTAGCAGATAGATAAAAAAAATGAAATTACATACATACATACATAGAATAAAGTGGGCGGTACAAAATTATAGATGAAATAAGATTATAAATACATTACATTTTATTTACTTATTACATATATTTAACAGTTACATCCTTGATTAAATAACATAAGAATAGAAACATCAACAATCGTTCGCAGTAAAGTTTTTCGATGTAACGTAACATCGCAGTAACAAGGCATCGATATAACAAGGTGTCGCAGTATAGTAACTTCGCAGAAAGGTTTTCGAATAAACAAAATTCGATGTAACGTTTGTCGCACTCACGTAGGTAACCCGTAAAAGTAGTTCTGTAAATACAGTACTTAGTAATAGCAATACTTAATACTATAGTAATATTATTTAGTATTTATTTAAGTATTAACCGATCTTGTCAGGGCAAGGAAAACAAGGAAACAACTTAAAGGCAAAGTTCTATTTGGTGTCTAGCTAAATAAACGTACTAATATTCAAATTCAAATCATAGGTCAATAGTAAACACAAGCTAGCTTTCCCCTGGGAAACTTTGATTCTTGACTCTCATTTGTTTGGTGGTGTTGTTATCGATCAAGCTGTAGGTCCCAGCTACATACTTAGGAATTGCAGCAGTGGAAACGAGAGGTTCCATTATCTGCGTTTGAATTTAATTAATTGAATTGTACACCAAATCTCACCTGTGAAAGCATTGCAGAAGGGTCTCTTCTTGGGCGTCATCACCATCTCCTCCGAGAGCCGAGGGTCGAAGGACCTCGGGATCTGAAGACAAGACAAATACCTCATCAATCGTCATCATCATCATCATCAACAACCCTTTGTAGTCCATTGCTGGACTATGCGCCTCCTACACTTTAGTGGAGGGTTTCGCCATAATCTCCACGTATGGCAGGCGAGTTGTAGATCGCAGTTTAAAAGATTAATGTCTAGGAAATACCTTGTGAGTCACTGAAATTTTCCCGAACACTAAGATCTGGGTCTCATCAAGGCGAGAGTGTTCAGGCTTCCCACTCGGTGGACCGACGATCTGGTAACGGTCGCGGGAACCGGGAACCATCTGGATGTGGGCTGCACAGGATCGGTCGTTGTGGAAATCCTTGGGGAAAGCCTTTGTCCAGCATTGGACAGCATTTGATTGAATGAAACGACATTTGACCCAAAAACATACTTAAATAAATTACGACAGAAAACGAACAGGCTAACACTAAATTATTTAAATATGAAACGAAAATGTTTCAATTAGGTATAAACCTATTCGCATGGACCATTTTTAATTTTTTCGTAGTAAAGGACTGCTAATTTCTCTTCACAAATGAATGTTGTGCTAAAATAACATACCCTAATTAAATCATTACAAACTTCGTTATGTTGAAAAAAAGTTTTTATAATAAAGTGGCGCCCAAGTTTTATTTTGGTTTCTAGACCAACTTTTTTTAGATGGAACCTGTTAAAATCTTTTTATCCGACTGCGTCAGAAGGAGGGTTATGTTTTTAGATGGTATTGATTAGTTAATTAAAAATATAATAGGTATTATGGCATCCTTGAAAGAAAGTTACCTGTTGAAAATATTTTTTTACCAATTTATACAATGAAAAACATACCGTGGCCGAATAGCAGCAGTCCACCAAAATAACGAACACGGCGAACAGCACGTAAACGCGGGAAACGGGCGCCATGACGGGATATCTGACAGCTGCTGAGCAAAGATGGCCGACCTGAAAAAAAATGAAATAATTTTATGAGAACTGACGGCCGAAGGGGCAGCAAGGTTCTGGAGTGGAGGCCGCGTACCGGAAAATGCAGCGTAGGACTACCTACAAGGTGGACCGACGACATCTTAAATGTTGTAGGAAAGCGCTGGATGCAGGCCGCTACCACAACCGGTCAACATGAAAGTCATTGAGGGAGGCCTATGTTCAGCAGTGGACGTTCTACGGCTAAAATGACAAATTTTGTAGAAACCGACAAAATTGACATACATGATGCGTGCTGCGTTCACTTCGACCTGACCGCAGACCGCATTCAGTGTGTTCAATCCTTTAAACTATAATTTAATTTATTAAATCAAGTCACAAAGCCCAACGACAATAAAACACTCAATACCAAGATTAATTTCTTATTACGACGCTCATATTTTGGAGCCCCGCTGAGCACAGCGGTCGGCTTTATTATGGGAATATGCCTGAAGAATAAAATAAATATTATTCAGCCTCTGAAATTCAAGAAATGTTCTCAAAGAACAAGGAGGTTCTAATTTTCACGCTATTTTAAGTTCCGACGAAAAAGGAAGTATTTAATTTAATATTTTAAAATCTCAACTCAATTTAAATTATAGATTGAACTTCAATATTTAACAATAAATAATCATTCAACTAAAATACGTTTATTAATGAGTTACATTAATTAATGTCTTACTATTTTAGTTGAAATGGAACGCGAAAGTTTAAAATCTTAAAATAATCATTCACTTTAGTTTAGATAAGACATAGATTAAGAAAAAAATAGCGATAATTAATTAATTTTAAATTTAAAAAAAAAATTGAATTGTCAGGTGGGAATCGAACAAAGGATTTATTTTTCAAGTTATTTAAATAAAAAAAATGCTTGTTACCTTTCCCCCTTAATAAGAAGTGATACACCCTAGTTGAACTCCTAAATTGTCATTTAGTATGGAAATGTCGTTTAATCCGGGGTTCTTCCTAGGCGTAACTTTTTATTCATAAGGGGTGTTCAATAAGATACTAATTTATTTTTACCATCTGTAATATTGTGTTTGTTCCGGCGTTTCTTCTCAGCACTTGCCATATGTTTGTCTCGAAGCGCTGGTAGGGCCCAAAAGATAAGGAGACATGTAAAGTGCCCCATAAGGGCTACCTTTTCTTTTTTTATATTTACTATATTTGACGTTCATAAGTGCCACTTGTGGTCTAAACTGAATAAATATTTTTGATTTTAATTTTGTAAGGTCGTGCCAATAAATAAATAATAAAAATCACGAAACTAAAGTACCTAGACGTTACATGTCTTCAAAAAGCAGCTACCAAATTGGTAGAGGGCAAGTTAAACTCAAAAGTTAAGCGCTCATTGCTAATATTGTTAACTAACTTAACTCCGTTGATTGCTATCCACCTGCTAAATAAACTGCCAGTTAAATGCGTTACGAGTTTGTCCTTTCGATCAATTAGGAGAGTTCTATCCTACAGTTCGGGTAATTGTGTAAATAACTGAGTTTACAAAGAGTTTTACACAGACATAAAAAAGTCGTGAAAGTAATTTATTTTCTGCTATTTAGGTTTCGTAAAGCGCTTTAAACGTCATAATATTACTTCAATAATATTGCTTTGGGACTATAATGGGACCAATACTTGAAGAAGCAGCGCAAGAAACTTGCACCAAGTCAGTCCTATCCCGTCTGGCCAGCAGCGTGGGGAGTGTTTTTATTTATCCACAACGAGGAAGCTCTTGGCCTGTATCTCACCGGATGGTAAGTGATGATCAGGCCGAAGGTGGAAGCGAGCTTCACCCGGAATCCTCAACCACAGAGGAACTGGCTATCTCACCTCTAACTGCCGGAACACAACAATGCTGTTAACATTGTTGTTATGGCGACAGACTTAGGTAAGATGGTGGTAGCGAGCCAGGCGGACTTGGAACAAGCCCTACCACCAACCAAACCAAACAGAAAATTCTGCCCCCACTGGGAATCGAACCCGGGATCTCTGTGTCTGAAGCAGGTGGTCTAACCACTAGACCACAGAGGCGGTGTAGGCCAAATCCTCAATTTGCCTCTGGTAAATTAGATAGTCGTGATCCTGCAGTGGAGACTAAATGACCTGATGATGATGCCCTTAACTTAAAGAGTTTAAACTGCTCTTGCTTGCTGTCAAGCAGTAGACCCTTCGAAACTCCTCCTATGTTCTTCTGATTAATTTCGTTGCGGGTCCAATGACAGTTTAACTTTCCCCCGGGACAAACTTGACCTTCACTGGTTGGATTATTGGCGGTCAAACTGTAGATCCTGGCTACACAGGAGTTGCAGCGGTGAGAGCGAGAGGTGGGAATAGTCCCGTAATTTGTATTTTTTATGAAAACAGCTGTTTGTGAGACTTTCTCCCTAATTGCAAACGCTTCTGTAAGTATAATGATTTTCCATTTATTTGTAATAATATTATCTCCATTTCCATGCAAATCGGTGATTTTAGATCGATCCGATAAAAACGAATGGGTTTGAGAGCTTTTTTTCGGTAATTTGATCAGACCTACTTGATTGAACTTTACGTAAGTAAACATAAAGAAAGCTTAGTTTTATAGTTAACACTGTGGTAATTTAAATAAATAAATACCTATAGGAAACTGGTTGAACGATGTATTCCTATGGGTTACTTCCTAAAATTGTTACGTTCATATTGCGAAAACCGGAACTATTATAGTAGAACAAAATTCTGGCACACAATTTCTAATTTATAGCCTGTGAAATTAATTTTCACTAGCTTCAATTTTCCTGGCAGCAAGGTTCTGGAGTGGAGGCCGTACCGGAAAACGCAGTGTGGTCGTCCACCCACAAGGCGGACCGACGATCTCATAAAGGTAGCAGGAAGGCGCTGGATGCAGGCGATGTGAAAATCATTGGGGGAGGCCTATGTTCAGCAGTGGTCAGTCCTGTGGCTAAAATAATGATGACTTCTAGCCTATTATAATATCAGTGCCACACCTACTTCTGGAAACACCGCGTTATTACAAGTATTACACCCAAATTGCTATGACATCTACATTATGGCAATTGTTTTATTACAGCCTGTAATAAAATTTATGACAAGGCGAGCCACGCAATACTATCTTATTACGGTAATACTAAATATTATGACAAGTAAACAAGTCGTAAGGGCCCTTTCCTATGGCACTCCAGTTTTGCGGAATCCTGCATTACAGGATATCTGACAATCCCGATTTTGCGGTATTGCAAAAAACGTACCATGCAGGACGTTGTACTAATGGGAACAAGTCTACTAAAAATTACTTGGAATTAAACAGGATCCTGTTTTTGCTGGTCCAGTTTAATGAAAACCCGTTTTTTCCTATAAATCTTCTAAATATACTATAATATAACTCAAAGGTGACTGACTGACTGACTGACTGACATAGTGATCTATCAATGCACAGCCCAAACCACTGGACGGATCGGGCTGAAATTTGGCATGCAGGTAGATGTTATGACGTAGGCATCCGCTAAGAAAGGATTTTACGATACTCCACCTCTAAGGGGGTAAAACGGCATCCACGCGTACGAAGTCGCGGGCGGCCGCTACTTATAATCTAGTTTTGACTGCAGGTTTGTCTGCGCGAATTGCTATTTGCCAAAGAAAGTCTTCCAGGCTGTAGTAATATCGAAGATAAGCTTTATTTTTAATTGAAAAACCAGAAAAAATAACTAGAAATGTTTGTGAAATACTCATTGCGTATTGTGTTATAATGGACATTAGACGAAGAAGGTACACTTATTTTTTAACCGACTTCAACAAAAGGAGGTTCAATTCGGTTGGTATAATATTTTTTTAACATGGCGTCGTGCGGTTTGATTAAGGGTTTGATAGTGTTGGAATCGCACGAAAAAGAAATAATCCACCATTATTAAAAGAAACTAAATCAAAACTGCCACACGCTCCACTTTTCCGCTTAAGGGCATTTCTACTGTACGGTGTATTTTTTCTCAATTCGGTGCTAAAATTTATATTTAGTTTTTTAAGTAGTTTCAATACAAAAAAATAAATGTTACTCCATTCTGAATGTAAAAATAGCATTGTCACTAAATATTGTTAAGTGGTTTATGAGAAATGTTAAGCATCGAATTGAGAGAGCACTGAATTGAGAAAATGAATCACGGAATTGAGAAATGAATCTCCAAATATAAAAATCGCTCCGCAAACTTAGAATTGATGACATTATGAAGTAATACCTAATGTATTTCAATAATTAATATAATAAATACTTAAAACGTTTTGATATCTGATTGCTGGTCTATTATTTAGATGGTTCATTTTAGGTTTATGTGTCTGAAATACTAATGGAATAAAACAAAAATCCTAATCAATATGTTTATTTTTTTAATAAGGAACTATAATAAATTCTTAATTTTTATATATTATTTTAATTTTATTTAAATAAAACAAATAAAGACATAACACAGGGTCTCTTTGTTTATTTATTCTTAACCTTAAACATAAAACAAATATTGCAAAACCCAAGAGCTAGATTATATCGGACGTCAGTTTGTACACGATTAAAATGGCACTCAAATAGCTGAAATACAACAAGGCACCAGGTGTTACGTTACGGCATTATAGCTGAGCTTCGCCGGTACTAAAGGCTCTACAGAAGCAGTTCAATTCCGTCATTCTCGAAGAAAAAACGCCTCCGGCATGGCACAGAAGTGTGGTGATAGCATTATAGACTCATCTCACTTATAAGGCGTGTTTACAAGCTGTTTTCGAGAGTCCTTACGAATCATCTCGCTCGCAGACTCAACGACTTCCAGTCTTCCGAACAAGCTTGTTTCCGAAAAGGCTTTAGTATTATGGTACACACACAGGTACGCTACGGCAGATTATACAGAAGACCAAGGAGTCGCGATATCGGGGATGATATCGGAGTCATGGCCTCCGTAGAGCCTTTCAACAAGTGGGTCTCAAAATGAACATGGACAAGACAAAAATCATGTCAAATGTCCGTGTTGCACCCACTCCTCTGAAGGTTGGAGACTACACTCGAAGTTGTTGACAATTGTGTATACCTGGGACAAGAGTCCAGATAGTTAGGTCCAACTTTGAGAAAGAGGTCTATCGCTGAATTCAACTCAGCTAAGCATCGATCGGGAAGCTTCGCTATTACGTCTGAAATACCGCAGCGTCTTAAGACAAAAGTCTTCTACCAGTGTGTGTTGCCAGTGATAATGTATGGATGTGAAACTTGGTCGCTTAAAGTGACCGGCATAGTCCGTAAAATTGCATAAATCAAGTAGCAGTGGGCGGGGCACATAGCTCGTACAGATAATGTCTGTAGGGACTGAAAAGTTGTCGAGTGAACCACGGACCAGTGAGCAGGCCCCCACTAGGTAGACCGACGATCTGGTGAAGGTCGAGGGAAGAACCTGGAAGAATTATTTTAATAAGATAGCAATAGCAGTGTTTTTTTTTTAATGAAACCTTAAAAAAATAGTTTTATTGTCTTCTGTCCAATTACTGGTACGGTCCAATGATTGGTAGTTCACCCTATTATTATGCTCTATTGATTTCATTATTATTTTAAGTTACACAAACAATTTATAGCACAATAAAAGTATCTATTTTCATTTAATGTCAATTCGGTGTACGTGTTTTCTCAATTCGATGCCCCATATTCCGCGGAATTGAGATCCACGGAATTGAGGAAAAATCACATTTCATCAAATTCCTACTCGAAAATATTATAAATTACAACGATTTCTACCAAACGTAATGGCAGATATCAGTTAAATACTTAATTAATTCAGCAGTAATCTCATTAAATACTTCATGAACATTATTAATATCGCACACCGGTTTGAGAAATGACCAGTGACCAAAAATTCTGAGTGATTTCAAACCTCTGAAAAATGCTCCTCAAAGCGACTGATCCCTCTTTTATACTGCTCGACCACTCGAGTGCAACTGCTAGTTTATGGGAATCAGGCGTGGGTGTTCGTATTGTTCGTTGTTAGTGATATAGGAGCACAAAAGTAAAAATCACGGAATTGAGGCACACACGTCGGACAAAATTTAAATGTGTTACTGTATTAAAACCCAAGGACTTGCAATAAAGAAACTCATTTATATAGCTTTATTAACTATCCCTTGTTCTGTGAATGTGGGTTTCATAATGGGGAAGTTATTATTTCAAAAGTAATGAAGCAAAAACGAGTTAATTCTGGAAACCGGACACTCCATTTTAGGCCAAATTTCGCCCGTTTTTGAACTTTCGGATTTTTTCAAGGCGAGATGTAAAACCTGACGGTCTTCTAAATATGCTCTCCATCAAGTCAAGAGTTCTATAAATACGTGTGATTTTTTTCAAGTCCGTACTTCAATTTTAAAGGTACTTTTTTCGCCCCAGTAGGTCGATCGGTCGTCCCCGTAGAAATGCCCTTAACACACTTATTTAAAAAGTCTATAAAACGAGAGAGAGAGAAATAAAATAATGTTAAATTCGTAGGAGAACCAAAGTAACCGACATAGCCCGCAGCATTGCTAAAATCAAGTGGCAGCGGGCAGGGCACTTAGCTCGCAGAGCTGATGGCCGCTGGGGCAGAAAAGTTCTCGAGTGGCGACCACTGGCCAAGACGTAGCGTGGACAGGCCTCCCACTAGGTGGACCGACGATCTGGTGAAGGTCGCGGGAAGCACCTGGATGAGGGCGGGACAGGCCGTTCTGGAAATCCTTGGGGAGGTTTTCCAGTAATGGATTTGAAGTAATTTATGAGTTTCTTTTTTACAGAGGTCCTACTGATACCAAACTATTTCATGGCAAATGAGTTGCCTGAAGATATTGTGGTTTGATTTTAAACGAAAGAGAACAAACGCAACAATAATTGTGTTTCAATGTATATTTTCCATTAAAAACTTGATTGCAACGTGAGGTTCGCGATGCAATTGGAAGTAAAAAATATTATTCATTGTACACTATTTATTTTTCATATTGTGGAGCCTTTTATATTTCTGTTATTGTGAAACTGATTACCTACAAAATAATATATAGAGATATTCCTACTTCCCTTCAAGTAATCCACATCTATAAAAGCGAAAGGTCACTGATTGAGTCACTGATTGACTGACTCACTCACTCATCACGAAATCTCAGAAACTACAAGTTCTAGGAGTCTCAAATTTTGCATGAGGGTTCTTTTTAGACCGTAGGTGCTCACTAAGATGGGATTTTGCAAAATTCAACTCCTAAGGGGGTAAAACGGATTCCACGCGTACGAAGTTGCGGGCGGCCGCTAGTCGATATAAAAAGTGAAATACCACTCTCTGATTAATCACTAAGTCTCAGAAACTAAAGCACCTACCAACTTGAAATTTGGCAGGTAGGTTCCTTAAAGGGTAACAACCATCCGCTTAGAACAGATTTTTACGAAACTCCACCTCTAAAGGGGGTAAAACGGGATCCACGTGTACGAAGTCGCGGGCGGGCGCTAGTTGTACTATGTTCCCCCAAATTCGTCCCACTGGACTTCATTATAATACAATAGAATGCCTTATCAAAGGCTTGGGAGCGCATGTTTTATTAACGACCGATTATTAGCTTATCTGAGATTTAAACTACAATACTGGTCTCAGGCATGATTCGGCCATTTTAACTGTGCTAGAGAATCCTTTCAAATCAATTCAAATAGTTTATTCAGTACCCAGGGCGCTAAACGTCCCAAATGTAGCCTCCCCTGCCACCATTTCTGGGCAACACATGGGCTGGTGCTGAGAAGAAGTGGCGGAAGAAACTCAGTCATCTCTAACCGTATGAAAGTGAACACTTTGAGAAAAAACTTTAAGAAAAAGTGAAATGGTGGTCGTATGTGCTCATAGGTCCCTTTAAAAACTGTAACCTAACTAGTTGACTACGGAAAAAAATATTAAAAGAACACAACCGTAATTCAATTGTAACAAAGATTCGACCTGTTGCGAACTTTTTGGCTACTTTGGGTGTCACAATTATTTGACGCTGATTCAAAATAGACATGACCTTTACGATATCTTAATCTGGCTTAGTGACAACAATTAGTTAGATTTATCAATTAATTTGATTATTAATTTGATGACTAAGCGACGATTAGTACGGTGAAGGTGTCGGACTGGCCGACTCGTGATCCGAGGAACGCAGGTTCGATCCCCGCCACCGCTCGACTATTGTGGTGAGCCCACGTAACACATAGGTATTTAGCTTACCACGAGGGATTAACGGGATTATTATTCATTTGAATAAAAAAAAAACTTAGACATGACAGAATATCAGAAACTAGCTGTGCCCGCGACTTCGTACGCGTGAAAATAGTTTGAATAATATTTCCCGTTTTTGCAACATTTTTCTTTACTGCTCTGCCCCTATTAGCTGTGTGTTGTTGTTATATAGCCTAAAGCCTTCCTTGATAAATGGGCTATCCAACATAAAAATATATTTACAAATCGGACCAGTAGTTTCTGAGATAAGCGCAGTTCAAACAAACAAACTCTTCAGCTTTATAATAATAGACAAGTATGAATAACTAGTATTCACAAACATTACTATGAGGTCTCACAGTGCGCGTGGACGCACAGGGTGACACACAAACCAATCACAGACCTCTATTCAACTGTGCGTTTGATTTGCTACTTTAAGCAAACATCGTTTGTGAATACGGGCACGGGCGTTATTAAGTTAACATAAAATGTTATCCCTACTTACAAGTATGGTGACAGGGCATTTTTATGTGGTTTTAATGGAACTCCCATGTTGTGGTGATGCGATACAAGATGCAACACAAATGTGCATGTAAAAATATAATATTAGCATGTATAATAAACTAAGTATCAGTACTAGTTTTAGATCGCGGTTTTTCCCGGATTAATTTTGATATGCCATGGGTTTTGCTTACACTTTCATTGGTTTTAATTCTTTTTCTATAGGTAATAAAAAAGCATCTCTTTTAATATAACACTTTTTCAGTGAAATTATTGTCAAAATCTGTCCAGCCGTTTTGGAGATAAGCAAGTGCAGATAGAGAAAATGTTGTAGAAAATACCTACGATTGAAAGTTTTAAAAATAATTGTTTTGCATTAAACTTTATTATTTGTACCTAATGAAGAAAGATAATAATAATTCTGCAAAATCTACACTTTTATAGGGAGTTTTCAGAATTAATTTAAATTATTTTAAGGGACTTTTTTGTAAAAAATATTCTTCTTCTCCGTCACAATTATCCTCAAATTAAAATTCTTTACAAGTTACGTAGGCTCATAGCCCACTTCTACACATCCCAAACACAACTAGTCCACTGCAAATCAAAAACTATCCTAACATCAAAAAAATCCCCCAAATTCAAAGTCAAATGTCAATAATTCTTCATTTGCGTCGACTATTAAAAATACTGCTTACAAATCGTCAAATACTAAAAAAAATCTCTCTCTCATGGAGCCTTTACACGTCTAATCTCCACACAGAAACAAATATCCACTTACCTGGACTTCTTCCGGGAAGAATGGACACTGTACCTGGACTCCAAAGACTGAATGCAGGCGTCGGGAACGCGCCTGTTATATAGGGAACCGTGGGCACGGGACAGGGGACGAATGGAGTCGGTACCATCCACGCGGGGATGAAAAATATTTTGAGAAAACAATTGCAGGCAGCGTGAAGGGAAAAAATAATGTTAGCCAGGTAAAACTATTTATTTGTATATTATTGTAACTATGTATTTTTATTTATTTTGTAGACACACATTGTCTGAAAAAGTTTTATTTTATTTGAGTGTAGGTTTTTATCTATGGAACTAAGTGAAGAGATATTTTAATACCCTCGTCGTTTCGGTCAAATTATCACCGTGAGATAAATCTTTCTTTTTTACACTTTTATAAAGGGAAAAAGACAGACAACGTAGTTTATTCTTATCTATGAAGAGACATATTATCGGTCACGGTGACAAAAGTCACCGGAGCGCGCGCGCCTTTACGTAATGCGACTACGAAGCTAGTGCACTACGACGCCTAGGCTACTACGAATCGTAGTCTGCTACGATGCGTAGTCAGCTACGATGCGTAGGCGACTACGACAAGTACCCTACTACGACTCAAAGGTGCCTACGACGCGTAGTCAGCTACGACGCGTAGGCGACTACGACGCGAAGGAGCCTACTACGACGCGTAGTCTGCTACGACTCGTAGCCAACTACGACGTGTAGCTACTACGACAACGAGAAGACAACTACGACCCGAAGGTGACTATGAAGCGTAGTCTACTACGACGCGTAGGCTGCTACGACGTGTAGACGACCTACTACGGCGCGTAGCCGACTACAACGCGTAGCTTCTACTACGACAACGTGTAGGCGACTACGAAACAACTACGACGCGTAGTCTACTATGACGCTGAGTTTGTCATTCGCCAAGAACAACGGGTTAAATATTGAGCATAAATCTTATTTATTTACTTATTGAGAAACTCAACAATAAATTTTTCAATTTACATGGTTGAAAAATGAAATTAGGGATACTTATGCCCGTTTTCACCATCAATAAAATTCCTGTTATGTTTTAAATAAACCATAGAGGTCACTAAAATTAGGGATTGATGGTGAAAACGGGGATTAGTCAATTACTGAGTTTCATAACTGCTACAAATTCTTCATTTTGTTCGTGGAATCCCAGTACTTTCTTACTTTTTTAAAGTCCTTTTGGACATTCGTCATAATTATATTTTTTTAAATTTGAATAAATAAATATTGGACGTTGTCTACTCACGGACATTGCCCGCGGGCGGCGTGACCGGAGGGAGCGGCGAGCGTTCGGCGAACGAACGAGCAATGTTCGGTTCGCGAGCGAACATCGAAGAAGACGATCCTGACGCACTCTCAAAATCAAAATCAAAAAATCAAATCAAACTCTCTTCAACGACTTTGCACTAAACGGTCTCAATATCATTGTTAATTTATACCGAATAGACAATTAATTGTATACAGTCCACTCTTTCATTTAATTAACTTCCACTACACTCACTATCGAAGTAACAGACGTGTAGTCCAGCAGTGGACGTCATTTGGCTGAAAAGAAAGAAAGAAAGAAAGAAATATTGATAATAAATAAATAAATACGTTGTAAATATTGATTGTCTTCTAGCGTATGTCTTGTTGGTTGTCCTATTAAAAAAAATCATACATTGTGAAACTCTGGCGACTCCACGCCGCTTCTGTCCCGGGACCGCCCGCGGCGACCTCTCACGGCGTCCGTCAGAAAAGCCCACATTACCCGGGACAATCGAGTGCATAGACTATTAACCACGGCAAATGTTGTGCGCCACTTTAGCCATCGTTTACCCTATACTTAATCGTTGAATTATGGTGTAACTATTAGGAAAGTTAGCATTAAAGACTTCTAGCAAAATAAGAGAAAATTAATGCAGAAGAATAAGAAGAAATAAAAAACTATTAAGGAATTGAAGAATTAAAATACTCGCAGAACAGAATTCCATAACAATTCGTAATTTTTTTGCAGTTATTACAGGATTTTTGTTTATTTAAATATATAGGTTCCTTTGACGGATAAAATATCTTATCTACGTGTATTACTTTAGCCTTAATAAGTAGCTAATGTCAAAATCGAAAATCTAACTCGATCTTTATTAACCTAACCTAATCTAATTTTGAATTAGTACATTAATAAAATAAATTTCATTAATAATGCTCATAAAGAAACGCTTCAGCCAACTCAGTCAGCACTCTATTGGTTTAAATACAATATTTCTAATTTATGATTGTTAATAACGTCCGTATTTACAAACATATGAGATCGCACAGTGCGCGTGGATGCATAGGATGTTACACGAACCAATTACAGAGCTCTATTCAACGCTGTGCGTTCGATTTGCTGCTTCACTTAAGCAATTATCGTTTATGAATACGGGAGTTATTCCCATTGTAACGTCGAACGTCACTAAATGCTGACGAAACAAAAAAATAATGAGACATCTTCAACATTTCAGGGAAAAATTATTAGGCAGGTTGGAACACGTTATTATTTTAACGTAATTGTGAAAACGAACCCCTCATTTTGTATCTTTGCTATTTTTATTCCGTGGAATTCAAATTATATCATCCTATATCGCCACTTCTTCTCACCACCAGCCCATGTTGTCCCGAAGTGGTGGTAGGGCAAGCTTTATGTATTTGGGACGTGTATAAGACGTGACCTGGAAGGGCTTATGTACTGAATAAACTATTTGAATTTAAATACAAGAAATTGCCCGCAGAATTGATAAACTCTAGTGGCAGTGGGCAGGGCACATAGCTCGTAGGGCTGATGGCCGCTGGGGCAGAAAAGGTCTCGAGTGGCGACCACGAGCAGGAAGACTTAGTGTGAGCAAGCCAAATGACATCTATTGCTGGACACGGGACTATTCCCACCTCTCGTTCCCACCGCTGCAACTTCTGTGTAGCCAGGATCTACAGCTTGACCGCCAATAAAAACCCAACCAGTGAAGGTCAAGTTTGTCCACTGCTGGACAACGGCCTCCCCAAGGATTTTCACAACGACCGGTCCTGAGCTGCCTGCATCCAGGCGCTTCCCGCAAGCTTCACCAGATCGTCAGTCCACCGAGTGGGAGGCCTGCCTACTGAGTCTTCCGGTAATTTGTTGATTTTATACTTGACTGACTTTTTATTTCATCAAAAGACAACATCTTTTTACATAATTTCAGCGCGAAATTTCGACTCCATATCACTCAATTTTCCGTTTCATTTCAAGACAAAATTGTGGTTTTGACGAATCACATACATAATATTGAAATATTGATAACAGTTTATCACGATCATTTACTTATTCACCCTGAATGTTGTTAGACTAGCTGTGCCCGCGACTTCGTACGCGTCAAATTAGTTTGAATAATATTGCCCGTTATTGCGACATTTTTCTTTAGGTACTGCTCCGCCCCTATTGGCCGTAGGGTGATGTTATACAGCCTAAAGCCTTCCTCGATAACTAGGCTATCCAACACAAAAATATTTTTTCAAAACGAACCAGTAGTTCCTGAGATTAGCGCGTTGAAGCAGACAAACTCCTCAGCTTTATAATATTAAGTAGAGAAGTAGAGATACTTAGTATAGATTTTTTAATAGAACACATTAGGATTAAGATTAGTGGATTCACTCGACTCTTAGGGTTCCGGGTTCGACCACCGTCCATTTTTGTTATGCTATAACTGTTATCTTCACTTTCTTCTTACCATGACCTTTCGAAGTGATTAGAGAGAAATTAATGAAGCATTCGTTATTTGTATGAAAGTTTTGATGGTTCCGTACTAATTTATCTGTAGGTACTTATTTATAGTTAGAGTTAACAATAAATTGGACATTTTACACTGCGCCTCTAGTCCCAAACTAAGCAAAGCTTGTACTATGGGTACTAGACCGTGGATGTAAACATATTGAAATACTTTTTTTTAATATCTATTTAGTTATTATCATCATTTCAGCCTTAAGACGTCCACCAACGATTTCCATTCATATTATTTTCAGGATAATTTCGAGATTAAAAATAAACGTAAATACTGATGGATTTCACACTGGATGCGGCCTGCGGTCGGGTCAAAGTGAACGCATCCCGCATCATGTATGAAATTAATATACACAGAACAATGGTGGCAATGGGCAGGGCACATAGTACGCAGCACTGACGACCGATGGGGCAGCAAGGTTCTGGAGTGAAGGCCACGTACATACCGGAACACGCCACACACGCCCACCCATAAGGTGGACCGTCGACCTGATAAAGGTAGCAGGAAGGCGCTGGATCAAAGTCAAAGTCAAAAGTCAAAATTTCTTTATTTGTTTGGACTAATAAATAGTTCTTACAAATCGTCATTTTGCTCTTAAGGAGCCTCTACATGTCTCATAATCTTTTTACCCTACCAGCGCTTCGAGACCAACATTTGGCAAGTGCTGAGAAGAAGATGACGGATGCAGGCCGCTACCAACCGGGTGATGTGGAAATCATTGGGGGAGGCCTACGTTCAGCAGTGGACGTCCTGTGGCTGAAATGATGATGATGACATAAAATAAAAGTGTTCATTTCACTAATTTCGTCAAATGGTTTACACTAATTTCTACGGCACCCTAAAAAACTCCATTTGTATGCGAGATACTCGTCGTTGACGTAAGAAATTCCTTTTTTCTTAAGTTATGATACTTTAATAGACATTATTAGATGCATTCTTGACCTTCAGTTGAAAGTTACGACTGGTCCAGCGCTTAACTCTGTCAGTGGCTGAGTATCATTGACATAATTATTATGACGTGACAGAGCATATTTTTTATTTTTTTTTATTTATCGGCACCCAAACCTCTCTGGGAGTCAAAGTCAAAGTCAAAATTTCTTTATTTGAAAGAAAGAAAGAAACATTTATTGCCATGGACATCACAGAAGACAAAAGATGTAAATAATAGAAAAAAAAGTAAATAAGACATAGGTGACATAAAAAATACAATGAAAGTGAAAGTAAACTGAGCAGTGCCACCCTGTCGCACAGCGATGTCCATCGCAATGGGACCCCACTCAGCATATGCCGTGGCCCCCGGTGAGGGAGGCCACGACGCTGGTTTTCAGTGTGCCCCATGCCGAGTGGGAGTCACGGACACTATTATTGCATAGACTATTATAATAGTGCTTACAAATCGTCAAATATTTTGCTCATAAGAAGCCTCTACATGTCTCATAATCTTTTTACCCTACCAGCGCTTCGAGACCAACATTTGGTAAGTGCTGAGAAGAAGCGCCGCAACAAACTCAGTCACCACTGTCTGCCGGTTAATATAAATAAATAAAGGTTTATTTCTGCCAATGTCGAGTGAAAAATTGACATAATATTTTGGTGTCTACTCTATTTGTGCGTGTATGAGGGTCCATAAGATAAAAGAAACGTACACTTTAGATGATGATTTATTAGACACTGACTTGTCACATAAGATCTCAAACAGTTTTGTATAACGCTTTACATAATAGGAATACGTATGAGTAATCTCGCTAATGCCCGCTACAATACATCCCCCTTTCTTAAAAATAAAATACATGGTTACATAGATGGTTAAAAATACAATACCTATTCAATTGCTTTAATTAAAAGATAACACTTTTTCAAATAAGTAATAGTTAATAATAGGTACCTACATACATGAGTATACATAAACGAGTAGATACACAAAATACGATTACACAAATAACTTTTTTTTTAAATTTGCGCACTTTTGGAACTTTGCACTTTCACTTTTTCACTTTACACTATCACTAATGTTGTGTGTGCTGGGCGTGAGGGGAGTGGCTGATGAAGCCTGACTCTCCTCTGCGTACTGCTAGCACAGGAAGTTCTTGAAGTTCTCTCCTTACGTATCTTCCATAGTTTCTTTTCACTCTCTTCCAATAGAAATAAGCGATAATTATGATGATGAAAATGGTAATAAATATCAGGTAAAATTCCATTCTCTCTCTATCCATTTGTGTAGCGGCGGCAGCGGCGGCACTATTTCCGGCTCCGGTTTGGGCAATTATGATTTTTTCGTCAGCAACTTTACTTTGACTTTTTCCCATTGTAGATAAAATCAATTAGCAAAAGTGATTCGTGATTACGGGGCGAAGCGCACAACAGGTTTGACTATTCGTCCCGATCTAGTGACTTTGGGCTCATTGTTTACATTCGTCGTTGCCTTATTTGTCGCAACGGGATCATCGGGTAGCACGACCTTATTTGTCGCGTTCGCTTGTTCATCAATCTCTAGCATAAATGCAGGTTTCAATCGATCAATACTAATTATTTTCTCTGTCTCTCCTTGCAATATTTTAAAATATTTATCAGTCTTGCAAATAACCTTATACGGACCTGTGTAAGGTTGCGTTAAGGGTTTAGTCACTGAATCACATCGGACAAATACGTAGTTGCACTCATGTAACTCTGGATGTACAAACATTTTTCCTTGTTTAACATTTCGCTTAGGCACAGATGACAAGTTAACTATCTTGTTTCGTAACTCCTTTAAAAAATCAGGGCTATTGGAAATTTCTCGCGTATTCGGCTGGAAGAAATCTCCCGGTAGTCTAATGGTTTCTCCGTATACCATCTCGGCTGCGCTTATCTGAGTATCTTGTCTTATGCTTGCTCGTAACCCTAGCAATGCTGATGGTAACTCTGATACCCAGTGCTCTGTGTTTCCTCTACACATAAGTGCTGCTTTCAAAGAGCGATGCCAGCGTTCCACCATACCGTTCGCTTGAGGGTGGTACGCGGTAGTTCTTAATTTCAAAATGCCCATTCTTTTCGACAGTTGGTTGAATAATGTAGACTCAAATTGTCGACCTTGGTCTGTCGTTAAACGCAAGGGACATCCAAAACGTGCAATCCATCCTGAGTAAATAATATCGGCAACTGTCTCAGCGGTAATATCCTTAACAGGATAAGCCTCTGGCCAACCTGTGGCTCTGTCTATCATAGTTACTAGGTATCGATAACCATTGCAGTAAGATAGTGGACCCACAATGTCCATGTGTAGATGTTCAAATCTGTCACTATTTTGGAATTTTCCTAGTGGTGATACAGTATGTCTTTGAACTTTGGACTTCTGACATTCAAGGCATGACTTAGTCCAAATCGAGATGTCTTTGTTCATTCCTTTCCAGAAAAATCGATCGGTGATCATCTTGCGTGTTGTACGTATGCTTGGGTGGCTTATTTCGTGTATGGCTTTGAAAGCTGATACGCGAAACGCTTGTGTCAAATATGGTCGGGCCGCTTCTCTAGAAACTTCGCAGTAAATCGGGATGATGCAATTTGGAATAGATATTTGTTTAAAGTGTAATGTCCTCGATTGCATCAGGTTTTTTAATTCAGCATCGTTACTTTGTTCTCGGGCTAATTTTGATGTTGGTCGGGGTCACCACTTTGGTGTCTACTCTATTTGTGCGTGTATGAGGGTCCATAAGATAAAAGAAACGTACACTTTAGATGATGATTTATTAGACACTGACTTGTCACATAAGATCTCAAACAGTTTTGTATAACGCTTTACATAATAGGAATACGTATGAGTAATCTCGCTAATGCCCGCTACAATATTATCAATAGAACGTGGGTGTTTTAGTTCTATTGATTTTTCATGGATTCCGTGGAGTTAAGTATGCCCGTTACAGGTTTCAAGACGCTACCGGGTCCAAAGCGGGTTGTTCATACGACAACCCACTCGACACTCGATGCGCGCTCAAATTCGAAGTGTTCAATGTTTTTTTATTATTTGGTACAAAATTTGTACACTAAAGTCCATTAAATAATAAGTTGAAACCATTAAAACAGATCGACCATGCTTCCCGTTCAACTACCCTCCACGGAATCCGAGCATATTATAAATCTGAAGACCAGATCTTCTAGCTGATGTTTGACGTTACAAAAACACCCTCCCGTGTCCCTCTCATACCTCAGGCACTGGCTGAGCTTTTCGCTAGACCTATAAAAACTCGTATTGTAAAAAGGAAAAATTTGATTGTTTGTTTGTATTGAATATCCTCGAAAACTACTGGACCGATTTTAAAAATTCTTTCACCATTAGAATTTTACATTATTTTTGAAGAACATAGGCAATACGAAGTTCGCTGGGTCAGCTAGTCCAAATTATAAAACTCAAAATATACAACATCAACGCACAGCCCAAACCACTGGACGGATCGGGCTGAAATTTGGCATGCAGGTAGATGTTATGACGTAGGCATCCGCTAAGAAAGGATTTTACAAAACTCCACCCCTAAGGGGGTAAAACGGGATCCACGCGTACGAAGTCGACGGCCGCTAGTTAAAGATAAATAAGCTACATGTTTATATTGAACCTCCAATCCTCTATTGGTATTTTCGTGAATTTGTGAAAGCTTCGTCTCCTAAGCTTTAGCACCGGAAGCTTTTCATTCGCTAGTCGGATTAGCTAAGTAAGCACATGATTACAAAGGCCCACTCTACGTAGAGTTGTGTTACTAAACATACTTCATTTTATGTAGGCATTATTTCGTATGAAATTACTATAGACACACATAGTACGCAGAACTGACGGCCGATGGGGCAGCAAGGTTCTGGAGTGGAGGCAACGTACCAGAAAATGCAGCGTGGGACGTCCACCCACAAGGTAGACCGACGACATCATAAAGGTAGTAAGAAGGCGCTGGATGCAGGCCGCTACCAACTGGGCGATGTGGAAATCATTGGGGGAGGCCTATGTTCAGCAGTGGACGTCCTATGGCTGAAATGATGAAAGATGATGATGATTGATTGTCCCTTAGTTATCTTAGGTAGTAGCATTGGGCAAGTATATTCTTCGCAATGTACAAAACTTTTCACATTTGTACGGTTTCTTAGGCACATTTAGAAATTTGATGTACGTAGGTTATTCTATACGAATCCAGAAAAAGAAAAGTTTATTGTATATTACAGGAAATACGATAGGTGATCTATTAAAGTTTTATTTTGTTTGTAGAGGACTTACGTTACTTTTTGAGGTATAAAATCGTACAAGTAAAATAAATTAGGAAAATAGGCCGTATCAAATTGGATACCTACACCATTATTGTGAACTAAATTTTCTCTATTCCATTTAATCTCGACTGTAACTTTTTCATTAAACTGCTAACTGAATCAATAAGTAAGTAAAATGATGCTTTAAACTTATTTGATTAATTATTTTGATTATTTTAATTATTACTGTACTTATTATTATTCTGTGTTATTACGATGGTAAATGAGGTATTCATACCGGGTGGTGGTGTTGGTAGATTTAAAAGTAGGTGGTACATAACTAGAATTGCTAAAAGTTTTTAAAGTCGTATTACCTAAACTTTTTTACTAATTTTAGAATATAGTTACTTTCATGACTTTTAAGCCAAAAGTTAGTGGGTTTTTTTAGTTCCTTATAGTCCAACGATTCTGAAACGTCAAGTAGCAAATAACAAGTATTGATATAAAGCGCCCTCCTTTAAATTTTTTTTCGTTCAAACCCATGTTTATTTATTTATTTAATGGGACAGTTATTTACAATTAATTTACAATGAACTAAGAAATTAAAAACTTTGTACAAAAGTAAAATTAATAAGGTTATTAATCCAGTATTGATAGTAGCGCCCTCCTAACAATCATAGCTGGGACGGTTCATTGTTGGACATCTACAAGTATACGTATGTACTACAGATGTTTTTAAATCATTGTTTTTTCGTAGAGTTAGCAATCAAAAACAAGTTGTTTGCGTGGAGCTAACTGTCTTGTTTGCCCACAACTTGGATCCTTAACTTTTACGTACTTTTAATGCTCTTCATTAGTCTAGTACGGTAGAGACTTTAATGTAAGAATCTACGAAGCTATACCTACATCTAGTATGTTACAGTATTTGTCATACCTCAGCAATCCCACAGGA
Organism: Ostrinia nubilalis; assembly: GCF_963855985.1. Taxonomy (NCBI): domain Eukaryota; kingdom Metazoa; phylum Arthropoda; class Insecta; order Lepidoptera; family Crambidae; genus Ostrinia; species Ostrinia nubilalis. Next base: position 893,292 of record NC_087117.1, read on the forward strand.
CTATTGTTGATATCTTTTTGCTACAATATTAATTTGTCCCATAATGTTGTCCCGAAGTGGGGTAGGGAAAGATTGAGATACATACGTTTTCATTCATAAACGATGCTTGCTTAAGTGAAGCAGCAAATCAAACGCATAGCGTTGAATAGAGCTCTGTGATTGGTTCGTGTGTCACCCTGTGCGTCCACGCGCACTGTGAGACCTCATAATAATGTTTGTGAATACGGGCGTAAACTTCGAATTAAGTAAGTTACCTATTAAAAATTCCTTGATATTTTAAAATAAAATTACCTATAACTGAACGTCCGAGGCACTGACCGCAGGAAATATTGCATCGTTTTTAAATGTAGCCATTTTATTAAGGAAATGCTCACATTATTTTTATAATTAAACTTAGCAAGATAAGTAAGTCTTGTACATTATAAGTACATTGTATAAATGTAGTGTAGGTAAACCTTCTCGATGGACCGACGATCTCAAGAAGTTGCAAGTGGATGGATTATGGCCATAAATGTTAAAATCGAGCAGCGAGGTTCTGGAGTGGAGAACACGTATACAAGCGCAGCGTAGGACATCCATCCACAAGGTGGACAGACGACCTCATGAAGGTACCAACCGGGCAATCTAGAATCATATTGGTATTGGGGGAGGCCTATGTTCAGCAATAGACGTCCTGTGGCTGAAATGATGATGATGAAGCTAAGCTGATAAGTAAATATTTTTGATAATTAGATTAGCGAATCCAATCAATTCTACTATTTTCATCATCATTTCCAATGACAGTTTAACCAGTTTAACTTTCCCCCGGGACAAACTCGGCCTTCACTGGTTGGGTTATTGGCGGTCAAGCTGTAGATCCTGGCTACACAGGAGTTGCAGCGGTGGGAACGAGAGGTGGGAATAGTCCCGTGCTCCCGCCATCATCATCATCAAATCATTAAGTTCACTACCGGAACAGGACTCCCTCTATTTTATTTACCAGAAGCAAAGATGTATATCTAACTAGATCTAACTATAGCCTTCTTTTTTGATTCAGAATCGACAAAGTTTGGATAAATCTTGAGTTCTCAATTGACATTTGACAGACGTCAAAGTTTCCAAAAAAAAAATAGCCTGGATTTTCAAGGTAAAATATTTTTCTCATTTTTCTATTAGAACTAGATAACTAATTTAGAGGAAAGATTTGTCTGTTTGTATTGAATAGACTCCGAAATACTCCGAATACACGGGACCGATTTTGAAAAGTTCTTTCACCACCAGAATCCTACATTTTCTGATAATCATAGGCAGTACGAAGTTCGCCGGGTACAAAATACCTATTCTAATTCATTATCATTATCATCATATCAGCCACAGGACGTCCATTGCTGAACATAGGTCTCCCCCAATGATTATCCATATTGCCCGGTTGGTAGCGGCCTGCATCCAGCGCCTTCCTGCTACTTTTATGAGGTCGTCGGTCCACCTTGTGGGTCCTAAGCTGCGCTACTTATCCTAGTTATTTCTTTATTTTCAGATCAAACCAATAATCCTGAAGCGAACCACACCATGAATCTCTATGGCCTCTTGAAGAAAATTCTCCGGCGATTCGCAAAATTTTACTAAACCAATGTATTTAATCAAATTCCTTCTGTTTATGTACAGATACAATATAAATTGGCAGAGCGAATTTAGGAAACAAAAATTGGGATCAATATTTAGTTTTCACTTTTAACTCTGCTTTTTAAACTTATCTTATTCGAATAAGAACATGCTTCTATCCATATGTGTAGATTTGGTGAATTCGACATACAGTGCCATAGCGTACTACTACTCACAATACAAAGCGTCACAGCTATCCACTATTATACCCAGAGCAAGAAACTACATTCACAATTACAATAAACCAACTTTTGAATAATGCGGACTTCAGTCCATTTTTGATTCAATTCAATATCAATCCGCCCCGTTAATTCTCAATCCGACCGGTTAACTTTCAATTCAACCGCTTTCGTTCCAATTCAGCCGGTTAACTTTCAATCCATACTGTTTTAACATAATGCCCCTCTCTGAGTCATAAATTAAAATACCTAGTTTCTTTCATCTTGAAAATATAACTATGAATTATAGTCAAATAAAAAAACTAGATGAAGAAACTTTAGAAAAACTGACTGAAGGCACAGGGCCCAGTGACCAATGCCTGTGTTCGATACTAGCGCCGCCTGACGGTGAGAAAAAAGGGTTCAGAGCATCAATCAAGAAGGCGCTAGCGTCGTTTGGAGGAAGAGGCGGGAAAAACAGAGCGATGTACGGACAGAATAGCGTTGACATACCACTTACTTTTTCTAAGGGAGGAAAAGGTACGTTTAGAACATGATTTGTCATTTGTGAATCTTCACACATACAGAGAGAAACAGAGAGAATAAAGAGAGAGAGAGAGGGAAAGAGAGAGGGAGAGAGAGAGAAAGAGTGTAGATATAGCTCTCTTTCTATTCTTCTTCTGACCTCTTTGGAGAGCGAGTTCGTTTCAGCCAAATGACGTCCACTGCTGAACAAAGGCCTCCCCCAAGGATTTCCATAACGACCGATCCTGCGTTGCCTACATCCAGGTACTTCCCGCGACCTTCACCAGATCATCGGTCCACCTAGTGACCAGACACTACGTCTACCGGCCCGTGGTCGCCACTCGAGAACTTTTCTGCCCCAACGGCCATCAGCTCTTAGAGCTATGTGCTAACGCCCACTGCCATTTCTAACATTATTAGTTAGGTACTCTATATCTATAAAAGCGAAAGGTCACTGATTGACTGACTCTCTCACAAAATCTCAGAAACTAAAAGTGCTAGAAGTCTCAAATTTTGAATGGGGGGGTTCCTTTTAGAACGTAGGTGCTCACTAAGACGGGATTTTGCCAAATTCAACACCTAAGGGGGTACCTAAAACGGGATCCACGCGTTCGAAGTCGCTGGCGGCCGCTGTAGTCTGGTCCGTGAGCACGTAGAATTTTGTCCAATGACCCCTAGCTACCCATCCTTATTGCTCGCGCGTAATTAAGTTGCTATCGCGCTCGCACACTCACTGCGGGTGCCAGTCGCACAGTCGCGACAGCAATATAATTACGCGCGAGCGATAAGGATGGGTAGCTAGGAGTCATTGGACAAAATTCTACGTGCTCACGGACCGGGCTTTAGTTAATAAGAATTTTACTTCATTGTGTTGTGAACTGTACTAATGTAAAACTTGGTATTCGATTCCACAGGAATCTACACCACCAAGGAGGCGGTGAAACGGAACTCCTCATGCGGGAAGTGTGGGTGCGACAACGAGAACTTGGTGCTGAAGCATTCGTTCGCAAACATCAGGATCACCAGCCCTGACGTCTCCAGCATATGCCCTTGCCCGTCTAATTGTATGCCAGGTAAATTAGTTAATCTGGCCTCCCTAACGCCCTTTCCACTCAGGCTGTGCGGAGATGAGAGGAGATATTGTGTGAGTTGTGGTGCGTAGCTGTCAGTTGTCATTCTTTTCTATCTGTCAAACACCGCACCGCTCCGCACATTTCCGCATCACTCTGCTCTTCTCCGCACCGCACCGCTATCAAATTCTATAGAAAAACAAGTGCACCTGACAGTTCTCCGTTCTTCTCCGCTCGATCCATTTCCACCAAAGAATCTGATTGGTTATTCAAAAAACTTCTCTGCTCCGCTCCGCCTGGTGGCAACCGGGCCTTACTTACCCTACCTTTGTTTTGTCACCTTTCTTTGGCTTTGCACTGGAGGGAAGTCGAACTCCTACGTTCTTCTGATTAATTTCGTTGCGGGCCCAATGACACTTTATTTTTTTCCCGGAACAAACTTGACCTTCACTAGTTGGGTTATTGGCGGTCAAGCTGTAGATCCTGGCTACACAGGAGTCGCAGCGGTGGGAACGAGAGGTGGGAATAGTCTCGTAACCCATGTGGCTAGCGTAGGGAGTGTAGGCTAGTAGGTGGGAGGGGTGATACTTACGCCCGTATTCACAAACGATGCTTGCTTAAGTGAAGCAAATCGAACGCACAGCGTTGAATACAGCTTTGTGCTTGGTTAGTGTGTCTACGCGTCCACGCGCACTGTGAGACATCATAGTAATGTTTGTGAATACGGGCGTAAGTCACTCATTTTTTTTCCAAAAAACCTCTATTACTTCCAAGTCTTTCAGTATCTTATTTCTTTTCCAGACAAAGACAAACTCCAGAACAACATCAAGGTGACCATAGAGCACGTGTATGCCATAGAGTCGGATTCAGACTTCTCCGAAGACTCGTTGTATACGGTGTCAGAGACAAGCAGACTGACTGCAAGCGAGCCGGTGTTGCCACGGTCTACGGACTCTTTGACCGTGAATGAGTTGTCTATGACTGAAGAGAGGGGGATAAACAAAAATTAAGGTAGTTTAACCTCATAAAGGTAGCAGAACCAAAGAGACTGAATCGCTAAAATCAAGTGGCAGTGGGCGGGGCACATAGCTCGTAGAGCTGATGGCCGCTGGGGCTGGAAAGTTCTTGAGTGACGACCACGAGCCGGAAGACTTAGCGTGGGTAGGTCTCCCACTAGGTGGACCGACGATCTGGTGAAGGTCACGGGAGGTGCCTCGAGGCGAGCGGCGCAGAACCCTTGTGGAAATCCTTGGGGGAGGCCTTTGTCCAGCAGTGGACGTCTTACAGCTGAAACGAACCAAAGGTAGCAGGAAGGCGCTGGATGCAAGCCGCCCAAGTAACATTTTACTCCATTTAAGAGTTCAATAGTCGTTCACATGTACTCCACAAGCTGTGTATGTCAGCTGTATACGAGCTGTATAGCTTGCTATAATGCTTTTATAGAACCAGTTTGGGCACAAATTAGACAGCTTTAAGTTCACTATGGCTGTACATTAGCAGTATAATAGCATTATAATAGCAGTTTAAGTAGTAACATCGTACTTAAGGCTGACTTACGGCACTATATGGGACGCAGTGTGAACCATACAACGTACGTGAGGACAATAAAGAGTAACAAGTGGCTAAATGCACAGCTTTCAAAGTTATAAAGTCCGACAAAAGTACTCCAATGCTACCTAAAGTTCACGTGTGTCTTAAATTATTTCCACATTTTAATATTAGTTTGGTATTTGTACGTGAGTGCCAAGAGGGAAACAACTCGGGCGGATAATCATTTATGCAAATAATAACACGGGTTTTAAATACTTAATAATGTTAATGCCATTGGGAATGCAACTTTCTCGTGAAATGTATACATATTTACAGCTAAAATATTTACGCGCCTCTGTAAAAACGCGATATTCATTTTAAAATATTTAAAACTGGCTGAGAGGAAATCTACAATTTTCAGTTTTGATATTGGATTGGCATTATAATTATATTACGGTAATTAATTATAACATGAAACCAAAACTCAATCGCTCTATCTGCGAATTTTGTGATAAATCTGCATTAATTTCGGAGATTTATTTGGTAAATATTTTAGGTTATGTAGAACAAAATGGTGGAAATGAAATACGGCTATGTGAACTGTTATAACTCCAATTTAATGCGGTGAGCGTATATTAGGTTCACATGTGTTCTGTTAGAATGCTGTTATCTATATGAAGTTCCACATTTGTACCACTACAGCGCTAATGTCTATAAATTTATTCTAATGTGAACTTATGTACAGCTTTAAGATGTACCTAGTTCAGGTCAATTGTGTATCTTTAATTCTTTCAAATACTGAAATTTTAGAGATCCGCAATAAAAATTATTAATGTCCGTTAAATCGCCTAGCCCAGGTACTAATAGTCAAGTATGAATACCTAAAGCATCAGACGGTAGTGTTCCCGGTTTAAATTCGTTTATTATGCTTGACAATTTATTCAAAGCGGAATGAGGAATACGATTTTCAATAGCCCATGTTCTTATTTTTTTTGCGAAAGGTTAAATAATTGTCCAAATCAAAATGGTATTCACTATCACTAGAACTGCAATCATCACACTCTGATATCTGGTATATTTTGAAGGGAAATTTCAGGTTCAGGCATAATATTTTCCTCTGCATCATGTACAGAACCACCATGAACAACTAAAAACAGGCTTGGGGAAATGTGGAATAGAATATCACATTCACATTCGTGTTCAGCTTAAAGCAAATAAGAGTAGTACTTGTGGACAAATAAACTGCTATTGATGTTAATGGACAACACATATAGTCCTTTTAACAGCCTACAGTGTACATGCGAACCATTGAAACACTTTTGTACAGATAGTAAAAAAAGGTTATTTTAATTATCACAAACAAGTCCTACTACAGCTACTAGCTGTATAACAGTCTAAAACAAGTAAACATCACAGCCTTTGGCTTTATAAATGACCACGTGTGTTCTATTAAAATGCTAGCTCTATAACATCGTACAAGTAGGCCGTTAAACAGCGGTTGCCGTATCTCTACCCTCCTATAATGCTCTTAGTCAGATGGCCGACTAAAGGATAGTTGTTAGAGTATTATAACACCAACAATCGTATAAAAGTATAACTCTACACTAGTCTACACTCCTATAAGTCCCTTAGACAGGTATAGGTGTAATTAATTGCAATAATACAGCTTATACATCACGAGTGAACTGTACTAATGCTTTAAGTACACATTGGAACTAAATGTGAACTCTTAAATGGAGTAAAATGCTACTTGGGCGCCAGCTTTTAGCGTCGGCCGTTTGGTGTAGTGGTTCAGAACGGACTACTGTGCCGAGAGGTCCCGGGTTCGATTCCCGACCGGGCAGAAATTGAAATGATGAATATTAATTTCTGTGACGGGTCTGGGTGGAAATATGTATAATATGTACGTATTTAATAAAAAAAAAAGTATATAAGTAGCGCTGTGTGAAATTGTCCAAAGATTTATTTATTTATTTATTTATTTATAGGTCTAGCCCTGAACTCAGTCAGTGCCTGAAGTATGGGAGCGGCTCGGGAGGGGTGACATTGACATATTATGACGTGACAGAACATACAAATCTGAAGTACCTTTGAAGTCTCGCTGACGTTTGACGTCACAAAAACACCCTCCCGTGCCGCTCTCATACCTCAGGCACTGAATGAGTTTAAGCACTAGACCTAATGTATTCTAAATAAATTGGCAATCGTTCGTACGTTCGTTTCAGCCAAATAACGTCCGTCGTCCACTGCTGGACAAAGGCCTCTTCCAAGGTTTTCCACAATGCACGGTCCTGCGCTGCCCGCATCCAGGCTCTTCCCGCGACCTTTACCAGATCGTCGGTCCACCTAGTAGGAGGCCTGCCCACGCTACGTCTTCCAGCCCGTGGTCGCCACTCGAGAACTTTTCTGCCCCAGCGGCCATCAGCTCTACGAGCTATGTGCCCCGCCCACTGCCACTTGGTTTTAGCAATTCTGCGAGCTATGTCGGTCACTTTGGTTCTCCTGCGGATTTCCTCATTTCATCAATGGCAATAAATTAATGTTTTTTCTTTTTAGAATATGATTAACAAAGAACTCTTACTTGAACATAGAAATGTGGAGTAAGAAATTTATATTAACCATAGCGGGCCTTACATCTTCCGCTTATATTTTTAATAAGTATTTCGAAGAATAATGTTTTAATTTCATATTTAATAAAATTTGAGCCAACCCAACACTTGGTTATTATTATTAATAATATACATAGAAAACCTAATTTCACCCTGTATAGTGGAAAAAACGTTCATCATCATCATCATCAACAGCCCTTTACAGTCCACTGCTAGACTATGAGCCTCCTCCACTAAAGTGGAGGGTTTTGCCATAATCCCCACGCTTGGCAGGCGGGTTGGAGATCGCAGTATAAAAGATTGATGTTTTTCAGAGAGCGCTGCTGTCCTTAAAACATCTCTAGCTTTTCTTCTTTCCAATGATATAGGTATCACACGTAGTAATTAATTAGATATTGGAATTCGTCAAACATTCAAAGTTTAGGCAAAAATTGAATAATAATACAATTGAAGTCGCGATGTCGTTTGACGTCACAAAAACACCCTCCCGTGCCGCTCCCATAGACCTATAATAATCTTATGCACGATGCTTGCTTATCAAATATACCTCTGTGATTGGTCCGTGCGTTACCCTGTGCGTCTACGCGCGCACTGTGAGACCTCATGTTTGTGAATACGGGCGTTAGTTACTATCTGGAAATAAATATACATCATGGAAAGAGTGGGATCCAGCGCCATAATGTTATGGAAGATTTGGACGCACCCACGCCTATATTTGGGCTACCTCTAGACAGAAATTACGCTGTTGATTGTGTTGGCCGGCCATGTAGTGACGTGCTAAGAGAGAATCGATGTTGCTGGAAAAGTGGAAAAATTGCGTTTGTTAGTCGTATACCTCGAAATAAAAAAATCCTTGTAGCTTTTCACCTATTCGCATTTCGCCGCGATATCAAAATTTCTGAATAGATTTTTATTCTTGTCTAATTTTTTATCGCTAATTACAATTGTCTAAATTCATAGTAGATTTACAGTCCTATCAACTTAAGCTGAGAATTGCATTTGTGTGAGTGATCGCCAAAAGTACCGTTAGTAAAACACATACAAATAAAATTAATGTTTTATTAAAAGGAAGTCTACAAAACACTTGCTACCAATTGGGCCGATGTAACGACACTTGACACATCCTTTTAAATAAATAAATAAATAAAAACAGGTCCTCGCTCAGCATATGCTAAGGCACGAAGTACCTCGACGCTGATATTCTGCGAGCACCGTTTATAGAGAGGGCGTCCAGCCAGCCTTACAAAATACAACAAAAAGACAAACTTTATAAAATTACAAAATAAAAACAGACTAAAAACTTTTCGTTCACACCTTTAAAATACGTATTCAATTTGCATAAAATTTCTTTCACTTGGCTGCTTAATGGATTTCGTACAGGAAATTCACTTACAGTAGGAGCCATTTCACTATTTGGAACACAATTACATAAAATTACACGTATCTGCTACCAGTACCGGGGGTGAAGTGAAGTATGTGAGCGACAAGGAAGCGGTGCGTGGCGGACGCGCCGCGCTTCAGGCCGCTTGCTATAATAAACCATGCGCGGGACGCGCCGCGCTTCAAGCCGATTGCCACTCTAAACTATCGGTGTGCACTCACACAAATGCAATTCTCAGCTTAAGTTGAGAGGACTGTACTTTCCTGCCTGTCTTCACTGTATGCGGCTTAATAAATAGGCTATTGATATACATGCTACATCAAAATTTGCTACTGTTGTAAAAATCTGTTAAAAATATATGCTAGTAACAAAATATAGGTACTACCGATATTACTCGCTACAACAAAAAACGCTATCACGGTGAAATGCGAATAGGTGAAAAGCTACAAGGATTTTTTGATTTCGAGGTAGGTATACGACTAACAAACGAAAAATTTGTCGTAATGTCTCGTTCTCCCGCCAAAATACTCGTATAGTTCCAAAATACTGAACTGTTCTATCCATGACATTGACAGTGGGGCGCCACCGTCAATACTGGATCGCTGGTTCCGATTTTTGCCATGTTGGAAACCATATAGTTGAACGATGGTAGCGCCCCCCTGTCATTGAGTTTGGCGGGACAGTTCAGCGTGGGTCATCTATATGTCAAAATCAGACGGGTTCACCCATGACATTAGGTATGTTTACATTTGGTATCGCTTCTCGTTGGCCGTACTTTTAGTCAATTCACAAAAAGTCTGACTCCACTGTTCCCCGCGACAGATACGTCGTAACCTTATACAAGATGGCCGCCGCCCATTCTTAGAACGGCCAAGTAATGCACGACCTGTGTTTATGTGTATTTAATATGTAATAAGCTTTATTAATATCACTAGCTGTGCCCGCGACTTCGTACGCGTGAAAATAAGTTTGAATCACAATGAAGAATGTTCACTATTTTTGTTTTTTAGCTTTCTGTATTCTCTGTTAAAAATAAAAAATACACGTGAAAGAATTGGGTATTTCTCATCGCCACGGTTCTCATCGTCACCTTCGTGGCGAATTTTATTTCTAACTTATTTCAACTTTTTGTAAACAAAAATTGTAGCGCTTGATGTGAAGATTGTATTCTCAGTAAATCAGTCAAATAGTGAGTCTCGTTTGGAAGCTTTAACGTTTTGAATTTTTTGATGCCACGAAAGTGATTCTGTACTTCACAGCAATAATTTTTACAAACTTTATTACTGTAAATGACTCTTAAGTGTTTATAAAACATATATTTTGTCTTATTTTCATAGATAAATAGCAATAACATAATATAAATAGGTACCTACTTAAATACAAGATAAAATTTTACCGATTACGTCACCTATTAGTGCCTTTTCACACGTTCCGGTTGCCGGCTATCCGGCGCCGGGTACCCGGTGGTGAAGTGTATGGGCATGGTACGTAGCTTTCACATGTTCCGGCGTAATTAATCCGGCATGCCCATACATTCACGACCGGGTACCCGGCGCCGGATAGCCGGCAACCGGAACGTGTGAAAAGGCACTTAAGTTACAAGATTCTACGCAATTGGTTTTAAGGGTGATACTGGTGGCATTCTGAAATGCTAAAGAAGCAAAAAACGGATTATCAGTACCTCAATAAAAATAACTCTAACTGATTATCAGTCCCTCAACAAAAATATTTTTTTTATTTAGGCCAGAGGGCCTCGTATTTTTGTTGTACAACTTTTAACTCAAACTTCAGATTAAATTTATCTTACAAACAGATACACAGTCACATATACAGACATACATACAGTCATACAGACAGATAACAAAAATACCCTTATTTATTTATTGATGTACTGATCTCTACTTACCACGTATAATTTATTAGTTATTAAAATATTGTAAAAACATAAACACCAGTCACTATATTTTAAAATAAACCAAAGCAAGAAATCACTTTCGTGGCCTAAAATCACCTTCGTGTATAAAACACCACGAAGGTGATGCCACGAAGGTGACGAAAATTGTAGTTTTTTATGAATTATCCTAAAATTTGAATTTAACGGTTCAAGTCGAATACTACACAAATAAGTCTAACATGTTAAGTTTTCAATGGCAAAGTTTCAATTAAATTGTTTAAATTTTAGAGGTAGAAAATATTGTTCAAGCAAGCGACGGTATTTCTATGGATAATCACAAAAAGTTACGTATTTTTTTCCCGGAGCGACGATCGACCTATCTCACCTCCCCAATGGCCGGAGCGCGACTAACGTTAACCGAATAAAACACTGTGATTGGTTGCCGGTGTTCAGTTTAACGGCAATCTTGTATTATTACTCAAAATTTTAGGTACCTAAAATCGTGTGACCAACGTATTTCGCTTTCTCAATTCAAAATAATTATAAGAAGATATTTTTTTGACTATTGTGTGGAAAGTATATTTAATTACGATAATTTTAGTATATGCTACACACAAATTGAATGAAAATTGTGAATGCAGTAACCAAATGTTTCTTTGCAACCGAAGGTGTGACACGATGAGAACGCGAAAAATCACCCCGTTTTTTATCGTTTCATGTGATTTTTTCGTATTATTTTTGCTTCTATTACGATAAAATTTATATTGTATGTAGCTAAATAGATATTTTATCATCTGATTTCAAAGTTATTGTTCTAACTTATACCGTTTATGAACTATTATTGTGTGAACTTCAAATTTGAGTGTAAATGAGAAGTACCCAATTATTTCGATACGTCAATTAGTTTCCAAGATATTGAATTTTAAAAGTGCGGGCGGCGGCCGGCCCGCCATTTTATGCGCGTGACGTCATATTACAGTGACTGGCTCATATTTGTATGGGTGGAATCTTGCAAGCTGAATTAAGAACCACTTCCAGGCAACCGATTAAGCTGAAATTTCGCAAACACATGTGATTTGGATGACCATGCAATATTATGATGACATGGAGCTGATCTGATGATGGAGCTGGAAGGTGGCCATAGGAACTCTATAATAAAACGACTTAAATGCATCGAGTTTGGGCTCGTTCGTTTTGTATTGATGAGTATTTTAATTCTTTAAAGTAATCGGGGTCTAATGATGGAGCTGTAAGGTAATTCGCAATAAAACGACACAATCGCATCAAGTTTGGGTTTGGTTCAATTTTAATTTCTGTGATGGGTCTGGGTGTTAATATGTATAATAAGTTTGTATTTACAAAAAATTATATTTAAGTATGTTTATATCCGTTTTCTAGTGAGCGGACGCTGTGAATGTACGTCACACGGGGTCACGTGACCGTCGGCGGGACTCAATATTTAAGCGAACTTTGAATGCCTATAAAATCATAACTACTGGGTATTTTTGAATGAAATAAAAACTAATGTATTTGTAAATATAAAAGCTTAACTGTGACATAGGTTTCAAGTGATTTTGCATACCTAGTAACATTCTCAATTCCCGTTTTTGCATTGCTTAAATGGTTTTTGCAACATTTTTCTTTACTGCTCCGCCCCTATTGGTGTAGGGTGATGTTAAACAGGGTGTCCCAAAAATATTGTCAAGCCGAAGCCCAAAGGTAGAGCATCACTAGGGCTACCCCAATCACGGCGACTTTTGATAGTTTTCGAGTTATGTTTTTTTTTACAACATTCAGGATTTTTTATAAATGCGAAAGTCTGGTCTGTCTGGATGGATGTATGTTTGTTACTCTTTCACGCAAAAACTACTGAACGGATCTTGATGAAACTTTACAGTATTATTGTTTATTAACCAGAATAACATTATAGGCTATAATTTATGACGATCTGTGACAAACAAAATTTCACGCGGGTGAAGCCGCGGAAACAGCTAGCATTAAATATTTGGTTGTAGCGTACATAAATATTATTTACTATGATAAATTGTGGCCTTCATAAAACTTTACACAGGTGATTTTAATTTCAAAATAAGTTAATTGTAAAATATAGACTTTTATACAATGACGTCATTGAGTATTTAATCATTTTGTAAATATGTAACATCTGTAATGATATAAAATAAGCAGTTTGTGCAGTGGACGGCATTTTGAAATTTCCAGTCAAACGCAACAACATGAAATACACACTTGTAAGTTTTTTTTGTATTTCTTTTTATACAATCTACTTAGTAGGCCGTTTGTAGACATCCCTTTTTTCACCGGACGACGGACCGTCAAAATCAAAATCAAAATCAAAAATATTTATTCAGTTTAGACCACAAGTGGCACTTATGGCGTCAAAAAACGTTTCGGATAATTTCGGATGTAGGCAGTTTAAATTGTTTTTTGTATAGCATTATGTAAAGGCATAACTGCCTGATTTACCTTTATAATGCTATCTAGTATCAATTTTTATTTTTTTAATACTTTTTATTCGATGTAAAGTGTGAGGCCATGAATGAACCGTGTTGGACAACTATTGCAAATTGCATTCTAAAGCACAGATTTGATATCCGTAACCGTAACCGAAACTTTCGGATATCCGAAATATAAAAACATCCGTACCTACTCGTAACCGAAAACCGGTATAATATTATTCCTATATCCGTAACCGTATCCATAACCGAAACTACATATCCATAACATCCCTAGTATACATATCGTACATACGAGTATAATAATAATAAAAGGTTCTCTTTCAATACCGGAACAACCAGTTCCGAGAATCTTTAAGAAGAAAATATAAATAATAATAATAAGGAGAAAGCGCAGCACACCTCTCTACACCCCTGAGCTGGCAGACGCTAATGCTGCCCCTCAGTCCGGTCTATTCGACTCATGACGCCAGGAGGGGCCCATTTAGTCGCTGGCTAGTCACCGCCTGCCATGGTTTTCAGTCCGAGACTATGAACCAGGCAGGTGACCCGTAGTCTCCATCCATAGCCCAGTAACCAGTCCCTCCATCCTTCATCCATAACCCTATTCCATTCACCAATAACTGCAATAGCTCCTGTGCACAGGCTGGGGATGGTCTCTGGCTACATCCCATGATATAGTCAGAGACTAGATCCAGCATGTGCACCACTTTCACTTTTGTCGATTATTTTGCGCTTAAAACGGCCTCTACGTGTTGGATCTGTATCCCCACGCAAGCCTTATAAAGGACCGGGCCACTTTTGACCCGTGAGCTCCAAAGCGTACAAATATAATAATAATAATAATTTTTTTTTTTATTTCAGAAAAAAATATTTTCCATAATAATATCGTAATTTCCTTCTTTCTCCCGCAGTTGCTTCTCGTTGTAGCGTTGGTGGTGGTGGCTTTCGCCGCTGCCGTGCCTCAGGGGGAGGAAGACGCACCCATTTAAGGAGTGGCCTTAACTGCCAAAAGGTGACTTTCAAAAATTGGAGTGGCTTTATTTATGCAAAGTTCGTTCGTTCGTTCGTTTCAGCCAAATGACGTCCACTGCTGGACAAAGGTCTCCCCCAAGGTTTTCCACAATGAACGGTCCTGCGCTGCCCGCATCCAGGCTCTTCCCGCGACTTTTACCAGATCGTCGGTCCACCTAGTAGGAGGCCTGCCCACGCTACGTCTTCCAGCCCGTGGTCGCCACTCGAGAACTTTCCTGCCCCAACGGCCATCGTCTCTACGAGCTATGTGCCCCGCCCACTGCCACTTGATTTTAGCAATTCTGCGGGCTATGTCGGTTACTTTGGTTCTCCTGCGGATCTCCTCATTTCTGATTCGATCACGCAGGGAAACTCCGAGCATAGCCCGCTCCATCGCCTTTTGGGTGACCTTGAGCCTTCTTATGAGGCCCATAGTAAGCGACCACGTCTCAGATCCGTATACCATCACTGGCAAATTCAAATTCAAATTCAAATTCAAAATATTTATTGCTTACTAAGTGACAATTTGTAATGGTGTAAATTACATAATATACAGGAGCTTAAAAACTTAGTTACCTGAGTGGTATCGCAATAGAATAGGCGGCTATTTAAACATTAAATTCATTTTCAACCGACTTCAAAAAAGGAGGAGGTTCTCAATTCGACCCGTATGTTTTTTTTTTTTTCTATGTTTGTTACGCGATAACTCCGCCAATTATGAACCGATTTGAACAAATCTTTTTTCGGCGTATAGGTAATACCTCAAGGGTGGTCCCATTTAAATTTAATAATAGAAAAAACAACCCCCAAGGGTGGAAAATTGGGGATGAACTTTTTTATACGCAATATCTCCGCCGATTATAAATCAATTTGAACGATTATTTTTTTGTTGAATAGGTATTATCAAAAGGGTGGTTTCATGCGAATTTGAAGAAAATATTTCACCCCCAAGGGTGGAAAATTGGGGATGAACTTTTTTATACGCAATATTTTTAATTTTTAGTTTTTTTTTTGTGTTCACGCATTTGAAGTCGGTTTTATTTTTTTTTAAAAGTTATCTCTTGTTACAAATTATGGAACACCAAACAATCCACACAACTTTAACCGCCTCTGTGGTCTAGTGGTAAGACCACCTGCTTCAGACGCAGAGGTCCCGGGTTCGATTCCCAGTGGGGGATGATTTTTCTGTTCGGTTTGGTTGGTGGTAGGGCTTGTTCTAAGTCTGCCTGGCTACCTACCACCATGTTACCTCTGTCGCCACAACAACAATGTTAACAGCATTGTTGTGTTCCGGCAGTTAGAGGTAGCCAGTTCCTTCGTGGTTGAGGATTCCGGGTGAAGCTCGATTCCACCTTCGACGTCTTACCATCAGGTGAGATACAGGCCAAGACCTTCCTCGTTGTGGATAAAAAAAAACTTTAAAGACCAGCCATCCACGAAGACGCGCCCCACCAATTTTTGGTCTCAGTCGCGCGGGGTGCGGGGAGTGTGGTCCGAGCAATCCGTAAGGCATTATTGTAGTGTGCGTGTGCACTCATGGATCATTTAGCGTGTACACTCAAACATTAGCGGAAGAATGGTGGGGCGCGTCTTCGTGGAACTAGGTATTATTATAACTAATGTTTTTTCTCAATACAGATCTCGGCTGGTAGACCCACTGCTACGCACTCTGGACACCGAAAGCAAAAGACAAACTTAAATAAAGTACCACAGCATGAAACTCTTAGATAGAAAATATATTTGAAAACTTTGTTAATTATTTCACAACTAGGTATCACCTAATTATTGTAAACCCTTGAAAAAGAGGCTGACCATAGTGACTGAGTTTCTTGCGCTGCTTCTTCTCAGCACTGGCCCATTTATTGTCCCGAAGCAGTGGTAGGGTTAATACTGGGACATGTAACACTTTAAAAACCTATTTGCTGAAAGTAAATGTCTTTTTAACTATTATGATTTCATGAATAAATAACTGCTTAATGTACTTTCCGTATATTGTGTTTTATTGCGTCTCTGTTTTCCCTTATGCCTTCCGTCGACTGACCTCACTTTAAAGGTTCACCCTCAGATCATAGAAGGGAATAGATGTGAAACGGGGGCGTGGCGCGTGTCTCCGCGATATGCCCAGAAACGAACATCGGCCGCGTAGCTAGGTTAGTCGCGATTCAGTCGTACTAAGGAAATGTTCTCCGATATTTTGGATAATGCGTCGTTACGTGCAATAAAACAAGTGAAACGAAGAACTACAGGAACAATGGAGTCATTTACTACATGTAAGTATTGCAAATCCATTGGTATTTTGCTTATAAATAAAAAAAACTAAACATTTTTACGAACGAATTCAGTGCCGTAACAGTTACTGCGATATCGAAATCAGTGGTGATAAAAATTCTAACAAACTTGTACATTGACGATTTAGTTAGCAACCACTTTATGTCATGCTCAACTACTGCGCAATGTATTTAATTTCTTCCGATATCCACTGTCGTGTGAAAATACACAGTACGGCCGCATGTGCCGGTCGTAACATAGTGCCGTGCTCGTGTTCTAATGCGTTTTCCTATTATCGATAAATAGAAGTAAATTATAATTTTCTATTTTGTAATTTTAAATAAAAAAATGATGTGTTACTTGCGATTATAAGATTTTACAAAAAAAAATAACAGTAGAAGTAATTAGTAACTGTCAACTATGTAATTACTATAAGAGCTAGTTGAAAGCCTAATATAGGCATTATTTTTGATAAACATATGCGGTACGCAGATCGCCATAATTAAAAAGTACGAGTAAATGCGTGATAGTAGTTAATAATAACGTATAATAATAAAAAGGTTTTCATACATAAGCATTTTGTGAAACCAGTTTCGAGCCTTGCCCCTAGCGATTTAAAGTATCGATATCTTGTCGACTCCATTTTATCTTTGTTCTCTCACTAGCGTTTTCAATGTGTGCGTCACGTCACGCGGCCATTGATTGGCCATAAGGCATGCCTTCTGGCCAATCACAGCACTTTTAAGCCGGTTGCACATGTTGTCGTAGACTCTCAGTCGCTTTGTTTTTACACAGTTGAATGTGTGTGTGGGAGCTGTGGTGGGGGAAATGTGGGGACACTGGTTCTCGTTGTAGTTACGCGCGACTTCATATCTATTCTCTTTCTATGATCTGAGGGTTCACCATATCGCCTTGCGCCGCGAGGCGAGGCGTTTACGTTTGCGGTGCGGATAAGGCCCAGAACAGACGGTGAAACGCAACTGCAACGAAACTGCAACTGCTAGTTACTTTAGTTGCATCTAAGTTTCTGCCATAGCGTCCGTTGAGAGATCACACATGACGCGACCGGTTTGAAACTTTCAGTTTCAGTTTCATTCATCAGAATCATCACATAGTTGCAGTTTCGTTGCAGTTGCGTTTCATGCTCCGATTTGAAATACCTTTTTGTGTGGTATATTCCTTTTTTAGGAAGGCTTTAAGCATAACATCACCCTACAGCCAATAGGGGCGGAGCAGTAAAGAAAAATGTTGCAAAATCGGGAAATATTATTCAAGAAAACTATTTCCACGCGAACGAAGTCGCGGGCACAGCTGTTAAAACGTAGTTAGAGACTTCAGATGTTAATTTGCTATACAGAGTAGATACTAGTTTATAGTTATATAGGTACGAGGGGCGGCTGATAATTCCGCGGCCTAAGGTACCTACTTAGCGATGAGTAATTAGCATGTTACTCATGTCACTAGTTGCGACACTCAGTAGTATTATAAAAAGCAATCAATAATTAAGTTTGCACTGATAGTTCAATTTCTATCGAACAAATGACATCACCATGTCCGCCAAATCTGGAGATTTGCGGAATTTCGACACCGCGCGCCGCGGACATAATTCCTCGTAAAGAAGGAAAATAGACCGAAAGACATTTTTGAAGAGATGTCATTGGTTCTTCAGGATTCTGGACCTTCATATACCATGGTTAAAAAATGGGCCCGACTATTTCAACACGGACGAGAGACCTGTGAAAACGACCCCCGCCCTGTCACGATACTGAGTGAAGGAAACGTTCAAAAGTCGAAAAAATCGTTCCGGCTGACCAAAGAATTAAATCGTGGCAGATAGCTGAAGAATATTTATTTATGTTCGCGAGGCTATTGTACAGAAATGACGTGGGAAACTGACACGCGGATTGATCTTTCGGCAAGACAACGCGCCCGTTCACGCCGCACGAGTTGCGAGGCCAAGCCCTGAAAGACACCGGGTTCTCAGAGATTGGCCACCCACCATATAGCCAAGACCTATTACCTAGCGATGTTTTCCTGTTTTTCGATTTGAAAAAGGACTTACGGGGCCGGAGATATGCAGATGACAACGAAATTAAAGCTGCGGTTGGTCGTCATTTTGAAAAAAAAATTTTTGGGTGGGTAAAAGGCATTGTATGCGAGATTTAAGAAATGTATTTCTTTTGAGGGAGATTATATTACAAAATAAAAAATAGAAACCATTTATTTTATTTCATTAAGTACCTTAGGCCGCGGAATTATCAGCCGGCCCTCGTATTTAGTTCCAATGAGCAGGAAAATAAATACAAAAACATTAGCTTAGTTTTATCATAAGGGTTTCCACAGACTGTCAGTAAAAATAAATTTAACCTAAGTGGCGATCACGGACCGGAAGATGTATCCAAAAATTGGCAAAACTGTAAGTTTCCCAAAAAAAAACTGGAAGACGTAGCCCTTCGGTGGACCGACGATCTGGTAAAGGTCGCGGGAAGAGCCTGGATGCGGGCAGCGCAGGACCAGTCTTTGTGGAAATCCTTGGGGGACGCCTTTGTCCAGCAGTGGACGTCATTTTGGTAAACGAACGAACGAAGACACTTATGGCTCTTTCCTACTGAGACATCCCGTTTTTTGCAGGATCCCTTTTAGTAGACGTGTTATTATAACACTAGCTTTCCGCCCGCGGCTTCGCCCGCGTGGAATTTTGTCTGTCACAGAAAAACTTTATCGCGCGCGGCCCTGTTGCAAAAACCGGGATAAAAACTATCCTATGTCCTTTCCCGGGACTCAAACTATCTCTATGCATCGGTTAAGTGGTTTAGGCGAGAAAGCAAGACAGATTGTCGTGGAACAGGAACTTACGCCCGTATTCACAAACGATGCTTGCTTACGTGAAGCAGCAAATCGAACGCACAGCGTTCAATAGAGCTCTCTGATTGGTGTATCACCCTGTGCGACCGCACACTGTGAGACCTCATAGTAATGTTTGTGAATACAGGCGTAAGTCTGCAATTACCCTAATATTGAATTAACTGGTTTTCAAAACAGGTTATGGTGTTTTATTTATTCGCGATTCATTAAGGAAGAACGCGGTTACAAAACAGTCTCGTGATTTAATATCAAAGTATTTTGTTGCAATACAAAATTTTATTATAACAATATTTTTCTAGTTAATTATAGATATTTTTCATGTTGAATAAGTACCTATCGTATTCGAGTTACTAAGCGCTTCAAATTTTTGTTTATAAAATAAATATGTTTCAATACGTTTGTGTTCCAATGACACAAAGTTTAATGAAAATAATTTTTTTAGTGCTTCTATAATAGTGCTATTAGGTACAAAATATTTAATAATGTATAAATATATAACATTATTGTCGTGTTTGTGTGTTGTTGCAGCACAACATGAGAAGTCTGAAGGTAAGATAATTTAATTAAAATAGAAAATATTGATACTAAGTGCCTTCCTATAATGTGATGTTTCGTAATAAACCATTACATATACCATAAATCAAAGCACAAAAGGGACAAACTTGACCTCCACTGGTTGGGTTATTGGCGGTCAAGCTGTAGATCCTGGCTACACAGGAGTTGAAAGAAAAGAAAGAAATATTTATTACGATGAACATCACTTAGAGAACAAAGAAAGTATACGCAAATAAGACAGAAATAGCACATAAATATTACAAGGAAATAAAAAGTGAACTGAGCAGTGCCACCCTGTTACAACAGCGATGCCCATCGCAATGGGACTCCACTCAGCATATGCCGTGGCCCACGGTGGGGAAGGACACGATGCTGGTTTTCAGTGTGCCCCATGCCGAGTGGAAGTCACAGACTGCAGACACCAACCTAAACTGCATATAAAACAGTTTAAAAATAAATATATGTGGGAATAAGGAGTTTGGTTTAGTTTTTATTTTTAATTATGTTCTTTATGGTGAGATGTCAGATTTGGTTTAGATGACGTTAGCTGTCTGTAAAAAGATGTACGATTTTGTAAGACGATTTTAATAAAATGAAGAATGAATAAAACCATTATTTTCAATAACAATCTCACAATCCCACAACTTTTTTGGGGGCTCGTTCGGGATATAGTTGGGATAAGCAGGGATTGAGAGGATTGATCATGGGGGTCAAGCTCATCATTGAAAACTAATGGTTCAAGACGACGACGGAAGACGAAAATTCAAGACGTAAAATACGACGAAAGATGATGAAGGTGACTTGTTACGACGGTGATCATTTCTGATGAATTCAAGTAAAGTATCTTACTATACGACGACGACTTACGACGAAGACGAAGAAGACGAAAGATATTTTACCGAACATGCCGCCTAAGAAGAAAGGTCAGGAGCCGAACGAAGATGAAGAATACCATGAGTGCCATGAAGATGTTGGGGTTCAGATATCGTTCCGAGACTTGGAGAAGTCGATGAATGTTTTTACTGGCGATGATACCTATCCTGTAACAGAATTTATAGAAGAGTTTGAAGACGTTGCTGATTTGATGAAGTGGACTAATGTAGAGAAATTAGTTTATGCGAAGAGACTGCTGGGAGGAACTGCCAAGTTATTTTTGAGGTCTATTGGTAGAGTTAAAGACTACACTAATTTGAAGAGAGCGCTCAAGGAAGAATTCGCACCCAAACTGAATAGCGCGACGATCCACAAGAGACTAATTGAACGTAAGATGAAGAGTGATGAAACTTACCAACAGTACTTTTTGACGATGAAAGAGATAGCGTTACACGGGAAAGTTGAAGATGCTGCCCTGATGGAGTACGTTATAGACGGAATTAGAGACGTTGAGACGAATAAAGTTATACTTTATGGCGCCGCGGATATTAAGGAGTTCAGGAAGAAATTAGAGATATACAGCGAATTTATGAAGAAGTTAGCGAAACCAACACCTACGACGTCAAATCACCAAGGAAGTCAAGGTAATCGAAGATCAGGCAATGATGATAATCCGAAGAGAAGATGTTATAACTGCGGAGCTTTGGATCATCAATCTTCTGCATGTGGAAAGGGAATTAAATGCTTTAGATGCAATGTCCAACGTGGACACAAGAGTGTTGATTGTCCCAATAACGAATCGAAGAAGACGTTGAGTATTCTTAAAGTAGTAAAAGATGATGTACCGTTAGAGAAGATTAAGATTGAAGCAGTGGAAAAAGATGATAATACAGTTGTAGAATACGACATAGACGACTCTGGACATACGACTGAAATTAAGACAATGTTAGAAGACTGCAAGTCTACTGAAGAAATAAAGAAGAGTAATGACTGTCAGATTGAACAACTACCTGCACCACGAGTGAAACACGACGACGCCCTAAGCTGTTTAGTACTTACCGAGACGACTGCACGACTGAAGAAAGCACAAGATGAAGACGAACATATTCAGATGCTGAAAGAATGCTACCAGAATGACATGTTGCCCAAAGAGAGAAATGAAGATGGATTATTTGTAGTACCAAAGAAGATGCGTGACGAAATTATAAGAGAGAATCACGAGAGAGGGAAAGAAGGACTGTTTAACCGGATCAATAAAGGAGGTGATGAATTTGTTAAGATGCTAGAAGAGGAAAACGTAGTAAGGATGAATGAGGCAAGACGAGAGTTAAGAGAAAAGGCGAGAGAATGTGTAGAGACAATTCAAGATGGAAGTGTTAGGACTTATAACAAGAAAAGAAATAAAGCTACAACATATGAGAAAGGTGATTTGAGAATTGGAAATACAGAAGACCCTGATTTTATGAAGACGTGGATTGTTACCGAAGATGAAGGTATTTCATCTGGGACAGATGAATAATCAGGAAGGCCGTGTGGGAATAAGGAGTTTGGTTTAGTTTTTATTTTTAATTATGTTCTTTATGGTGAGATGTCAGATTTGGTTTAGATGACGTTAGCTGTCTGTAAAAAGATGTACGATTTTGTAAGACGATTTTAATAAAATGAAGAATGAATAAAACCATTATTTTCAATAACAATCTCACAATCCCACATATATACCTAATAATAATGTGCGAATAGAGTTGTTGAATATATTATGTACATATAAAACAATAGTTGCAGCGGTAGCACCGAGAGGTGGGAATAATCCCGTGAAAATGTACCATAAAATAATGTGACTTGTTGAAAGCCAATGTTGTGCCTCAACTCTAGGACTATCCAGACCAATTTTGATTTTGTTTTAATTTGATTTCATTTATAGGCGCCGAGTGCTCAGATTCTATCGGCAATTCAGGGAGATGTGTCAGGATCAGACACTGCAAAGAAATTGAATTCATCAAGAAAGAGCGCTACTCTAACGTAAGTTTGGTCTTTGGTCATTTACTTACTGCCCGTTCGCGCTAAGTTTGCCGGTCCGTGGAATGCGCGTCCCCCCCCCCCCCCCAATCGCGATTAAACGCAATTAATGTGTCATATTTTAGGCAAAAACACAATTTTTATCAATAATAATAAATAAAAAATATTTTAAATATAGTTTGATAAGATTATAAACGATTCCCTTCGAGTGACGTCATATCGCCAGCGGCAAACTTAAAGCGAACGGATAGTACCTACTTATGGTCTCAGTCACTGAGGTACCTATGGAGGCGGCACGGGTCTTTTTGGGACGTCAAAGTTAGCGAGACTTCAAATATGCTTCTTCTTCTTCTTCTTATTAATGGCGATGAACTTGTGTTTTTCGCCACAGGGCACACTGTTCCGCCAATATCACGTGCGCAGCTTTTACACGGTGTAGGTATTTTGATAAATTTAAATTTTCAAAGGTATGCTAAGCAAAATACCTAAAACAGAGACATCACAAATAAGACAACACAATACATAAACATAACACATAAAAATAAACACAAATGTGGAGGTTTAGTTTTCTGCTAGCTCTTGCCTGTTACAAATTAATTTTGTTAATGTTAACAAATATGCTTCAGATTTGAATGCTCTGGCACGTCATAATATGTCAATGTCACCCCTCCCGTGCCGCTTCCATACCTCAGGCATTGACTCAGTTAAGCGGTTAATAATGTGTTGAGGAAAAAGTTTATGTAGGTATTATATTATTAACTTCGTACGTGTGTATCCCGTTTTACCCCCTTAGGGGTGGAGTTTCGTAAAATCCTTTCTTAGCGGATGCCTATGTTATAACATCTACCTGCATGCCTTTCAGCCCGATCCGTCCAGTGGTTTGGGCTGTGCGTTGATAGATCACTATGTCAGTCAGTCAGTCAGTCACCTTTGATTTAGATTAATGGGTATTTCTCATCGCCACGGTTCTCATCGTCACCTTCGTGGCGAATTTTATTTCTAACTTATTTCAACTTTTTGTAAACAAAAATTGTAGCGCTTGATGTGAAGATTGTATTCTCAGTAAATCAGTCAAATAGTGAGTCTCGTTTGGAAGCTTTAACGTTTTGAATTTTTTGATGCCACGAAAGTGATTCTGTACTTCACAGCAATAATTTTTTCAAACTTTACTACTGTAAATGACTCTTAAGTGTTTATAAAACATATATTTTGTCTTATTTTCATAGATAAATAGCAATAACATAATATAAATAGGTACCTACTTAAATACAAGATAAAATTTTACCAATTAGGTCACCTACTAAGTTACAAGATTCTACGCAATTGGTTTTAAGGGTGACACTGGTGGCATTCTGAAATGCTAAAGAAGCAAAAAACGGATTATCAGTACCTCAATAAAAAAGAACTCTTACTGATTATCAGTCCCTAATCAAAAACATTTTTTTTATTTAGGCCAGAGGGCCTCGTATTTTTTTTGTACAACTTTTAACTCAAACTTCAGATTAAATATATCTTACAAACAGATACACAGTCACATATACAGACATACATACAGTCATACAGACAGACAACAAAAATACGAGGCCCTTATTTATTTATTGATGTACTGATCTCTACTTTACCACGTATAATTTATTAGTTATTAAAATATTGTAAAAACATAAACACCAGTCACTATATTTAAAAAAAAACCAAAGCAAGAAATCACTTTCGTGGCCTAAAATCACCTTCGTGTATAAAACACCACGAAGGTGATGCCACGAAGGTGACGAAAATTTTAGTTTTTTATGAATTATCCTTAAATTTTAATTTAACGGTTCAAGTCGAATACTACACAAATAAGTCTAACATGTTAAGTTTTCAATGGCAAAGTTTCAATTAAATTGTTTAAATTTTAGAGGTAGAAAATATTGTTCAAGCAAGCGACGGTATGTCTATGGACAATCACAAAAAGCTACGTATTTTTTTCGCGGAGCGACGATCGACCTATCTCACCTCCCCAATGGTCGAAGCGTGACTGACGTTAACCGAATAGAACGCTGTGATTGGTTGCTGGTGTTCGGTTTAACGGCAATCTTATATTATAACTCAAAATTTTAGGTACCTAAAATCGTGTGACCAACGTATTTCGCTTTCTCAATTCAAAATAATTATAAGAAGATATTTTTTTGACTATTGTGTGGAAAGTATATTTAATTACGATGATTTTAGTATATGCTACACACAAATTGAATGAAAATTGTGAATGCAGTAACCAAATGTTTCATTGCAACCGAAGGTGTGACACGATGAGAACGCGAAAAATGACCCCGTTTTTTATCGTTTCATGTGATTTTTTCGTATTAATTTTGCTTCTATTACGATAAAATTTATTTTGTATGTAGCTAAATAGATATTTTATCATCTGATTTCAAAGGTATTGTTCTAACTTATACCGTTTATGAACTATTATTGTGTGACCATCAAATTTGAGTGTAAATGAGAAGTACCCTAATACTTCTTTAACTATTTTCCTTTATGTATTATCAAGACGACGACCTCATAAAGGTAGCAGGAAGGCGCTGGATGCAGGCCGCTACCAACCGGGCTGTTTGAGATTGCGTCTGTCATAGTTTAGAAAATAGTAATGGAAAATGTCAAAAGTCATAGGTTCTGAAATTGTATAGCTAGATGGCGATGTGCTTCGTTCAATCGCGATATCATTTGATTTTTTCCTGGCTATTTAAGTTAAAACATTAAGGTTCAATATACTTCACTTTACTTGGATCAGTGTTTTATTTTACAACCACGGTCCGAGCTTTTTGGGACACTGTACATTGTTGTGGTCCTTCGGTACGCCGGATATAAAGGCCACGTGGAGGTTTGTACAGCTGGCCACTCTCTCGTCACACCGACCAAGCGGTGGACTGTCGCTTATGGTGTGCTTTGCGGAAGCGGAAAGCGGATTCTGCTGTGATGACGTCAGCGCAAAGCAGTTGGATGAGATTTTCCACCAGACGGCGCTAAAAGCAGTGCCACCCGCAAGGATCCTCCAGATGGCGCTAAAAGCAGTGCCATAGACAAGGATTCTCCAGAGGGCGCTAAAAGCGGTGCGAGTTTATGGAGTTCACGAGGAGCAACCAGATGGCGGTAAAAGCAGTGCAAATCGGAAAAGTCGTGAGTCACAGTGATCAGAGACAAAATCAAAATTGACAGTTTGGACTTTGATTTTCTTTATGTAGTTAGCAGTTGTCAAACACTTGTAATTATTTATTTAGTTTCGTAGCTAGGACTTAGAATAATCGGCGAAAAAGTGAACAGACGGGGAACCTATGCCCGATTTTTTATAAGTTCTATTTTTTCAAACACTTAGAAAATTTTGCATCTCAGGACTTAGAATTTTTTGCGATTACGGACTTGGTATTTTCAAAGTGTGTCTAATGATTTCTTAATTAAGTGTGCGGAATTAACTAACTTTAATTTAATTGCGATGTTAATCTATGTAGGTAATTAACTGTTCATATAATATTTCCATGCCTAGTGATTTAGAGAAGTCGTTTCACTCAATGGATCACTCCTCAGAGGTCAATATGGAAGCCTTAGTTAAGTTACAGGAGGATGTGAAGGTTTCGATTAGCAAGGGTCATGTAAACTTTAAAAAGTCCCCTAAATCCAGAATTTCCCAAGCTTACATAGAGACACGGCTGGAAACATTAGAGGAACAATGGAGGTTGTTTACTGATACGCACCGAACGATTATTTCAGATATTGAGACTGACGAGTACAGGAGCTCTAGCTATTTTACTGATGATGTTTTCGAATCCACACACGAGCTCTACTGCGATTATAAGACCAACTTAAAAGAGAGCTTGAGTGAAGTTGTTGCTGTAGCCTCGAGCAGTAAGTCTCCTATCCCGCAGTCCGGTACGTCAGTTAGTATGCCACAGGTTAAGCTACCCAAAATTAGTATTCCCACCTTCAGTGGAAAGTACACTGAGTGGACCACTTTTAAAGATTTGTTTGAGTCCCTGGTCCATAGGAATGATAGTCTGGAAAATGTTCACAAGTTGCATTATCTTAAAGCCCACTTAACAGGAGAGGCAGAGCAACTTTTGCGTCACATTCCTGTTACTGATGCAAACTATACCGAATCTTGGGCTCTGTTGAACAAAAGGTTTAGCAATAAAAAATATTTAGCCAACTGTTTATTAAAGCGTTTGATTAGCCAGACAAATGTAAGTTCCGAATCATCTGAGCTAATTAAATCTTTACTAGATACAACTTGCGATTGCCTAAACGGGTTGAAGAATTTGGGTTTAGAGACAGATTCATGGGATGTCATCGTAATTTATTTGATTAGCGCAAAATTAGATCCAGAATCTCGCAAGTTGTGGGAGGCAGAAATAAGCACTTCCGACGACCATCCTACAATGAGCCAATTTAAGAACTTTTTAGAACATAGGTTCCGGTCGCTAGAGTTTTTGCCTTCCCGATCAGTAAAGCCAAATAATGTAGTCCGCAATAACATTTCTGTCCATCACACTGCTGAAATTTCGTGTCCATTCTGTTCAGAGAGTCATAGATTATACAATTGCAAGAATTTTGCAAAAGAACAGGTGGACACACGACGTAGTTTTGTTCAGTCCAACGGATTATGCTATAATTGTATGTGTTCTGGTCACTTCGTATTTGTTTGCCGTCAAACTTCCAGGTGCCGAGTTTGTAAAAGGAAGCATCATTCTCTTTTGCATGTCAGTAGTCCCAAATCAACTGATCAAAATGTTGAGAGCTCATCAGTTGATAAGAGTGAAGTCATTGTAGCCACTTCATTGCCTAGTAACTCCAGTGTTAATAGTGAAGTCCTTCTGGCCACTGCACGTGTTAAGGTAGAATCGCAGTCCGGAAATATGCTAACTTTTAGGTCTCTGTTGGACCAAGGTTCTCAGGCTTCATTTATCTCGGAGTCAGCAGCACGATCACTAGGCCTTAAACGAGTTTCGTGTGATGTAAATGTATCAGGTGTAGGTGATACAGTTCAACCTGTTGTTTCGAAATCATTGGTAAGCTTTAAGCTCCAATCGACTCTTGATCCCACTTTTGACATTCCAGTTAAAGCATACGTGTTAAAGAAACTGTCATCAGTCATCCCAAAGCGGAAGGTCAAGATTCAACTGAGTCAGAGTTTGACACAACTCAAATTAGCCGATCCCAAATTTCACACTCCTCATAAAATAGATTTGATTCTAGGAGCCGACATTTACAGCCAGATTTTAGTTGAAGGAATAATCAAGGGTTCTCCAGGCTCTCCTCTAGCGCAGAACACAAGGCTTGGATGGATCCTATCTGGCCAGGTTCATTCAGAACCTGTAGACGGTTCGCCGTTATGTCATAGTAGCAGAATCATCAGTTCGCACGCCCACAACGACAAGTGAGCCGTTGTTGAGGAATGGTCTCTCTTGGTTGACAAAAGAGCTATCGAATACAGTCCACTAGGTTGTAACCAAGATACCAATTTAGGAAAAACTTAGCTCTGTTTCTACAGCCACCAAAGTTAGGTCTTCACAGGTACCCAAAATATGTAACGTAGGGCTACTGGGCTAGTGAAAGAGAATGATCTTCCCCGGCTCGTTGGCTTTATGGCATCTTTGTTGACAACCATCCCTTCGCTGGACAAATATTACACGTGTTTTCGTAGGCTAACGTGTGCAAAAGCTCTACCATAAAATGACCTGTTTCGAAATTATGTGTCTTACCTGTGGCAGCCTAATTGAGTCTCGTTTATTATTGTAGATTTTGAATGTTCTGATTTGTTAAAGTCATAAGCAACTGTACTCGCACAAGTCTCACATAGCATAAATATTATTAGATGTGTTATGTTTTATGAATTTAATGAAGTGTCGATTGCTTTTTGTTTATTAAGTGATGCTAGTTTTGTTTTGTTTTGATAGTTTTTATACCAGCGAATGTTATTATATCGTACCAGTGCAATTAGGTATCAAGTACACTACTTTATAACTTAAGTAATAACTAGGTTATAGGTATTTTGTCGAAGTCTCATGTACGCGATACTGATGTTAATGATGAACACCGCACAGTGTTCATGGTGGGCGGTTATGTTTGAGATTGCGTCTGTCATAGTTTAGAAAATAGTAATGGAAAATGTCAAAAGTCATAGGTTCTGAAATTGTATAGCTAGATGGCGATGTGCTTCGTTCAATCGCGATATCATTTAATTTTTTCTTGGCTATTTAAGTTAAAACATTAAGGTTCAATATACTTCACTTTACTTGGATCAGTGTTTTATTTTACAACCACGGTCCGAGCTTTTTGGGACACTGTACACGGGCAATGTGGAAATCATTGAGGAGGCCTATGTTCAGCAGTGGACGTCCTATGGCTGAAATGATGATGATGATTGTGTAAACTTGGTTTCAGATCTGCGGGTCCAGCGCAAAAGACCCGATAATATGCTGTACAAGGAAAGACTTGAGGTATTTGTTGTTTTAAGTTGAGTTTAGACTAGACCTCCGTTAAGGTTTTCAGGTGACAACGAACCCCAGTAGCTAATTCCCCCATAAAATAAAATAAAATTGACTATTGAAGATAATAACGTTTACTTTGCATTATCTGTCACGTTATACTAAATCAATGTCACCCATTCCCGTGTCGCTCCCATACCTCGGGCAAATTCAAATTTCAAATTCAATAATTTATTTGCTAGAATACATAATTACATGCTCGTTTTACAAAGCAGATCTTACAGAGTTAAACGTTAGACCTATAAAAAGTTTATTTCGTACAGAGTTCAACTTATGTAACATTTCAGAAATACTGATACCTGCGAGCCGGCCAGTCCTCGTCGGCCAGACATGAAAATAGGAAAAATTGCTTACCATAGTAAGTCATGGGCATTATAATATTTTCTTCTACACCCCTATATTACTTAGGCACGTAATGATCATCATCATTTCAGCCACAGACGTCCACTGCTGAACATAGGCCTCGCCCAATAATTTCCACATCGCCCGGTTGGTAGCGGGTAGCGGCCTGCATGCCAAATACACTGCAAGATATTTTGTGCTGCAAGTTATAGATCGTTTCATCCACGAAGACGCGCCCCACCAATTATTGGTCGATCGAAGTGCTGGGTGCGGGGAGTTTGATCCGAGCAATCCGAGCGTCATTATTGTAGTGTGCTAATGGATAATTAATTAGCATGTACCGATAACACTCAAACATTAGCGGAAGAGCTGATGGCCGCTGGGGCAGGAAAGTTCTTGAGTGGCGACCACGAGCTGGAAGACGTAGCGTGGGCAGGCCTCCCACTAGGTGGACCGACGATCTGGTAAAGGTCGCGGGAAGTACCTGGATGCAAGCGGCGCAGGACCGGTCTTTGTGGAAATCCTTGGGGGAGGCCTTTGTCCAGCAGTGGACGTCTTTCGGCTGAAACGAACGAACGAACGAACGATTAGCGGAAGAATGGTGGGGCGCGTCTTTGTGGATAAAACGATCTACATTTATCAATTTGTGATTAAACTAAATTAAAATTTAGTTTTTAACGGCTTCATTGGTTTCCAGAGTGCGTGGACTACCAAGAACAGATCAAGTTTCCGTGTGTAGGATACACATACTACGCGCAAATTAACGGTTCGACCCAGACTCGGTATACCCGCCGCGATGGCTGTTCCGACCCTCCTTCTCTTGTAATCGGCTCGAGCGGAGTCGATGCTAGCAGAGGACAATTCCCCCACATGGTAAGACACCCTATAAACGAAGAAGCTCTTGGCCTGCATCTCACCTGATGGAAAGTGATGATCAGGCCGAAGGCGGAAGCGAGCTTCTTTCTTTGTTATGGCGACAGACTAAGGTAAGTTGGTAGTGGACTTTATGCCCGTTTTCACCATCAATCCCTAAATTTTAAGTGACCATAATGAAAACTAAATTCCTGTTATGTATCACCATAGGGGTCACTTAAAAATAGGGATTGGTGGTGAAAACGGACATCACCAACCAAACCGAACAGAAAAATCGCCCCTACTGGGGATCATAACCGTGGCCTCTGGATCTGAAGCTTTTCTATTTATTTCCTTCTATTGAATTTTCAGGCTCTGCTCGGCTACGTCGAGGATGAGAGCGAGGTGGAGTGGCTGTGTGGAGGGACCATCATTAGCGAGCAGTTCATCTTGACTGCTGGCCACTGCACCTCGCACAAGCAGCTGTGAGTCACCAATATAGTTCCAAAATAGTGAACTGTCCTATCGATGACATTGACAGTGGGGCGCCACCGTCAATACCGGATCGCTGGTTCCGATTTTTGCCATGTTGGAAACCATATAGTTGAACGATGGTAGCGCCCCCCTGTCATTGAGTTTGGTGGGACAGTTCGTTCAGCGTGGGTCATCTACAGGGTGGAAACGTTAAGTGATCTCACTCGATTATTTCTAAACTATACAAGATATTAAAAAACTGGTTACTGATCCTGAAAGTGCTTCTTGAGCTCTTTCAAACGGTACCAATAATAGGTTACAGAATAAACTGGATCTATCTGAAAATTCATTTTTTCCAGCTTCCATACTAAATGTATGCCAGACACACAATATTAGAAGTGTATTTTTTTTTTATTTAATAATAAACTCTTAAAATAAACTCGTGAATTGTATTATCATTTAAAATGATTCATGGAAAACATTGGTTTTAGGCTTTACTTGCTATAATATTGTCAAGAGATGAGTGTCATCACTGTAGTAGTACTAAATGTATGGAAGAAGGAAACATTGAATTTTTGGATAGATCCAGTTTATTCTGTAACCTATTATTGATACCATTGGATAGAGCTTGTGAAGCACTTTTAGAATCAGAAATCAATTTTACGATATCTTGTGTAGTTTTTAAAATAATGTGACTTTACCAAATGTATGGAAGCTGAAAACATTGAATTTTCGGATAGATCCAGTTTATTCTGTAACCTATTATTAATACCGTTTGATAGAGCTCACAAAGCACTTTCAGGATCAGTAAGTAGTTTATTGATATCTTGTATAGTTTAGAAATAATCGAGTGAGATCACTTATCGTTTCCACCCTGTATATACAGATTGGAATTTTGTAATGCCACCTGAAGGGAAAGTAGGTCTTAATACTGTAGATAGAAAAATGTCAAAGAAAACATTCCTTTATTTTTTAAATGAAAGAGAACTACTTACATTCAAAGATTTCCCTCCAGGTGGCATTACAAAATTCCACCCTGTAAACACTTTCGAATATTGTCCTAGTTTCGTTTTTTGTTTGAAATAGCAAAAAAGGCACCAATAACTAACGTCTAAAGCCCGGTCCGTGAGCACGTAGAATTTTGTCCAATGACCCCTAGCTACCCATCCTTATCGCTCGCGCGTAATTATATTGCTGTCGCGACTGTGCGACTGGCACCCGCAGTGAGTGTGCGAACGCGATAACAACATAATTACGCGCGAGCGATAAGGATGGGTAGCTAGGGGTCATTGGACAAAATTCTACGTGCTCACGGACCAGACTATACCTACACTATACAGGGTGTAAAAAAACCTATCACGAAGACTGAAACTACGCCTTCTGTACACCCAACCAAGTAATATT
The DNA here is from genome assembly GCF_963855985.1 of Ostrinia nubilalis. Classification (NCBI taxonomy): domain Eukaryota; kingdom Metazoa; phylum Arthropoda; class Insecta; order Lepidoptera; family Crambidae; genus Ostrinia; species Ostrinia nubilalis. The sequence goes on from NC_087117.1 coordinate 925,755, forward strand.
ACAAAATATTATTGGTGGGAAATATTTTTTATTTTTATGATTAAAAAAAATACAATATTCCGCAGCCCGCAATGTACAGCGCGCCACGCAACGCAATGACCGTGCCTATGTGTGTGTGAGTGTATTGGTTGGAGCGTACGCGCTTTCCCGCCACTACCTACCGCGACCGCAGAAGTATTTTGTACACAAAATTACCAGATTATTCACTTCCTACATTTAAAAAACACATTCCTTTAGCATTTGTTTAGGTTTAGAACTAAGTACTTACCGACTAATCCCCTTCGACGTCGTCTGGAATCGGCCGCTCCAACCGGACAAGTTGTGGCTCGAACTGACGGCCTTCCACGTGCAAGCAAACGCGTGCCAGGTAAATCGTGTTTTGATGCGCGCTCCAGTATTCCTTCACGTACAGACCGCTATTTAAGTTCCTCAAATCCGACACAATACACGCCTAGACGAGGCGGACGGAGGCACAATCGGCTGATTGTCCAACAGACGTTGTACAGCCAGAACAATAATACGTGCATCAGTACGTTGGTGCGCTGTAGGATGTTCAGCCCGATACCTACAGCCTGCAGGGCTTCAGATGCGTTTCCACGTGCCCTCCCATAACAGTAAACCATGTTTACGTACTCACGAGCACTGTACGTATGGTTAGGCATCTTTCTAACACACATTCACTATTACCACACTCACTATCACACGTTCACACACTAACTATCCGCACGAGAAAACAATCAAAAGTCGCAAGCGCATTCGACGGCCGAAGAAACCGAACTGGCCGTGCGACGAGCAACGCGAGGCGCGAGCGGCCCCTCGCAACAAAGGCACTGCCCCGCGCGGCGAGACTGACTGACCAATAACAGTCAAGCAATACGTCTATCGAATGTGTTCGTCGTGAATCGGTAGCGCTTTGTTATTACTCTTCATTTTCAACTACAAATTTACGTAATTTTTAACTTAACAAAAATGTAAATTCATCACTTTAGTACAGGCAAGTCTATCAACGAATGAGATTGTAAAAGCGGCGGCAAAAATACTTTGATTAATCTTTGTTAACTAAAGATCCGTCCTAGCATACTTAATAATAATTAATGCTTTAAGCAAGCTTCCAAAATACTCAAATTTGAATGAATTGTAGATGCGCAATCGTTATTAATAAAACAATAAGAATATCAATACATTTTGATAGTTATTCCGTGTAATAAAGTTACGTTCATTTAAAATAATCACGAACAAGACGATGAATCTTTTTATGTTGAAGAATGGAAGTAATTGGTATGAAAGAAGTGCTAAAAGATATGAAATTTTGTTTAGTTTCTAAAATCAATCGAGTTTAAAAATAAAATCTTATGTTTTAATCTCCCTTCGAAAGTGAAGGAGCAAGAGTTTGCCAGTGTGTTATTTCTAGGCGTTCAGATTGCAGTAATAAGTAAGTTAAGTTTTATTTTATTAATTACTATCGTAAAGACGTAAAATTTATTAAGTTAGAGAGCTAGAAATAATGATCCTGTGTGTAAGAGCATTTGTCATTTGTTTACAGTACTTTTTAATGATACAAGTTTATCACATCTGCTTACTGCCTGTGATTAACGATTAAAATTACGTTTATTTAGAATCGCGTGCATAACCATTACTTATTTCAAGTAAATTATGAAGAAAGGAAGTAATGAGTATGGAAGGAAGACTGAAAAAAGAGACCTTTTTATTTAGTTGCTGAAATCAATTAAGTTTAAAGAACACACAATCATCACTCCTATCGAAATTGAATGCCTTAATCAACGATAGGAGTAACATTGCCAGGTGTTTACTCTAGGCGTTTAGAGCGGGGTGGTGTAAGCAATAATTTGAGTTTTACTTTATGAATTTTATTACTATCGTAAAGACTTAAGTTATTGAAGTAGGGAGTTATTAATGTAAAGAATGACAGGCCTCATTCAAAAGATCATTATTCATCTGTTTACGGTACTTTTTAATGATACCTACTTACGCTTATCACAATTGCGTAGCTAATAAGACCTGTGATACTACATTGTGATAGAATAACGGTTATGCGTAAAAGCACGGTTTAGTTAACAACCTAGGTTCTGTAAGATTATTTAATTTGCGGAAAGAAACAAATTCGTGTAAAGGGTTTTTATTAATTAAAATGTAATTTATTATTTTTTAGAATAAAAACTAAACTGGTAAGGTGATATTAAGGTGTAAGTAACTAATTTAAGTACTCATTTCATTTTTACAAACTAGGTAGATTTGGATTAAGCTCAGTTCAGTTGGTCCAGTCGTAGTCGTTGAACTCACAGTAGAGTTGAATGACTCACGGGCGAGCGCGGGTTGCGGTTCGGGGCGTGGGGGCAGCGCTTGAGCGTGTGTGCGCGCGCTGCTATCCATTTCTTATTGTAAAGACAAAAGCCTTATTGTGACGAAAATACTCAAAATTTTAATAAGGTTTCTTAGAAAAAAAAATTTTAAACAACGAATTGAAATTGATAATGTAAAAATCTTGAAAAAAATATTCTGACTTTGACCTTCAATATCTCCTAAACCACAAGTTTCCCAGGTATGGTCCCAAAGAAAAAAATGATCCCCATGATGTGGAGAATAAGTAGTCTTCGGCTTCGGGATAGGTTTTTTTACACCCGTTATTTTGCGGGTATCATATGCCGCGTCACGTCGCGCGACCCATGACAGGCCGCGCAACCTGTCATTGGCCTATGAACGCGCCGGCGCGATGGCGATCTGCACACGTTGGTTGGTGTGGTTGAAGCATAATACTATCATAATAATATCTATCTATCTATCTATCTATCTACCTATTGTTTTCAGAGGTCCAGTATCGCTGGCAAGACTGGGCATACTGAAGAGGTCAGACCCTGACAAGGTGGCGCGGGATTACAAAATCAAGAGGTTCCTTCTGCACCCGGAGTACAAGCCACCTGCAAAGTACAATGACATCGCTTTGCTAGAGACTGAGAAGAGGTTCGTACGATACTTTTTTTAACCGAGTTCAAAAAAAGGAGGAGATTCTCAATTCGAGTGTATGTTTTTTTTTGTATGTAAGTATATTACCGCAGAACTCCGTCAATTAGGATTTTCGCGATTGAAAAATCCGCCAGATGGCAATACGTAGACGGGAGGTCCAAATGCTGCATGATTGGTGGATTTTGACATATCTGTCAATGTCATGTTAAAAATAACCAATCATGCAGCATGATTTTTCAATCGCGAAAACCCTCATTATGAAGCGATTTCCAAAACTCTTTTGTTCTATAGAGTGTATACCCTACGGGACGGGAATATTCCCGAGGTGGTCCCACTGTCACCAAAGTCAGGGTCTGATGATGGAACCTAAACATCTTAGGGGAAATCGAGGGCAACCCTCAAATTTTATAGGCATGTTTATTGTTTTTCATTTTTTTCTTAAGTTAATCAAGTATTTGCGCCTGGAAATCATCATCTCATATTGAGGAGCTGATGATAGAAGGTAAAACTCCTTAACACTTAAGAGTTGGAGGATAATTCTTTTAATTTTATAGATAAGTATAGTTTCTAAAGTTATTCAAGTGTTTGCATCAGCAGGTAGTTATCAGCTCATCATGATGAACTGGTGACGGTAGGTACAACTCCTTAACACTTAAGAGTTGGAGGATAATTCTTTAAATATTATAGGTACAAATAGACCGACAGTTGTATTCTTTCATGTTATAGGTACTTTTAGTGTATGTTTTTTGGAGTCGGTTTTATTTTTTTGTTAAAATTTATTAACCGAAATAGAGACTAATAGGTTGTTAGCCGCCAACCCATATCAAAAGGTCTATTCCACTTCGATCACCTGGATTTGATCACCCAGGTGATCAAAGACTCCAGGCGACACTTTCTGTCCTTTGATCACCCACGAATAAGTCCACTTCGATCCCCTAGGAGATTTTATAAATTTTATTTTATCCACAACGAGGAAGCTCTTGGCCTGTATCTCTCCTGATGGTAAGTGATGATCAGGCCGAAGCACAGTGATTCGAGTAGAACAAGCTAGCTGGACAATATTATTTTTTTACTTTAATGTGTTTAATACACGCATTACTTACTTTTTTGTGCAATTTAAGATTAATTAGGCTTGTTATTATAATTATTATAGGTAGGTTTGAAAAAAAATTTTTTTTGGTAATAAAATATTTATTTCCGAAAATCAAGAGAAACAGAGTAAAAAGGAAAGAAGAAACTAACTTTACAGTATAATAATAATTGATCTTATGATGTATTAGGTGTTAAAGTATGAAATTCCCGTTTTTTATGGAGAATTTAATGAAAATCAATTTTTCGATATAAACATTTTTGCGATTTATATGGAACAAAGAATCTCAGTTTTTTTTAATTTAGTGGGTAGACTGGGACAACATTAATGACTTGCCAAGTTGCTGTGGCCAGCAGACATTTGCGCTGCAGCTTCAGCAGCCAATATCAGTTCTCAAGTACTTCTTGAGGAAATGAGGTCTAAAAGTCTTCTTCTTTTCGTCTTTTTGCTGGACTCGTCGAACTCCTTGAGTGGTCGTCCAGGTGTAGAATCTTTCGACGTGGAAGACTGAACTTTATGAACAGAAACATGTAACACTATGGCTCCGGGAATCCACTCAGTTTTGTTTTTCATGAAGCGTTCCCTGTTTTGCCGTATTTCGTCCATTGAAATGAAATTGAAATGCGACTGATGCTATTCTTCAACTCTCTCAGCGAATTTTCGTGATCCCAATACATCACATTTTAAGAATATAAATTAAAAATCATGCTATTCTGGTCACTTTTTCAATGTTTTAATCATTAATCAAAAAACTTGATTTTTTATAAATCTGAAAAAATAAAATTGTTGTGCAAAAGTGTGCAAACTGAAACTGGTATATTTGAATACTAGAGGGTTACAGCTACAATATATATAAATTCCAGACTGGGGTCAAGTGGGGGCATACAACTTCTAGTCTTCCAAACATAAAATTTTGAGAAAAATATAAAGGTCAACATTTCGCCATACTTTTTAAAACTATGTGCATTATTATGCACCTTATTGTACAGAAAATAAAAAGTACTTACCCTTATCTTCAAAATCCATCACACAAATATTTCGTCGGCGTCGTCGAACAACGACGTATCTGCAAAATGTTAAGTTTCCAGGAGAGCGTTTTGAAGTTTTGGAACCGGTTTTTTGTGTCTACAAAAAAAACTACTTGGCTGATCGGTTTCAAATTAGGGGATGTTATAAACATAAAGATGTTATTTTATATAAACTATGTACCCATCTCCAAAAATACTTAGTTTTTTGTAAAAATCACATGCGTCATTGTTCTATGGACAATTTGAGGATATATGTGATAAACCGTCGTTGTTCTGCGAATTTTTTTAATCAAATATATGACGTATGTCACTTTTAGTCATTATTCTACGGAACTTCTGCCATGAGTACCCGTCGGATGATGAAGAAAGTTGGAGGAAATAAATAAAAAACATTGTTTATTAGGTTTCATTATTAATTAATTTATAAATAAAGACAATAGGTATCAAAGAAAATTAACAAAAATCAAGGATAGATAAACCACATCCATATACTGCGGCAGGTTTTGCAGAAGATCGAAGAGTATAACTTGCCATTATGCTTGGAGTTCGTGGACTATGAGAAGGCCTTCGATTTGATCGAGATTTGGGCAGTGCTGCAATCACTCCCTGCACCGCGGCCGTATCGACTCTCGTTACATCGAGGTACTGAAGTACTTCTACATGAACGCACCAATCTGGCCCAAATACAGAAGCAGAGCACGAGCGCGATTCCACTACAGCGAGGCGTAAGGCTGGGAGATTTTATACCTATTTCCAAAACTGTTCACCTGTCCAACTCCTGGAATGAAAGGATTCGGCATAAATATCAACGACGAGTACAACACTCACCTTAGGTATGCCGACGATAATATTATGGTCATGGCAGAATCTTTGGAAGACCTCGACACAATATTAAAGACCTTAATCGAGTATCCCAACGGGGCCTTTGGATGAACATGGAAAAAATGAGCTTATGTCGAATGTCCATGTTGCACCCTACCCAACTTCGGTTGGGATCTCAATTCTTGAGATTGTTGACAAGTAGGATGTCTACATTGGACAAAAGATTTAGCTAGGTAGGTCCAACTTCGAGAAAGAGGTCAATCGACGAATCTACCTCGACTGGGCAGTATCCGGAAAACTAGACATCTTTTCGTCCAAAATCCTAAAGTGCCTAAAGACGAGAGTCTACCATCAGTGTGTGTTACCCTATTATAGGTCCAAAACATTGGCTCTCAAAGAAGCTCAAAGTTGCACGGCGTGCTATAGCAAGGGTTATGTCAGTGTTTCTTTACGAGATCAAATCATAAATGAGAGGTCCGTAAACAAACTAAAGTCGATGACATATCCCGACAGATTAGCATGCTGAGTGACAATAGGCAGGACACATAGTACGCAAAACTTACGGCCAATGGGGCATCAAGGTTCTGGAGTAGGCTGCATACCGAAAAACGAAGCGTGCGACATCCACCCACAAACCAAGGCGGAACGATGATCTCATAAAGGCACTGGATGCAAAAACTATCATCTATAAGATCTTGCATTTTTTGAATAATGTTGGGATCTGCTTGAAAGGGTAAAGAGGACATTGATTTGACGGTGTAAGTGCTACTTAGAAATGAATAAAATAAATAAGTATAAAATTTAACTTAGACGAAAAGCTTTCTAAGCATACCTATACTTACAGGGTGACGTGTAATAAGTGAACATCCTTGTAAGGGATAACAGGTTATTGTAACCAATTTATTTATGTAGGTATATGCCTAGGCAAAAGTCAAGCATTTCTCAGTTTTAATAGGGACATCCTAAGATGGTGTTCCGATAAAAATTGAGCGGGCGCCCCTTTATCACACTATTTTCTTTTATTTTATTACTTTTATGTTTACTGTGTGTTTAATAAAGTCTTTTATTATTTTTATTATTTATAGTTTGGGCTTTTTCTACCTTAGCTTAAAAGCAGGAAAATTTAAAATCAGCTACGGGATATTAATTATTATTATTTTGATTTTTTGTATGGAAAAATTACATTGTGTTTTGCGTAGGCAAATACTTATCTAATTTGATTGCAAATGACTTGCACTATAATCCTTTACAAGGATGTTCACTCATTACAAGATGTCATCCTGTATACGCAAAAAAAAACTTTATTTTTAACACAATGTTTATTTTGAGTAACAAATCGTCAAAAAGGAACACATTAAAATCAAATTATAGTAGTCTCAATTTTTTATTTTATTTTTTAAGCAATTTAAAAATAGAACAAAGACGCAATTGGAATACCCACCCATCCCTAGTACAAAATCGGTTGTGTATATCCGACGTCAAAATTACCAAACTTTACCGAAGTAAAACGATGGTTCTGATCAAACGCCAAACAAAAGTCCTTAGAACAATGAAAGTTCAGTACATCCGCCACCAAAAACAATTATTTTGTACCAAACATTCTTAATGTTTATACTCATCAATCTACCTACAAATACCATAAAATAAAAACAAAAGGACACTGTTTCTTTTATTTTCGAACTTCCTAGTACAACGACGGGTGTGTACGTACGTCACAGTTTTTTTTTCTCTGACTTCCCTAGTAAAGAGATGGTTGTGACTTTCAGTCATCAAAACGATAAAGTGTCCAAACTTATAAATATAAAGACGAAATTCTAGATACATTCAATATCAATACGAATACAAATGTATAAGCTATTCCAACAAACGATGTCGATGCCTCCTAAGTAAATAATCGTAAGCCACAAAATATCAATTTTGATTTTATAAGCATTTTATAATTACTAAAATACGTATTATCGAACCCGCGAACAAAAATTGCAATATCATTTAAAATAAAAGATTTTTCACACGTATTCAATCGTATGTAATCCACGATCGCAACGTATACTATCGTAATGTCCTGTGCGATCGTCTACAGGGGAGAAGCGGTTTGGTTCACCGCTAGCGAGCGCATACTATTAGGTAAGTAGTAATTACAGTTTTCCTTTTGGTGTTGAAAATTGCCTTATATTTTGTTACTAGCTATGCAAAACTATAGTAATTAACACATACGATTCTTTACGTTCCTTTTTTAAGCTAACAAAGTATCGTATGTTTTACATACCATGATAAACGTTGTCAATTAAATTTTTTTTTTATCGTATGTAATACATACGATTATTAACGTGGTTTGTTTTCGTACGTTTGATATTGTATGTGCAATTTAATATTGTTTACGTTGGTAAATTGAGTATTTATTCCTATTGTAACGTTTAATTACGATTTTTTCGTCTTCGTTGTGAAGTTAAATTATATTTTATGTTTGTGTTTTTTTAATATTTTCAGATTCGCCATTGCCTGAAGGAGCTGATTTAATAGAAATCCAAGCATTTTCTAATTTGATCTCCAGTGATTTACTTAGTGATGAAGGTACTTCGATCCTACTAATATTATAAATGCGAAAGTTAGGATGTCTGGATATCAGGATGTCTGGAAATTTGTAACTCTTTCGCGCAAAAACTACCGAACAGATTTTGATGAAACTTTACAGTATTTTTGTTTATAACCCAGAATAACATAACATATAGGCTATAATTTATGACGATCTGTGACAAACTAAATTTCTTTAATAAGTGACATTTTTATGTATTTTTATAAGTAATCAATAATAGGTAAAAAGCTTTATAACTAAAAAAAGTAAATCTGAATCACTCTCAGCATTATGATTAAAAGAATCTACAAGAAGATTGTGATAGAATTGGTGATGCACCGCTGGAATGACACCTCTAGTACAAAGGCTTACCAAGTATTTTTTTTTTAACTTTGGTTATAGGTAGCATATTTTATGGTTAAAAAGGAAGCAAACATCAGAGTAATCTTGCTGTCGTCGTCTCGTGTTAGTTTTAGTAACAACAGTCATATATTGAGACTCATCCAAATGATATTTATAATGGAGTTTATTTGAACACAACATCACCGTTCAAGTTCTTAGTCCAATTTTTACAGCCTAAGATTGACTCAAAATCCAAAAATTTGGTATGATGCAACTCGATTACAGTATATGGTTTCCCATCTTGTTTAGCCCATCGTACCAATGAAAACCATTCTAAAGGAGTATAAATACATTTATTTTTGGCACATCTTTCAATCAAAGCATGAAACTACAACCATGTACTGTGATCGTGTTGGATCATACCAAATTTTTGGATTTTAAGTCAACCTTAGGCTGTAAAAATTGGACCAAGAACTTGAACGCTGTTGTGCAATGGATGAAAATAAAAGAAGTCAAGGTGCTTCCTTCTGAGCCAAATAAACTCCATTATAAATATCATTTGAATGAGTCTCAATATATGACTGTTGTTACTAAAACTAACACGAGACGACGACAGCAAGATTACTCTGATGTTTGCCCCCTTTTTAACCATGTGCTACTATAACCAAAGTTAAAAAAAATACTTGGTAAGCCTTTGTACTAGTGGTGTCATTCCAGCGGTGCATCACCAATTCTATCACAATCTTCTTGTAGATTCTTCTAATCATAATGCTGAGACTGATTCAGATTAACTTTTTTTGGTTATAAAGTTTTTTACCTATTATTGATTACTTATAAAAATACATAAAAATGTAACTAAATAAAATAAATATCTTTAAAAGTCCAGTAGAAAAAAATAACTCATAACTTAAACTTAATTGATTTCAGAAAAAAAAAACACAATTTACTGAATTATCATTAATTATTATTCATGTTACCTATTATATAGATTCCTTATGTACAATTTTTGAATAATATTAGAGGCTTTAGTAAGATTAAATACTATTTTTTTTAAAGTAAGAACAATAACGATGTAACTTTGTTAATTGATTTTATCAAAATTAAGAATAGATTTTGCTTATTTTAAGGTTAATAAAGAAGATAAATATTCCTTTTATCACTTTATAAATAAAACTTTTTAATTTAATCGTTGTACGCGCCAGCATTAAAACCTCATACATTTCAAACTCATGTCACACTATTCTATCACTCATTCTGACAGTCCTTTTCCTATCCTCTCCCTCCCACCTTCAGTCTCGCTCTCGCATCGCAACGCGCCGCTTCGCCTACCTATCTGGGCGTTAATACTAAATAAGTATCCAAAATAAACCAATTCAAATAAACACAAATCGCGCGCTAAACTCATCTCAATAAAAATTCAAGTGTTTGTGAAAGTGAAAGAAGAACCAAGCTTGGACCGTCCTGTGGAGTCTGCTCAATCGAAGGTATCCCATCCCGTTCCTATCCCAATCTCCTACAACTCCTTTCTGGTCCTTCGAGCCGGATCGTTCATTTCCTATCCTTTACACTTACAGAAAATCACAACTACACATTTTCACGCATCCGTCATTTTGACAACCCTCTAGAAAATTCTAGAAAATTCGCTCGTTTGACACATTCTTTCTGGAAAGTTCGATTCGTTTGACATTTGACACATTCTAGTGGGTCTAGACAAAGTGCAAATTATAATCGCAAACCAGTCGATAAGTGGTCGAAAAGCCCCTTTTTTGTATGGAGTTTTGACGGATTCGATTTTCGATTCGATCAAAAAGTGCGTTTTGTCTAGGGGGGTAGAAATTACTATTCACTCAAACGTCAACTCGTTGTTTGTAAACACGTGTATTTTTTAAATTCAATCTTTTAAAATTTTATTTCAATTCAATTTCAAATTCGCTTACATACGCTACGCATTTTATTTTCCTACTGGATTATAAATAAATACGCACAACTCAACTCATTTTTAACGCTAGCTCTCGTGCGTGTGTTTGCTCACCTACAATACAATGGAGGGAGTAAAACGCAAAATTAATTTGCTTGAAGCTAAAAAAGAAGCGCTTTTTCAGAGGGTTCAGGAACTATACGACCTCAGCCTAAAGGTCTCCGACCCTCAGATTGAACAAATTTTCATGTCTCGCATGCATTCGATTGAAAAAACAAGATCGGATTTTCTTGATACTATTGACGAACTTAATTTGTGTTATATGAAAAATGATGAGGAACTCAAACCTACATTTGCCGCACTCAACTCGTTTGACGATTTGTACTGTAACATCCTTTCGGTGCAAAGCTCCATCGCACAACTAAAGGCCAACACAGAGCGTCGCAAACATGATTTCGTAAAAAAATTACCGCCTTTAGAATTAGTCTCTTTCGACGGAGCCCCTTCCAAGTGGCCCGTTTTCTACCAAAATTTTAAAACGCTTATTCATGAGAACACTGGTTTGTCTCCAGGTGAAAAGGCTCAATACCTTATAGGAAAACTTTCCGGAAAAGCACTTACAATTTGCTCGGGTATTCCACCGACTGGTGAGAACTATTACATAATTTGGAACAACCTATTAGAAAAATACCAAGACATAAGAGTACAAGCCTCTATGTATTTGGAACAATTAATAAACTTCAAATCGCAATCTTTAGATGAATTTTTGGAACAGTATTGCTCAGCTGAAGCTGCCTTACGACGTTTACAGATTGATGACCTTTCCGATTTCATTTTGACTCATATTGCTCTCAGTAAATTAGACAAAGACACTCTAAATTTATTTGAACAATCCATTAAGCACGTAAAAATGCCTACGTTTAATGATCTCAAGACTTTTATAAAAGAACAGAATAAAATCCATGCTTTACGCTTATGTTTTACGCAGAATAAGCCGTACGTTAATAATAAAACGAATTTCGCATCGCAGTCTAAAAACTCGAAACCGACACAGTCGTTTGTTTCTAATACAGCTTCTGGAGTAAAACCCAATCAACATTACTTTCAATCTCAACCGAATTCGCAAGGCTCATACACTCCATCCGCTGTACGCAAGAATTGTCAACTTTGTAAGACGGAACCTGAACATGCCCTGTTCAAATGCAGTTATTTTCGCTCGAAAAATGCGCCAACTCGCTACTCTTTAGTGAAAAAATGTAACTTTTGCCTCAATTGTTTGGGCTTTCATAATGTTAAATATTGCAAATCTCAAAATCGTTGCTCAGTTTGCCAACGTAAACATCACACTCTTATTCATATAGATAACTTTAACGTGAATAGACCTATGACGTCACAACAGCTGACTTGCAGCGCGACGCTTTCGCCGACCGACGCGTCCATGTCCGCGCCCGGTCCGGTCACGCCGCCGTTGCAATCGATGCCAACCAACAATGTGTCTCTCTCTGCAGTCACGCCGTCGATCGCTGATGAATCTAGTACCACGGTCTTATTACCCACCGCGTCAGTGTATACTTATGACAATAATAAGACGTGTCAAAAATTACGCGTGTTTCTAGACACAGGTTCGATGAGCAACTTTATCACAAATAAATGTTGTGCGCGACTGAACTTAAAAGTCAATCCGCTACCTACCACTATTAAGGGGATAGGTCAATCTGAAAGTGTGTCGCTAGGATATGTATCTTTCACAATTGCCTCACGCTTTGATCCCAGGTGTAAATACACAATTAACGCACGCGTCATTGATACAATAACCGATTATTTACCTAATGTAAGGGTTGACATAACCCAGTTATCGCATTTACAAGGTCTTCCTATGGCTGATGGCAGCTTCGATATCCCTGCTGAAATCGATTGTTTGTTAGGCAATGAGATATTCCCGCTTCTTTTAGGTAGTAATAGAATAACTTCACCGCAATCCTCTGTCATCGCCATCGAAACCACGCTCGGATATCTCGCTATGGGACGCGCTCAGTGCTACTCAGCTCATTCACGCAATGATAATAAAGCATTCTTTTGCAATGTAGACTCGCACTCATTAGAATCACTCACGCAACGCTTTTGGGAGCTTGTAAGTGTACCTACTAAGAGACACATCAGCCCTGACGACGAAATATGTGAAAACATTTTCCAATCAACTCATTCTCGCGACGACTCTGGGACGTATACCGTTTCTTTGCCATTTAAACTCGACCCATCAGAACTCGGCGATTCTTACTTTACTGCTAGGCGTCGCTTCTATAACTTAGAGAAAAAGTTAGACTCAACTCCGGGCTTACGCACTAACTATAATGAAAATATTCAAGACTGTATCGATCGCGGTTTTCTGTCAAAAGTCGAAAACGCATCGAATTCAGAGGAAAATACTCCAAATTATTATATACCTCATCATGCAGTATACCGACCAGATAAACTCACTTCAAAAACTCGAGTCGTTTTAGATGCAAGTTGTAAAACAACCTCTGGAAAGTCGTTAAATGATGTTCTTTACACTGGCCCAAACTTACAAAGTAATATTTTTGATCTTTTAATTAACTTACGCATTTTCTCAGTCGCTTTATCTGCTGATATTGAAAAGATGTATTTCTGTGTGAAGCTTGATCAAAATCACCACCCGTTTCAACGCATATTATTTCGATTTGATCCTGAATCACCGATTGATACTTATCAATACAATAGGGTTTCTTTTGGCGTTTCTAGCTCGCCTTACCTCGCTATGCGTGTCGTTCGCCAACTCGCTGAGGACGAGCGCGCGAATTATCCTATCGCCGCGTCTGAAGCTCAATCCTGTATGTATATGGACGATTATGTCTCATCGATGGACGGGTTAGAAAAAGCTGAACAATCTTACCATCAAATGGTTAAGATGTTCATGGCCGGGGGGTTTAAAATGGTTAAGTGGATCTCGAACAACCCTGAGCTTATAAATAAGATTCCCGATTCGCATAAAAATCCACAGCTCGTCGATTTTGACACTGACTCAGAAATTACGACAAAAATCATAGGCATGCAGTGGCTTCCTAATGATGACGTTTTTCTTTACAAAATTAACTCTACTAACTCTGACCAATGCACCAAACGCACGATTCTCTCCGCAACCGCTAGATTATTCGACCCTTTGGGTTTGCTAGGCCCTGTGACAGCGTTTCTCAAACTTTTAATTCAAGAATGCTGGCAGCGCGAACTTGAATGGGATCAGCCAGTTCCAGACTCAATAAAAAATAAATGGAATCGGTTTGATAGTGAGATTAACTATTTATCGCAATTAAAAATATCTCGTCATATAGGAATCACCGCGGGTTGTCACGTCACTATCATGGGCTTCGCGGACGCCAGCGAAGTATGCTACGGAGCTGTAGTTTATGTGCGCGTGAGCTCTGATGCAGATTCACCCGGTGAAGTCTTTCTTATCGCATCCAAATCGCGCGTCGCGCCTTTAAAGAAAATATCTCTTGCGCGGCTTGAATTGTGCGCAGCGCTGCTCTTAACAAATCTTTTATTATCGGTTCGCGATAGTATAGAGAATCGTTATCCTGTTAACTCAATTTACGCATTTTCAGACTCGACTGTCACTCTCACGTGGATACATTCTCCCGCGTACAAATTTCACACATTTGTTGCGAATAGAATTACTGAAATTAATTCGAAACTCAACGCAAAAATTTGGCATCATGTTAATGGAAATGAAAATCCTGCAGATGTAATATCGCGACCTGTAACTCCTAAAGCATTATTAAATCAATTAAATTGGTTTCACTCTCCTCAATGGACAGCTCAGCCAATCTCGCAATGGCCTATCGAGCCATTTCAAGTTTCATCTAACAGTGTTCGACTGGAAGAGAAAACTATCGCTCTTGTTTCAGAGACAAGCTCTCAATCGAACTCTCACCCTTTCGATCGATTAATTGATCGCATTTCCACGTACCCAAAATTATTACGCGCTACTGTGTACGTGTTACGCTTCGCAAAAATACTACGTTCAAACGGAGTGGTTACATCCTCTGATTTAGAACTCGCTGAACTCTATTTAGTACGCCATATACAGGCACTATTTTTTACTCAAGATATGCACGCAATTAAAAATAATAAACCCTTTAACAAATCGCTTCTCAAACTTAACCCTTTCATTGACTCTGATAATATACTTCGTGTCGGAGGTCGACTCACTCACTCTCAACTCAACTATGGACAAAAGCATCCAATCATTCTATCGCCTAAACATCGCTTCACTCAACTTTTAGTTGATTACTTTCATGTATGTAATTTACATACTGGTCCTTCACTTCTACTCAGTCTGCTTAGACAGAAATTTTGGATACTTTCCGCACGTAACTTAGTACGTCAAAGAGTGCATCAATGCAATATCTGTTTTCGTTTAAACCCTAAATCTACAAACCCTCTTATGGGCGACTTGCCATCATTTCGCGTTTCAGAAGCTAAAGCCTTTGTTTATACATCGGTCGATTATGCAGGTCCCTTCTTTATTACTCACATTCGCCGCAGAGGTGTTAAAAGCCAGAAGGCTTATATTTGTTTATTTTGCTGTCTTACAACTAAGGCTCTACACATAGAGTTAGTTTCAGACTTAAGCTCTGATCTATTTCTCGCCGCTTTTCGTCGATTCATTTGTAGAAGAGGCCCCGTTTCCATGATATATAGCGACGGAGGTACTAACTTCATTGGCGCTAAACGCAAGCTTGACGAAATTTACGCTCTTTTGGAATCTGACTCTCACAAAAATTATTTAAGTTCACATTTGGCTGAACAACGCATTAAGTTTCTTCATAGTCCACCATATGGTCCGCACTTTAACGGCATCACAGAGATAAATGTTCGTTATGTAAAAACGCATCTTTATAAAGTTATTGGTCTTCAAGTGTTAACATACGAAGAGTTCAACACTGTACTTGTACAAATAGAAGGCTTATTGAATAGTAGACCATTGTGTGTTCTTAGCTCTGACCCATCTGATATATCCGCTCTCACTCCCAATCACTTTCTCAATATAACTCCACTGAAATTCTTACCAGTAGAGAATGTCTCTGATATTTCTGACAATCGGTTAACGCGTTATCAGTTAGTCAATAAATTAGTGCAAAGCTTTTGGCGTCGCTGGAGTCAGGAGTATTTAACTTCTCTACAACGCCGTGAAAAGTGGAATACGGTGACCAAACCGATAGATGTGGGCTCTGTTGTTGTTATAAAAGATGACAATGCGCATCCTCTTTGTTGGCCATTGGGTGTGGTTGTGGAAGTATATCCCGGAAAGGACAAAATCATTCGCACCTTAAAGATTCGCACTGCAACCGGTATTTATGTTCGGCCTGTAGTTAGAGTTTGTCCTCTTCCTTTACAGTAACTCAAATAATGCTTTTAACTTTAATTTTTCTTTAACTTCAATTTAACTCAACTTTAACTTTAATTTAACTCAACTTTAACGCTCATTTAACTCAAATTTAACTCGTTTGGTTCTCTCTAACGCATGCTTTTTTGCGTTTTTAACTTTATTTTTTTTTTACAAACGCTACTCAATCTAGAGGAAGACCTCTAGGCCGGGGGAGTTGTACGCGCCAGCATTAAAACCTCATACATTTCAAACTCATGTCACACTATTCTATCACTCATTCTGACAGTCCTTTTCCTATCCTCTCCCTCCCACCTTCAGTCTCGCTCTCGCATCGCAACGCGCCGCTTCGCCTACCTATCTGGGCGTTAATACTAAATAAGTATCCAAAATAAACCAATTCAAATAAACACAAATCGCGCGCTAAACTCATCTCAATAAAAATTCAAGTGTTTGTGAAAGTGAAAGAAGAACCAAGCTTGGACCGTCCTGTGGAGTCTGCTCAATCGAAGGTATCCCATCCCGTTCCTATCCCAATCTCCTACAATCGTAATTGCTATGTTTTAAAAATAATCAATGTTTATTAGAAAACAAAAAAAAAATTATTTGATCTCGTCAGATAATTACTTTTGATTTAATTATTTGTAATAACTTCACATTCTGTGTTAATTTAAAACTATTTTAATTATATTATCATAAGAAAGAAAGACTGTTTTATCGTGATTCTTTGGTAAAAATTAATAAATATGGTATTTAAAACAGAGGTTTCATTTCAAGACCTTCATTGTGTTCAAATTGATTTTGTGAATCCTTTTGTCCAAAATAGATGAGTACCAAATTAAATAATTTAGTTTTAGCATTAATTTACAATGAAAAATTAATAAATATGTAACATACCTTCAACAGTATAAATGATTATGTTCCCGTACAATGGAGTATGTGGCTCTTACTATATATTTTACCTACAGCTAGACAAAGTAAATAATTGTATAGTTATGTTACGATTTCTATGACAAATTTTATCCGCCGTAAAACACCGTAACAACAATATCTCCAAAACTACAATATATTTACAAATAAATGTTATTGTATGAGAATACACCTTAAATTGACTATAAGTTTTGAAAAAATCGTATCCCTAGCTCAAAAGATGGGAAAACTGCACACATAAATATCTTTAAATGGCTCTACTGTAAAGTTTGGTTTTAAGACATACGATAGTTTACTTAGGAGGCATCGATGTGCAGTCTTCCGAAGTACAATGACGCTTGCACAAACACGTCTCTGTACTGCATTAGAATAATCACATCCGTCGGTGTTCGATTCTGTATCTTCGATATTATTACGAATATTCAAAAATAAAAAAAATAGTTTATAAAGGGGCTATTTTAGAGTAGTTTAATGCAAAAAAACAGATTTTGACGGTTGCGATCATACGACGTTGTTCGACGACGCCGACGATTTGGTCACCATAGTAAAAAATAATGTCAGGTGTTGTCGAAAGTCGAGCAAAATTAGGAATTAAAAATTACACTATCCTCATATCCTCACTTACCATGTTAATTACTCACGACTAGGTAATTAACAAAGTAAAAAATTGTGGAATCCTTAATGTCTGGGATGTTGTTTATCGTTTTTTATAAACGATAATCAGAAATTCAACAATGACTTTTGTCCAGCTAGCTTGTTCTACACGAATCACAGTGCGAAGGTGGAAGCGAGCTTAACCGTAATCCTCAACCACGGAGGAAATGGCTATCTTACCTCTAACTGCCGGAACACAACAATGCTGTTAACATTGTTGTTAAGGCGACAGACTTAGGTAAGATGGTGGTAGCTAGTCAGGCGGACTTAGAACAAGCCGTACCACCAACCAAATCGAACAGAAAAATCTGCCCCCACTGGGAATCGAACCTGGACCTCTGCCTCTGAAGCAGGTGGTCTTACCACTAGACCACAGAGGCGGTTGAACATGGTCCACTTTGATTTGTGTCCCAGGCGCCAAGCCATGGTGCCTCCTATGGCGGTTCCTCGTTGTGGGTAAAAAAAATCTATATCACACTGTGTGCAGTCAAGGGCCCTGCCGGAACAGGCCGATTGCAGCACTCTGGGTCAGAACCCCTGAAAGGAGCCCTGCCAACTAATTTACGAATCGCGGTTCGCTCGCCCACCACCAATAAACAACCACTTACCGGTGGGAGCAGGCTTTTCTTCCACGTACGAGAGGACAGGGTGGTTTCTTCTGATCCTCTTCTAAAATCTAGCGAGTGCGGTCTGCAGCCACGCGGTTTTCACGCGCAGGTCGGATCCCAGCTGGTAGTCTTCGGATTCCGAATCCGAAGACTTTGCACCTGCAAAGATGGGGCACAGAGATGGTTCACCCACAACACACCACAACGTTTCTAAGATGGAAATACAGTCAAAATGTATCGAAATTGAAATTATTTGCAACAGCAATCTAAACGTTGCAGCTCGCGGCGAGGACGGCCATCACACTCGTTTTCTCAGTAAATCAGCCCCCCTAGACAAAACGCACTTTTTGATCGAATCGAAAATCGAATCCGTCAAAACTCCATACAAAAAAGGGGCTTTTCGACCACTTTTCGACTAGTTTGCGATTATAATTTGCACTTTGTCTAGACCCACAGGATCGACTCCCATCGATATGCTCGTAGGAATCGAGCGTTGCTATTGGTTGATTAAAACGAGCGAAACGAATGAAGTTTTAAACGAATGTTGGCGCGGCACGATTTGAAATAGCTACGTATACTGTACACATTGTCACTGCTGTTTCCAGGATAGTGTTCCTGAACAAGCACGTAGTCCCGGCGTGCCTGGACGCGGGCGATGCTGACGTCGAGAGCGACGCGGAGATGGCGTCCGCTACCGGATGGGGAGCGCTGGGCGATGGCGAGCCGAATGCTGACGTACTGCAAAGAGTGAGTAGTGAGTGAGTAGTAGCCCCTCCCCCAGAATGGTCTGGTGCCCCTCCCCCAGAATGGTCTGGTGACCCCCGCCCAGAATGCTCTGGAAACCCCCTCCCCAGAATGGTCTGGTGACCTCCCGCCCCCCAGAATGGTCTGGTGACCCCCCGCCCCCCAGAATGGTCTGGTGACCGCGAGTCAAAATTTCTTTTATTTGTGTAGACTAATTAAATAGTTCTTACAAATCGACAAATTTTGCTATTATGGAGCCACTACATGTCTCATAATCAGTTTACCCTAGCAGCGCTTCGATAGTACTAACCTTTGAGCTAGACCCCCATCGTGACATGGCAAGTACGGGGTACAGCTGCATTTCCTTCGCAAATTCACCGAATTTACCTGCAGAAATTCGATAGAAATTCTACCTAATTATTTTACAGCCATCAACAGCTGTCTGTGGTCTTTGTCGCGGAGACGCGTTTCACACGTTTCTAGACGTGGTATCCTATGGACCTCGTACCGGATCCTTTAACACGATCCCAAATTTCCAAGCACAAGTAAATGGGTGAATTTCAACAAGTGCATATTTTTGCCTAATTTTGGTGGAAATTGTTATTTGTGTATTTTTATTCTTTAATTATAGATCAAATTTATTGGAAACTTATACTGTTTCTAAAATGATTAAGACATTAAATTTTGTCCAGTAGTTTTTTAGATTTTCCTTACACCAAAATTAAGAGAACACCAAAATTTATATTAAAGCACCAAAATTAGAAAATGTGCTGTCAGTCGGTCATATCTTAGTGCCAAGCTCAAGAAATGGTTTTAAATTTACCAGCACCGACTCCAAAAATATTAATCATGGTATATTGTCCTAATAAATAAATAACGACGTACTTATTTTCTACTTTTAAGTGATTGTTGGCGTCGGTTTTAATTTTTTTGTTAAAATTATTTTTTTTTTCATGCTTTTTAGTTGATTAGTCCTTGTTATTGTCACTGAAGAGGGACAGAACCTATGTTTAATGTGATTAAGACTATAATTTTCCATTTTGTAATGGAAAATTATAGTCTTAATCACAATCCAAGTGTAAATAATCTTCCTAACAAAATACAGGCTCCCTACTTTAAATATCGGCAACTAAAAAGTATCAATGTATCATGTGTCAATGTATGTATCAACAAATGAGTATTGAGTATCATCTAACTCGTAACTTATGTTGTTTGACCTTTCATCATCAGCTCATCTTAAATACCTGAAATAATACAACTGTATGTACATACCTACCTAAAATATTTAAAGAATTATCCTCCAACTCCTAAGCGTTAAGGAGTTTTACCTTCCATCATCACCTCATCAACATTAGATGATGACTACTTAAATAACTTTAGAAAACGTATTGCATTCCTACAAAATTTGAGGTTTACTCTCGATTTCCCTAGGATCCCATCATCAGATCCTGACTTGGTGACAATGGGACCACCACATAAGTGTACCCTATAGAACAAAAAAAGAATTTTGAAAATCGGTTCACAATTGACGGAGTTAAGTCGGTTAAAAATGCTTTGGTGCACCACCAAAAACACCAAAATTGACTCACCAAAATTAGATTCTCGTTGAAAAAGCTAAATTATATGAAATCTGTTTTAAATATAACAATAACATTTTAACACATGGTATGAAAACAGTTCCTTTACATTATACGAGGAATTCAACTAAAAAGAATAGCTTAGAAATCTTATACAAAAAGACACCAAAATTGCAGAATTGTTGTCCGTTTAAAAAAAAACAACACATTTACGTTTTTGGCGGGAAGACGCAGAGGTCTTGCACCCGTCTGCCGTCACTGCTCGCGGGGGCGGTACTAAACCTAACGAATGATGGGAGTGTTTAAATCCTGTTTGATCTTTAAAGAAACTGACGAGCTATTTCATTATTGACACCAAAATCATAAATTTTTCGCGGACAAAACTTAAGGACGTGACTTAATCACAGTTATTTGGGAAACTTGCTTAATTTGGTAATCTTAGATAATAGATAGATTGTATAATCCAAAAATATACTTTTTCCCTAAGTTCTGTTTTGATCTTCAGCTAAAAAAATACATAAGTATTGTAAGAAATTAAGGATGTGGACACTGCACCAAAATTAGAAACGCTTAGTTCAATTATTTTTTGTCGAATTTGTAAAAGAAAATACTCATTAATAATGTTGTCCTCAAAATGGAACCTCTGTATATTTTCTTGTAAAAAAAAATCAAAGTTCTATGTCATAAAAAACATATGATTTTCAGCTACGCCGCTCAAAAAATGTGTTTGGGAAATTGACCCAAATAAAATAATCACTTGCTAGGTAGCTAGTTACTAAGTTAGAAGTAGAAAGATTTTATTAAGAATATTGGGAGCATTCGAATACCAAATCGATTTCAGGATCATGCGATACCTTATTGCGATTGGATGTATTAGTTTTTTTCACTAATTTTCAGATGGATATCGTCAAGTTTTCGACGGAAGAATGCTCGGCATTGTACAAACCGTATCGTCTCCTGAAGACCGGGTTAGACAACTTCACGCAAGTCTGCTACGGCCACCGACAGATACCTCGGGACACGTGTAAGGTGAGAGCTTAATTACTTCATCATCATCATTTCAGCCACAGGACGTCCACTGCTGGACAAAGGCCTCCCCCTAGGCTTTCCATAATGACCGGTCCTGCGCTGCCCGCATCCAGGTTCTTCCCGCGACCTTCACCAGATCGTCGGTCCACCTAGTAGGAGGCCTGCCCACGCTACGTCTTTCGGCCCGTGGTCGCCACTCGAGAACTTACTGCCCCAGCGGCCATCAGCTCTACGAGCTATGTGCCCCGCCCACTGCCACTTGATTTTGGCAATTCTGCGGGCTATATCGGTCACTTTCTTGGATGCGGGCAGCGCAAGACCGGCCGTTATAGAAATCCTTGGGAGAGGCATTTGTTCAGCAGTGGTCGTCATTTGGCTAAAACGAACGAACATCGTCATCATTTCAGCCACAGGACGTCCACTGCTGAACATAGGCCTCCCCCAATGATTTCCACATCGCCCGGTTGGTAGCGGCGTGCATCCAGCGCCTTCCTGCTACCTTTACGAAGACGTCGGTCCACCTTGTTGATACACTTAACATGCTCTCAATATTTTCAGGGGGACAGCGGGGGCCCCCTCCAAGTGGAGTATGGAGGAGTAAACTGCATGCACAAGGTGATCGGAGTGACTTCTTTCGGCAGAGCGTGCGGGAATACCGGCCAGCCTGGCGTGTATACGCGAGTCAGGCCCTATGTCCCCTGGATAGAGAGTGTAGTGTGGCCCGCCCAGGGGACTGATAAATGTGTTTGCTTCTAAATAACCTGTAGGAACCTATAAGTGGTTTACATGTTGCCTAATTTGTTATTATTATACACTGCAAAACCCAGAGGTGGAATTGTGTAAAGCAATCGTAATCATTTGACAGTTCATAAAGTACGATTATTCTGTCAAACGCTTTGTTTAACTGACTTTATCGTACGTTATGAACTGTCAAATGATTACGATTGCTTTACACAATTCCACCTCTGGTGTTCCTAAATAAATAAATAATTTCTACGTCACTACATAACTTCAGTGATCTTACGTCCCTTGGATAGTATTGTGTGCCCGCTCAGGGGACTGATGTGTTTTCTACTAAATAGATCATTTATACGTAACTAAGTTCGGCGATCTTACGTCCCCTGGATAGTGTTGTGTGGCCTGCCCAGGGGACTGACAAAAATGTGTTTCCTACTAAATAACATTTCTATATCACTTAAAGCTGACCTTACATCCACTGGATTGGGTGTTGTGTGGCCCGCCCAGGGGACTTGAAATATGTTTTCTATTAAATAAATATATTTTAAATGATATTACGCTTGCTCTTAGCTCACCAAATACGCTTGACAGGTGTAAGATAGATTATTACCATAACCTAGGATGATTTCAAATTAAAATAGATAATGTACAAAATTCAAGTCTTTTATTTTCTTAGACCAGGGGACTGATGATAGCTACTATAGTCTGGTCCTCGCGCGTAATTATATTGCTGTCGCGACTGTCCGACGGGCGCCCGCAGTGAGTGTGCGAGCGCGACAGCAACATAATTACGCGCGAGCGATAAGGATGGGTAGCTTGGGGTCATTGGACAAAATTCTACGTGCTCACGGACCAGGCTTTAAATCTCAGAAAGTACTTACTCTGTGATAACAATTATTATTTTAGAATTTAATAAAGATTTTCTTAAATCTTTTAAGAAATTACCAATTCGCAGGGATGTCATATTTTGCAGATTAATGGTGGTTTTAACGGATCACTCAGTGAGGGCTATCGTTTTAGCGCTCACCAGTTAGCGCCACTGTAGAGTAAGGTCCTGTCACTTGCTAGTAGCGAAGACAGTGGCGCCAACTTGTGAGCGCTAAAGTGGTAGGAGGACTATCGCATTTGCACTCATCAAGATGGCGCCACTGTAGAGTAAGCTCCTGTCAATCGCCAGGGGTGCCAACTGTTAAGTATAAAAACGATAGCCCTCATTCATTACTTTTCTGAACGGAGTGCTCTACAAATTCAGGTCTACACCTATAACGTGAAAGAAATTAAACAAAATATTGAAAAGAATAATTTTATTACAAGAATAAATACGTAAATAAACATTAACATTTTCAATTGCTTAAGTACTATAGTTTATCACACAATTTATTAATCACAATTTACAACATTTTTATAGAACCACGATTTTTTTTTCGATTATTAGACAACATAAAAAGTATTAAACATGGCAACTTGAGGTATAGAATCACCATCCATCTGCTGCCAAAAAAGGTACAGTCAGCGTCAATTAGTTCGAGACACCCAAAGTGGCCAAATGTGGCCTATGTTCAGCAGTGGACGTCCTACGGCTGAAATGATGATGATGATGATGAAGGTTTTTTTTTATTTTTTCTCATATTTCAATAGTTTTAGCTTTAGGCTTATAGTTTTATCAAATCCATCAGTGATTTTCTTTAACAAAAAATTCAAAAGATAGGCCTAAGATATAGATGTTTTAGATATCTCATGACGTCATAAGTTATGTTGGAACGACACGCAGAGTCCTACACAAGTTACTATGGCCGGGTGACGTTTGACGTCATGCTCAGCTCTTTCCATACAAAGTCTAAATGACCTGGTGATGATCAGACCCAGGGCTCCCAGCCTGAACGGGTGACACTGAGGATTCGAGGGTCGGTGCATTGACGCAGCAGGCAGGTCACCTGGGAATGTACATAAACAAATCAATATTCCCGTGGCTAACATAAATCTCGTTCATTTTTGCAAATAGGCACTTTTACACGTCCCAGTATTAACGTTACCACTGCTTCGGGACAATAAATGGGCCAGTGCTGAGAAGAAGCAGCGCAAGAAACTCGGTCACTATTGTCAGCTTCCTTTTCAAGGGTTTACAGTTTTTAAAATATACATATAAAGTCATAAATATTTATGCGAGCTAGGCAGTTAAACATTCCAAACATAATGTACGTAACGTAAGAGGTTTTTAAAATAACTTAAAAAAACGAACTGCCTAAGGTAGGAATCAAACCCACGATATTCTGTTTCCGGGCGACTGCTCTTCCATCTGAGCTACTTACACACTGGATGAACCCGTCGAAATTTTCAAGTGTAATTTGCTGTTGTGTGTCAAGTGTAAGGCCGCCACCAACCGGCCATTGTGGAAATCATTGGGGGAGCCCTATGTTCAGCTGTGGATGTCTTATGGCTAAAATGATGATGATGATGAATTTCCTGTTAGGCCCAGAACATACGGTGAAACGCAACTGCAACGAAACTGCAACTGCAACGAAACTGCAACTGCGAGTTAATCTTGAGTTGCATCTAAGTTTCTGCCATAGCGTCCGTTGAGAGACCACACATGACGCGACCAGTTTGAAACTTTCAGTTTCAGTTTCATTCATCAGAATCCTCAGAAAGTTGCAGTTTCGTTGCAGTTGCGTTTCACCGTCTGTAAGGGTCTGTTCTGGGCCTTACGGTCAGCTTTTGTTTCATCATCAAGATCGCTGAAGGTATCCAGCAGCCTGACTATCCTCTCTTTGTAAGGTCTGTCGGATGCTACTGATGATGATGATGACAGCGCCTAAATGACCTAGTGTTGACCTGATGATGTTTTCTTTTTATGTGACAGGAGGCAAACGAGCAGACGGATCACCTGATGGTAAGTGATTACCGTCGCCCATAGACACCCGCAGACCCAGGGGCGTTACAGGTGCGTTGCCGGCCTTTAAGGTGAAGATACGCTCTCTTCATGAAAGCTTGCAGGTCGTATCCGTCCGAAAACACCGCAGACGACAGTCCATTCCACTGTTTGGTTGTACGGGACAGGAAGTTTCTGGAGAAACGAACTGATTGTCGAAGATTGATGATGTCACTGACCTGTTCCACCACGCTGTACTCCTCCTTTTCCTCCAGATCGCTGAAGGTATCATCAAGTAGCCTGACGATTCTTTCTTTGTAGGCTCTGTCGGACGCCATCACGGCTTGCTTGGTCACTTCGCGCGACGTCGCGCGGCCGGTCGCGTAGTTTTCTATTATGGGGTACTGGAAACAAAATACATTATCGTTTCATCTACGAAGACGCGCCCCACCATTCTTCCGCTAATGTTTGAGTGTTATCGGTACACGCTGAATGATCCATGAGTGCACACGCACACTACAGTAATGCCTTAAGGATTGCTCGGACCACACTCCCCGCACCCCGCGCGACCGAGACCAAACATTGGTAAGGCGCGGCCGAGTGGATGAAACGATTTATACATCTAGTAGTCTAGAAACTTTGATTCGTTTACGGATCTCCTCATTTCTGATTCGATCACGTAAAGAAACAACGAGCATAGCCCTCTCTATAGCACGCTGTGCAACTTTGAGCTTATTTATAAGACCTGTAGTAAGTTATGTAGGCGTAAATAAACTAAAGTCGCTGACATAGCCCGACGGATTAGCAAGCTGAAGTGGCAATGGGCAGGGCACATAGTACGCAGAACTGACAGCCGATGGGGCAACAAGGTTCTGGAGTGGAGGTCACATGTAAGACGTCCATCCACAATGTGGACCGACGACCTCATAAAGGTAGCAGGAAGGCGCTGGACAGGCCGCTACCAACTGGCAACTACCTTGCTGTCAAACATGAAAATCATTGGGGAGGTATATGTGGTATACCGGTCGACCGCCTCTGTGGTCTAGTGGTAAGACCACCTGCTTCAGACGCAGAGGTCCCGGGTTCGATTCAAACATGAAAATCATTGGGGGAGGCCTATGTTCAGCAGTGGACGTCCTGTGACTGAAATCATGATGATGAAGCATTGTCAACGTACCTTGCTATCAAATGAAATCATTGGAGGAAGCCTATGTTCAGGAGTGGACGTCCTATGGCTGAAATGATGATGATGATGAACGTACCTTGCTGTCAAACTCCTGTCCCATCCATTTGAAGGAAGCCTTCACAGCGTGTAAAAACAGCTTGCTGGAGTCTCGCAGCGCTTGCAGCAGACTTTGCAGTCGCGCTTCTAAAACTAGAATGGAATAGAATTTGTTATTTTTTTGGACCCAGTAGTGTTTGACGCTAGTCGCATTGGTACTACTAAAGCACGGTGAGCACGTAGAATTTTGTCCGACTGTGCGACGGGTGCCCGCAGTGAGTGTGCGAGCGCGACAGCAACATAATTACGCGCGAGCGATAAAGATGGGTAACTTGGGGTCATTGGACAAAATTCTACGTGCTCGCAAATCAGACTATAGATCTAATTGTTGAAGCTAGTTAGTGTTGACTCTAGTCGCATCTGCTACTAGTAATGTCAGAATTAGTGGTGCTAAGGCCCAGAACAGACGGTGAAACGCAACTGCAACGAAACTGCAACTGCTAGTTACTTTTGAGTTGCATTTAAGTTTCTGCCATAGCGTCCGTTGAGAGACCACACATGACGCGACCAGTTTGAAACTTTCAGTTGCAGTTTCATTCATCAGAATCATCACAAAGTTGCAGTTTCGTTGCAGTTGCGTTTCACCGTCTGTTCTGGGCCTAAGTGTTGATGCTAATAATATTAGAACAAGTAATTTTAGAGGTAATAGTGTTGGAGCTAGTAATATTGGAGCATTAATGTTGAAATAGTGTTGAAGGTGTGTTGACTAGTGTCGTAGTGTTGAGCTAGTGTTATAGTGTTGTAAGGTTTGACTAGTGTTGAGGTAGTGTTGGACTAGTGTTGAGCTAGTATTGTAGTGTTGAGGTAGTTTTGGACTAGTGTTGAGGTAGTGTTGGACTAGTGTTGTAGTGTTGAACTAGTGTTGTAGTGTTAGACTAGTGTAGAACTAGTGTTGAGGAAGTGTTGAACTAGTGTTGTAGTGTTGGACTAGTGTTGAGGTAGTGTTGGACTAGTGTTGAGGTAGTGTTGTGCTAGTGTCGAAGTAGTTGTAGTGTTGGGCTAGTGTTATAGTGTTGACCTACTTCTAGTGTCGGCCACGGCTCGCAGGCTCCTCGTCAGCCTGGCAGGCGGCAGCTCGCGCGCGCCACACTGCAGCAGCGGCGCCCAGTCGACGCACCACAACGCGCCGCAACGGAGCGAATACATCATGTTCTCTAGATGACGGTCGCCTAGCCCTAGGGATTTAAATTAATCAGAAATGTCGTTTCAAACATCAGAATGAAATGTCTTTACTTGTTTAGACTAATCTATATTGTTAATTGTGAAAAATATAAAACGTTAAAATAGCGGTATCGTTATAGCCAATGAGCTGCTGTCATAGTGACATTGACGTATTGTCAATGTCACACGAGAATCAAACGTCAGAATAGAGGGACGCGCGGAGACGACTCCGCGCGCTTTTGTGCTAAGTGATGTATTGTATCTAAAATAAGGCAATATACTGTGAAAGTTAAGTATCCAGTGTTTTATTTATCAGAATAGATCGACCGGCCTCTAATAGTTCAGAAGTGAGATCTGAAACCTATGATAGTAACGTGATTTCAAAGTGTTCCAGGTGACCAATGTTTCGTGTTATTTGTCAAGAATATTAACACAAAACGCCCACGATTCTATGATTATAATGGAATATGATGAAGAGAGAATGTCAAGGAAACCACGCTGACAACTGTGTGAGATGCAGAAAAGTATTTAAGTACGAGAAATGATGGACGCAAATTATGAAGATACTCCCTCCGTAACTTGGCTTGTGGTCACGTAAGTGGTGAACAATTTGACTAACGATGGCCCCAGAGCAGGTACGATTTATTATTATTATCGATTATTCCAACAACAACAATATTAACACATTTCCTTATTGAGCAAAATAATGCATGGAAGTGAATGAAGCATCAAATGTTATAGGTATTGTCAGTCTTTACTGATAATGCCAGGAATGTGTGTGAAAGCTATGGTATGTGCTCACTTTAATTGCAATGCCTAATAAACTATTTTAGTAAATCAAATTAAATTGAACGGTGTTCATTTGTTCATGTTTACATTCTGCAAAGAATAACTTGTTGAGATTTAAAATCTATAAAGAATAGATAGAATTTGGTCAGATAAATTAAATGAGTTTGGTGATCATGCCCGAGTAACCTCTTGGCATTATTTTGGAGAAGAATTAATAATTAGTTTTATTCAAGTAAATTGAAGCTAAGGTCTGTGTTGTGTAAACCAGTTTTAGTATCATGATGTTTCTTTCTTGATGTTGAGCACTATAAGATGAGATAAAATCTATTAAATAGCTTAATTTGTAAATTGAAATTAAGTAAAGCAGCCAATTATTCCGTTGAACATGTGGTGTATTTTTGGTACTCTTATAGTGATTGATACTTCAATTATTGTGAAACATAATTATTATTATGTTACATGATGCTATATTTTGAGTTAAGATAATGTTAATATTGAACTTTTCCAACTTATCAATTAATTTCTGCTGCCAGTAGTGATTTGGGTTGTATCACTAAAATTGAAAATTAGTGTGGGTGATTAAAATTTATCCAATTATTATAATTAAAAAAAAATATATAGAATGTGGTACATTTAACTTAAAGAGTATTCTTGTGTACCAGCCATTATTGTTGGTTATTCTTCCCACATGGTGAAAATTATTTTAATCTTGAGGTTATTTATTAGCTGTTTAATAAAAAGGTTACTGGTTGTAGCATGTTGTGTGTGCATATTTTTAGATTTGACTTGAGTTTTAGATATGGTGACTTATCTGTCTGCGGGTTGGCCCTGTGGTGAGCAAATCAGTCAAGTGCAATACCTGAGTGAAGCTGAACACTGAACAAGGGTACTTCACATAAGTGATTTGGAGTTGGACAGAAGGTAATGCAATACAAAAGGGCATCAGCTGTGATATTTGGTGAGTGAAAATGTAATACAAAAGGTATCAGCTGTGATATTTGGTGAGTTGAATTAATGTTTTATTGCAAGGGTTGAGCTGAGACTAGCAGTGCCACTGCGGCTTGGTTGTTTAACTGTGCTTATTCTTGTCATTGGCATGAAATTGCATACAATTAACTTGAGTGTGAACAGATTGTAATAATAAATTGGCTACAGTCTACTGCTAGACTTTAGAACTTCCCAACTGCCGCTAACAGTCTTAAGCAAAAAGTTATTATTAATAATGGTGAATAAGAGAGTTAATTATGTGTTTGAATAGAAATAAATGCTTATCATTGGTCATAAGCATTGGCCTATTGTGTGGTATACTACTGTACTGTGCGAAAGTTAGCTATTTACCCGACTGCGCCAGAAGGAGGGTTATGTTTTTGAATAATGGTATCAATGGAGCAAAGTACTAGCAGTGATCAAATAAAGTTTATATTGGTGATGATTGTGTTGTGTGCTTCCCTGTAATGACTGGGTTAACAACAGATACTTGAATATGAAGTCAGTTGCATTGTGGGTGAATTTTGGCCAAGCATGAGAAGAGAAGTATTGTACTTGTTAAATTAAAGTTCTTGGATATTTCCATGAATGCTTGTTCCTATTTGAGAATGGTAAGTTCATGGAAGTATGTGCAGTTTCCAAAGATAATAGTTGGAAGTGTATTGCTGTCAACACAACAATAACAGTAAGTTTATTATGATAAAGTTGCATTTGTGTGTGAAGCAAATTTGTGTTCACTAAGACACAATGTTAAGCATAATTTGTTTCACTGTTTATTACTGGCATTATTGATGATGATTTATGTATAGTCCAGTCAATGAATGCCTTAACGACGGTGTAGAGAGAAATCCGTGGAACACATTTTCTGACCTCGGGACTTTATTTAGCCTAGTTAGGTGGTGAACATAGCAAAAGTCCCCGCCCTTAGCCCTTGAGCCAGCGGGGAGAGGGGGGTTTAAAGGTACCACTTTTCGGTTTTTCGCTTAATCCTCGGAAACTATGCGTCCTAGTGACATGACTACTATGAACCAAAAAAAGCTTATTCAATTTGCTACAGGCGAGACCGTCAAGTTTTTCTATATCTTGTATAGTTTTTGCGGCATCTGCTCTAGAAGGTCTGTAAAATTTGAAATTTTATTTTTGTCTTACATGTTCCTATCAGGAGAAAATCGACTAAATCAACATTGAGCAAACACTATAGACATGCGGGAGCATGTTAAGCCTAGTTCCAGGGAGGGGACTGCACCGTGCGTATATTTAGACGAACCAATTGGAGCCACTTTTGACTCTTCATCATTCAAAAACTACTGTGCATTAACACTTCAAATTTGGCTCATGTATTGAGACTTGCAAAATGTACATCAGCTTCAAATTTCATAAATATACCTCAAACGGTTATTTAGGTATTGACGTTCAAAAATCGACATTTCGAACACTAAAATCTATCTATCACATGTGAAATGTTAAAATTTACTGTTTTTTTATTTGTTCCTTTGTATTTACATAACTAACTTTCTGGATGCCAAAGGACAATGTTCGTTCTCCATACATTGTTCGCCGTTAGATCAACAGTGCCGAAAAAATACTTTCTAGGTTCTAAATGACACAAATCTTTATGTAAGAACAATTATTCCTGGCGGACCAATTCTATAAACTTATTGATAGCAATATTGTTATCATAACCTCTTACTTACTAGTATTGTATTATATTATTTTATGCACTTCGATTTGGGAGATGTTCTGTATTGTAGTTGTCGCAGCCAAATTGTATTATAATATTAGACGGGTTTTGGAAATAGCTCGGCGTTCCACTTTTATGATTTACTTACTTACATTTTGCACGTAAATAAATAACATGAATCCTATGTTTATTTTCCACTCTTGACATTTAACACGTGACTTACCAAACTAACTATCTCCATGGTTACCGTCTTAGTCTATGCATGACTAGGGATTGAACAACTTTTAATTGAATATTATTAACAATTCTCGATTATTATTATCGATTGAAAAATATTCGGTATTTGAATCGAAAGATATATTCAATTTTATCAATATCAAAATATTCAATTTTAATAATAAAATAAATATTATTTACTACCACCTATGAAATGTTCTGAAAATTGCCTGGAGCGCTCCCCCAATCCTGGGTTTCCCTTTCCAAGCTGAGAGGACATCATTTTGGTTCTATCGATACATTATAAAGGTACTTAATATTTGAAATGTATTACCAATTATTGTTATAAGCATTTTGAGCGAATAAAACTTTCAATTCTATTAGAACTTTAACATTTCTCTCACTTTAAGCGGCATTGTATTTTTCATCGGATTTTGAAACTGTTACAGATATATTAAAGATGATCCCATATTGTTGTCATTGTCTATATCAGTGTTATGATCACAATTCTTTTTATTTTATTCATGACCTTCGACCAGTTGGACACATTAGATAGCTTCTTGTAGTATCGTGCAATATATTTTTAACTTTTAATTAAAATCTAGTCATACTGTAGCAATTTGGACGATTTAATTTATTTACAAGATCGGTATCTTATTGTCTATGATGACCGCAGTCAACATCACTATTACATGGATTCCTAACAATGAAGTACGGCATTGCCTTGTGCCGATTTTACATAGATTTTATCGACACAAATTATGGAACTTCATAGGATATGGAGCAGGCCACGCCCTAAAATGTCCGGATGTCGTCATAGTATTATGGAATACATATAAAAGACTTTTATTATTTCATTTTCTAATCCTCAAGTGTCCGTTACAATCTAATTAATATTTAAGTATTCAAAAAGTAAGAGATTAATTTTGATACTTTACTGATGTGCCCAGGAATCTAAGGCGGTTTCTGACAATGTCCTTTGAACCTTCTAGGTCATCTGGAAGGGGTTAGAATTTGGTCTATAGGTCAGACATGTAGATTTTTGGACGTCAATACTTAAAGAACCGTTTGAGGCATATTTATGAAATTTGAAGCTGATGTATATCTTGCAAGTCTCAACACATGAGCCAAATTTGAAGTGTTAATGCACAGTAGTTTTTGAGTGATGAGGAGTCAAAAGTGGCTCAAAGTTGTTCGTCTAAATATACGCACGGTGCAGTCCCCTCCCTGGAACTAGGCTTAACATGCTCCCGCATGTCTAGAATGATTGCTCAATGTTGATTTAGTCGATTTTCTCCTGATGGGAACATGTAAGACAAAAATAAAATTTCCAATATTGCAGACCTTCTAGAGCAGATGCCGCGAAAACTATACAATTTATAGAAAAACTTGACTATCTCACCTGTAGAAAATTGAATATGCTTTTTTTGGTTCATAGTAGTCATGTCACTAGGACGCATAGTTTTCGAGGATTAAGCGAAAAACCGAAAAGTGGCACCTTTAAACCCCCCTCACCCCGCCGGCTCAAGGGCCAAGGGCGGGGACTTTTGCTATGTTCACCTCCTAACTAGTCTAAATAAAGTCCTGAAGTCAGAAATTGTGTTCTACAGTTTTCCATCTATAATGCTTTATTGACTGGACTAGTAGTTGTGTTATTCATCTTAATATTTTAGAGTTTACATTGAAATATTTTATTATTTAAATAAAAATAATTTTAGCAAATTTCTTATGATGTTGTGATTATGGGAATGGTTTGATAATAATAATAATAATAGGGGTATGATGTACTATGTGAGGATCATACACCAGTGGGCATTGTCATGAAACTGGGTGGACTTTGTCATTTTGTGTGAGATGGATGTCCTGATAGCTGTGTGAGGAGGACATGTGGCATTGTCTTGAAACTGTGTGGACATTGTCATTCTGAGTGGGATGTCTGGTGTGACATCAGGAATTGAGAATGTTACTAGGTATGCAAAATCACTTGAAACCTATGTTACAGTTAAGCTTTTACATTTACAAATACATTAGTTTTTATTTCATTCAAAAATACCCAGTAGTTATGATTTTATAGGCATTCAAAGTTCGCTTAAATATTGAGTCCCGCCGACGGTCACGTGACCCCGTGTGACGTACATTCACAGCGTCCGCTCACTAGAAAACGGATATAAACATACTTAAATACATTTTTTTTGTAAATACAAACTTATTATACATATTAACACCCAGACCCATCACAGAAATTAAAATTGAACCAAACCCAAACTTGATGCGATTGTGTCGTTTTATTGCGAATTACCTTCCAGGTCCATCATTAGACCCCGATTACTATATAAAATTAAAATACTCATCAATACAAAACGAACGAGCCCAAACTCGATGCATTTAAGTCGTTTTATTATAGAGTTCCTATGGCCACCTTCCAGGTCCATCATCAGATCAGCTCCATGTCATCATAATATTGCATGGTCATCCAAATCACATGTGTTTGCGAAATTTCAGCTTAATCGGTTGCCTGGAAGTGGGTCTTAATTCAGTTTGCAAGATTCCACCCATACAAATATGAGCCAGTCGTTGTAATATGACGTCACGCGCATAAAATGGCGGGCCGGCCGCCGCCCGCACTTTTAAAATTCAATATTTTGGAAACTAATTGACGTATCGAAATAATTCTTTCATGTGTATTTTTTATTTTTAACAGAGAATACAGAAAGCTAAAAAACAAAATTAGTGAACATTCTTCATTATTATTGTGAAGATGTCGTGTCTTGTGTGGGAGACATCATGAACTATGATGTTTTGGCTTGTGTAGCGACATCATAGGGCTGTGTGGCGAGGCGCAAACTGTGTGGAATGGCCTAATCTGTGTGGGTTTAAAGAGAAAATGTTAAAAGAACCATAACCAATCCCGTAAATCATTTAGGTCCGATAGTATTTATTTTATTTGTATTGCATTGTATAACTTCATTATAATTACGTCATTAGGATTTCACAATGTTCTAAATTAATTCTGAATAATACCGAAGAGAAGAGGCAGTATCATGAGCAAATGGAGAACCTACTGAGAAAGGCATACGCCGGGCGCTGTAGTGGTGACTTCGTGGAAAGCTTCAACGACATCGAGCAAGCAAAGAAGTGATTTTTCAAGTGGACGAAGACCACAGGAAGGCGGTCTTCCATGTCCGGAACTGGAACAGCAACAACGACAGACTGCTAACAGTCGCCCCGAGCGGCAGGCGCGCGAGGAAAGGAGCGACTCCCCTAGAAGCTCCTGAAAAGCAGTGGCGCCTCAAGACCGGATGGGACGAGCCCGTGCTGGAAGACGTCGCAGCATACTTCGAGAAATGGCTGTCAGACCTGCAGGTTATGAAGAGACTGCGTATTCCTCGATACTACTACGGGGGGGGGGAGATAAATGAAACTCCGAGAGCTGCACATCTTCTGCGATGCAGGCGAGGAAGCCTACGCCGCCGTTGCGTATTGGCACCTCACTTACAACGACAGGAAGGACGCGGAAGTTGTGCTGGTAGCTGCGCGTGCCAAAGTGGCTCCAGTGAAGACACAAACGATATCGAGGTTGGAGCTACAAGCAGCATGAACGGAAGTGCATCGGCTGCCTGTAGAAGACACTATCTACTGGAGTGACTCCTAAACTGTGCTGCATTGGCTGCGGAACGGAAGCCGCCGCTATACACCCTACGGAGCGCATCGACTTGAAGAGATCACCGAGGAGACAAGGCCGTCGGAGTAGCGTTTGAGTACCCACTCACTTGAACGTAGCCGACGTGGCGTCGAGAGCGGGATACGTGCCTACATCGGAAGAGGATGAGTCTGTTGTTCCAAGGGCCGTCGTTCCTCAGAAGACCGAAGTCTGGATGGCCACGGCAAGAAGGCAAGGACGATGACGTGACAATCGAGCAACACTGCATCTCGTCACTGGGAAGATCGAGGATAACGAGACGGTCACATCGGAACTCTCGCTTTGAATATTCTAGAACATGAGAGACAGAGATGGCAATATCGCGAGAGAAAGGGAAGAGTATAAAATAGGGAGCAGGGCATTTCAGCTGACTAGTTTAATTCAGATAAGAAGCGAGTTCGAAATCAAAGTGGTCGAAAAGAAAAAGTGAAGAACTCAGAAATAAAGCTGTCTACAACAAGTACTCTGCCTTCAAGATTTATGCCGGTTCCTAGCCCACGAACATGCAGTCCACTGCTCATCAACAGTGAGGGTTCTTTCCATTCTTGGAAGTAGAATGGGTTACAGTTCCATGATTTGGAGTTTATCGGAACCAATAAGTTGTATTTTTGTGGTGGTTGAACAAACTTGATAGAAACCTTGGATAAAGGCCTAATTGGGCATCAAAGGATGAGTTTCGTCGGTGGTAACATTTTGGGCATATAAGCTATGGTGCCTAGATTAAGATGGCATGTGTGTGATCGACATTATTGTCATTATTGAAGCAGCTGATTCTAAAATATTGAACGAAGAGATAATTGTGATAGCGTCTGTATGACCATTGGCGTGGCGCTACTGATTGAGGAGCACGCTGAGCTTCTAGATGATATGGATGTGCTGTGTAATGATGACATAGATGTACTGTGTGATGATGATATAGATGTACTGTGTGATGATATAGATGTACCGTGTCACGATGATATACGAGGGGCGGCTGAAAAGTTTTGAGCCTAAGTATCTTCAAGTGTTATTATTGACTCGCACTAAATTTCATTAATTTGCCAATAACCTCCTTAGTATATGTACCAAGTTTCATTACATTAGCGTCATCACGCTTTTAGTAATTAATCCGTAAACATCATCATGTCTCAGTCATCCGCGCAATGTACGAAATTGAAGTACACAGTTGTCATAAAATTCCACAAAAAGGGGAACAAAACGCTGACGGTAACATTTGAAGAGATGTCTACAGTTTATGGGGAGTCTGGGCCTTCATTTGCCACCTTGAAAGATTGGATCCGATAGTTCAAGCATGGCAGAGAGTCGCTAAAAGATGACCGCAAGTCAGGGCGGCCAGATTTCGCCATTAACGAATAAAATAATGAAAATTTAAAGAATCTTGCTTTAGAGATCAGCGAATTAAGCTGTGACAGATAGCTGAAGCCATAGGCATTAGCAAGGAACGTATCAGCGATATTTTTCATACTCATTTGTACATGAAATAGGGGAGCACGCGAAGGGTGCCAAAAATGCTCACGCCGTTCGACAACCAGCGTCGAGTCACAACTTCACAGGAGTTTTAGGACATCTTTGGCCATAACCCTAACAATTTTTTTTCTCACATTGTCACTATTGATAAATAATAGATCCGGCAGTACGATTTAGAGTCAAAATAAGAGTCAATGCAATGGATTCAAAAGGGAACACGCCGCCGCGGAAATTTAAAGTGGAGCGATCGACACCCAAGCTCATAGCCACTTTTTTTGGGATTGTGGGGGAATTTTATTCATTGACTACCTATTTAATAAAACAACAATAAACAGGGATTATTATGCTGTACTGCTGATAAGAGTGCGTCAAGTGGTTGTTGAAACAATAAGAGGCAAACTGGCGAAAGGAAATCTGTTATTGCAAGACAATTCGCCCGCGCACACCGCGCATGTTGCAGGGCTTGCCCCGGGTAAAACTGGATTTCAAGAAATTAATCACCCACCACACAGTTTAGTCCGAATCCCTAGCTATTTTGTCTAATTCTCAAATTGGAAAAAATACCTCCAGGAACGAAGATTTTTGAGTGACAAAGAAATGAAAGCGGCGTTAAAGGCTCATTTTGAAGGCAAAGATTGCGAATTTTTTTTCAGTGGGTTAAAAGCTCTTTTACACAAATGTAAGAAGTCCGTTGTAGTAGAAGGAGACTAAATAGAAAAATATATTTTTTATACTTTTCTATCGGCATTTTTAATACCCTAGGCTCAAAACTTTTCAGCCGCCCCTCGTAGATGTATTGTGTGATGATTTCTCGTTTCAGCAGAACCAAAGGTGGTCAGCGTGTGGTGCGAATGGTGGTGGAGAAGGCAGAGTGGATCTAGCCAGGTGCTCAGCTGGATCCCAATACGAGGCGTCAAGTGTGCCATGAGCAGACCTTCGAGGGCGAAGGAATTGCAGGAAGGCCGAACTGTTAATTGTGAAAAATATAAAACGTTAAAATAGCGGTATCGTTATAGCCAATGAGCTGCTGTCATAGTGACATTGACGTATTGTCAATGTCACACGAGAATCAAACGTCAGAATAGAGGGACGCGCGGAGACGACTCCGCGCGCTTTTGTGCTAAGTGATGTATTGTATCTAAAATAAGGCAATATACTGTGAAAGTTAAGTATCCAGTGTTTTATTTATCAGAATAGATCGACCGGCCTCTAATAATATTTATAAAAGCGAAAGGTCACTGACTGACTGACTCACTCGTCACGAAATTTCAGAAACTACATGTGCTAGAAGTTTCGAATTTTGCATGAGGGTTCCTTTCAGATCGTAGGTGCTCACTAATACGGGATTTTACAAAATTCAACCACTAAGGGTTACTCCCTAAGTCCCTATGAACCGAAAAGCGTATGAAGTCGCGGGCGGCCGGTAGTATAGTAAATTTTTTGTCTAGCGGATAGCTGAGTCAGCGCCTGAGGTTTTTTTTATGAGAGCGACACAAGACGGATGACATTGACATATTATGACGTAACGGAGCATACAAATCTCATTTCTCACTGACATTCGACGTAACAAAAACACACTCCGCTCACATACCTCTGGCACTGACATAGTATTTTTTAAATGATACAGTTTTAAAAGATCTACTTCTTACCGAATATCCAGCACAGTAGAGTAAGCAAGCTCAGTGTCTCGACGAACTTTTGCTTCTTCTTTATAAAGTCTTCTGTCGACGAGCAGTTCGCTTCGATGGCTGACCTGAGAGACAAAAAACAAGTTAAAAAAAATTAAAAAGCAGGGTATTTTCGGGTTATTTCTAGGGTTCCGTACCCAAAGGGTAAAAACGGGACCCTATTTATGAGACTTCAAAATTGTAGCTCATGTTACCGATTCTCTATGAAACTGCTAAAAATCTTCGGCGCGGCGGCGGTTTTACTCAGTGCGTATGAACAGTGCCAAGCATCAGGGGGTGACACAAGTCGCGCAGATTAGTACTCACTGGCGCATCTGCATGACCAGTCTGCTGTCTATGTCTATGGTGCGATTGTCTTTCCTGGGGGGTACCAGAGGGTCGCCCCGGGTGCCAAAAGATAAAAAAGGAATCTTACCTCAGGACATAGGCCGGCACCTGACTTCTTAATCATCATCATTTCAACCATATGACATCCACTGCTGAACCTAGGCCTCCTCTAATGACTGGTTGGTAGCGGCCTTCACCCAGCGCATTCTTCATCATCATCATCATCTCAGCCATAGGACGTCCACTGCTGAACATAGGCCTCCCTTAATGCTTTCCATGTTGCCCGGTTGGTAGCGGTCTGCGTACAGCGCTTTCCTGCTACCTTAATGATGTCGTCGGTCCACCTTGTGAGTTGACGTCCCACGCTGCGTTTTCCGGTACGCGGCCTCCATTCCAGAACCTTGCTGCCCCATCGGCCGTCAGTTCTGCGTACTATGTGCCCTGCCCATTGCCACTTCAGCTTACTAATCCGTCGGGCTGTGTCAGCGACTTTAGTTCGTTTACGGATCTCCTCATTTCTGATACGATCTCGTAAAGAAACACCGAGCATTCTTACCCTCTTACTAATAAAACTTACACGCTCGTTGAACAGTATTTTAAAGTGACGTTTAGTATGGAAATGTCATTTTAAAACAGTGTTCAACAACTGTGTAACTTTTTTATTAGTAAGGGGGTTAATGTGTGCCAAATAAATGACTTTTCTTTCTTTCTTTCTTTCTTTCAAGCCTGTATTCTTACCTCAGAGCGTGGGCCGGCACTTGACTGCAGAAGTTGCGGTAGTGCTCCAAGGATGCTGAGGACAGGATCAGCTCTTCATCTTCAGCTCTCGCGCCGATGTCCACTTGGTCTGGGAGAAAAAGACAAGTTTTTGACATCTTTTAGAAAAAAATGCTTTTGTTCACTTTGTACTATTCTTTTTTTACTTTTAGAACAAAGGTTTTTATTTAAGTTTTGTAATTTTCTTAACTTCGCTGGCACTTTTCATCGCCTAAAACAGGGTCTTTTTATGTGTGTGGAAAATTTTAAATATTAAAAAACGAAATTTTAAAAAAACAACTTGAAAAATCGAACTGCCTAAGGCGGGGATCGAACCCACGACATTATGCTTGCCGGGCGACTGCTATTCCAACTGAGCTACTTAGACACTGGATGAACCTGTCGAAATTTTCAAGTGTATGTTGTTATGGCCGCGTATTACACTTGAAAATTTCGACGAGTTTATCGACGGAAGTAGCTCAGTTGGAAGAGCATACTACCTATAAGGATGGCGTTCATACCTAAATCATACACGCTGTTAATCATATCGCGCAGCCTGGTGGAGTCTTCGACGAACTCTATCAGCCCGCTGTCCTCTCCGAGTGGGGTCACCTGCAAGAGATTGTCACACCTTTAGACCAGCGTTTCTTAACCTTTTTTTGTCTACGGACTGTGGCATAACTATTCCATCCGAGGTCCGTGCGGCAAATTCTGTGCATGGCCCTTGAAGTATCTATAGTCTGGTCTGCGAGCGCGTAGAATTTTGTCCAATGACCCCAAGCTACCCATCCTAATTGCTCGCGCGTAATTATGTTGCTGTCGCGCTCGCACACTCACTGCGGGCGCCCGTCGCTCAGTCGCGACAGCAACATAATTACGCGCGAGCGATAAGGATGGGTAGCTTGCGGTCATTGGACAAAATTCTACGTGCTCACAGACCGGGCTTTAGGGTTATTTTTCAGGGGGGCCCCGGGACCATTGCCCTGAAGCATGGCATGATTAGGGTCTTGGGCCGGGGCCCCCTCGGCTCGGGTCCCGTGGCATTTTGCCAGCCACTGTCCACACCCTTTAGGAAATCAAGCACAATTTTAAGGACCCTCTTAATAAAAAAGCAGCAATAAATTCCGACTTTTGGTGGAATTTACTCGCGATTGTTAAATGGTCCATAAATAAAGCTGTGGACCCCCGTACATATGCTGTGGACCTCAAGGGTCCACGGACCATATGTTAAGAAACACTGCCATCTCCGCTTCGTTCTGCTTCAAAATCCTACTTACCCACGATCTTCTCTACGATACCCCGGTTCTAAAATTGGCTTCTCCGCTAAATATCTCCGCTCCGCTCACCTCATACCGCAGCCGGGTCCCTCGCACCAGCGTCGCTTACACCATGTATTACCTCATTAAGCTTCTCCGTTTTTAAACCTTGCTTCTCCGCTACACTCCGCTAATGTAATCAGCTTCTCCGTTACGCTCCGTTTTAAAAGGTTCCTTCTCCGCTACTCTCCGCTTCTAAACCTTGCTTTTCCGCTACGCTTTAAATTGTTGCTTCTCCGCTAAGCTCCGCTTTAAAGTGTTGCATCTCCGCTACATTCAGTTATCTAGACGGCTTCTCCGCTGCGTTCCGCTAAAATCTCCGCTCCCCTCATACCGCAGCCGGGTCCCTCGCACCAGCGTCGCCGCGGCCGCCGCTCGCTGCGCCGCTCGCTCCGCTTGCAAGCGGTCTCCGCTCTTGTGGATATAACGGCGGACGGTCCCATCAGACAATAGTACTGCCGCACAATTTATAAACGCAGTAAGTAACACGTGAACAGTTTCGAGAAAAACGCGATCAAAGTTGAAATTTTATTTTGGGGTGTCTACAATTAGTTACGCAAATATTTGTAAAAAAATATATATGGGCTTATAGAGCTAAACTCAAAGTTTATTTTGATATGAGGTTTTTGTATTTTAATTAATATTTTGTATTTAAAATTATTAAAAAACTGTTTATATTATGGATTAACTAAGTTTTCGTTCGATACTTACTACCCATGAATGCAGTATGATTGTTCCTTACTGCGTTTATCAGTAGTTTTCGTTACTTACGGTACATGTGTTAAATGATTGATTTAAATTTTAGTTCTTAAAACGTAATATAAGCGCCGTATCTTTACAATTTACTGCATTTATGAGTGGGAGTGTGAATCAAAATAATTTATCAAAACTTTAAATGCGCAGTAACAATACAATTATACTGCGCTTATCATAAGCCAATAACGCTTTCATGTTGAACTTTCCCAAATGACCAAGGGGTAAATGAAACAAGTATTACAAAATAATTGCTGAGATCGCTTGTTATTAAATCAAAAATTAAGATATGGCACCCACTTTTAGATCTTAAATATACCAATCTAATAAAATAAAGACTCGGCCGTTCGTTTCAGCCGAAAGACGTCCACTGCTGGACAACGGCCTCCCCCAAGGATTTCCACAAAGACCGGTCCTGTACCGCTCGCATACAGGCACCTGACGCGACCTTCACCAGATCATCGGTCCACTTAGTGTGAGGCTTGCCCAAGCTGCGTCTTCCAGCTCATGGTCGCCACTCAAGAACTTTCCTGCCCCAGCGGCTATCAGACAACTTATAGTGTCTCCAACCTTCAGAGGAGTGGGTACAGCACGGCATTTGACATGATTTTTCTCTAGTCCATTAAAGACCCATTTGTTGAGAGGCTCTATTGAGGCAATCGAGGATTGAGCTTAGATCCTCCACGTTCTCAGCCATGACTACGATATTGTCCTCGAATCAAAGATGGGTGATGTACTGATGATATTTATGCCCAATCCGCTCCAGTCCAGAAGCTTGAAAACATCTTCCAGAGTGGTAGTGAACAGTTTTAGAAATATGACATCTCCCTGTCTGACCCCTCGCTGCAACTGAAGTCCTGATCCCGGAGACGGACTGACATTGTGGCCTATTCGTACAAGCCCTTCAACGATTATAAATATCTATCTATAGTAAATTTGGCACCGTTGGAGAGACTGTAGCTTGAAGAGAGAAGTCTTTCTCATAGACCACAAATGCCAGACAAAGTTGCTGATTATTCTCCTCAGTTTTCTGCCATAGATAAGTATGTGGTCTATCATACTAAAGCCTTATCGGAAACCGATTTGTTTGGGAGGTTAGATGTCGCGTGAAACCATTCATGATGACTCTCAAAAACGGAATCAGAAGTGAGATGGGTATAAAATAAATTCTTCAACAAGGTTTTGTTGCCTTTTTTGAAGAAGAGTATCACCACACTTCTGTGCCATGCCGTAGGCGTTTTCCCCTCAAGGATGACGGAATCGAATAGCTTCTAAAGAGCCCTTAGTACCAGCGTTCCGCCTGATTTCAGAAGCTCAGCCAGCCGTGATTCCATCATCGCCCGGTGCCTTGTTGTTTTTCAGCTGTTTGAGAGTCATTCTAATCTCGTACAGACACGTCCGGGATATCTTCGGTATAGTGTCGGGTCAATCTAGCTCTTGGGTCTTCGGCTAGATTTGTCATTTGGACAGGTTTTCAACTTCTTCCAATAACGTAAGAGTCAGCCACTGCGTTCATAACATGTTAACACCTAGGCAGCACTCTGACAATCCTTAGTATGTACGCAGTATAATTGTAATTACTGCATTAATATTAAGTACAAGTCATCTGTCTTTCCTATGGAAACATAATATCAGTGTGTGTTTAAGTGGAATTACTGCACATATACTATGTGCAAGATGAACTTAACAATGGACATGGCGCACAATTTTTGTTGAAGATGCCAAAAAAAACTACAAAAAATTAGAATGAATACTGTATTTTTACTTTTTTGATATCTTTAAAAATGACTGAAATATTCAAGCTCAAAGTGCGCTCTTCCGCTAGGAGCGATTTTCCGCGCGGATTTTGAAAATGTGACGTAGTAACATGAAAAGCTGCATGTAAGATATTATCTGTGTACAATGGTTAGAATGGTTAGTAGGGGAGCCGAAGCGGGGATTTCGGGACTTACTAAAGAGTGGCAGACTAACATACAAGGAAATACTTTGTACCTGGTTGATTACCTTTAAGTATGAATTTTTGATATAAAACGGCATTAGTTCTTATGCCTCTCACCCAAAAAATACCTCAATTAAGCCCAAATTTGAGACCGCAGCCAAACTTTGAGTGACGATGGAAACTAGCCTAGATGGAGGACACATGAAATTGAACTTCTGCTTCTTCATTGATAAAGACTTATCATTTACCATACCTTATCATTTTGTATTCCATTTTCAAGTCACTTTTTTTCGCTTACTGTTTAAACAAAACGTGGGATTTTTTTAAAGCTCAGGTCTTTTGATGTGCGTTCAAAAGACCTGAGATTTAAAAAAAATCCACGTTTTGTTTAAAAAGTATACAGGGTGACTGGAACTGAACCCGCCATAGCTAATACGCGTATAGAGGAGGTCATTTGCTAATTATTGAACCTTACTTTCTATGACTAAAGTTTCATAGTTTAGGAGATATGTAAATTTTTATACTTTTTCCGAAATTTGACCTAAAAACGGCTTAATTTTTTTTCTCGCATGATTTTAACCGATTTTTTATTTGATACTAATATCGAATAAACCTTTAGTCAAATAAAATAAATTTCAGATCCAGATAATGATTGAATAACTAGTTACGAGCCGCCAAAGTTTAACAAAAGTACAAACCACGATAAAAAGTTCAAGTTCGAATTCGATTTAAAAAAAAACTAATGGTGATAATGGATTGCCAATGATCTTAAAAATATCTTTACCTTCTCTTCTTTCCAATGATATATCACACGTAGTAATTAGATATTGAAATTTATTAAAAATTCAAAGTTTATGGAAGAAAATGGAGTAATAATACGAAAATTATCCATACAAAGTTTCTTCAAACATCTCATATTTTGTGCTATACTGAGTTTCATAACTATTTTTGTGTGTTTTTTGAAAAATTATTTTAAAATAATAATCACATTATGAAGAAAACAGTTTACAAAAATTCAAAATTAACTTTGTATGGATAATTTTTGTATTATTACTCCATTTTCTTCCATAAACTTTGAATTTTTGACAAATTTCAATATCTAATTACAACGTGTGATGTATCATTGGAAAGAAGAGAAGCTAGAGATATTTTTAAGATTATTGGCAATCCATTATCACCATTTTTTTTTTAAATAGAATTCGAAGTATAATTTTTTATCGTGTATTGTACTTTTGTTAGACTTTGGCGGCTCGTAACTAATTATTCAATCATTATTAT
The DNA here is from genome assembly GCF_963855985.1 of Ostrinia nubilalis. Lineage (NCBI taxonomy): Eukaryota > Metazoa > Arthropoda > Insecta > Lepidoptera > Crambidae > Ostrinia > Ostrinia nubilalis. The sequence goes on from NC_087117.1 coordinate 970,402, forward strand.
CTGGATCAGAAATTTATTTTATTTAAATAAAGAAATATTCGATATTAATATCAAATAAAAAAAACTGTTGAAATCACGCGAGAAAAAAAATTAAGCAGTTTTTAGGTCAAATTTCGGAAAAATCTGAAAAAGTTTAAAAATTGATATATCTCCTAAACTATAAAACTTTAGACATAGAAAGTAAGGTTTAATAATTAGCAAATGACCTCCTCTATACGCGTATTAGCTATGGCGGGTTCAGTTCCATTCACCCTGTATAATATAAGAATAATATAAAAAAAACCCTCCTTCTGACGCAGTTAGGTAATAAACTAAATGTATCCAATTTCACTCCAACTTACTGTCAACTCAACGACGCGCTTTAAAATCAAAGATTGACTTTGAATTATGCCTTATTTTACAATACACATTGAAAACAATATGACTTGCTTGAGCTTTTTCGACTTTTTCACAAAAATAACAAATAGGCATGAAGAGATTACAAAATTTCTGCAGCGACTGACGGTTCACTTGATTTACTTTGACAGGTGACAATAAAGCCATAGACATTTGCCATATGAAAGACACACTTTTCCAATATTTTTGTTTGCCATGAGATTCTGGTGCACCTATACCTATCATTTAATGAAAAGATAAACTAAACTTTTTCAGCACAACGAAAATCTGCTTTGGCGCGTAGCAATGCAACGTGACAACTGCAGTTCGGACTTCACAATACACATACAATAAAATTCGAACTATCGCGCATTTTTTCTTTTTAATTCTAATTCAGTAAAAAATGTTTTTGAAACCTTCATTCAAAATTCAAAAGTTATTATCATATGACAGAACTTATGACCAGACTATGTACATTGAATAAAATATTTTTCTTTTTATCATCAAGCTTAGCAGTCTAATAAGTTACTATGACACTCGAGTTAATCCACATTCAGCACCATAGCCTCCCCTTCTACAAGGCCCTCTACAAATGTCAAAACGTCACTTAACCCTTTTAGCACCAGTTCTTTTGTTTTTGAGAAGATGTACCCAAATTTTTATATCAATTTAATTATAGTCCAGTCGTTTGGTACAAATTAACGTGGTTACCTGGAAAGTGTTCGGGGAGTTTTGAAAATTGGTGATTAAAATAGATTTCGCTATGCTTTCTGTTAGTCTGTTAGTTAAGTGTGATTGCCGCGCTCGTTGCGAAATTTGAAAAATGCTGCCTTAGAGAAGATTTTTGATAGTTACATTCTTTCCTATTTCGTCGTTACAGCCAAATGACGTTCACTGCTGGACAAAGGCGAGAGGCCTTTGGGTTTTCCATAGGTTTTTCATAATGAACAGTCCTGCGCTGCCCGCATTCAGGTTCTTCCCGCGACCTTTACCAGATCGTCGGTCCACCTAGTAGGAGGCCTGCCCACGCTACGTCTTCCAGCCCGTGGTCGCCACTCAATAAATTTTCTGCCCCAATGGCCATCGTCTCTACGAGCTATGTGTCCCACCCACTGCCACTTGATTTTAGCAATTCTGCATGCTATGTCGGTCACATTGGTTCTCCTGCGGATCTCCTCATTTCTGATTCGATCACGCAGGGAAACCCCGAGCATAGCCCGCTCCATCACCCTTTGGGTGACCTTGAGCCTTCTTATGAGGCCCATAGTAAGCGACCACGTTTCAGATCCTTAAACTTTCCTATTTATTTCACGACTAGCTTTTGCCTGCGGCTTCACCCGCGTGAAATTTAGTGTCACAGATCGGCACAAATTATAGCCTATATGTTAATCTGGGTTACAAACAAAACAATAATATTGTACAGTTTCAACAAAATCCGTTGAGTAATTTTTGCGTGAAAGAGTAACAAACCTGAGACACAGGAATCTTCTTAGTTCAGGTATCAACCCACCAACATTCTTACTTTTTGTTTTTCCTGATTGTTTGTTATCATAATATTATCTGTTATGTTGGTGAGAAATAAACATTACTTTACTTTATTTTAAACTTCCAGACATCCAAACTTTCGCTTATAATATTAGTAGGATACAATTATGTAATGTAGAAACAAACAAGACAAAAAAAATGTATACTTCAGCAACGCGAATTTATTATACTTCAGCATATTTAGGACACCCGGCAGCGTGTCCTGCCATGATCAAAGAAAAAAGAACTCGCAATTTAGCAGGTACATTAATTTCACTGTTTCACAACTCTAAATCTATTTAACTTACATTACATGTTTATCACATTTATCAAAACTTCTTAGCTTGTCTATGTCCCAAAAATTATAAAATGAAAAAAGTAGTTGTCAAAAACCTTTTTAGGGCGGATTTTTTTCAATAAGGCGGGCGCGCGCGCGGCTATAAACGAGGACACAAAATTCGGAAAGAACATAGTGAAATCTATTTATTCACCAATTTTCAAAAATTCCGGAAAACTTTCCAAGTAAAATTAACAAATAACTGGACTATTTACTCGTTATTGAGCACAGAGATACAAACTTGGTTATTTTTCCAGAAAATTTATATTTAAGTGCATAAATGTAAAAATGGCTTCATAGTGCACAAAATTGGCAATAGGTGGCATAATAATGGTTACTTTTTTAGCGCCTAGTTTGAAATGTGATTGAACGATGACAACTAACAACAGTTGTCAGTAAGGTAAAATTTTATTTTAGTTGGAAAAAGACAAAAAGTGGTAAATGGGTTAACGTGCGCGGGCTGCAAAATCATGTTGTGACGTCACGCGCGAATATTGGAAATTTTTGAAAATTTTAAAATGTGCGTAAACTTCTCGAGGCTCTATCTTCGGTAATACTGGATGGATTGAGGTGAAATAAAAACTAGTGTAATGTGTGTGATCTAAACTTTAAATTAAGTCATAATTTAACTTAATATTACAACTTATGCGTGTTGTCCATTGTAGAAACATAATAAGAATGATGTAATTGGCACATACTGCACTATTACTGTGTAGCAAATTAAGTAAGCGCGAGTATTCACGTAATATTAAGTTATTATGTGCTCTTACTGCTAACATAGTATGTGAAGAAACCTACAATCTGCTCTTTACTGCGTTTATGATAACATGTATCTTCCGTTCTAAGATAGATAGAAAAAAACGGGTCTTTGATTCTTATAGATCGCGATGTCAGGATTCTGAATATTCAAAACAATCATAAATGCAGTAAGTGGTACTTACTGCGTTTATAAATTGTGCGGCAGAGTAGCGAGAGTACCGCCGGCGCTTGATGACTCAGCTTTGGTAGACCAGTGACGTCATACACTCATACCTGATGATGACCGCCGGCGATTGATGACGGACTTTAGGAGACTGTGACGTCATACTTGATGATGACCGCCACATTTAATGACGGAGCTTTATGAGACTAGTGACGTCATACCTGATGACGACCGAATACAGCTGTTGACGGAGGCTTATGAGACTAGTGACGTCACGCCTGATGACGAGGTGTCTTATAGCGGGTCAGATGGAACCTTAATAGACGAGACCAACGCCCGTTATCACCATCAACCCCTAGTTTTTAAGTGACCCCTATGAAAACAAAATTCCTGTTGTGTTACCATAGGGGTCACTTAAAAATTACGGACGAAAACGGGCACTAGATTCTTAGTATACCACCGTCCATGCCACATTCTATCTCGCTCACACCACGTATATCCCTCTCGCTCGCAACTTTTTTTTTTTTCGACTGGAAATAAATGCATATATCCCTTTCGCTCACACCATGAATATCCTTACTTAGCTTCTCCGCTTCGCTTTAAAACTACTTTTCCGCTAAACCTTGCAAGCTTGCTTCTCCGCTACGCTCCGCTTCTAAACCTTGCTTCTCCGCTATGTTCCGCTTCTAAAATTTGTTTCTCCTCTACAATCCGCTAAAATGTAGCTTCTCCGCTAATTTCCGCTTAGAAACTGCTTCTCCGTTACACTCCGCTTTAAACGTCGCTTACACACTGTTATCTAAATTGCTTCTCCGCTACACTCCGCTTCTTCTCCGCTACGTTCCGCTAAATTTATCCGCTTCTCCGCTACACTCCGCTAAAATGTTGCTTCTCCGCTACGCTCCGCTTAAAAAGTTGCTTCTCCGCTACGCTCCACTTAAAAATGTTGCTTCTCCACCACGCTCCGCTTAAAAATGTTGCTTCTCCGCTACGCTTAAAAATGTTTAAATTTATCCGATTCTCCGCTATTCTCCGCTCACCTCATACCGCAGCCGGGTCCCTCGCACCAGGGTCGCCGCGGCCGCCGCCGCTCGCTGCGCCGCTCGCTCCACTTGCAAGCGGTCGCCACTTTTGTGGATGTACCGACGGACAGTCCCATCAGTGAGCAAGAGTGATAACACCGCTGGACGGCTGACAGCGTCGGTGAAGACCGACACCTGGCCTGATGACGACATCAGTTATGACGTCACCGCTAGTATACTAAATACTAATAGATACTAAATGAACTGATGATAACAAGGAGTGAGACTAGTGACGTCATACTTGATGATGACACCATGACGTCACCGCTAGTAGATACCAAATGAGCTGATGATGACAAGGTGGATGCACGAGTGAGACTTGTGACGTCATACCTTCACACTAGCATCATCCACATTATGCTATCTCGCTCACACCGCGTATACTTCTTTCGCTCACACCACGTAGATCCTCACTTAGATTCTCCGCCACGCTCCGCTACTTCAAAATGCTCTGCTACTTCTCAGCTACGATACGCTACTTCTCCGCCTCGCTCTGTTTCAAAAATTTGCTTCTCCGCTTCGCACCGATTCTAAACTGCTTCACTACACTCGGTTATCTAAACTGCATTGCCGCTACGCTCCGCTTCAATATGATGCTTCTAGGCGACTCTCCGCTTCAAATGTAACTTATCCGCTACGCTCCGCTTCAAAATGATGCTTATACGCTCCGCTTCAAAATTTTGCTTCTCCGCTACGTTCCGCTTCAAAATGACGCTTCTCCGCTCCGCTAAATTAAATTGTAAATTGTTTCTTCTCCGCTTCACTTTAAAATGTTGCTTCTCCGCTACATTCCGTTATCTAGACGGCTTCTCCGCTGCGTTCCGCTAAAATCTCCGCTCACCTCATACCGCAGCCGGGTCCCTCGCACCAGCGTCGCCGCGGCCGCCGCCGCTCGCTGTGCCGCTCGCTCCACTTGCAAGCGGTCGCCACTTTTGTGGATGTACCGACGGACAGTCCCATCAGTTAGTAGGAGTGATAACACCGCTGGACGGCTGACAGCATCGGTAAAGACCGACACCTGGAGGAAAGAATAATAATAATGTTAACCATCGAGCTCAGAATACGGAACAAACCAGAAACCGTCAACGGGCGTAAATGTGTATTCATATAAATTACTCCAAAACGCACTAATTTGACTTTAGAGCAATTAGTCAATGGCCGGCGCGCGCATTGTTTACATATCCGTCAGATTGACACTTTATAATTAAATTATGCCGTCTTGTGCCGTTCCAACATGTAAGAATGCTACTGGAATTACGAAGAAAGTGCATGGGATCATGTTTTATCCGTAAGTAGCACATTTCCAATTCATTTTAATTAAATAATAATTTTCAAAAAAAATCACGGTTGTATTTTGTAAGTGTTGCCACAGGTCAACGGAATATTTTACCCTACTTTTTTATATTGAATTACATTTGTCTATAAAAAATTCACGCGTTAATTTTGTTAGCGTTACCACAGAATAATGGAATATTTTCCCCATCCTTTTTGTTTTAATTAGTTTTTAGTGTAATTTCATCCATGACATGACAACCTGATTAATTAAATTATAAGTGCCACTTGTGGTCTAAACTGAATAAATATTTTTGATTTTGATTTGATTTTAATATTTGAATTAATTTATAATATTACTCCCTAAATAATGAGGAGATAATAAATTACCGTATTTTGTCAGTTACCCCAAGTGAACCTGCAACTGACGATGTGTGCAATTTGGAATAGCTCGGCACGGATTAAAATCGTAATTTCTATGAACGTAACATATCTATAGTTCTGTAATATCATTGCTCGCAATCAAATTCAAGTATTGGTGATGTTTTTGATTTGGATTCTGTTTTTGACTCCAAGAAAAGTTAAACTAAAAGCACTACTGCGCCGTAAACAAATGTTTTGTTGTCGATATGTTTACATAATAAAGAACCTTAAGTTTCTTTTATGTTTTACTTGGCATTCTAAAATTTATATTCGACTTTTGTAATTGACTTTTAAATAACATATTATACCTACATGTAGTATATTACACTATTTAATAGAAATAAATAATCATCTACACTTAGTTACTTCGGAGTAAAAATTAAATTCATAGGTAGGTAGGTACTATCTATGCCTATGGCCAGTCATGTCGTCTCGTTCTATCGCAAAGAATCACCATTTGATGAGAGCGAGAGCAAAAACGGAAATGGATAGTTAACACTGTGGCCGTGTGTACTTATTTCACTTGCTTATTTTTTACTTGTTTAACATCTCATTAAAAAATTACATAATTTTACCCCAAAAATGGGGGTGCCACACGGCGCTAGTAACACTAAAGGGGGTAGAGGGGCGCGGGAGGGGAAGTATTTTGGACACAAGTTGCCGCGTAGAAATGTTATCGAACACTCCTTCTGGTTTGTTCTGTATTCTGAGCCATCGAGCCGGAAGACGTAGCTTGGGCAGGCCTCCCACTAGGTGGACCGACGATCTGGTGAGGGTCGCGGGAGGTGCCTGGATGCGGGCGGCGCAGGACCGGTCTTTATGGAAACCCTTGGGGGAGGCCTTTGTCCAGCAGTGGACGTCTTTCGGCTGAAACGAACGATCGAATGTTAATCATCATCTTCATTTCAGCCACAGGACGTCCACTGCTGAACATAGGCCTCCCCCTATTTCTAGATCGGCCGGTTGAAATGTCGCGTGATGTCACTATTCTGTAAAAAATTGGCCAAGTGCGTGTCGTGCCACGCGCAGTGTAGGGTTCCGTAGTGGTCAGTCCTTACCACAGTATATTTCAGAAGCAAGCAAATTACTTCATCTACAGTCACTTTTCATAATTTCTCGAAGTCGAACCTTAATTTCGAACTCCTCCTATGTTCTTCTGATTAATTTCGTTGCGGGTCCAATGACAGTTTAATTTCCCCCGGGACGACAAACTTGACCTTCACTGGTTGGGTTATTGGCGGTCAAGCTGTAGATCCTGGCTACACAGGAGTTGCAGCGGTGGGAACGAGAGGTGGGAATAGTCCCGTGTCAGTTTCTCACAAAAATCAAATTTTGTCTTCTAGCTAATGCCATATAATGTATAATACTTACTTGCTCATAGAACTTCACAACACCCTTCTTTCCGAGTCCCAGTAGTCTCGACATCTGTGCATCCCGCTCGCTACCACAGTAAGTATGCTTGGCGAGAGTGGGACACAGCTGTGACAGCCGGAGCGTGGCTCTCGCTGGCTTCTTGTACAGCTCGGAGAGTATCTTGTTGAGGGTGGACGTCTTTTGTTGAGTATTTGTAGATTCTAAAAGTATAATACATCAGCTCGTGATAAAGTTCCTGATAGCTACCTGATAGACATTATTCTCACAAATATCTCTATCAGAGACCAGCAAACCTAAAATTTGTAATCTGTCATATAAGTGCCTGATAGGACATGAAACACTTTAAAAGCTAGTAGCAAAACAGGCCACTAATGTTGTATTTATCTGATAGATACATTCCTGATAGGTAATCAGAGGATTTCTAAAGTTCCTGATAGGCTATCAAGGACCTTATAAACACAAGCACCTACTCATACTTCGCTACTTAGTGAAGCAGATCCAGAAGATGTAATTTATCTGACAGAAAAGTTCCTGATAGGCTAGCAAGAATTTTATGACCTTAGAAGTAAAGAAGTTTCCTGAGTTGATAAATCTGCAATGACCTTTCTAAACTATAGAAAAACTTACCATAGTCTTCGATCATGTACAGATCTTGCTTGTACTTGGCTAGCACATTGTATTCCGAACTCTGTAATGAGTATGGATTCTCAAATATATTGTCTTTCAGCAGCTCAAAAGATTTCTGCCATTTTGTGGGATCTGCAACAAAAATATGATTTTAGACAAATGACGTCCACGGCTGGACAAAGGCCCGCAAGCATTTCCACGATTGGTTGCGGATGCCAAAATTTATAACTTAAATAAGTAAGTATTAATTCTGTTTTTAGTATTTTTTGGTAAAACGGCAGCAGAAATACATAATATGAGAAATATCAACTGTACTATCACGGTTCATGAGATACTGCCTGGTGACAGACAGATGGACAAAACGGGACTATTCCCACCTCTCGTTCCCACCGCTGCAACTCCTGTGTAGCCAGGATCTACTGCTTGACCGCCAATAACCCAACCAGTGAAGGGCAAGTTTGTCCCGGGCGAAAGTTAAACTGCCATTGGACCCGCAACGAAATTATTCAGAAGAATGTAGGAGGAAGTCGAAGTTAAGGTTCGACTTCCCTCCAGTGCAAAGCGGATGTCAGATGACAAAGCAAAGGTTTGATTATGTTAGGGAACTACAGGTTAAGAAAACAAGAGTGCGTGGACTTTACCTGCCTAGCTCGCACTTATTAAGTGTCATAAAATCTACAATGTGCTCCTTTTGTTTTCCGGAAATTTTAGGGGTATATTCTATAAATAAAAACTAGTTAATGAGTCTTAGGAATGTGTGTTTGTAAAAGCATATTTTTGAAGATATTGTGGATTCTAGATTTAGAAGATACCTAGTTGATTTAGATTATAGTATCATCAATCTAGTTTTTTTTTTCAAAATTGTCACCTAGTCTTTTTGTGCAGACTTTTTATTGATAAGTGTATGTAAATTATGAATTATTTCAGTGAAAAATTAAGTTTTTAAATAACTTCGTATGAAAAAATAAGTCGAAAAAAATTGTTGAATTTAACAAAAATGTAATGCCATTATTCCATTCTTTGAAATGGTTTTATTAATACCCTAGAGTTCCAGGAAATCAAGAAGAGTAAGTTGTATAAAGTAAGTAAGTTTGTATAAATTGCTGTATTTGATTGAAAAAGAGGCTGACAAAGGTGACTGAGTTTCTTCCGCCACTTCTTCTGAGCACCAGCCCATATGTTGTCTCGAAGTGGTGGTAGGGCAAGCTGTATTTGGGACGTGTATAAGTGCCCTGGGAAGGGCCTATGTCCTGAATAAACTACACTCGGCATCAAATAAATCGCACCTCCCGCGACAAGCACTTATCAAACGTATGCATCCCCACTTCCCACCAACATTGGTACCATTTGAAAGCCTAGTTCTAAACTTCATTTTATTAAAGGAAAGGTTTTACCCCAAAAATGTGTCTACAAGGATCCAGAGTCACTTCTCCAAAAAATAGGTAGTTACGCTATAGCCATTTTTTATGACTATAAAACTGTTAAGTTGGGATTAATCGCTATCCATCTGTTAAAGAGGACACGTGAGATCTTTATTTGGTTTTATAACCATAAAAATTGGTCTAATTGATCCCAGAGGTGAGCCCAAAGTGAGGTCTATTTTCAAGTCACATTTATGGTATATGTTAATCATTTATTTAGAAATTAAATGTATTTTTCTTTAAGGATATTTATTGGGCTTTCAAATAACACCAATATTGTTGGGGTACAATAATTGTGTCAGAAGAAAATCTTTAAAGTTCGCGTCGCGGAAGGTGCGGTTTATTTGATGTTGAGTGTATTTGATTTGAACCTTACTTACCATTAACCTCCCTCTTCAGTCCCTCACACCTCCTCAACAGTGAGTATCGGAGGTCGCAGACCAGTTGGAACTGTTTCTTCCAGCTGTCGTCTGCTGACGCCAGCGCGGCCGATAGCGAGGGGAAGTCCTGTAGGATGGGGGGGAAGAGGGGAACGTGGGTTCTAAGCTGTTCTAGGGACGTGTCGTCTAGGTGGGGTAGGAGGGAGACCTGGAAAGAAGTGGTTCACATCACTAAGCTATAAATAAAGTTCAAAAACCGGCCAAGTGCAACGGGATTATGTCCACCTCTCGTTCCCACCGCTGTAACTCCTGTGTAGCCAGGATCTACAGTTCGACCGCCAATGATTCAACCAGTGAAGGTCAGGTTTGTCCCGGGGGAAAGTTAAACTGTCATTGGACCCGCAACGAAATTAATCAGAAGAACATAGGAGTGCGAAGATAAGGTTCGACTTCAGTGGAAAGCGGATGAATAGCATAGATTGGTTCCTAAGTGTTGACTAAATGACCTGATGATGATAATTTTCCATCCACAAGGTGGATCGACGACCTCAAAAAGGTAGCAGGAAGGCGCTGGATGCAGGCCGCTATCAACCGGTCAATATGGAAAACATTAGGGGAGGCCTATTTTCAGCAGTGGACGTCCTGTAGCTGAAATGATGATGATAATTGTATGCTTTATCGTCATCATCATCAACAGCCTTTTACAGTCCACTGCTGGGCTAAAAGCCTCCTACACTTTAGTAGAGGGGTTTGCCATAATTTCCAAAAGTTGGGCTGGATGGAGATCGCAGTTTAAAAGATGAATATTAATCAGAGTCGCCTTTAACGTTAAACATACCTTCTCCAAAACATTCCTCGCTGTTTCTTCGCTCATTTCCGCGGTAAACTCGTCCAATTTGTTCAGTATGACGGCCAGGAACAGCTCGGCTCGTTGGATGAGATCCAGCTCTATCATGAGCCCGAGGAGATCCGCCATGTTGGATAGGAGGTCGTTTTGGTCGGACGATTCTGGAGAAGTATGAACTTTATAATGAGGGAGTTTTGATTGGGTATTTCAGTACGAGCACAGAATAATAATAAGTACTACGTACAGAAGTTTTACTTCGCGAAGGTATTCAAAAAAATGTATGCTCAATGTCATTAACAATATGGTGTAATTTAGCCTGTCTCAAGAGTCAAGCACCATTTTGTTGACAAACGTCAGTGATCGGCACTGCGCCGAAGCTATAGGGCTGACTTCGGTAAAATGATGTGACGTGAGGTGCCAAACTGCGGAAAATGGCGGAGGAAATACATGATTTAGCATGAATTATCATGAATAATATTAACTACTTATTTACCTCTCAGTGTCTCAGAGGCAACTTAAAAAAGTACATTCTGTGTTTTTATTATTATTTAGGCAGTTAAATACTGCACAGTATTTAGTACACAATTTTCGTTATTTTCTTCCATCATACACAAGAATACGCGTGCGTGAGTCAATGTTCGCTCGTATGTGAGGCCTTGTCGAATAGTATCCTGTAGGTGGGCCATCGTGCGTGTTTTGTTTTCGATGTAAACTCGCGGAGATGAACAGGCCTGGTACGAGTATGATTTGATTTTTATAATAGGCGACACTAGCCAAAAGGTTATGGTGTCCAAGTGCGTATTCGAGGGTTGCCAGTTCGATCCAGTAATGATATTAGTGGTGGATTTTTTTTTATACACAATGAGGAAGTTCTTGGAATGTATCTCTCCTGATGGTAAGTGATGATTTGTCGCAGTCATTTGGTTACAGAAGCCTTAAAATATACATAGTTCAGAAGTTAAGTTGCCTAGATTAACTTTAAATTTTGCGGTCATCAATGGGTGTGATATCTATACAGGGTGTTTCTTGTAAGGTGTCAAGCCGAAAGCAGGTGATAGGTGAGAACTAGACCTATCGATTTCACCCCCATGTATGTTCTACGATTTTTCGTAGTTTAGAAGTTATCGTTAATTTTGAGATTTTTTCAAATTTTATGACCTAGTGGCTTAATTTTTTTTAATCTTTTTTTTGGGTTGACTTTTCTCAGATTTCTTTTTTTTGACAGATTCCCTAGTAATTGCAGATGTTTGAAAAAAATAATCACCTTCTTATCTTTGATGCAAGATACAAAATTTTTGCTAGAAAAATAAAAAATATGCTTTTAGCAGAACATTCTAAAATTTTCAACTGTATTGTATGAGAAAAAAAAAGAATTTCCATAGGTCCAAAATAATTTTAAAAACTGCGCAGTTTTCTGAACTTTCATAATAACACAAAAAAACATGTACTTAATAGGCCATTATTTTCTGTAATCGCTCTACTAAAGTAGTAAGTCGGAGATTCCGTTACATGTGTGTGTGTGTGTGTGTGTGTGTGTGTGTGTGTGTGTGCGTGTGCGTGTGCGTGCGTGTGCGTGTGCGTGTGTGTGTGGGTGTGTGTGTGTGGGTGCACACACACACACACAAACTCTTTCCCTTTCTCTCACAATCTAATAGGTAGGTATATCAAATTTAATCGTAAAGTAACAATCACCACTGTGGTCTAGTGGTAAGACTACCTATTAGGACAGCCAATTCCTCTGTGGCTTAGGATTCCGGGTGAAGCTCGCTGATCATCCATCAGTTTCCACTTTCCATCAGGTCAGATGAAGGGCAAGAGCTTGCTCGTTATGGATAAAAAATGTTCTGTTCAGTTATTGTCTCTAAACGTGTTCTACGTAACGTAAACTTACTGGATTGCAAACATTAGTTAGTTATAAGAAAGTCAAAAACATGTAACGGAATCTCCGACTAACTACTTTAGTAGAGCGATTACAGAAAATAATGGCCTATTAAGTACATATTTTTTTGTGTTATTATGAAAGTTCAGAAAACTGCGCAGTTTTTAAAATTATTTTGGACCTATGGAAGTTCTTTTTTTTTTTTTTCAAACTTTTAAGTTGAAAATTTTAGAATGTTCTGCTAAAAGCATATTTTTTATTTTTCTAGCAAAAATTTTGTTACTTACATCAAAGATAGGAAGGTAATTATTTTTTTCAAACATCTGCAATTACTAGGGAATCTGACAAAAAAAAGAAATCTGAAAAAAGTTAAACCAAAAAAAAAGAAAAAAATTTAAAGCCTACTAGGTCATAAAATTTTAAAAATCACAAAATTAACGATAACTTCTAAACTACGAAAAATCGTAGAACATACATGGGGGTGAAATCGATAGGTCTAGTCCTCACCTATCTCCTGCCTTCGGCTTGACACCTTACAAGAAACACCCTGTATAAAAGAAAGTCGTGTTAGTTACACCACTTATAACTCAAGAACGGCTGAACCGATTTAGCTGAAAATTGTCAGGGAGGTAGTTTAGAGCCAGGAGAAGGACATAGGATACTTTTTATCCCGTTCGAAATAAAAAAAGTCTGCTTATTTATTGCCATTAAGGCGGAACAAAGTTCGCCGGGTCAGCTAGTTTGATATAAAAGTCAGCACGTGCGTGCTATGTGCCTAGCCATGCCCATCTTTCCCACTGGGCACTCTGGGCACGTGCCCAGGGCCCCGAAAAGCCAAGGCTTCCGCCTGTTTTAAAAAATATTTAAACAAACAGCTGATAGTTGTAAATTTTTGCATTTTCCCTTTTTTTAGAAGGGATTTATTCCTGTATTAGTGATGAATCACCCAGGACCCCCAGTCGGTTAAAGGCGGCCCTGTGCCTTGCCCAATGTCAGTTTAGGTTGCTAATGCCCGTTTTGACCATCAATCCCTAATTTTTAAGCGACCCCTATAAAAACAAAATTCCTGTTAAGTGTTACCTTAGGGATCATTTAAAAATTAGGGATTGATGGTGAAAACTGGCATAAGAATACAAAACATAGAACACCATTCATCTCACCATCACTCCATACATCGTCGTAGAAGCCAATAGCCATTTCGTACAGCGCGCATAGCGAGGGCTTGTCGAGCTTGACGCTGCGCCGCGATGCCTGCTCTGCGCTCGATATAAATCCTTGCAGCTGCTCTTTGGTTATTGCTAAAACATTATCAGATCATTTTTTAAAGCCCGGTCTGTGAGCATGTAGAATTTCGTCCAATGACCCCAAGCTACCCATCCTTATCGCTCGCGCGTAATTACTTTGTGCGACGGGCGCCCGCAGTGAGTGTGCGAGCGCGACAGCAGCATAATTACGCGCGAGCGGTAAGGATGGGTCATCATCATCATCAACAGCCCTTTACAGTCCACTGCTGGACTATGAGCCTCCTCCACTATAGTGGCGGGTTTTGCCATAATCCCCACGCTTGGCAGGCGGGTTGGAGATCGCAGTTTAAAAGATTGATGTTTTTCAGAGAGCGCTGCTGCCCGTTCTCTGTTTGATGTGTAGTCCCTAAGTCGCCTCTTACGACACCCGCGGGAAGAGTAGGGGTTGGTGACAAATGTATTCTACTCTGCCGTCACCACACTGCTAAGGATGGGTAGCTTGGGGTCATTGGACAAAATTCTACGTGCTCGCAGACCAGACTATAGCTAGCGCATAAAGTCAGTCAGTGCCTGATGTATTGGAGCGGCCTGATGTTTGATTGTCGTTGATCAACGTTCAGATTTGTATGCTCTGTCACGTCATAATATGTCAATGTCACCGCTCCGCTTTGCAATGAAGGGAAGTCGAACCTTAATTTCGCACTCCTATGTTCTTCTGATTAATTACGTTGCGGGTCCAATGACAGTTTAACTTTCCCCCGGGACAAACTTGACCTTCACTGGTTGGGTTATTGGCGGTCAAGCTGTAGATCCTAGCTACACAGGAGTTGCAGCGGTGGGAACGAGAGGTGGGAATAGTCCCGTAGACCTATACATTAAAGTACTCACATCCTAGGTCCTGATGCAGAGAAGCGGCTAAATTGTTCCACATTATAATATCGTTGCTGGAAGACTCGTTCAATGCATTCTTTTTTGATTCTGAAACAAAATAAAATCAGTGACTCAACTCTGATTTCAAAAACAATGACGTCATAATCCTGTATCTTTCTTCCTCCCATTAGGAAAACCGACAACTGGTTAAAATCGCGGGTAGCAATCGTAGCCAATCAAATCAAATCTTTTATTCAGTACTTAGGCCCCTTCCAGGAAACTTATACACGTCCCAAATATAGCTTGCCCTATCACCACTTCCGGACAACATATGGGCTGGTATTGAGAAGAAGTGGCGGAAGAAACTCAGTCACCTTTGTCAGCCTCTTTTTCAATAAAATACAGTAATTATAAATTGCTTACATGAAACGCAATAAGTGCGAGATAGGCAGGTAAAATTCACGCAGTAAAAAAACTATAAAAAATAATCACCCTCAGATAAAGCCTACCATTTTTGAAACAATAGTTCAACTTGTAGGTAGAAAAAGTGTGACCATTTTGGGAATGGGACCAAATGCGAATGGGACGGAATGCGAATGGGGACAAATACAAATATTTTATTTATGCAAACACACCGTTTACGCATACACCTTCAAATACAATTGGTTACTTTTTCAATCGTGACGAAATGCGAATGGGACGGTCTGCGTCAAACCCGTGTTTGATAATAGAGGACGATAATAAGAGGCCAAGGCCATTTTCTTTAAAACATTTTTGTTTTCTTTTATTCTTTTTTTGTTTTCTTTTATTTTTGTCAGCCGTTTGGTGTAGTGGTTCGAAACGGACAACTATTCCGGAGGTAGCGGGTTCGATTCCCACACAGTACAAACATTTGTGTGCATGAACATATTTGTTTGCATTGGACTGGGTGTTTTCTATGTATATGTATTTACAAAAAAAAAGTATTTAAGTATGTTTATATCCGTTGTCTAGTACCCATAGTACAAGCTTTGCTTAGTTTGGGACTAGAAGCGCAGTGTAAAATTTCCAAGGATATTTCTTTATTTATTTATTTTTTGCAGTGGATACTAAATGACCTGATGACAATGATTCACTCACCAAGTAAGGACAAAGCGTCGCCCAGCATATCAAAGTTGTTGCTATTCAAACCGATAATCCTCATAGCACGAGCCTTTTCGATCTGCCACGATAGTTGTTCGCTGACCTCTGCCGCACTAAAAGATAATTTTGAACTAATAAGAGAAATACCTTGTCTTTAATGAGTGGAGCCCAGGCTTGTCTTCAATCTACTACACAAAACAGTGACATTGTATGTGTAAACAAACAATACCATCCATTAAAGGCTCCAGACATCACTATGGAGCAGAATCAGCGCAATAAAAAAATAGCGCAATATTTTGTTGCAATTTCTTACAAAACTTGCGCGCAAAAAGCAAATCTAGTATGTGAAATCATCAAACTTCTAATGCACGTAACTCAGTTCAGACTGAGTTTAGAGGTATACATGTCATAGTAAGTTTGGTTTATTACACTATTTTGTAATCAAAAAACAAAGTTTGGTCGATGGCCGCGCGAAAAAAAAACCGTTCCACCGTCTGTTCTGGGCCTACGTGTGCGTTGCAGTTGGAGTTTCATAAAAAGAATACTGACAGCCTCGAGTTGATACGGTAACGATCCCTTTCCGGGTTGATAAATGTGCTACGTCCTTTAGTACGTATGTATTTGCTGTAAAATTAGATTTTTAGTTGCCTTGAAATTAAAATAAAATGAATTTATTTCAGACATGAGTCCATACATTAAAATTAAAAACAAAATGAAAATCCAAATTGAATTAAAATCAAAATAAGTTTAAAAATATTTGCCATTAATTAAGTTAAAGCCTGGTCCGTGAGCACGTAGAATTTTGTCCAATGATCCCAAGCTACCCATCCCTATCACTCGCGCGTAATTATGTTGCTGTCGCGCTCGCACACTCACTGCGGGCGCGCGTCGCACAGTCGCGACAGCAATATAATTAAGCGCGAGCGATAAGGATGGGTAGCTTGGGGTCATTGGACAAAATTCTACGGGCTCACGGACCAGGCTTTAGTCGAGTTCACGAATTTGATTGGTGTTTTTCAACTACCCTATCAACTCACCGGGCGTTTAAATCAGCACAGTTGATGGCCAGGTGCGGTAGTCCTCTATCATTCGCTGTCCTACACCACAGCAACTCGTGCGAGCGAGACAAAACTGATTCTCCGTCCTGCTCTGATGCTTGCGCTCTTCTGTAAATAAATTCAAATGTATTTAAGTTTAACTTGGTGACTCGTTGCTAACATATTTTCAGATTTATTGAGATTTTTTATATTCTTTTTTTAATTCAAATTTTTTTTTGTTACTATTTTTCGAATAAAATAATACATTAGATTGATATCCTTTTTCTCGTGTGCTTCAGATTTTAATAGCAAAGGCTAATAAAAAAGATAAAGTTGATCCATTAACATTAAGTTGCTTGTTAAATATTAGTTTTTAAATGGTATATGAGACTAGCAACTGTCATTCGAAATAACAAACCAACTTTTTTATGCATAAAAAGGCAGTTATTTGACTACAATCGCACCTGATGTTAAGTGGGATGCAGTCTAGGATACTTTTTTAACCGATTTCAAAAAAGGAGAAGGTTCTTAAAGAGTCGTATTTACGTTTCTGATGTATTTACCTGACCATAAGCCTAGCTGCCCACTCCACCAAGCAGTCTGAGGGCCTGATATCACATCGCGTCTTCATTTCTTGCTCGCTCCACTCGTTGCCTTCTATCAGTTCTGTAACCTAAAATAAATTGTGTTTAAACCATTAATAAGGTATTTTGACATATTTTGTGTATGTAGATAGTAATTTTTTGGAATTACGAAGCCCCATAATGTATTACAGACATAAAAAACTGTTAAAAATTCAATGATAGGTAATGTGTGTTTTTGGTATACATGGATGATATTCTTATACATAGTACATCACCCTTTGAGCATAACCAGGAGTTATCTACTCTAGTCTGTTCGCCGAGTTGATAAAAAAAAATTAAATATCAGAGGTTCTAAACTCATTATAAATTGCGGCCCGCTAATTATTTTTGTCGATATAATGAAAAAGTTGGTAGATTATTTGGCCTGGCCTTTTTTTTTGGCCTGGATTCTCGGCTCGGTTACAATTTAATTTTGGACTACCATTTATAAGAATGTTCTAAAAATACCAATTATCTACCAAAATCTACTAAACGATTTCGCACTACTAAATCATCGTTCTCTTTGCCTCAAATCTACCAAAAAAGTAGAAATCTACTAAAAGTGGTCACGCTGTGGCCGCCGCCGCCCGCCGGCCGGGGCGCTTGACGACAGCTGCGTGGCTCGTACCATGGTACTCAGTGCGCGTTGTGACAAAAGACGCCCGCCATACAGAATGCGATAATTAAGCGACAGTCGCTATTGCAAGACATTTCATAATATTTATCAACTCTCGGCGAACAGACTTTGGTAAATATTTCCTTACCACAGATATATCGAAGTGTCGCCTCGGCCATCTATCCGTCTCTCTCAGCCATCGCAGGCTGTCCTGCTTGCACTCATCACGGTACGAGCTCAACATTTTGGTGAACCAGGATTTTGAGTTTACCACTGTCAAACACAGAAACACTAAATTAGTATTTTTTAGGAAATATACAGGGTTATTATCATAAGTGTTAAGTACTAAATGTTGTGTCAGAGGTTTTAGTTTGTATATTTTGCCTTTTTTGTTTTCTCTGAAGTGTCTATCGAAGTACTTCGTGCTCCGTAATAAAACATACGAATTATAACCCAAGATTTAGGTGAATAGTTGTAAGCGCATCTATTTAAGTAGGAATATACATGTGATGCCCTCACATGGATATTTATCATCCTCATCAGGTCATTTACTCTTTGCAGGAGGATGACCCTCTATAACTATAGACACAAACAAGGATGATTTGTGGAGAACGGGGATATTAGTCAATTGTTAATCACACATTACAAGGTCATCATCATCATTTCAGCGATAGGACGTCCACTGCTGAACATAGACCTCCCCCAATGATTTCCATGTTGATCGATTGGTAGCGGCCTGCGTCCAGCGCCTTCCTCCTACCTTTATGACGTCATCGGTCCAACTTGTGGGTGAACGTCTCACGCTGCGTTTTCCGGTACGCAGCCTCCAATCCAAAAACTATGTGCCCATTGGCACTTCAGCTTGCTAATATGTCGGGCTATGTCAGCGACTTTAGTTCGTTTACGGATCTCCT
The DNA here is from genome assembly GCF_963855985.1 of Ostrinia nubilalis. NCBI lineage: Eukaryota > Metazoa > Arthropoda > Insecta > Lepidoptera > Crambidae > Ostrinia > Ostrinia nubilalis. Next base: position 989,291 of record NC_087117.1, read on the forward strand.
CATTTCTGATTCGATCTCGTAAAGAAACACCGAGCATAGCCCTCTCTATAGCACGCTGTGCGTTACTAGGTACGTTTAAAATAACTGTATTATAACTGTTTCTCACCATTTGCTTCCGTCAACCAGGTCCTAAACGTGTCTTCTGGTAACCATAGCTGCGGTAGTCCTCCGCGTTGGACTTCGTTCTTCTGCTGAATCGTCAGCGTATCCCAATTGGAAAGCTTGCCGAATGCTGATGTCATATCTGTTAATAACATGCTATTTTAGTGTGTAGTACTAAGTAGTTGTAGGTAGATGTCAAGTAAAACTCGGATGCCGTAATAAGACTGAGATATTTATTTCCAAAACCAGGGTTCTTATATTATCAAAAATGTATTCCAATTAGTGGGTCGTCAAAATAAAACTGCGAACGCATCGCATAGCTCGCTAGTGTAGGTAGGCCGCTGCAGCTGAAATCTACGCCACATAAATACGGCGCGTGCCCGTTCGTCGTCTCGCTCAGTGCACGGCGAGGACTCGTACGGGATGGTCACGCCGCTGCTCTTGCGCATGTGACGTCACCCATCGCCGGCGCACGTAAATACCGCGCGCAGCCGCCGTTCGCGCCAGTCAGTCTCAGGCGCGCGGCGCGTGCGGTCAAGCGGTGGAGCAATATTGATGATGCGATGACGTATGAGCTAGGTGGCTACACTATGGTTATTCATACAGGTCTATCGCTTAACTCAAGTCAGTGCCTAAGGTATGGAAGCGGCACGGGAGGGGTTATTTTGACATATAATGACGTGACAGGATACGAATCTGAAGTCTCACTGACATTTGACGTAAAAAAATATCCTCCTGTGCCGCTCATATATCTCAGGTACTGACTGAGCGTAAGCGCCTATAATAACCTATAATTCTACTAATAATAAGCTAGCTTTTGCCCACGGCTTCTCTCACTTATTGTAATGTAATATACTAATATTATAAAAAGGAAAGATTTGATTGATTTTTTGTTTAAATTAAGTAGGACGTAACAAAGCCGGCCGTTTGGTGTAGTGGTTCAGAACGGACTACTATGCCGAGAGGTCCCGAGTTCGATTCCCGGCCGGGCAGATATTGAAATGATGAATTTTAATTTCTGTGACGGGTCTGGGTGTTACTATGTATAATATGTATGTATTTAAAAAAAAAGTATATAAGTAGTATATCTGTTAAGCTAGCACCCATAACACAAGCATATTAATTGCTTACTTTGGGGCTAGATGGCGCTGTGTGAGATTGTCCAAAGATATTTATTTATTTATTTATAAAGACAACTTAACATGACGCATTAAGTTTCAAAATACTGTTGCAACTTTGCTTTCGCTATGAACAAATATATCATACCATCAAAAGTAGTATCTGAATCCGTTTCAGCGTACTCCATGAAAATACTACTGAAACAAATAATCATTTTAAAATATCTATTGAAAACAAATTATTGATAAATATTAAATATTATTAAAAGCTTTAGCAGTACAACGCACACAGCTTAAAAACAACTGACTCTTTTTTACAAATTATATTTTCATGAAACTCTCTAGCAAAGAAGCTAATAAAGCCCGGTCTGCGAGCACGTAGAATTTTGTCCAATGACCCCAAGCTACCCATCCTGTCCTGTCGCGACTGTGCGACGGGCGCCCGCAGTGAGTGTGCGAGCGCGACATCAACATAATTACACGCGAGCGATAAGGATGGGTAGCTTGGGGTCATTGGACAAAATTCTACGTGCTCGCAGACCAGACTATAGATGCTTGTGTTAGAAGTGGTTATTCCACAATAGTCCAGCGGACGATGGGGGTCAAGCTAGCGACAAGCATAAGAAACCTGCAGTCATAGAGCTAAGCTCAGTCAATTTAGCTTAGCTAACATAGCTGACGCAGTTTTCCATAATGTTTGTATAGTTAGCAGTTGACACACAACATAACAAAATCGAGCAAGTGCGAGTTGGACAGAAAATCAAGCCGTACGCGATATTTATGGCACCGTAAAATTATGAATCTGTCACATTATAATCTGGCGTAGTTAAATTACAATCTAACCTAACCCACTGTTTGTTTACAAACTCACGCGTTACATTATAAATTGACGGAGTTCATAATTTCACGTTGACATTTGCACTCTACTGACCTCTGGTCTGTCAAACGCGGTAGACTGACACTGAAATTGACAAAACAAATGTAAGTTAATATTTCTAAAATACATATAATAATTGATCTTCCTTTCAACCTAATGGCGTGCACTATTGGACTAGCTGCTTCCTGCGACTTTCACCAGATCGTCGGTCCATCGAGTCTTGCGGCCGTAGTCGCCACTTGAGAAACTTTTTCTAACTTTTCAAATTCATTTGCCTCTGAAGATTGTGCATCTGCAGTGGAGACTAAAACCCGTATTCACAAACATCACTATGAGGTCTCACAGTGCGCGTGGACGCACAGGGTGACACACGAACTAATCTTACGCCCGTATTCACAAACATTACTAAGATATCTCACAGTGCGCGTGGACGCACAGGGTGACACACAAACCAATCTCAGAGCTCTCTTCAACGCTGTGCGTTCGATTTGCTGCTTCACTTAAGCAAGCACCGTTTGTGAATACGGGTGTCAGAGCTCTATTCAACGCTGTGCGTTCCATTTGATGCTTCACATAAGCAAGCATCGTTTGTGAATACAGGTGTAGTAAATGATGATGATGATGATGATGACGTCACATCTCACCCGAACTCAAACGTATCCGGATCGGCTCTGAGGCGGTACTCTTCGTACAAAAGCTGAACCAGGTCCTCGCCTTCGGTGCACTTTGTTATGTCTTTCAGTTTGTCTAGAGCCGTTTCAAATCTGAAACCAAATATCAAATTCAAATTTCAAATTGTCAAAAGAGCACTTTTACACGTCCCAACCCTACCACTGCTTCGGGACAGTAATATGGGTCAATGTTGAGAAGAAACAGCGCAAGAAACTCAGTCACTATTGTCAGCTTCTGTTTAATGATTTTACTCAAATCAAAGTTGGAAAAAACAGATCTGCGACAGAATAGATATCACGCGGGAAAAAGTAAAAAATGATCAAAACCAGTGCCTGAGGTATGGGAGCGGCACGGGAGGGTGTTTTTGTGACGTCATAATATTATGTCAGTCACCTCTCCCGTGCCGCTTCCATATCTATAGGTTGCTCTTTCCCACTGGGCATTTTGGGCACGTGTCCAGGGCCCCGCGACTGAGGACTCAAAAGACCTTTTTCCAGATGATACAGGGCCCCCCTTGATCCTTAAGTACCCAGGGCCCCTAGGTTAAAGACGACCCTGACTCAGGCACTGACTGAGTTAAGTTAAAGCCCGGTCTGTGAGCACGTAGAATTTTGTCCAATGACCCCAAGCTACCCATCCTTATCGCTCGCGCGTAATAGGGATGTTTCCTGGGTCAAAAAGCAAGAGTTTTAATTAGTCCGTCAGTTAACTTATCAAAAAATACTGTACACTTATTTTTCACTTTTTCAAACTAATGAAAATTTAAAGAGATAAAGCGCGCCAAAGTTCATAAGAAGAGGCCCGTGACGTCAATGCGTGCATAAAAGTGCCGCACGTTGTGACGTCGTGCGGAACTTCAACGCACCATAACTATGTAATTATTTGTTAGATTGACAAATAAAAACATGTGTCCAATATTTTTTGATATTAAACATGACGGACTAAAAAAATTTTTTTACGAAACTAGCCTATTATATTGCTGTCGCGACTGTGCGACGGGCGCCCGCAGTGAGTGTGCGAGCGCGATACATAATTAGCGATAAGGATGGGTAGCTTGGGGTCATTGGACAAAATTCTACGTGCTCGCAGACCAGACTATACCTATAAACAACTCACTCAATAACAGTCTTCATATTATCCACCATCAGCCTCGCCATCTCGACCGCTACTGGAGTACCATCGCCGACCGATGCCAACATGTCGCACAGCTGTCGCGACAGGCTCGAGCGGGTGTCGAACCCGCGACCGCGACAAATATGTTCAAGCAAATTGTATTTAGCAAACTAAAGTGGCAATGGGCAGGGCACATAGTACGCAGAACTGACGGCCGATGGGGCAGCAAGGTTCCCGCATACCGGAAAACGCAGCGTAGGAATTCCATTCACAAGGTGGACCGACGAAATCATAAAGTAGCAGGAAGGCGCTGGATGCAGGCCGCTACTAATCGATCAACATGGAAAGCATTGGGGGAGGCCTATGTTCAGCAGTGGACGTCCTATGGCTGAAATGATGATGATGATGAACTCACTCAATAACAGTCTTCATATTATCCACCATGAGCCTCGCCATCTCGACCGCTACTGGAGTACCATCGCCGACCGATGCCAACATGTCGCACAGCTGTCGCGACAGGCTCGAGCGGGTGTCGAACCCGCGACCGTTGGCCAGAATCATGCGGGATACTTCGACGCAGAGGGCGAGAGACACGTCTGGCTTGTCCTAGAATATAAGAGGAATAAACAAAGATTATTATTATTATTAAACAAAGATAAATTATAGGTCGCTCAACGAGAATTGAGGCTAACACGTACTCACACTGCTGTAATATCATTACATAGTATAAAAAAACCCAACTGCGTAAAAATTAATGAAATTTTAATCTTTTTAGTTAAATAACATAAATTTTTGTAAGCTACTTAAAAAACCCTTTATTTGGATACCCCACTCGATAGGTTTGAGAAAAAAAATGTTTTTTAAGACATTATGTCGCCTAACGACACCACTCACGCTAAAATCGGTCAAGCCGTTTAGGCTGTAGGCCGTGCCAAAGAAATATACATACATACATACACTCGAAAGACATAACCCTCCTTCTGGCGCAGTCGGGTAAAAACAAAGTCACTTTCCGCTGTCTGTCCCTATGTATGCTTATATCTTTAAAACTACGCAACTGATTTTGATGCGGTTTTTTTTTATTAGATAGTGATTCAAGAGGAAGGTTTTCAAGTAAGTATAATACATTGTAACTGTGCGAAGCAGCGGCGGGTCGCTAGTTTGAATACAAAACAGAAACAATACATTACACTAGTTACCTCGCTCTTGTTAAATGATTGTAAGCGAGACAGAAAGCACTTGTCAGTCCGACTACGCAAGACAGCGTATACAGATACAAATCTCTGCTAGTGTAGGTAGCCTCAACTCACGTTACGCGAGCTATAAATTACTTTTTAAGACACCACAAGCTTCTAACATGACTCAAATCTGTTGAGAATTCAATGGTTTTTAACTAAACTAGTGAAGCGTTTGGCCTGCATGGATCTAATGATCTTAGATGGTAATGCGGTCAACGTGCCGTACACCTGTCGCGACAGGCTCGAGCGGGTGTCGAACCCGCGACCGCTGGAGAGAATCATGCGGGATACTTCGACGCAGAGGGAGAGACACGTCTGGCTTGTCCTGGATAGGAAAATATGATTAAATTACTTTTTGAGCCGCCATTTTATTGGCGGTCAATCTGTAGATCCTGGCTACACAGGAGTTGCACCGGTGGGAACGAGAAGTGGGAATAGTCCCGTTTTTGAGCCGCCACAAGCTTACACGGGACTATTCCCACCTCTCGTTCCCACCGCTGCAACTCCTGTGTAGCCAGGATCTACAGCTTGACCGCCAATAACCCAACCAGTGAAGGTCAAGTTTGTCCCGGGGGAAGGTTAAGCTGTCATTGGACCCGCAACGAAATTAATCAGAAGAACATAAGAGGAGTTCGATGTTAAGGTTTTGAATTTTTGATATGGCCCAATCAGCTTTATAGGTTGCTCAACGAGAATTGAGGCCATTAACATAAGCAAAGATTTGTATCTGTGGTATACGCTGTCTTCGCTGACGTGATTCACACAAAATAATAAAATCTTACCTTAGCAAACGATAGAAACGATCCTAAGATGTCATCGATTGGTATTTGAACGTTAATACCACTTTGAGTTTCATCTGAAAACAGAATAAATTTAATTTATTTATCAATTTTCAGTCCTACCATAGATGGCATAAAGTTCAAATTACAAAAATCAGTCTTACCTAGTTTAATGCGGGCTCGTTTTCCCATAGTACTCAAAAAGGAGCCTTGATACGTCCTTGTGTTCGTTATCAGCTTTGAAGACATCGAAAGTGGATCCCTGATGGTGGAGACAGAATTTTTCATATCTACAACTGCATATCTAGCACACACTATGCGATATTAAGTACATGTTACATTGTTCGGTTGTTTCTAAGGCTGAGTTGCATGCAACATCTTCCTTTAGCTTTAATATACGTAAAAAATCTGTCAAACTCCATACAAAAAGCACCGGTTATTGTTATAGTTACGGTTAAAGTAAGTTGGTGCAATTCAGCCTAAGATTCTCAGGAACAAATATACATAAAAAAATTACACGGGCAATGCTTAAAAGTCAAATACAAATTAAAATCAAGTTTACCTGAAATCCAAGGCTTCCTCTCTCAGTTTAGCGAGTTTAAACCTCTCCTGGCCCCTCAGGCCTCTGAATAGCAGGTCGAAGAAGGCCGACGCACAGACAGACGGCTCTCGATTCTTATTCATAGTGGCTGGCATGCAGAACGATATGAGGAAGCTTTCTGCTAGTCTGAAAGTCAATTACTATAATAGGGATGTGTCCTGGGTAGAAGACGCCCGTGACGTCAAGGAGTGCTTAAAAGTGTAGCACTTTGTGACGTCACTCGGAATTTTAACGCATCATAACTTCGTAATGAACATCACTCATCGTGATTCACAATGACGCCCACGATCACTCTGACAAGAATGTACCGATTGAGAAGAAGTACTTCGTAATTACTTGTTTGATTGACAAATAAAATATACGTGTTCAATATTTTTTGATAATATAATGACGGGCTAAAACATTTTAGGAAACTAGCCTGACTAAATAGTGAACGTGTAAAGACCTAGAACGTGGACAGACGACTTCATAAAGGTAGCAGGAAGGCGCTGGATGCAGGCCGCTACCAACCGTGCGATGTGGAAATCATTGGGGGAGGCCTATGTTCAGCAGTGGACGTCCTGTGGCTGAAATGATGAGATGCAAAATGCTTTCCATGTTGCCCAGTTGGTAGCGGCCTGCGTCCAGCGCCTTCCTGCTACTTTTATAATGTCGTCGGTCCATCCTGTGGGTGGACGTCTCACGATGCGTTTTCTGGCACGCGGCCTCCACTCCAGAACCTTGCCCCTTCGGCCGTCAGTTCTGCGTACTATTCTTCTAGCTGGACGTCTTTTAGCTGAAAAGAAACCATAACTTACCTGATCTTCATATCGTCCCCATTCAAACACTTGGCTACCCTCTCTCTCGCGTTACTGGCTATACCCACATCACTGTCAGTCACAGCTAACGATATGCTCTCAATAACGGAGCTAGTACACGTAGAAATCACAGATCACAGAAACTAAAGGGAGATGTGACAAGGGGGCGGGGCCGGTGTCGCAGCAATATGCCCAAAAACAGAACACATTGCTCGCGTAAGCAATGAGGGCTATCGTTTTTATACTTAACAGTTGGCACCCTTGGCGATTGACAGGACCTTACTCTACAGTGGCGCCATCTTGATGAGTGCAAATGCGATAGTCCTCCTACCACTTTAGCGCTCACCAGTTGGTGCCACTGTCTTCGCTACTAGCAAGTGACAGGACCTTACTCTACAGTGGCGCCATCTTGATGAGTGCAAATGCGATAGTCCTCCTACCACTTTAGCGCTCACCAGTTGGTGCCACTGTCTTCGCTACTAGCAAGTGACAGGACCTTACTCTACAGTGGCGCCATCTTGATGAGTGCAAATGCGATAGTCCTCCTACCACTTTAGCGCTCACCAGTTGGTGCCACTGTCTTCGCTACTAGTAAGTGACAGGACCTTACTCTACAGTGGCGCTAACTGGTGAGCGCTAAAACTATAGCCCTCATTATGACAGCAGCGACGTCATATGTAAACAGATTATATTGCTTGCGTAAAACTAAAGATCTAACGTTGAGTACTGATACCGCAGTGGTTAATTAGCACATATTTTGATTTCTTTGTGTGTGTTAATTTCTAATGCGACACTGAGTTTCGAACTCTGCGTATTAGTTGGCATCTCTCTATATCTCTATGGTAGAAATCCTTGTGGGAGGCCTTGGTCCAGCAGTGAACGTCATTTAGCTGAAACGAACGAACCTCCGTGGTTGAGGATTCCGGGTGAAGCTCGCTTCCACCTTCGGCCTGATCGTCACTTATCATCAGGTGAGATACAGGCCAAGAGCTTCCTCGTTGTGGATAAAAAAAACCACCACTCACCTGATCTTCATATCGTCTCCGTTCAAACACTTGGCTACCCTCTCTCTCGCGTTACTAGCTATACCCGCATCACTATCAGTCACAGCCAGTGATATACTCTCAATAACGGAGCTAGTATACGTATCGGGTGACTCGATGTTGTGTAGTATTTTGCTCGGGTGTGATTTTGGAATCTTAGCTGACGGTTCGCCGTATTTTGGGCCGAAAAGATCTGTAAAAAATATGTTTATTTATACTTTTTCACATAAAACTGAAGTACAGGGGCGAACTTGATGCCGGGTGGCATTCTCTACCAGTAAACCGCAAGTCGAGCAGGGAAACTAAGGCGGTACAAAAAAAAAGTATAATAGTAGTTATTTCGTTTTTTTTTTTCAATAAAGTTGCTTTATACGGCCGAAGAGTGATTTATTTTTTAAAAGCCCTTTTATGTTCCTATGGACACATCCTGTTTTTTGCAGAAACGACATTCCACTAGCTCACACTAAGCGTTTCGAAAACTCTTTTATTATGCGAACAGCTAGGGACTGGAATTCGTTGCCTGCTACTGTCTTTCCCAAACACTACAATCGGGCCTTTTCAAGGCGATAGTGATTAGGCACTTACAGGGCAGATATTTACCATCCTAGACTGCGTGTCATTTAACATCAAGTGTGATTGCAATCAAATAACTTACCTTCAAAAACATTCAACATCACCGTCACAGCAAGTCCCCTGACAGCCCTGTCACTGTGACTGACACACGTCACCACCCCGCCCACCACCTAAAAAGAAAGAAAGAAAATAATTTTATTCAGCAAAAAACGTTAGACATACAGAGCATTTCAGCTACAGGGCGTCCACTGCTGAACATAGGCCTCCCCCAATGACTTCCACATCGCACGGTTGGTAGCGGCCTGCATCCAGCGCCTTCCCGCTACTTTTATCAGTGGCCTAATTTACGTTTGACACAGTCAAAATCTCGTTGAAGTTTAGTAGACCTATTGAAAAACAGTTCTAAATCCGTATTCACGTATCATTTCGATAGAACGATTACTCGATAGGATCGCAACGTTTGTGTCGGTGTTTATCGGCCGTTTGGTGTAGTGGTTCAGAACGGACTACTATGCCGAGAGGTCCCGGGTTCAATTCCCGGCCGGGCAGAAATTGAAATGATGAATTTTAATTTCTGTGACGGGTCTGGGTGTTACTATGTATTTAAAAAAGTATATTAAGGGCTGATTTTTCAATCGTCGGATAACTTTTAACTAAAGAATAAGTTTGGCACATTGCAGTTTTAGTATGGGAAATATGTCAAAATGACAAGGTTATTCCTCAGATAAAAGATATCTGACGATTGAAAAATCAGCCCTAAGTAGTATATTCGTTAAACTAGCACCCATAACACAAGCATTAAGTTGCTTACTTTGGGGCTAGATGGCGCTATGTGAAAGTAAAAAAAAACTAGGTAATAGGTGAATACCGCGGAGGCAACGATTGAATACGCATAAAAACGAAATCGAAACAAAATCGGGCTATACGCATAAATACGAAATCGAAACAAAGACTAACACGTGAATACGAAAGATGACTCCAGCGATCAAATCACTTGCATGTCGTTGAAGTTTTGTTACGTGAATTAGGCCACAGCCACTTAGAAAATTATCAATCAGTTTTTTGCAATAATTAAATTAATAATTAATAACCTGTCTCCCCACCCTCCCTCGAGTCAAGCACCGCGCATCTGACACCAGCTTCAGACTCTCTGAAGGCAGCTCTCTGAGGAGACTGCAGATGTCGAGGGTAGACAGCAATTCCGTCTGTTCGGTGTGGGATATGTAGGTGGATAGTATGCGGAGGCATTTGGACTTCGTGTGGCCTACTACCCTGGCTGTTAGTTGCAGGACCATTCTGGAAGAGAAATTAAAAAATTGTATTAAATAGTACGGACTAATTGTCAAATTTTAAAAGGAAAAATAAAGATATAAAGGTCAGTATAGACAAGATATATATAAAAGACACGGGAGGGAGTTTTTCTGAAGACAAACGTCAGCGAGACTTCAGATGTGTCAGACTTGTATGCTTTATCACGACATATGTCACCCCTCCTGTACCACTCCTATACCTCTGGCACTAGAATTATTTGCTTTAACATTTGCTTTAAACCTCTGGCCCTGACTCAGTTTAGACGTATATCTTATATCTATAAAAATTAAAGGTCACTGATTGACTGACTCACTCATCACGAAATCTCAGAAACTACAAGTGCTAGGAGTCTCAAATTTTGCATGGGGGTTCCTTTTAGAACGTAGGTGCTCACTAAGACTGGATTTTGCAAAATTCAAGCCCTAAGGGGGTAAAGTGGGATCCACGCGTACGAAGTCGCAAGCGGCCGCTACACTTACTTGAAATGATACTCGTCACATATCATAGGATTTCCAATCTGCGCATAATACAGCAACTTAACGTAAGAATCAATCTCCTCCTTCTGTCTCTGTCTGTCCATGAACTGTCTGTACTTAGAGACCGGTCGCTCCGTCTCGCTCGCACAGGCCAACGCTTGGCCAAACAGTTCGGCCAACTTGATCTCGTGCCAATGTCTTTCTTCCAAAGCTATTAATGCGGGTAGTAGCTCGGGAATGTGTATTTTGTGTTTGGTTACAATTAGAAGAATGCGTAGTACTGCTTTTTGTTTTTCGCGCACTGGAAATGGAAATAAAAATTAATTGTATTTGACACCATACGACTATAAGAAAAATACATATTTTTAAAAACACACTTCATTCTAGAGTTGTAAGAAACTCGAGTCTTTTAGTCTTAATTTCTAGACTTGAGTCTACTCCCAAGATTAGGAGTTCTTTGAGTCTTCTGAGTCCTTTCGAATCTTGTAATTTATTTGAGTTCTTTTTATTTATTTTAAACTACAGCTATGGATTTAGAGGATGCAGTCATTAGTTCTTAAAAAAAAACTTCGTTTACAATACGTGTTTACTAAAAAAGTAAAAGTAAAAAGACTCAGCATTTAAGTTCTTTTTGACAAGACTCGAGTCTTTTACAAAAGACTCAAAATCTGAAGGACCTGACCTCTAAGTTTTATTTATAAGACTCGAATCATCAAAAATAGCTCTAGACTTTAAGACTCGATTTTCTTACAACACTTGGTCAGGCTGTAGTTCGTTTACGTATCTCCTCATTTCTAATTCAATTATAACAGTAACCAGTACCAGTCACAAGGTGGACCGATGACCTCATAAAGGTAGCAGGAAGGCGCTGGATGCCGCCGCTACCAACCGGCCATTATGAAAATCATTGGGGGAGGCCTATGTTCAGCAGTGGACGTCCTATGGCTGAGATGATGATATGACTTACCAGTAAGAAAACTTTCAAAGCACCTCCATGGCACTGCTATCAGTCTACCATAGACGTCCAAAGTCCTGTCCAATAGACCTGCCAGCCAGTTCATCATGCTGGCATAGCCGTGGTTGTCTATGTATGTATTGATGAGATACTCTATGGCCGAATTCAGGTGCTCCGTCAATTTTGCATGCTATGTGCCCTGTCCATTGCAACTTCAGCTTGCTAAAGGACGAAGAACACTTTTCAACCCGATAACGAATCGTAACCGTATCAACTCGAGGCGGTCAATTTCTTTGCACGAAACTAAGTACTGCAACGCACACTTATCCGCACCGTAACGTAAACGCCTCGCCTCGCGGTTGATAGTGCGCGAAAGGCGTAAGTGCGTAACCGTGTTGATCCTTTTCCGGGTCGATAAGTCTGCTATGACCTTAATCCATCATGGTTTATTTCGTTTACGGATACACTTACCGGTACCAGTCACAAGGTGGACCGACGACCTCATAAATGTAGCAGGAAGGCGCTGCTTGCACTACCAGACTTACCAGTGAGAAAACTCTCAAAGCACCTCCACGGAACTGCCACCAATCTACCATAGACTTCCAGACTCCTGTCCAATAGACCTGCCAGCCAGTTCATCATGCTGGCATAGCCGTGGTTGTCTATGCACGTGTTTATTAGATACTCTATGGCCGAGTTCTGGTGCTCCGTCAATTTTGCATGCAATGTGCCCTGTCCATTGCAACTTCAGCTTGCTAAAGGACGAAGAACACTTTTCATCCCGAAAACGAATCGTAACCGTATCAACTCGAGGCGGTCAATATTCTTTGCACGAAACTAAGTACTGCAACGCACACTTATCCGCACCGTAACGTAAACGCCTCGCCCGCGGTTGATAGCGCGGCGCTGCTTGCACTACCAGACTTACCAGTGAGAAAACTTTCAAAACACCTCCACGGCACTGCCACCAATCTACCATAGACCTCCAGACTCCTGTCCAATAGACCTGCCAGCCAGTTCATCATGCTGGCATAGCCGTGGTTGTCTATGCACGTGTTTATTAGATACTCTATGGCTGAGTTCAGGTGCTCCGTCAATTTTGCATGCTATGTGCCCTGTCCATTGCCACTTCAGCTTGCTAAAGGACGAAGAACACTTTTCAACCCGATAACGAATCGTAACCGTATCAACTCGAGGCGGTCAATATTATTTGTACGAAACTCCGTACTGCAACGCACACTTATCCGCACCGTAACGTAAACGCCTCGCCTCGCGGTTGATAGCGCGCGAAAGGTGTAAGTGACCTTAATCCATCACGGTTTATTTCGTTTACGGATACACTTACCAGTACCAGTCACAAGGTGGACCGACGACCTCATAAATGTAGCAGGAAGGCGCTGCTTGCTCTACCAGACTTACCAGTGAGAAAACTCTCAAAGCACCTCCACGGAACTGTCACCAGTCTACCATAGACTTCCAGACTCCTGTCCAATAGACCTGCCAGCCAGTTCATCATGCTGGGATAGCCGTGGTTGTCTATGCATGTATTGATGAGATACTCTATGGCTGAGTTCAGGTGCTCAGATGGTTGCAGGTCTGGTGTATCTTTCCAGTGGAGAAGGGTTTCCAGCTGGAAAGAGGAAACACTTTTTAGATAATATGAACTGTCAACATATTGTGGTGACGACAAGGTTCAACAGTTTTGTTATAAAACAAAAAATAGTAATAAAAATACTCCAAAAAAAAGGCTAAAGTAAGTAGGCGCGTGCGTTATATTTTAAAGTCATATTGTTATATCGTTCTATACAGCTTATTATAAAAGGCACTACCATGCAATGTCACGCTGTGAACTAATATTTTATGATGCAAGTCTGAAGATAAGTTAAGACACGTATAAAAAGTCAATTCATCATCATCATCATCATCATCATCATTTAGGACGTCCACTGCTGAACATAGGCCTCCCCCAATGATTTCCACATCGCCCGGTTGGTAGCGGCCTGCATCCAGCGCCTTCCTGCTACCTTTATGAGGTCGTCAGTCCACCTTGTGGGTGGACGCCCTACGCTGCTCTTTCCGGTACCTAATACCCGTTTTCACCATCAATCCCTAATTTTAAAGTTACCCCTATCAGGCCTGTTTATCTCCGCGAGTTTCATCATTTTACCGAAGTCAGCCCTATAGCTTCGGCGCAGTGCCGATCACTGACGTTTGTCAACAAAATGGTGCTTGACTCTTGAGACAGGCTAAATTACACCATATTGTTAATGACATTGAGCATACATTTTTTTAAATACCTTCGCGAAGTAAAACTTCTGTACGTAGTACTTATTATTATTCTGTGCCCTATGGTATTATTTTTTCGTAGGGGTTACTTAAAAGTTAGGGATTGATGGTGAGATCGGGCATAAGTCGATCAAAACTCACAATATCAACGTGCAGGCTGTTGACCAGTTTCCTCCCGTTGTCCTCTCTAGCTGTAGTCGCCATCACTTCTATAAGAGGGCTTCTGAGGACGCCCGCGTGAGGCTTCAACGCCTCCCTGCAGTTGCATACCATCTGCGGGGACAATATAGCTTTTATTATAAACAACTGTCATCTCCCTGGAGTCGAACCTTAACTTCGAACTCCTCCTATGTTTTTCTGACTAATTTCGTTGCGGGTCCAATGACAGAATAACTTTCCCCCGGGACATACTTGGCCATCGCTGGTTGGGTTATTGGCGGTCAAGCTGTAGATCCTGGCTACACAGGAGTTGCAGCGGTGGGAACAAGAGGTGGGAAATATGGGAATCTCCCCAGGTTGACTGAATAGATCGATTAATACCAAAACAACTGTCTTAATTTTCATGTTTCGAGTTGATATTTCTGTAAGATGTCTGTTTTCATAAGTCATTAGTATTGGGTGTGAAATTAGTGTTGTGGTGTGTTTTGGGGTGTATCCTTGGGTTGAGACGGATCAATGTTCAATCTGTCGTTTGGGACAAATTGGGACGTGTTCTAGTTTTAGAACGTGTCACTAGTGTTAATGTATATCATTAGGGGTGGGGTGTGTCACTGGTGTTGGGGTCATATCACTAGCGTTAGCGTGTGTCATCAGACTTGGGATAAGTCACTAGTGTTGACGTGTGTCACTAGTGTTCGACTGTCATTAGTGTCAGGGTGTGTCATTAGTATTGATGTGTAGTTATTAGTGTTGGAGTGAGTCATTGTTATCAATGTTGACATGTATCATCGTGTCATTACCTGAGCCAGCGGCGCGCTCCCTGTTAATCCTTCAGCGAGCGCGGTCACCCATCCAGTGTGGCGCAGAGAGCTCGCGTGTTGTAGTAGACCCATCACAGTGTCAGCACACTCTAGTTGTAGGGTGTGTCATTAGTGTTGGAGTATGACACTAGTGTTGGGGTGTGTCACTAATGTTGGTATATGTCACTAGTATTGGTATGTGTCACTAGTGTTGGTATGTGTCACTAGTGTTGGGGTAAGTCATTATTAATGATAGAGTGTCACTAGTGTTAGCGTGTGTCATCAGTCTTGGGAGTGTGTCATTGTCATCAATGTTGACATGTGTCATCGTGTCATTACCTGAGCCAGCGGCGCGCTCCCTGTTAATCCTTCAGCGAGCGCGGTCACCCATCCTGTGTGGTGCAGAGAGCTCGCGTGTTGTAGTAGACCCATCACAGTGTCCGCACACTCTTGTTGTAGGGTGTGTCATTAGTGTTGGGGTGTCACTAGTGTTGAGGTGTGTTATTAGTATTAGGGTGTGTCACTAGTGTTCAAGAGTGCCACTAGTGTCGGAGTGTATTATTAGTGTTAGAGTGTGTCACTAGTGTTGAGGGTGTGTCATTAGTGTTGCAATGTCATTAGTGTTGGCGTGTGTCACTAGTGTTGGGGTGTGTCATTAGTGTTGACATGTCTCATCGTGTCATCAGTGTGTTACCTGAGCCAGCGGCGCGCTCCCTGTTAATCCTTCAGCGAGCGCGGTCACCCATCCAGTGTGGTGCAGAGAGCTCGCGTGTTGTAGTAGACCCATCACAGTGTCCGCACACTTTAGTTGTAGGGTGTGTCATTAGTGTTGGTGTGTGTCACTAGTGTTCAGGAGTGCCACTAGTGTTGGAGTGTGTTATTAGCGTTAGTGTGTCACTAGTACTGGGACACCCCCAGTAGTGTTGCAATGTCACTAGTGTTGCGGTATGTAACTAGTGAACAGGAGTGCCACTAGTGTTGGGGTGTGTTACTAGTGTTGCAATGTCATTAGTGTTGGAGTGTGTCGCTAGTGTTGGAGTGTGTCACTAATATTGGGGGTGTGTCACTAGTGATGCAATGTCATTAGTGTTGGAGTGTGTCGCTAGTGTTGGGGTATGACACTAATGTTGGTGTGTGTCACTAGTGTTGGAGAGTGTCGCTAGCGTTAAAGTGTGTCACTAGTGTTGCAGTGTGTCACTAGTGTTGGAGTGTGTCACTAGTATTGGAGTGTGTCACTAGTGTTGGTGTGTGTCACTAGTGTTCAAGAGTGTCACTAGATGTAGGGGTGTGTTATTAGTATTGGAGTGTCACTAGTGTTGTTGTGTCACTAGTGTTAGCGTGTGCCACTAGTGTTGGGGTGTGTCATCAGTGCTAGGGTGTGTCGACAGACCTGAGCCAGCGGCGCGCTCCCTGTTAATCCTTCAGCGAGCGCGGTCACCCATCCAGTGTGGTGCAGAGAGCTCGCGTGTTGTAGTAGACCCATCACAGTGTCCGCACACTCTTGTTGTAGGGTGTGTCATTAGTGATGAGGTGTGTCATTAATATTGGGGCATCACTAATGTTGGGATGTGTCAATAATGTTGTTGTGTTACTAGTATTGGGGTGTGTCATTAGTGTCGGAGTGTGTCATTAATGTTGTGTTTTATCAACGTTGGAGTGTGTCACTAGTGTTGGGGTGTGACACTAGTGTTGGGGTGTGTCACTAGTATTAGCGTGTGTCATCAGTCATGGGATGAGTCACTAGTGTTGGCGTGTGTCATTAGTGTTGGGGTGTGTCGCTAGTGTTGGAGTGTGCCATTAGTGTTGGGGTGTGTCATTAGTTTTGGGGAGTGTCATTAGTGTTGGGGAGTGTCATTAGTGTTGGGGTGTGCCATTAGTGTTGGGATGTGTCATTAATGTTGGGGTGTGTCATTAATGTTGGGGTGTGTCACTAGTGCTGAGGGTGTGTCATTAGTGTTGCAATGTCATTAGTGTTGGCGTGGGTCACTTGTGTTGGGGTATGTCATCAGTGTTGACGTGTGTCATCGTGTCATTACCTGAGCCAGCGGCGCGCTCCCTGTTAATCCTTCAGCGAGCGCGGTCACCCATCCAGTGCGGTGCAGAGAGCTCGCGTGTTGTAGTAGACCCATCACAGTGTCCGCACACTCTTGGGAGTTCACTAATGTTGGGATGTGTCAATAATGTTGTTGTGTTACTAGTATTGGGGTGTGTCATTAGTGTCGGAGTGTGTCATTAATGTTGTGTTTTATCAACGTTGGAGTGTGTTATTAGTATTGGAGTGACACTAGTGTTGGAGTGTCATTAGTGTTAGCGTATGACATCAGTTTTGGGATGAGTCACTAGTGTTGGCGTGTGTCACTAGTGTTGGAGTGTGTCATTATTATGACATAAGTGTTGACATGTATCATCGTGTCATTACCTGAGCCAGCGGCGCGCTCCCTGTTAATCCTTCAGAGAGCGCGGTCACCCATCCAGTGTGGTGCAGAGAGCTCGCGTGTTGTAGTAGACCCATCACAGTGTCCGCACACTCTAGTTGTAGGGTGTGTCATTAGTGTTGCAGTGTATCACTAGTGTTGGGGTATGTCACTAGTGTTGGAGTATGTCACTAGTGTTGCAGTGTCACTAATGTTGGGATGTGTCACTATTGATGTAACGTGTCACTAGTGTTGGCGTGTGTCACTAGTGTTGGGGTGTGTCATTAGTGTTGGGGAGTGTCATTAGTGTTGGGTTGTGCCATTAGTGTTGGGATGTGTCATTAATGTTGGGGTGTGTCATTAGTGTTAGGGTGTGTCATCAGTCTCGGGATGAGTCACTAGTGTTAGCGTGTGCCACTAGTGTTGGGGTGTGTCATTACGTCACTAGTGTTGGAGTGTGTCATTGTGTCATTAATGTCGACCTGTGTCATCAGTGCTAAGGTGTGTCGACAGACCTGAGCCAGCGGCGCGCTCCCTGTTAATCCTTCAGCGAGCGCGGTCACCCATCCAGTGTGGTGCAGAGAGCTCGCGTGTTGTAGTAGACCCATCACAGTGTCTGAACACTCTAGTTGTAGGGTGTGCCATTAGTGTTGCAGTGTGTTATTAGGGTTGGAGTGTGTCATTATTGTTGAAGTGTCACTAGTATTGGGGTAAGTCACTAGTGTCGGAATATGTCATTTGTGTTGGGGTAAGTCATTAGTGATAGAGTGCCACTAGTGTTGGAGTGTGTCACTAGTGTTGCAGTGTGTCACTAGTGTTGGAGTGTGTCACTAGTGTTGGTGTATGTCACTAATATTGTTATGTGTCATTAGTGTTGACATGTCTCATCGTGTCATCAGTGTGTTACCTGAGCCAGCGGCGCGCTCCCTGTTAATCCTTCAGCGAGCGCGGTCACCCATCCAGTATGGTGCAGAGAGCTCGCGTGTTGTAGTAGACCCATCACAGTGTCCGCACACTCTTGGGAGTTCAACTCATTGTCCACTAGTTCGATTTCGTGGGAGTTTTCCTGAGAGGAATGGTCGATGTTATTTTAAACCTCGATGATAATATGCATATTATCCAATCATCAAACTGATGAATAAAATTGGCCTATTGACAATGTTTGGAATGTTTAACTACCTAGCTCGCATCAATACTTATGACTATAATTTGTATACTTTAAAGACTGTAAACCCTTGAAAAGGAGGCTGACAATAATGACTGCGTTTCTTGCGCTGCTTCTTCTCAGCACTGGCCCATTTATTGTCCCGAAGCAGTGGTAGGGTTAATATTGGGACCTGTAAAAGTGCTTTTTTAAAGCCTACTTGCAAAAATAAATGAGTTTTTATGACAGCTTCTGTATGGGAAATATTCCAGAGTTAAAAGATGACGTCCGACGAAAGACACGACGTCCGACGGTTGAAAAATCAGCCCTTAACAATATATCATCATAAATCACACTATAATTATGTACTTAAATGACTAATTTTTAAAATTAGTTATGCAGTTATTTGGACAATGTCTTATTTAAATATTAACTCAAGTAATCTGAAGTGGCAATGGGCAGGGCACATAGTACACAGAACTGACAGCAAGGCTCTGGAATGAAGGCCATTTATCAGAAAACGTAGCGTGTGACGTCCACCCGCAAGGTGGACCGACGACCTCATAAAGGTAGCAGGAAGGCGCTGGATGCAGGCCGCTACCAACCGGGCCAGATGGATCATTAAAAACTCATTTATTTTTGCAAATAGGGTTTTAAAAAGCACTTTTATACGTCCCAATTTTAACCCTACCACTGCTTCGGGACAATAAATGGGCCAGTGCTGAGAAGAAGCAGCGCAAGAAACTCAGTCACTATTGGGGGAGGTCTATGTTCAGCAGTGGACGTCCTGTGGCTGAAATGATGATGTTGATGATTTATTTTAAAACTGACTCACCGGAGGCTCCTCATCAGTATCCATCAGATCGAACTGCAGTGGGTTTTCGGATAACGTCCTCAGAAACATCCTAGTTCTGGTAGTTCTACTGGCACTAGTAGCGCTAGTCCGACTGGTAGGACTGTCGACCACTGTGTGGATGGTCTTTTGCTGCGACTGGAATGGAATTAAAATTATTTATTACAGGGAGCGTAGTGTGAGTTTACGTCAAACACATTCGATGTATACTGCGTTAAAAAGTGACATTATATGACGGATTGTACAGCGCCCATAGCGGAAACTTTCAAGGACTAATACTATATAGCCCGACCAGGAACATAAAAACCCTCGCCATTTTGCGGAAAACTAATGGTACTAATTTCTTTTAATGGCAACAGTAACTGAAAACTTCATTGACATGTCACCTTGCATGTCAGTCTATTGCTGTCAAAGTGTAAACAAACTTTATTTTAAATGTGCGCAATTGATTTAGTTAATTAAATTACTAAAATATTTTTATAGTCGTGAAAGAAAAGTGGTTCACAATGTGTTAAAGTATTTGTCGAAGAGAAATACTCAGGGTTCGGACAATATTTTCATTGAATAATGTTTCCGACAAAGGTTGTCAAATTGACTGACATGTTTATCGCATAGTACAGTCCACTATGAAAATTAGCTGTGGTTTGTTTCAACTACCTATTTTAAAATTTTTTGTCACTTTCTAAGTGTTGAATTTTATGGAATTGGGAAAGAAGTACCGAGTTTGAAGCGTTCATGAGCAAACATTGCAGTTGAATATTCAAGTTCTGAATTTGATTATTGATGAATAATAAAATAAATCCTACTAGCTCGATTGATGGTTTCATTTCATTTATTTAAACCAGGTTACCTATAATAATATTTTTTCGTTAATTTATGAAAATATCAAATTAGCCCGTAATCCTGAATCCTGATACATAAAGTTAGCCTATTAATTTAACACAGGTACGACTGTACTCAGTGTTGCACTATCAAATGCAATTGACGCGCCTCTATGCCAGGGTTTTTATGTTCCTGGTCAGGCTATACTAATATTATAAATGCGAAAGTAACTCTAGTCTGTCTGTCTTGCTTTCACGGCAACCACTGAACCGATTTAAGCGCTAGTCCTATAGTAGGTTAGCTCTTTTAAGGGCACTTAAGGTAGTTACGCTCACAAAATGTCATACTTATGAGCATGCATATTATTAGTAGTGGTTCGACACACATGCTATTAATTTCTCAACAGTAGCATGCTTTCGTGCTAATAATGAGCATGAAATCTCCTCTCTCACTCATTTTTTGCCCTCTCTCTATCACTTCTTTCCCTCTATCTTATCTCTCTAACACATACACAAACGCCCGTATCCACAAACGCTGCCTGCTTAAGTGAAGCAGCAAATCGAACGCACAGCGTTAAATAGAGCTCTGTGATCGGTTTGTGTGTCACCCTGTGCGTCCACGCGCACTGTGAGACCTCATAGTAATGTTTGTGAAATAAATAAAAATAAAATAAAATAAAAATTGTGAATACGAGCGAGACACTTACCCAAGTAATATACCACCATTCATGATCTTTCTCTTATACGAGTACACACTTACCCAAGTCATCTTCAAAGGCAGCTTCCACTGTTGTTCACAATCGAACAGCTTCTCCCATACGTTGCGGCTGAACAGAAACTGATAGAACTTCGCCTCCGGCCGCATGATCAATATGGCTGCGCAGAGGCACTTGTAGTTCGCCACTTGGAATTGTCTGTAGGCAGAAATACAGGGTGTTGAATCACACATTTATTGAAAACAAACTAAAGTCGCTGACATAGCCCGACGGATTAGCAAGTTGAAGTGGCAATGGGCAGGGCACATAGTACGCAGAACTGACGGCCGATGGGGCAGCAAGGTTCTGGAGTGGAGGCCGCGTACCGGAAAACGCAGCGTGGGACGTCCACCCACAAGGTGGACCGACGAAAAGGTAGCAGGAAGGCGCTGGACGCAGGCCGCTACCAACCGGGCGATGTGGAAATCATTGGGGGAGGCCTATGTTCAGCAGTCACGACGTCCTATGGCTGAAATGATGATGACAATTAAAGCAGACATATGTATTTTTTGGTGCTTTGGAGCATTTTTTGGGAAAAGTTTACATCCGGTAATAGCTTTTTCGTCCAGTTGCAGCGGTGGGAACGAGAGGTGGGAATAGTCCCGTCCCGTAGTAGTATCTCATTGGCTGCAATGATGCTGTATGAAGCAGTATCAACAGCGACTCACCTGTAGGCCTCATTGGTTGGGCTTTTGAGGCGGTCAAGCTGTAGATCCTGGCTACACAGGAGTTGCAGCGGTGGGAACGAGAGGTGGGAATAGTCCCGTCCAGTAATAGTCTCTCATTGGCTGCAATGATCCTGTATGAAGCAGTATGAATAGCAACTGGCCTGTATTCCTCATTGGTTGGGTTTTTGTGGCGGTCAAGCTGTAGATCCTGGCTGCACAGGAGTTGCAGTGGTGGGAACGAGAGGTGGGAATTTTTCCGTCTACCTGTAGGCCTCCTTGAGTTCGGGCGCGGCGGGCCGCGGGCAGGCCTTGTCGCGGGAGGCCGCGCAGAGCCCGCCGGCGCGCTTCATCAGCAGAGACGGCTGCAGGAGACACTTCTCTACACGCTGGTAGAGAGACGACTAATTTTGTCGCGTCATTCTAATACTGGGCGTCTCTCTCTCTCTCTGCTCGATGGACTGATGACTTCAAGGAGATAGCTGGCAGTCAAAAAGCAAATGTGACAGTCCTCCTACCGCTTTAGCGCTCACCAGTAGGCACCACTAGCAAGTGACAGTGACCTTACTCTACAGTGGCGCCATCTTAGTGACTGCAGATAGTGACTGCAAATGCCACAGTCCTCCTACCGCTTCCGCGCTCAGTTGGTGCCACTGTCTTCGCCACTAAAGCCCGGTCCGTGAGCACGTAGAATTTTGTCCAATGACCCCAAGCTACCCATCCTTATCGCTCGCGCGTAATTATGTTGCTGTCGCGACTGTGCGACGGGCGCCCGCAGTGAGTGTGTGAGCGCGACAGCTACAAGGATGGGTAGCTTGGGGTCATTGGACAAAATTCTACGTGCTCACAGACCAGATTGATTTTGATTCATAACCAGATTGATCCAGATTGATCATGATTGATTGGCTGTAATGATGCTGTATGAAGCAGTATGAACAGCAAGTAACCGGTAGGCCTCCTTGAGTTCGGGCGCGGCGGGCCGCGGGCAGGCCTTGTCGCGGGAGGCCGCGCCGAGCCCGCAGGCGCGCTTCATCAGCAGAGACGGCTGCAGGAGACACTTCTCTACACGCTGGTAGAGAGACAACTAATTTTGTCGCGTCATTCTAATACTGGACGTCTCTCTCTCTGCTCGATGGACTGATGGCTGCAGGAGAGACCGCTTTACATTGTGGTAGAGAGCTTGACTAGTTGTGTAATTTTATCGCGGGCAGCGTAGTGGCGAGTAGTAGTTTTCCTAAGTCGCGAGTCTGAAGGAATTATAAGCGCGGCCAGTTCGGGGATGGGTGACCGGTAAGTCTGTGACACTTTTTGAATCTACCCGGCTTCGTCCAGTAGTAGTTTGCCCTAGATAACTGACAGTCACTGTCAAAAACCGGGCGATCGTGACGTCTGAGACTGTAATGAAGGCAGAGTGTGAACCAAGCAGCGTACTGTACAGTGGGGTCAACTGACAAGCATTAAGTCCGCCCTTATGCTACTGACCTGTAGGCCTCACTGTAGCGCCATCCTGGTGATGACAGTGACCTTATCTACAGTGGCGCCGTAAAATTACTGACCTGTAGGCCTCCTATCCTAGTGACTGCAGATGCGATAGTCGTCCTACCACTGTCTTCGCCACTAGCAAGTGACAGCGACCAGTAAGACCATAGCCCTCATGCGACTGACCTGCAGGCCTCCCTGTGGCGGCATCTTGGTGATGACAGTGACCTTGCTCTAAAGTGGCGCCATCTTGGTTTAAATACGATAGTCTTCTAAAAACTTCAGCGCTCACCAGTTGGCGCCACTGTCTTCGCCACTAGCAAGTGACAGTGACTTTGTTCTACAGTGGCGCCAACTGGTGAGCCCTCACGCGACTAACCGGTAGGCCTCCTTGAGTTCGGGCGCGGCGGGCCGCGGGCAGGCCTTGTCGCGGGAAGCCACACAGAGCCCGCAGGCGCGCTTCATCAGCAGAGACGGCTGCAGGAGACGCTTCTCTACATGCTGGTAGAGAGACGACTAATTTTGTCGCGTCATTCTAATACTGGGCGTCTCTCTTTCTGCTCGATGGACCGATGACTTCAAGGAGATATCTGGCAGTCGAAAAGCGAGAGATAGTGACCTAACTCTACGGTGGCGCCATCCTAGTGACTGCAAATGTGACAGTCCTCCTACCGCTTTAGCGCTCACCAGTAGGCACCACTAGCAAGTGACAGTGACCTTACTCTACAGTGGCGCCATCTTAGTGACTGCAGATAGTGACTACAAATGCCACAGTCCTCCTACCGCTTCAGCGCTCAGTAGTTGGCACCACTAGCAAGTGACAGTGACGTTACTCAAGTGACGCCATCTTAGTGACTGCAAATGCCATAGTCCTCTTACCGCTTCAGCGCTCAGTTGGCGCCACTGTCTTCGCCACTAGCAAATGACAGCGACCATATCTACCATCCTCATGCTACTGACTGACATTTAGGCCTCCTTATGGTACTATCTTGGTGTAAATGCGATAGTCCTCCTGCCAGTTCAGCGCTCACCAGTTGGCAGTGACCTTGCTCTACAGTGGCGCCAACTGGTGAGTGTAAATACCATAGCCCTCATGCTACTAAAGCCTGGTCTGTGAGCACGTAGAATTTTGTCCAATGACCCCAAGCTACCCATCCTTATCGCTCGCGTGTAATTATGTTGCTGTCGCGACTGTGCGACGGGCGCCCGCAGTGAGTGTGCGACCGGGCTTTAGTAGTAGCTTTTTCGTCCAGCAGGAGCTTTTTTGTCCAGTTGCAGCGGTGGGAAAGAGAGGTGGGAATAGTCCCGTCCCGTAGTAGTATCTCATTGGCTGTAATGATGCTGTATGAAGCAGTATGAATAGCAACTAGCCTGCAGGCCTCCTTGGTTGGGCTTTTGAGACGGTCAAGCTGTAGATCCTGGCTACACAGGAGTTGCAGCGGTGGGAAAGAGAGGTGGGAATTTTCCCGTCTACCTGTAGGCCTCCTCGAGTTCGGGCGCGGCGGGCCGCGGGCAGGCCTTGTCGCGGGAGGCCGCGCAGAGTCCGCAGGCGCGCTTCATCAGCAGAGACGGCTGCAGGAGACACTTCTCTACATGCTGGTAGAGGGACGACTAATTTTGTCGCGTCATTCTAATACTGGGCGTCTTTCTTTCTGCTCGATGGACTGATGACTTCAAGTAGATAGCTGGCAGTCGAAAAGCGAGAGATAGTGACCTAACTCTACAGTGGCGCCATCCTAGTGACTGCAAATGTGACAATCTTCCTACCGCTTCAGCGCTCACTAGTTGGCGCTACAAGCAAGTGACAGTGACGTTACTCAAGTGACGCCATCTTAGTGACTGCAAATGCCACAGTCCTTCTACCGCTTCAGCGCTCAGTTGGTGCCACTGTCTTCGCCACTAAAGACCGGTTCGTGAGCACGTAGAATTTTGTCCAATGACCCCAAGCTACCCATCCTTATCGCTCGCGCATAATTATATCGCAGTGAGTGTGCGAGCGCGATAGCAACATAATTACGCGCGAGCGATAAGGATGGGTAGCTTGGAGTCATTGGACAAAATTCTACGTGCTCACAGACCAGACTATAGCAAATGACAGTGACCTTACAGCACCTAACGCCAACTGGTGAGCCCTCATGCTACTGACTTGTAGAAAACGGCTGAAAATAACAAGAGATTGTGCTCTATAGCATTTCTTGGGGAAAGTTTACATCCGGTAATAGCTTTTTCGTCCAGTTGCAGCGGTGGGAACGAGAGGTGGGAATAGTCCCGTCCCATAGTAGTCTTTCATTGGCTGCAATGATGCTGTATGAAGCAGTATGAACAGCAACTAGCCTGTAGGCCTCATTGGTTGGGCTTTTGAGGCGGTCAAGCTGTAGATCCTGGCTACACAGGAGTTGCAGCGGTGGGAACGAGAGGTGGGAATAGTCCCGTCCCGTAGTAGTCTACCACTGGCTGCAATGATGCTGTATGAAGCAGTATCAATAGCAACTAACCTGTAGGCCTTTTTGGTTGGGTTATTGGCGGTCAAGCTGTAGATCCTGGCTGCACAGGAGTTGCAGCGGTGGGAACGAGAGGTGGGAATAGTCCCGTCCCGTAGTAGTCTCTCATTGGATGTAATGATGCTGTATGAAGCAGTACCAACAGCAACTAACCTGCAGGCCTCATTGGTTGGGTTATTGGCGGTCAAGCTGTAGATCCTGGCTACACAGGAGTTGCAGCGGTGGGAACGAGAGGTGGGAATAGTTCCGTCCCATAATAGTCTACCACTGACTGTAATGATGGTGTATGAAGCAGTATCAATAGCAACTGACCTGCAGGCCTCATTGGTTGGGCTTTTGAGGCGGTCAAGCTGTAGATCCTGGCTACACAGGAGTTGCAGCGGTGGGAACGAGAGGTGGGAATAGTTCCGTCCCATAATAGTCTACCACTGACTGTAATGATGGTGTATGAAGCAGTATCAATAGCAACTGACCTGCAGGCCTCATTGGTTGGGCTTTTGAGGCGGTCAAGCTGTAGATCCTGGCTACACAGGAGTTGCAGC
The DNA here is from genome assembly GCF_963855985.1 of Ostrinia nubilalis. NCBI lineage: Eukaryota > Metazoa > Arthropoda > Insecta > Lepidoptera > Crambidae > Ostrinia > Ostrinia nubilalis. The sequence goes on from NC_087117.1 coordinate 1,015,365, forward strand.
GGTGGGAACGAGAGGTGGGAATAGTCCCGTCTACCTGTAGGCCTCCTTGAGTTCGGGCGCGGCGGGCCGCGGGCAGGCCTTGTCGCGGGAGGCCGCGCAGAGCCCGCCGGCGCGCTTCATCAGCAGAGACGGCTGCAGGAGACACTTCTCTACATGCTGGTAGAGGGACGACTAATTTTGTCGCGTCATTCTAATACTGGACGTCTATTTCTCTCTGCTCGATGGACTGATGACTTCAAGGAGATAGCTGGCAGTCGAGAGATAGTGAATTTACTCTACAGTGGCGCCATCTTGGTGTAAATGCAACAGCCCTTATGCTACTGACCTATACGCCTCCCTGAGCTCGGACGGAAAATTGTGTTTTGGAACATTTCTTGGAGAAAGTTTACATCCAGTAGTAGCTTTTTAGTTCAGTAGTAGTTATTTCGTCCAGTAGTAGCTATTTCGTCCAGTAGTAGCTATTTCGTCCAGTAGTAGTTATTTTGTCTAGTAGTAGTTTTTTCGTCCAGTAGTAGCTATTTCGTCCAGTAGTAGCTATTTCGTCCAGTAGTAGCTATTTCGTCCAGTAGTAGCTATTTCGTCCAGTAGTAGTTATTTCGTCCAGTAGTAGTTTTTTCGTCCAGCAGTAGCTTTTTTGTCCAGTTGCATCGGTGGGAACGAGAGATGGGATGGTCCCATCAGTAGCAAATGACAGTGACCTTATCTACAACCCTCATGCTACTGACATTTCGGCCTCCTTGTAGCACTATCTTGGTGTAAATGCGATAGTCCTCCTGCCAGTTCAGCGCTCACCAGTTGGCAGTGACCTTGCTCTACAGTGGCGCCAACTGGTGAGTGTAAATGCCATAGCCCTCATGCTACTAAAGCCTGGTCTGTGAGCACGTAGAATTTTGTCCAATGACCCCAAGCTACCCATCCTTATCGCTCGCGCGTAATTATATTGCTGTCGCGACTGTGCGACGGGCGCCCGCAGTGAGTGTGCGAGCGCGACAGCTACAAGGATGTGTAGCTTGGGGTCATTGTACAAAATTCTACGTGCTCACAGACCAGATTGATTTTGATTCATAACCAGATTGATCATGACTGATTGGCTGTAATGATGCTGTATGAAGCAGTATGACCAGCAACTAACCGGTAGGCCTCCTTGAGTTCGGGCGCGGCGGGCCGCGGGCAGGCCTTGTCGCGGGAAGCCGCGCAGAGCCCGCACGCGCGCTTCATCAGCAGAGACGGCTGCAGGAGAGGCTTCTCTACATTCTGGTACAGGAGAGACTCTTCAGACTTGAGAGAGGCGAGCGGGATCTGAGAAAAGTTGTGGTTAAACTCCTTTGACAATTAAACTATAAGGCTGAGCTGCACCATTAACTTTGACAAACGTCAAAAATCTGTCAAACTCCATACAAAAAACACCGGTTACCGTCAAAGTTACGGTCAAATTTAGGTGGTGCAACTCGGCCTAACTAGAGTCCAACGGTTTTAAGTCAAGTGGCATAAAGAAAAAAATAACAACCCAGATAACAAAGATTTTCATGTAATTACTTTGTATGTAATGTTGTTTGTATGCCTCAATAAATCTGAAATATTATGTAACTCAAAGGTAACTGGCTGATTGACTGACATAGTGATCTATCAACGCACAGCCCAAACCACTGGACGGATCGGGCTGAAATTTGGCATGCAGGTAGATGTTCTGACGTAGGCATCCGCTAAGAAAGGATTTAACGAAACTCCACCCCTACGAGGGCAAAACGCCAACCACGCGTACGAAGTCGCGGGCTAGTAAATAAATAAACCCAGTATTTATAGTAGTCTAGCCCTCCTTTAAATGTCATAATTATAATGGTTGTCGAACGTGGCAAAAATAGGAACAAATAATCCAGTATTGATGGTAACTTCCTGTTGATAATGTCATAGCTGGGAGGGTTCAGTGTTAGACATCATGCCTCTTTAATCCACCTAAAAGACCTCTTAAAGATAGCAGGAAGGCGCTGGATGCAGGCCGCTGTCAACTGGTTAACATGAAAATCACTGGGGGAGGTCTAAGTCCAGCAGTGGACGTCCTGTGGCTGAATTGATGATGATGAATTTTTACGAAAAATACATATATTAAGACACTGACCTTTTCAAAAGCCATAGTGACGAGTGTATAGCACCTGGCCTGCTCTCTCAACATCTTCCTGAGCTCGTAGCTATCGCTCTCGCCCCGACTCCGCTTGCTAAGCGTCGCTAGCAGCTTGCTTACTATGTTAGAGAAGAATTGCTCGCAGAATGATGAGGTTGAGTATCTGTTAAACATTATTTTGATGTTAGAAACAAGAAAGAATAACAAAAACGTTACAAGTATTTAAACTTTGTATGGAAATAGCTGAGCGTGACGTCAAATGTCACTCGCCCATAGTAACACGTATGTGATGTATGAGACTCTGTGTGTCGTTCTAACATGACCAATGACGTCATGATATCTGTAACGTCTATATCTTAGGTATGTATTGAAATTTTTGTTAAAGAAAAGCACTGATTGATTTGATAATTTACATACCTGAGCAATGGCACGAGCAGTCGTTTGCAGACCGCCAGCGAAGGATTCTCGAACAAGATATTGGCGATGCTGTAACAAAATATAATTTATGTCCAAATAATCGCAAATGTTATAGACTAAGAGCTAGTGAACGCCAGACCTACGTCATTTTATAATAGCTGAAAGTTTTCTATGCTCCCAACATAGCATAGAATGTTGGTGAATCATGAAGTTTTGGTCATCGTGGCTTTGGCAGCTATCCTAAAAAACTGTCTGGCAAGCAGTTGGAACTGTCATAACTGTCTGGCTGATGTGGAAACAACTAAATCACCATGACCCAAACTTCATGATTCACCAACATTCTATCCTATATTGTTGGGAGCATACGTTGACAAACTTTCAGCTTTACTAAAATGACGTAGGTCTGGCGTTCACTAGCTCTTAGTCTATTATATTTTCTAAAAATGTAATTTAGCTTGTTTCAAAGTCTAGTACCGTTTCGTTTACCTATGTCAGTGATCGGTACTGTGCCGATGCGAAAGGGCTGACAGCTACAAGAAGCCATTGTGTCGCCATCTAGTGCACCACACGCGTATTTTTTCTTTTTTCCATAGCTTTTAATTTTACAATGGCTGAAGAAGAATACACGCGCTTACGTCACTCACTCACTACTCGCTCGTGAATGCCTTGTGAATTAAACATGCGTGTTTTGTTTTCAATGCGTACACAGGCCTGTAGGTCTAGGATACGCGTCGCGATAAATATTGATCACGCCATTTTATCGATTTTACGCGATAAGCCCATACATTTGTCGTCTAAAATCGTCGATAAAATTTTATCACAGTGCGCATCCTAGCCCGGCAAGTAAGATGGTGCAACCCGCAGTTAGTATGTATACCTACTCATGCCGGCTGAGGCTCATGAGGCTGCGGAGATGCGATCTCCTGCTCCCACTAGCATTTGGACTCGGTTTCCATTAAGGCGGAGCGGAGCGGAGAGGAGACGAGACGAGAGAAGTATTGCGCGGACTCATTTTTTAAAGAATTGAGAATGTTACTAGGTATGCAAAATCACTTGAAACCTATGTTACAGTTAGGCTTTTACATTTACAAATACATTAGTTTTTATTTCATTATAAAATACCCAGTAGTTATGATTTTATAGGCATTCAAAGTTCGCTTAAATATTGAGTCCCGCCGACGGTCACGTGACCCCGCGTGACGTACATTCACAGTGTCCGCTCACTAGAAAACGGATATAAACATACTTAAATACATTTTTTTTGTAAATACAAACTTATTATACATATTAACACCCAGACCCATCACAGAAATTAAAATTGAACCAAACCCAAACTTGATGCGATTGTGTCGTTTTATTGCGAATTACCTTCCAACTCCATCATTAGACCCTGATTACTATATAGAATTAAAGTACTCATCAATACAAAACGAACGAGCCCAAACTCGATGGATTTAAGTCGTTTTATTATAGAGTTCCTATGGCCACCTTCCAGCTCCATCATCAGATCAGCTCCATGTCATCATAATATTACATGGTCATCCAAATCACATGTGTTTGCGAAATTTCAGCTTAATCGGTTGCCTGGAACTGGGTCTTAATTCAGCTTGCAAGATTCCACCCATACAAATATGAGCCGGTCACTGTAATATGACGTCACGCGCATAAAATGGCGGGCCGGCTGCCGCCCGCACTTTTAAAATTCAATATCTTGGAAACTAATTGACGTATCGAAATAATTCTTTCACGTGTATTTTTTATTTTTAACAGAGAATACAGAAAGCTAAAAAACAAAATTAGTGAACATTCTTCATTTGACAGCGGCGACGGTACGGCGTGGAGCGGAGCTGAGCGAAGTGTGTTTTCCTTTCATAGACAGCAATAGACTGACAGCTGATAGCTACGCACAGCTCACACATCTCCTCTCGTCTTGTCTGCTCTCTGCTTTTCTCCGCTCCACTTTGTTGGAAATAACCTGCCAGCTTTGCCGCACATCTCCTTTCGTCTCCGCTCCGCTCCGCTTTGGTAGAAACCAGGCCTTAGACTCTTACCCTGCACTACTTTCCTTTAACCGTAACTATCACTGGTGTTTTTGTATGGAGTTTGACACTTTTGTCGTTTGTTACAGTAAGATGGTGCAACCTATGAAGGTTGCAGGAAGAGCCTGGATGCAGGAAGCGCAGGACCGGTATGGAAATCCTTGGGGGAGGCCTTTGTTCAGCAGTGGGCGTCATTTGGCTGAAACGGTGCAACCTGCAGTCTCTTCTTGTCGTGTCGACAACAAACCTACACTGCGTCAGCCCAAAACTCCGCCACAAGAGTGGCGTTGTCAGTAGCCTTCATTAAATCTTCCTGCGTGCAGTTGTTAGGGCACGCAGGGCACGACATCATGTGCTTCGTCGTAACCTGTAGTTAGTGTGTGTGTACTTACGTCATAACCTTCACCTCCGTCGTGTGTATGACACGCCCGTCGCGCCACATCTGTAACCCACAGTCGCCGCGGCGCGCGACGGAGGCCAAGGAGGATGCGATCTCCTCCTCCCACCAGCCCTTGGCTCAAGGCGGAGCGGAGCGGAGACGAGAGATGTGCGGCGAAGCTGGCAGGTTTAAGCGGAGCGGAGAAGAGACGAGACGAAATGTGTGAGCTGTGCGTAGTTGTCAGCTGTCAGTCTATTAGTGTCTATAAAAGGCAAACACACTCGGCACCGCTCCGCTCCGCACAGCTCCGTCCGACAAAAATGAGTCTACGCGATACTTCTCCTCTCTTCTCCGCTTGATCCATTTCCATCAAAGCGGAGCGAAGAGATGTATAAGCTGTGCGTAGCTGTCAATTTAAGACAGGTAACCAAGCTGCGCACGGCTCCGCTCCGCAATGATCGGCTCTGCTCCGTACAGCTCCGCATCACGTTGCGCCGTCCCACTCTCTTCTCACTGAAGCGGAGCGGAGAGGAGTTGCGGAAATAATGGTTATTCAAAACACTTCTCAGCTCCGCTCCACCTTAATAGTTTAGAAACAACTCGCAGTTATTGTGTGTGTGTACTCACGCCATGACCTTCACCTCCCTCGTGTGTATGACACGCCCGTCGCGCCACATCTGTAACCCACAGTCGCCGCGGCGCGCGACGGAGGCCAAGGACGATGCGATCTCCTCCTCCCACCAGCCCTTGGCTCGAGGCGGAGCGGAGCGGAGACGAGAGATGTGCGGCGAAGCTGGCAGGCTAAAGCGGAGCGGAGAAGAGACGAGATGTGTGAGGTGTGCGTAGTTGTCAGCTGTCAGTGTATTAGTGTCTATAAAAGGCAAACACACTCGGCACAGCTCCGTCCGACAAAAATGAGTCTACGCGATACTTCTCCTCTCTTCTCCGCTTGATCCATTTCCATCGAAGCGGAGCGAAGAGATGTATAAGCTGTGCGTAGCTGTCAATTTAAGACAGGTAAACAAACTGCGCACGGCTCCGCTCCGCACAGCTCCGCATCACGTTGCGCCGTCCCACTCCCTTCTCCGCGTGATTCATTTACACTGAAGCGGAGCGGAGAGGAGTTGCGGAAATAATGGTTATTCGAAACACTTCTCAGCTCCGCTCCACCTTAAGGGCTATATTTCACCGGGACACCATGGGGGAGGCCTTTGTCCAGCAGTGGACGTCATTTGGCTGAAACGAACGAACGAACGAACCATGGCGGCGCAACCAGTCGCCGGCTACCAACAAAATGTATACAGCTCTATAGAGAGTTACTCACCTGGTGTCCGTTTGGTTGCGCAAAGCTCTATACATTTTGTTGGTAGCGGCGACTGGTTGCGCCGCCATGGTGTCCCGGTGAAATATAGCCTTAATAGTTTGGAAATAACTCGCAGTTATTGTGTGTGTGTGTACTCACGCCATAACCTTCACCTCCCTCGTGTGTATGACACGCCCGTCGCGCCACATCTGTAACCCACAGTCGCCGCGGCGCGCGACGGAGGCCAGGGAAGACGCGATCTCCTCCTCCCACCAGCCTTTGGACTGGTCGCCTTGGAGAAAATATAAGTAACCATCAGCATTGAACATCGTCGCTAGCGAGTGATTTTATTTCTTGAAAGTAAATAAATATCTTTGGACAATCTCACACAGCGCCATCTAGCCCCAAAGTAAGCAATTAATATGCTTGTGTTATGGGTGCTAGCTTAACGGATATACTACTTATTATACTTTTTTTTTTTAAATACATACATATTATACATAGTAACACCAAGACCCGTCACAGAAATTAAAATTCATCATTTCAATTTCTGCCCGGCCGGGAACCGAACCCGGGACCTCTCGGCATAGTAGTCCGTTCTGAACCACTACACCAAACGGCCGACCAAAGTATCTGCTAGGGATGCTGTACAATCTGTCTGTCTGTTAAATTTTGTTTTTTTTTTTGTTGTTTTGTTATGCCCAAGCAACTGCACTCAGGAGGATTTGATGAGTGCTGCTGACAACGCCACTCTTGTGGCGGAGTTTTGGGCTGACACTGTGTAGGTTTGTTGTCGACACGAAAAGAAGAAGAAGAATGTCATTTTTACGCAGTCGCTAGCGATGACGTTTGGTGTAAAGTCGCACTAAGCCCCTAGAAGTCGCACGGATGTATAACGTCACAAAAACACCCTCCCGTGCCGTTCCTATACCTCAAGCACTGACTTAATTGAGCATTGGACCTCCATTTTTTGTCATTTATCATGACTATGGCTTTCAAATTATTATTTTTTATTGCATGTCACATGGCTTTAACGGCAGGTTAAATAGTTATTTTTTATCCACAACGAGAAAGCTCTAGGCCTGTATCTCACCTGATGTTAAGTGATGATCAGGCCGAAGGTGGAAGCGAGCTTCATCCGGAATCCTCTAACTGCCGGAACACAACAATGCTGTTAACATTGTTGTTATGGCGACAGACTTAGGTAAGATGGTGGTAGCTAGCCAGGCGGACTTAGAACAAGCCCTACCACCAACCAAACCGAACAGAAAAATCTGCCCCCACTAGGAATCGAACCCGGGACCTCTGCGTCTGAAGCAGGTGGTCTTACCACTAGACCACAGAGGCGGTTTCTGAAGCAGGTGGTTGCTGAAACAACATCTAAACACCATGTATAGAGGACAATAGAAGTCTTTGTCTGTCATTTGATGTCACACTCACATTCCGCCATTTTGGCTATAATATCCAGCAGCGTGACGTCAGCGGTCGAAGCGAAAGCGTCCAGGATGGCTTGGAACGCGCACTGCGAGGCACCTGATAGCTCAGTCTTGCAGACTTAGAAGTTTTTGTCTGAATTTAATCGTCTGTGATCTAGTGATAAGTAATCTAGATAGATTACAAGTGTGGACCACATTTTCTCCTCAGTTTGGTAAGTAGGGCTTGTTTTAGGTCCGCCTGACTAACTACCACCATCTTAGCAGTCTGTCGCTATATCAACAACATTAATAGCATTGTGTTCCGGCAGTTGGATTGAAGGTAAAATAAAGTTCCTCTGTGATTGAGGATTCCTAGTGACGCTCGCTTCCACCTTCGGCCTGATCATCACTTTCCATCAAAAACGGGAGTATTCCCACCTCTCGTTCCCACCGCTGCGACTCCTGTGTAGCCAGGATCTACAGCTTGACCGCTCAACCCAACCAGTGAGGGTCCAGTTTGTCCCGGGCGAAAGTTAAACTGACATTGGCCCCGCAACAAAATTAATCAGAAGAACATAGGAGGAGTTCGAAGTTAAGTCACTTTCCATCAGGTGAGCCGTGAGATGCAGGCCAAGAGCTTCCTCGTAGTGGATAAAAAAATTAATTGACTCACATTCCGCCATTTTGGCTATGATATCCAGCAGCGTGACGTCAGCGGTCGAAGCGAAAGCGTCCAGGATGGCTTGGAACGCGTACTGCGAGGCGCCTGATAGCTCGGACAGCCTCGCAGGCAGTCGGGAAGCGAAGGTTTTGTAGGCAGCACTGGTAAGAGAAACAATAATTTATTTAAAAACCAGTTAAGTGTGAGTGGGACTCGCTAGTTGAGGATTCGTAAAAATACCGTTCATCATAGTGATTGAATCTCGAAGACTTTTCCGTTAAGGCTGATTTATACGTATTAAATACACTCGACGTCAAATAAATCGCACCTCCCGCGACAAGCATTTTCAAACGTATGCATCCCCACTTCCCACCAATATTGGTACCATTTAAAAGCCTAGTTCTAACCTTCATTTCATTAAAGGAAAGGATTTTAACCCAAAAATGTGTCTTTAGAAGGATCCAGAGTCACTTCTTCAAAAAATAGGTAGTTACGCTAGAGCCAACTTTTATGGCTATAAAACTGTTAAGTTGGGTTTAATTGCTATCCATCTGTTAAAGAGGACACGTGAAATCATTATTTGGTTTTATAACCATAAAAATTGGTCTAATTGATCCCATAGGTGGGCCCAAAGTGAAGTATTTTTTCAAGTCACATTTATGGTATATGTTATTCATTTATTAAGAAATTAAATGTGTTTTTCTTTAAGGATATTTATTGGGCTTTCAAATAACACCAATATTGTTGGGGCACCATGATTGTGTCAGAAGAAAATCGTTAAAGTTTGCGTCGCGGAAGGTGCGGTTTATTTGATGTTGAGTATAGTTAAGTAAAGCCTGACCAGGAACATAAAAACCCTGGCATAGAGGCGCGTCAATCGCATTTGATAGTGCAACACTGAGTACAGTCGTACCTGTGTTAAATTAATAGGCTAACTGTATGTATCAGGATTCAGGATTACGGGCTAATTTGATATTTTCATAAATTAACGAAAAAATATTATTATAGGTAACCTGGTTTAAATAAATTAAATGAAACTATCAATCGAGCTAGTAGGATTTATTTTATTATTCATCAATAATCAAATTCAGAACTTGAATATTCAACTGCAATGTTTGCTCATGAACGCTTCAAACTCGGTACTTCTTTCCCAATTCCATAAAATTCAACACTTAGAAAGTGACAAAAAATTTTAAAATAGGTAGTTGAAACAAACCACAGCTAATTTTCATAGTGGACTGTACTATGCGATAAACATGTCAGTCAATTTGACAACCTTTGTCGGAAACATTATTCAATGAAAATATTGTCCGAACCCTTAGTATTTCTCTTCGACAAATACTTTACACATTGTAAACCACTTTTCTTTCACGACTATAAAAAGATTTTAGCAATTTAATTCACAAAATCAATTGCGCACATTTAAAATAAAGTTTGTTTACACTTTGACAGCAATAGACTGACATGCAAGATGACATGTCAATGAAGTTTTCAGTTACTGTTGCCATTAAAAGAAATTAGTACCATTAGTTTTCCGCAACATGGCGAGGGTTTTTATGTTCCTGGTCAGGCTATAGTAACCAAATTTTAACTTAATATTAAGCGATTAAATTGCATGTAAACTGTACTTGCTACTAAATTGTGTGTTTACCTTTACACGCAATTAATCACTTAAAATTAATGTGCAGGACTGTTTATTTATCCGGTCACAAAAATATACGGAACTGTAATGAAGACCGGGTAATCGGAGCGGAGTAGGTACACGGAGTGGGCTGTCGACGGACGCGGTGAAAACGATGATGCGGTGGACTGTAGACTGTGGACTGTATACGGTGGCACTCCGGTAGACGGTGTCTCCAGTCGTTGCACACTGAAGTTCGGTGGGTGGATCGTTGACTCGTCTTTGTCGAAGGACGGCGTCGATACGGTGCGCGGTGAAACGTATCCGAGGTCACGAAGCAATAACGGTGTCCGGTTCTGATGCTGAAGTCGTCACTATAATCACTATTCTTCTATCGCGGTGAGAAGTCTTCCTGTAGCTCTTCGGTCGGAGGAGGTTCACTCTTGATCTGCTCGGAGAACTGTCTTGAGTAGAACTGATTGATGGATCGGTCCGGCGGCCGGTTTATATACCGCTCCAGCTCGCCTACTAACTAGAAAATCGACGGTTCGCCCGCTTTCTGGAAGACGCGAGTACTTGCTCTAACGCGCGGGACTCGTAAACAAAGTTTTAAGGCGTCCGGATATGAGCCTTATTTCTTACGCGCTACGGTCGGTTATCGCGGGCGCGCGTGCTAATGCTGTCCTTTGCGCGCTCGCACTGTCTCTTTCTTTTCAAGTACTTGCCGCGCGCCGATGATTTATTACATAACTATAGCTATAATAAGTGCGTATAATAATATGTATTTGCCGCGGTTTCTTTTATATTTTTTAGGGTTCTGTAGGAAGATTTCGTAGTCGTCGTGAACAATTAAGTTAAAAAGGCATAAGTAGAAAAGTCCTATTTTCTACTTATGCCTTTTGTTCTACCGAAGCTAGGTGCGATGTGCTTCTAGAAAATTTCAGTTTATTATTTTTCTATTAGACATGGACTAATTATGGATTTCCGCAAAATAACGTCTGATACTATTAATTATATTATTTTTATCCTCTATTTATGTTTCAATCGTTCAACAACACTTCTCTAAAGATACAAGTGTCTGCATAATATGGATTACTAATGTTTGGCCAAAAAACGTTTCCCAAATTATCACATCGCAAACAACGTTTCGCAAACTTTCATTTGGCAAATTTTCATTTGGCAAAACTACTTATTGCAAATTTTTAATTCGCAAATGTCGTTTTTGGCATATTATTGTTTAGCAAATTATTGTTTGGCAAAGTATGTTTTGCCAAATGTTTCATTTGGCAAAAATATTTCACGATAAACAATTTACAAATTAATGTGCTTGATGCAAAGAATGGAATATAAATAAGCTTGTGGTTATTATTTTGTTTCGTGGGTAGTTAATATATGTTTTTTTCTATACTAATTTTCATATTTCATTCTTATTATCGAAATTTTCAAATGATTCATCAACATCAAGGTGATTCTAGCGCTCGGCGGCCGCTGCCGCGGCACGCTTCGCTCGCCTTCGCGCGTTAATGGTCACTGTTCTAACCTAACCTAACCTACTATTTTCTGCAATACCTACTTTCTGCAACCATACTGTTTTCTGCAATCTCTTTGTTTTACCAGGCCTGTTCATCTCCGCGAGTTCACATCGAAAACAAAACACGCACGATAGCCCACCTACAGGAGGCGATTCGACAAGGCGTCACATACGAGATACGAGCGAGCATTGACACACGCACGCGTACTCTTGTATTATGGAAAAAAATAAAAAAATACTGTGTAAAAAATACTGTGCAGTATTTAACTGCCTAAATAATAATAAAAACACACAATGTACTTTTTTTAAGTTGCCTGAAGACACTGAGAGGTAAATAAGTGGTTATTGTTATTCATGATAATTCATGCAAATTCATGTATTTCTTCCGACATTTTCCGCGATTTGGCACTTCACGTCACACATTAGTTTGCCGAAGTTCGCCGAGCCAGCTATTGTCAATTATTAATAGGTGTCAAACAGGATAGGGTCTTTGCGCTGGTTTTCGTCCAACTATCGGAGTTGCCAACTTTGTGATCTTAAAATACCCTTACATAAATGTATCATATTATTTTATGTCGTTCGAGTGCTCATAAAGGCAGTCAACTAAAGTCCATACTGCAACGCACACACAATCCGCACCGTAACGTAAACGCCTTGCCTCGCCGATGACAGTGCGCGAAGGGCAATGACAGCTCGCAAAACACTGACGTATATCAATGTCTCATGAACTTGGCGTAACTTTAAAATAAACGTACTCGGTACATTACGCACACATTTACACGCATTAATTTATAAATACATACACGATTTAAGAAAACAACATGGCCGCAATATAGGCAATCAGCTGACAGGTATTTGTGTGTGTGTGTGTGTGCGTGTAGTTGTCAGCTGATTGCCTATAAATATGTTGTTTTCTTAAATCTTGTATGTAGGTACCTACTCGGCACAAGTCAGGTAGTTAGTGACGTCACATGAAAATGTTGCCAGAATGAGTACTGACCAAACATTATCTATTTCTTTTTTTTATACATCACCAGGGGTAAGTTAGAAAGAGATAAACAGCTGTTTGTCATTAATTTGTCGAATTTTTGTATAGGTCTATATTTCCTCTCTACTATTACCTCCATGCCACAAAAGGCGATACGTTGTTGATCCCTTTCCGAGTTGATTTGCCTGCTATATGACCTGAGCTATGCTTTAAAAAAATGACCCTTAGTCATCTAAGATTTAATTTTGTATGAAGAAGTTTAATAAACACTTAAAACTGTGTTTATAATGCTATCAATTAGACATACGTGCCAAAAACTTTTCCTGTCAGCACGTTTTTTTTCTAGCGGGATGATTTCTGCAATGTACCGGTGACCGGTGTATGGCCGCGCATTTACGTAATTTTTTGGAACTCACTACTTTTTAAATTACATTTTCATTTAGGTTGAACTGTTGTTGCTTAGGCATTATAGATTGCAACAAAACTTGCGCGGGATGGCTACTGCCTGCCTTCTGTGAATACAATACTTTGTATTCAAATTTTACGCATGTGTTTATGGCAGCTCAGTGAAATGGACGAAAACCGAAGTTAGATAGAAAACCAGCACAATGACCCTACTTTCAAAAATTAATATTGCGATTTTATAAATCACTTAAACAACTTTATATTAATTTGCGGTACGAAGTACGCCGGGACAGCTCGTAAAACAAATTCATTATTTACATATTACTAATTTATCAACTTTGTTCATTGTTAGTTCATTAGTTGTTCGTGTTTCGTTTGGGTTAGACCAAGAGCCGAATGCAAAAAATAAATGTTACTTAATTATATTAATCCTACAAAAAACGGACGGACGTGTGCAAGTCTAATAGCCATATACTTGGTTAACTCATTTTAAAAAGTGCACAAAAACGTTCTATGTTCAGACAGACTATATGACGAATCTATAAGGGTTCCGTTTTTGCCATTTGGCTACGGAACCCTAAACACCGTATCAAAATCTGTTGCATAGTTTTAAAGATCTGAGCATACATAGGGACAGACAGACAGGAAAGCGACTTTTTTTTATAATTATTACGTAGTGATGATGGGCATATAGACCAAATAAAGACATTTTGATTTAAGGGGGGGACATCGTAAGAGCCATTCACATTTTTATCAGAAAGTTAATAAATTAATATGTCGGAGAACGGTCAGAAGGGGCAAGACATTATGTTTCACCAGGAAGTTAAATAAAACGATGTATAGTTTTTACACTATAGATTGTTGTATTTCGGTAAGAATACAATAATAACAATAATAATATTCGAGCAGTCTCACACAGGACCGAGACAACAATACCGAGTGGCGGGTAAGGCCAGAATGCCACGACTACGGTCGTGCTCGTTCTTTTATACAGCCATCCCCACCCAAACCGGCTAGCAGGCAGCGCCCGACCTGTCTCGGTACGGTCAATACAACTCCTTTTACTTACTGCAAACTATTTTATAACATAACTAGACATTTACAATAAATCAAATTATAATTTATTACATTTAAAATTAATGTTGTTATTATTATTTGGTTTTATTTTTATTAAAATGATTACTAAGTAATTACATGACAATCAATATTCTACGACAAATATATTTAGGTTTTTGAAATCTAAAACAGCCAGGAAATCAAAGAGGCAAACATGATACCTTTGTGATTTTATAGGAATTTTATTGTAAAACACGGTCATATTAAACTTTTATAAAAAAATCCAGAGGTAAATGTTCTTTTTCGAGAAAAATTTTTTCTAATCGTGTTTTCGAAAATATCATCATATCACACATACGTTCTGTAATACATAATATTGAAAACAGTGCGAAATATCGTCAATTGCAGTTTTCACATACTAAGGGCCCATAATGAAATTAGTATAATGTTTGTTTATGTAATAAAATTTGGTTTGAAATACCTACTGAATTGAATTTTTATTTCTTACTAGCTTTTTGGCTTCGCCCACGTGAAATAAATTGTCACAGTTATGTGTGTTATAAAATATTTAGGTGCTAGCTCTTACACTATATAACTGGCGGCCGCATGTAGCTGCGCGTTGCCGCGAAGAGCAGTGAATGCAAGTGTGGTGCGCTAGATGGCGACACAGTAGCTTCTTGTAGCAGTCAGCCCTATGGCATCAAGACAGTACCGATCACTGACGTATGTCAACAAAACGGTGCTCGACTCATAAGACAAGCTAAATTACACCATATTGTTGATGACATTGAGCATACATTTTTTTGAATACCTTCGCGAAGAAAAACTTCTGTACGTAGTACCAGGCCTGTTCATCTCCGCGAGTTTACATCGAAAACAAAACACGCACGATTGCCCCCTACAAGAGTACTATTCGACAAGGCCTCACATACGAGCGAACATTGACTCACGCACGCGTATTCTTGTGTATGATGGAAAAAAATAAAGAAAATGGTGTACTAAATACTGTGCAGTATTTAACTGCCTAAATAATAATAAAAACACAGAATGTACTTTTTTAAGTTGCCTCAAGACACTGAGAGGTAAATAAGTAGTTAATATTATTCATGATAATTCATGCTAAATCATGTATTTCCTCCGCCATTTTCTGCAGATTGGCACCTCACGTCACATCATTTTACCGAAGTCAGCCCTATAGCTTCGGCGCAGTACCGATCACTGACGTTTGTCAACAAAACTTCTGACAAACTTGCTTGACTCTTGAGACAAGCTAAATTACACCATATTGTTAATAACATTGAGCATACATTTTTTTAAATACCTTCGCGAAGTAAAACTTCTGTACGTAGTACTTATTATTATTCTGTGGTAGTACTTATTATTATTCTGTGGTTTTACATACAATTCTTGTGAAAACCATGATGTGCCTATGCTTTAATTTGTGGGTAACGGTGGGTAAGTACCTGAAGTGTCAATTTGACGAAACAAATTATTTGGAATATAATATTTGGCACAATAAAACATTTGCTATATAAACATTTGCCAAGTAAAATTTGGCCAAATGATAATTTGACCAAATGAATTAGTTGCGAAAAGAGCAGTTGCTAAAAGTTCATTTGGGAAATGAAACTTTGGCGATAAGTTGTTTGCGAAGTGAAATTTGGCGAAAAGTAATTTGGCCAAACGGAAGGATACCGCATAATATCGATAGTTTGACATCACTACTCTAAAACTACAATTTCTCTTACCTGCATTCGTCCCCGCCCGGCAGCGTCCCAACCAGCCTCTCTCCTCCCGCTCCCACAATCGCCCGGGACACCCACTGAATCGGGACAGTGTCCCAGGCCAGTCGCACCGGCAGCCGGGTTGTGTGGGACAGTAGCGAACATTTGTCCTCGAAGGTGGACTGCGCTTGGTATACGGGCCATATCTAGGAACACGTAGATTTATTATTTGAAGCGAGATTGTGCGCTAGCAAGTAAAATGGCGTCTTTTTAGGGGTAAGTGCTGTCAATGTCAAAAAAATGGATGGGAAACGTCACTTTTAAAGTTTAACAAACGTGTCCGGCCAACGTGGGGAGTGTAACCCAAATACTCCATTTGCCACTGGTAAAGAGGGGTGTACTTTTGTAGTGGAGACTAAAGGAAGAAGCACACTTATCAACCCGGACACGGATCGTAATCGTATTAACTCAAAGTATTATTTGTATGAAACTCCGTACTCCAAAGCACACTTATCTGAATCGTAATGTAAACGCCTGCTTCGCGGCGAAAGGCGAAACGGTGTTGATCTCTTTCCGGGCTGATAAGTGTCCTATGACCTTAAATTCATCATCATCATCATCATCTCAGCCATAGGACGTCCACTGCTGAACATAGGCCTCCCCCAATGCTTTCCATGTTACCCGGTTGGTAGCGGCCTGCGTCCAGCGCCTTCCTGCTACCTTTATGATATCGTCGGTCCACCTTGTGGGTGGACGTCCCACGCTACGTTTTCCGGTTCGCGGCCTCCACTCCAGAACCTTGCTGCCCCATCGGCCGTCAGTTCTGCGTACTATACCTTAAATTATGAATGATGCTTACCGTATCAATAAGCTCCAACACTTTAACACTGTCTTCAACAGTCATTTTCTTTTTCAAACAACTTTTCAATACATCTCCCAAAACTGCCGATATTTCATTACTAGTCCCCATCAAAATATACGGTTTCTTTATAAAATACACAGAATACACATCTATAAAATACTTTATAAACTTCAAACCAATTTTGTTGTGACTTTTGACAATATGCTGCGTTATTTCGTCAAATATTTTAAGTCTTAAAGATACATTCAACATATCTGACAGGTATTCCTTGTATATATCTATGTATTTCTCTCCATTTTCGGTGTATATGTCCAAAACCGTATCGCATAGATTCAAAATTGAATCATCGCATATATACGCTGGTATTTTCAACAATTCTGAGTATATTTTTAAGGCTTTTATGTCTAAAGAATATTCTTTGTGAATGTTATCTTTATTTATATTTTCCGTTTTGGTTTTGATGTCGTATCTTTTGTACCAATCTTTGAAAGATATCAGAATGTCCGGCTCTCCGATTATTGTGTGGTATTTGCTCACACAAGAGTTGAATTGTTTCTGTAAGTGTATTATGTACTTTGGTGGCATATTGCTGATGATTTTCTTTATTAGTTTTAGAGATGGCTGAAAAATAAGGAAATTGTTAAAACTATCTAAGAACTAGATTCGAATCCATAGATTAAATTTAAAAGAAAGACTTTTAAGAAAGAGTTTCCACATAAATAACAGAGTAAGGCCCAGAACAGACGGTGAAACGAAACTGCAACGAAACTGCAACTGCTAGTTACTTTTGAGTTGCATCTAAGTTTCTGCCATAGTGTCCGTTGAGAGATCACACATGACGCGACCAGTTTGAAACTTTCAGTTTCATTCATCAGAATCTTCAGAAAATTGCAGTTTCGTTGCAGTTGCGTTTCACCGTCTATTCTGGGCCTAAGAGCATGCGTTTTGTCTTTACTGTCGAACTTTCGTTATTTCGTTTCGTACCTACATAAATCGTAAATAGTTTAGAAGTAAATAACGTTTGCAGTGGTCAACGTATTTTAAATTGAAAATGAAATTTGCGAAAATTTAAAATATGGTTTAGTAGTAAGAATGAACTATGAATAAGTAAATAAGTACGTAAGCACTTTTTGTCAAATCATCAGTTGCCAAAAGAACAAGTAATTAAAGGTCTAGCGCTAAACTCAGTCAATGCCAGTTAAAATGTATGAACTGTATGTAATTATGTATGTGACTTTGTTGGTGTAGCTAATAAATAAATAAATGCCTGAGGTACGGGAGCGGCACGGGAGGGTGACTTTGTGACGGTCAAACGTCAGGGAGACTAGATTTGTATGCCCTGTAATGTCATGGTCATAATAAATGTCAATGTTACCCTTCCCGTGATGCTCCTATACCTAAGGCACTGAGTTAAGCGCTAGATTTATAGTAGGTAAAGTCCGGTCGCCGAGCACGTAGAATTTCGTCCAATGACCCCAAGCTACCCATCCTTATCGCTCGCGCGTAATTATATTTCTGTTGCGCTCGCACACTCACTGCGGGTGCCCATCGCACAGTCGCGACAGCAATAAAATTACGCGCGAGCGATAAGGATGGGTAGCTTAAGTTCATTGGGCGAAATTCTACGTGCTCGGCGACCGGACTTTAGTAATAATGGATTATAAACTAAGTAAATAAGTATGTAAGCCTTCGTTTAACAATCACCAAAAAGATCTAGTAATAAATAAAAGTAACTGTTAACATACCTCTTTGAATTTCCCGATCAATTCAGTAGCATAAACAGACATGAACTTCAAAATGGCTTCAACACCAAATACATCAGTGCCATTATAGTTAATTCCCAATTTGTTAATACCATTCAATATTTCTCCCAATTTTTCATCAGTTAGAGACAACTTAGCTTCAGCTATAAAGTACATTTCTCTTTCACTACATTCTTGAGTATTTATAACCGTAAAAATTTTACCACGATCAAAATTGGGCATACTATTGAAGAATTCCAAAGTCATTTTAACTTTATCTTTGAACAACTTCACGGATACATCTTTTGACAGATCTTTGTTATTCTTTTGGACATTTCTCATCAATTTCTCAATGATTTCTTCAATAATTTGTTTGTTATACAACTCATAGTTGTCCAGTAATATTTTGTATGCGGTTTTGAAGGTATTTTTGGCGCTAGTGTCGTCAGTTTCGAGTATTAAAGTCAAGATGGCGGGTAGTTCTTTGGTTTGGAGTAGATGGTTGTCTTTGATTGCGACTAGCAGAGTGTCAGTTATGTTGAGACCGCCGCTTCTAGTGGTGGCTAGAAGAAAAATAAAGTAGTTTATTTAAGGGAAAATTTTTTGGGGTTTCGTGCTCGAAATGGTGGTAAGGCAAGCTGTATTTTGGAACGTGGAAACGGCCTATGTAAAAAATAAGGAAAAAAACCTACATAAATGATCACTGAGTGAGGCTGAGTGACAAAAAAGTGACAAAGATTCTTCCGCCACCAGCTCATATGTTGTCACGAAGTGTTAGTACTGTAAACTTATTTGTTTCGTACTCGGGGTCGTGAAATACTAGTCCAAAGTACGATTCAAAGGCACAGAAACGTATAATGTCTTCCACACAACGAAATACAACACAAATGACCTTGTTTGGCTTGTTTGTAGCACATTATGCAATAAAGATATAATGATTATGACGTGTACAAGTGCCCTGTAAAGGGAGAGGGGAGTGGAGGCCACGCACCGGAAAACGCAGCGTAGGACGTCAACCTACAAGATGGACCGATGACCTCATGAAGGTAGCAGGAAGGCGCCTGGGCGAATCGGTCAACATGGCAATCATTGGGGGAAGCCTTTGTTCAGCAGTGGACGCCCTATGGCTGAAATGATGATGATGACCTTTCACCAACCTTGCTCGCTAGCCATCATAACGCGGGTACGCTCGGCCGCCACTCGGCCCAGTTGCTCCGCGGCCTCGGAGCCCGCGTTACACAACAGCAGCCCTTCCAATGCGTCCGAGAGCATCCTCCAGACACCAGGAGACTTCTTTCTCACCTTATTGTGCCTCGAACTACCCACCACTATAGGCCTTATACAGAAACTCAAAGTTGCACAGCGTGCTAAGGAGAGGGCTATGCTCGGTGTTTCTACGAGATCGAATCAGAAATGAGGAGATCCGTAAACGAACTAAAGTCACTGACATAGTCCGATGGATTAGCAAGCTGAAGTGGCAATGGGCAGGGCACATAGTACGCAGAACTGACGGCCGATGGGGCAGCAAGGTTCTGGAGTGGAGACAAGCGCAGTGTGAGACATCGACCTACAAGATGGACCGACAACCTCATAAAAGTAGCAGGAAGGCGCTGGATGCAGACCGCTAAATCATTCATCATCATCATCATCAACAGCCCTTTACAGTCCACTGCTGGACTATGTGCCTCCTCCACTATTGAGGAGGGTTTTGCCATAATCCCCACGCTTGGCAGGCGGGTTGGAAATCACAGTAAAGATTGATGTTTTTCAGAGAGCGCTGCTGCCCGTCCTCTGTTTGATGTGTAGTCCCTAAGTCGCCTCTTATGACACCCGCGGGAAGAGTAGGGGTTGGTGATAAGTCATTGGGGGATTATATGTTCAGCAGTGGACGTCCTATGGCTGAAATGATGATGATGACCTTTCACCAACCTTGCTCGCTAGCCATCATAACGCGGGCGCGCTCGGCCGCCACTCTTCCCAGCTGCTCCGCGGCTTCGGAGCCCGCGTTAGACAATAGCAACCCTTCCAATGCGTCCGACAGCATCCGTCGAACGCCGGGGGACTTCTCCTCGCTTATGTACTGGAATAAATGTAATTGTTTCATCAAATTGCAAATACAAATAGCGTTAGAGGTAGGACGGGCGACCACTCAATTAACAGGTTCTGATCCAGGAGTTATTCTGGTCTGAGAGGGGAAATTTTGATGGAGATGGGGAAGTTTTGCCCTGTTTCCAGCTTTTTAAATCCCCATTTTAAGATGGAGAAGAGTGATTTTAGTGGAAGAAGTTAGGGTTTGGTGAAGGTCACTCTCTGCAGCTGTTCCCAGGCCTCGGAGCCTGCGTTACACAATAATATTTAAAAAAAAACCTCAAGAGCATCTGAGAGCATCCTTCGAAGATGCGTTAGAGATACAAGGGGCAATAAACAATTGATAGGGACATTTTGGGCTGGATAGTTGTTATTTTAGGCGGGGATTTGAGCTAGGCGATGGAGCTAGGTCTAGGCTAGGTAAAAGGGCATTCTGAGCTACTTGATGGGCTTTCTGGGCTACTTGAGGGGCTTTCTGGGCTACTTGAGGGGCATTCTGGGCTAAGTATGTGGGGAAGTTGGGGGCTTGTTATAATAAAGTGTTCTTATTCTTAAGTATGTGGGGGGTTATTAGGCAGGAGACTTACCCTCAACAAGGCAGTGAGGCAAGGCACCGAATCACACAGCAACACCGCCTGTTGCACGCTGGCCGCGTCCACGTTAGAAGTGTGAGAATGGGCTCTGCATAACGCTCGGATCACTAGCGTTAGAGATAGGGGGGTAATGTCTTAGATTGTAGGAAGCATTCTGAACTGGATGGGGGTATTATGAGGAGGTTATAGGCGGCGTAAGGGGGGTTTTTAGGTGTTCTGGGCAGGTGGCGGCTTTTTAGGGGCGACATTCTGGACTGGCGAGTAGGAGGGAGTATTTATTTATTTATTTATTTATTTATTTAATGAAAGAAACATACAGCTTTTATATTACATATAGGTACAGGAAAAAGTTTAGTTTATTCATAAGCCAAAAAAGTTTCCAATGTTAATTTGTCAATAGCGAAGACATATTATAAAAAGTTTCTTAGTAATTTAACTAGGTAATTTCGTTCATCAGAAACAAGATAATCCCACTTAAACGTGGTCAACCTTCTTAACATGTGAAGTAAAAACACGCAGAGAACAATTGAATATATCAATGTGACTGTATCGAACATTATGTGTGTTGCAAGCACGAACAAGAAATCTATTCTTTGAATAATTAGTTCTACAAATAGGAACAGAGAAAACTGCATTGGAGCGGGCACTGAGCCTGGGGCACCTGAATGACACTCGGCTGAGAAGGAAGGATGAATCTATGTAGTCATTTAAAATTTTAAACAAAAATACTTGATCCCTATGTTCACGTCTTAATTCTAATGACTGAAGCTGCGCTGAATGATCCCTAAACAAGTATTTAAGTCTTTTTAAGAATTTGTTTTGTATCCTTTCCATCCGATCAATATAAGTGGCATAAATTGGGTTCCATACTGTTGATGCATATTCGAGATGACTTCTTACTAAGGAGTTATACAACATTATATAGGTGTTTATATTTTTAAAATCTTTACATTGACGAAAGACAAAACCCAACATTTTATAAGATTTCGCAGTAACTCTATCAATATGAGACGCCAAGTTAAGTTCATTATCTAGATATACTCCCAGGTCTCTCACCTCGGCCACTCTTTTAATCAGAATGTTATTAAATGTATAATTATAATTAATCGGACGTTTTTTGCGTGAAAAGGTAATAGTATGACATTTATCAATATTTAATTTTAGATTATTAGCTGAGCAATAATCATAAAAATTATTCAAATCGTTTTGAAATAGCAATGATTCTTCAACAGATTTAATGAATGTAAAAATTTTAGTATCGTCGGCGTATAATAATGCTTTGGAATGAAGAAAACAATTCATGACGTCATTAATAAATATATTAAAGAGAAGAGGGCCGAGATGAGAGCCCTGAGGCACGCCAGATGTGATAGGAACAAAGCTAGAAGTATAGCCCTTTATCGCAACTGCCTGGGATCTTTCGCGCAAGTATGAGGTCAACCATCTCAGGAGATCGCCGTGTATACCTACCCTTCCGATTTTGCTAATCAATAAGTTATGGGAAATTTTGTCAAACGCTTTCGAAAAATCCGTATACACAGCATCCACCTGGAAGCCATCCTCCATAGCTTGCAATGTTAAATCCAAAAATTCACATAGATTAGATTCTGTGGAACGTCGAGGTATAAAACCATGTTGATTTGGGATAATTAACGGTTTAATTGCGGGGAAAAGAGAATCATAAATTATTTTTTCAAAGAGTTTTGGTATTACAGACAATTTGGAGATGCCACGGTAGTTAGCGATATTATGTTTGTCACCGTTCTTATGTATGGGCACAATAATAGATTGCTTCCAGATCGAGGGCATCACACCCTGTTTTAGAGACATATTAAATAGCAAAGATAAAGGAACTGCCATAAGCTTATTACATTGCCTGAGAAATATTGGGTGTATACCATCAGGGCCAGCTCCCTTGGTGACGTCAAGATTCTTTAAATATTTTTCGACAGTGACGCTATCAATGTCCACAGAATTAATAATACAGGCATTGTATGTTACATCACAATCCGAGGTATTGCTACAGGGGGGCTCAAAAACAGACTGAAAGAATGTGTTAAAAAGGTCAGCAATCGTTCGACCCTCAGATGCATGCATATCCCCTAGATATAAACTGTCAGGTATACTACTGTTATCTCGCTTTGATTTTATGAAAGACCAGAAGTACTTGGTATTGATCTGGATATTTCCCTCAGCGCGAGCAATATATTGATCATAACACAAAATTTCATACTTTTTAACATCACGACGTGCATTAGAGTAGTTCTCATAGTCACACTGTCTACCATAAATTTTCCATTTTTTATGAAGTTTAAGTTTTTTATTTAGAAGTTTAATTAGACGTTTATCAAACCAAACAGGGTACCTATTGTTGTCTTTAACAATCTTTTGAGGAACAAACTTATTTATTAGATCATTGACAACCTTATAAAAGCTATTCACAGCAGTTAAAATGTCGTTTGGGTCTAGATGATTCTCCCAATCAATATTTGACAGTTCATAATTAATTTTAATATAGTCCGCCGCGTGAAATTGTCGCACTACCCGAGGGGCAGGACACAGACTTGATGTATAATTAATAATTATGTCGATACACAAAGGAGGATGATGACCATCTTCAGGCAGTGACAACGGCGTGGCTCGTTGTACTGTACAGTTCAAGTCGGATATTACTAAATCTAATTTCCTACTGTTCATATTATCAACGTGATTATATTGAGATAAGTCGTTAAAGTTTAAAAACGCATATATTTGAGAAGTTAGTACATTATCTTGTGGATTTTCAAGACACAGTTTACTATCAGAAGTATGTGGAGTTGAGTTCCACCTAGCAATTGTTATATTAAAGTCACCTACAAGCAAAAACTTATCATGAGGGTAGTCAATTTTTAGATCAGAAATATAATCATAAAGCGATTGTTCCGCTATCGATTGGTTATCATTTTGTGGAAAGTAGCAACAGAATAATCTTAGCAAAGATGTTGTAGGAGCCTGATTTAACAAGATATTAACACATGTTACGTCTGCGTCATGCATAAAAGGTAACTTACGTAATCCCTGCATACTCACGCTGATCCCACGACGAACTGCAACCAAGGTACCACCACCCTTTTTAACGGATAAGTTATCATAGTCACGATCAGTGCGGTACACGCAATATCGAGAATCGAACAACTCGGCGTCACAAATTCCCGGTAAGAGCCAGGTTTCAGTTATACATATAATATCATAAACGGAGTTTAGAATATTTCTGTAAAACATTTTTACCTTCGTTCTCAGACCCCTGACATTCTGATAATAAATGTTAAGAGTGAATGCAAATATTTGATTCAACTAAAAAACTCTGTGAGAATGCAACGTTCCAAGTCTGTCTCAGTAACCCAGGGTGCATGCCCCTTGTCGGCTCCGACGCTATTAGACGCAATTTTAAAAAGCAATAGTAAGATATTTCGTCTTGCAACAACACTATGACATATATTACGATATTATTGTTAAAAGAAGTAAGTTGACAATTTGTACGTATAATACTGATAACGTGACTGTTAATCATTATAAAAATTAAACCATCAATAACAGTAAATGCTAAAAGCAGTAGAAGAAAAAAAATTTGAACGGCTATAACTCTTATAC
Source organism: Ostrinia nubilalis (assembly GCF_963855985.1). Lineage (NCBI taxonomy): Eukaryota > Metazoa > Arthropoda > Insecta > Lepidoptera > Crambidae > Ostrinia > Ostrinia nubilalis. The sequence continues at coordinate 1,039,938 of NC_087117.1, forward strand.
AATTTTGTTTAAAGATTGTTCGGATGAAATATGAATAATCGGCGACTGGTCGTTGCGGCGCACCATGACCGTACAGTTACGGACCCAGCAGTACACGTAGCCCTTCTCTCTTGCCAACTTTTTAGCTTGATTAAGTAGATATTTGTTCCTTGCAGAAAGATGGTCATTGAAAAATATTCTATTACCACTCTGTGCCCCTGTGATACCGATATCCCGTGCGGTACAGTTCTTAATTTTACGTAGTAATGTTAAAAAATCATCTTTTTTATATCTCGAATGCATTTTCAGGATAATAGGCTTCGGCGTCTTGTTATCGGCGTCATTCTTAACCGCCACTCGGGTTACGAAGTCTACATCACTGTCCACGCTGATGGAAAAACCACACTTTTGGGCTAGGGACCTCACCAGATTCAAAAGATTTTCACCCTTTTTTTCAGGGATCCCGTTGATTTGTATATTTGAACGGCGAACCCACTGGTCATTGCGTTGATTGTTGTCAGAAATGTCTTTCAATTTGGAGCGCAATTGATCGAGCTCTTGATTTAGTTTGTTATTCTCGTCCTTAAGATCCGAGATCTGCACGTTTATATCTGCTATGGATGATGAAAAACTGTTTATCTTAGCCTCCCATGAATTAACAGTGGCCGAAAGTTTCATTAGTTGGTCATTAACGTCCGTTTTTAGGGAGTTGATAGCTAACTGCAGGGCGTTAAATCGGCTATCAAAATGCTCCATAATAGCATTCGCATCAATGTTTATCATTGAATGCGACGTGCCACACTCCGAGCTAGGGGTGCCAGGGGCACTGGGACTGCCGGTGTTCATCTTTTTCTTTCCAGGTTTACACGACGGACATTTCCATTTAATCTTATTCATAGGTAATATTTTCTTAAAGTCAACTTCGCTCAATCCCACGCATACATAATGGTAGGAATTATTACATGCTGCACATTTAATTATGTCCTCCGCCTTTAAAGCTCCATTACAAGTCTTACAATCCATGATGAAGGTAGACAATAAAGCTTGTTCAATTTAAAGATGTAAACAACGTCCGCTACTTCGCAGCGTTCACCTGGCCAGCGAAAGGTCGCGTCCAAAAGGTCCTAAGCGCCGTGCGGAGCCCGTCGCTTACGCGTCTTAGCAACTCACAATCGCCAGACACTACGGTTTTGTAGCACAAAAATGTTTTTAAGTTAATTCACTTTAATTCAACAATAAACTGCAACTTCAATTATATTATGACGAATATAAGCACTTTATGCCCACTTTGCAATAGTCTTCGCGTATCAACAACACTTATTTACCGGTTATTTAATGTAAAAATGTAACACAGATGGATATTTAGGACTATAGTCTAGCCAATGAGGGTACGTAGCTAGAGACTTTAGGGGGTGTATCTCACCTTCAACAGAGCAGTTAGACAAGGCACCGAATCACACAATAAGACAGCCTGTTGAACGCTAGCCGCGTCCACGTTAGAAGTGTGAGAATGGGCCCTGCATAACGCTCGGATCACTAGCGTTAGAGATAGGTGGGTAATGTCTTAGATTGTAGGAAGCATTCTGAACTGGATGGGGGTATTATGAGGAGGTTATAGGCGGCGTGATGGGGGTTTTTAGGTGCTCTGGGCAGGTGGCGGCTTTTTAGGGGAGGCATTCTGGGCTGGCGAGTAGGAGGGAGTATTTAGGACTATAGTCTAGCCCATGAGGGTACGTAGCTAGAGACTTTAGGGGGTGTATCTCACCTTCAACAGAGCAGTTAGGCAAGGCACCGAATCACACAATAAGACAGCCTGTTGCACGCTGGCCGCGTCCACGTTAGAAGTGTGTGAGTGCGCGCGACATAGCGCTTGGATCACTAGCGATAGAGATAGGGGGGTAGTAATGCCTGAAGTTTGTAAGAAGCATTCTGGGCTAAATGGGGGCATTCTGGGATAGATGAGAGTATTCTAGGCTAGATGGGGGCATTCTGGGCTAGATGGGGGCATTCTAGGCTAGATGGGGGCATTCTGGGCTAGATGGGGACATTCTGGGCTACATGGGGACAATCTGGGCTAGTTGACGGGCCTTTTGAGTTAGGTGAGGGAGTCATTCTGGGCTACTTGAGGGGCATTCTGGGCTAAGTTTAAGGGAGGTTTGGAAGCTTATTAGGCAAGAGACTTACCCTCAACAAGGCAGTGAGGCAAGGCACCGAATCACACAGTAAGACAGCCTGTTGCACGCTGGTCGCGTCCACATTAGAAGTGTGTGTAATATGTCTTAAGTTTGTAGGAAGCACTCTGAATTGGAGGGAGGGGGGTATTAGAAGGGGGTTCTAGGCGGCGTAAGGGGGGGGGGGGGGTAGGTGTTCTGGGCAGGTGGCAGCTTTTTAGGGGAGGCATTCTAGGCTGGCGAGTAGGAGGGAGTATTTAGGACCATAGTCTAGCGCATGAGGGTACGTAGCTAGATACTTTAGGGGAGTGTCTCACCTTTAACAGAGCTGTGAGGCAAGGCACCGAGTCACACAGCAACACCGCTTGTTGAACGCTGGCCGCGTCCACGTTAGAAGTGTGAGAATGGGCCCTGCATAATGCTCGGATCACTAGCGTTAGAGATAGCTGGAGAGTCGGGTCTTTGCTTGCTGATACTGGAATCAAAATAGTGAAAATGACATCTCATTTGGGTTAAAATATACTCAACATCAAATAAACCGCACCTTCCGCGAACTTTAAGGATTTTCTTCTGACACAATCATGGTGCCCCAACAATATTGGTGTTATTTGAAAGCCCAATAAATATCCTTAAAGAAAAACACATTTAATTTCATAATAAATGATTAACATATACCATAAATGTGACTTGAAAAAAGACCTCACTTTGGGCTCACCTCTGGGATCAATTACACCAAATTTTTATGGTTATAAAACCAAATAATGATCTCACGTGTCCTCTTTAACAGATGGATAGCGATTAATCCCAATTTAACAGTTTTATAGCCATAAAAGTTCGCTCAAACGTAACTACCTATTTTTTGAAGAAGTGACTCTGAATCCTTCTAAAGACACATTTTTGGGACAAAAACCTTTCCTTTAATTAAATGAAGACCATTGAACTAGGCTTTCAATTGGTACCAATGTTGGTGAGAAGTGGGGATGCATACGTTTGATAAGTGTTTGTCGAGCGAGGTGTGATTTATTTGATGCCGAGTGTAGTAAAAATTAAGTACATCTCATTTGGGTTAAAATAGAAAGACACGGGTCTTAACGCGACGTTTATTAATGAGTTACATTATGTTCTCACGGCTTGACGTTTCGACTGCTATGCTGCAGCCGTGGTCACAAGCCGAAACGTCAAGCCGTGAGTACATATGGGACTATTCCCACCTCTCGTTCCCACCGCTGCAACTCCTGTGTAGCCAGGATCTACAGCTCGACCGCCAATAACTTTTGTCCCGGGGGAAAGTTAAGCTGTCATTGGACCCGCAACGAAATTAATCAGAAGAACATAGGAGGAGATCGAAATTAAGGTTCGACTTCCCTCCATTGCAAAGCGGATGACAGGTGACAAACAAAGGTTTAGTAACCTTTAAGAAAAGATATGCACCACGGACAATAAATATCAATTAAGGGGACCTATCTCATTATGAGCAATGTACTTGTAGCTAGTATAAATGTATATTTAATACTCACAGCTAGCACACATGATGCTTAACAGCCTCTGCAAGGCTTCAGGGTTCTCATGGATTATTGCCAACTGCAATATCTTTTGTAGATTCATCTGTAAACAAATAATAATTCATCATTTTTGTAACCATCAAGTTTAGGTCATTTACGCCCGTATTCACAAACGATGCTTGCTTAAGTGAAGCAGCAAATCGAACGCACAACGTTGAATAGAGCTCTGTGATTGGTTCGTGTCACCCTGTGCGTCCACGCGCACTGTGAGACCTCATAGTAATGTTTGTGAATACGGACGTTAGTCTCCATTGCAGGAGCACGACCCTTTAGGGCTCTATCCCACAGCCATCCTGTTTTTGAGGGATCCAGTAATCCAGAATCCCGCAAAACTGGACTGTCTTGTGAACCCACAAGTGTGTTTGAATTTCGTCTCCAAATTCTAGCGGATCGGTTTTTTAAGGGACACTGCAAACGGGATGTTCGTGCAAACACGTATACTACTAAACAGGATACTGTAAAAAACAGTTCCTGAATAAAACGGGATATCTCCATGGGAAAAAGCCCCTTTACCTAGGGCAAAAAATAAAAAGACATCTTAAGAGCATTTGACGATTTGTAATTACTAATTCAACTATGACTGTTTTCACTACCTTACTTTAATTTTTAAGTGACCCCTATGGTAACAGTATGAATTTTATTTTCATAGGGGTCACTTAAAATTAGGTATTGATGGTGAAAACGGGCATTAGTCTATGCAAATAAAGATAGTTTTGATTTGGCCTACACTCTTCTTTTGTATCAAAAATCTATTTCAGTTTGTTTATATTCATCGCCTACTACAGTCAGCGTCCAATAGTTCGTGACACCCAAAGTGGTCAAAAAGTTGACTGTGTTGTCATCTTTTTGTCTCTCTAACCTTATTCCAATAGACGTGTTGACACCACCAATCAATTGACGTACTTTTTAACTGTCAAAACGAAACTCTCCCATAGATTTTGTATGGCACTACAAGCAAGTGGCGTCACTATTTTGTCAACTCAAACTACTTTTTTCAATTACAATCAATTCGTAATTTACAGGTAATGAGGGTTTTCGCGATTGAAAAATCCGCCAGATGGCAATACGTAGACGCGAGGTCCAAATGCTGCATGATTGGTTATTTTTGACATGACATTGACAGATTATGTCAAAATCCAAAAGCAGCATTTGGACCTCGCGTAAAATTTTTTTAAGACCAGAATGAAGTGTCTTTTTAGAAAAGATGTGATTTCGAATTTTTGGGGAATGGTGTCAAATTGTCTATTGTAACAAAGACGTGTTGTGAACTTTTTGGCTACTTTGGGTGTCAAGAACTATTTGATGAGCTTTGCTTAATTTTGTACTAGATGGGCAGTGTAAAATGTCGAAGGATTTATTATTTACCTTATAAGAAGTACCTTCATCAGGATTCGGTATATTCAAAGACAGCTTGTCCTTTAGTTGAGCTATTGTATTTTCATTTTCATTGTTTGTTATGTAGTTGTTGTTGCCATATTTACCTAGAAATAAAACAAATTATACAACATAATACAAAAAATAGGCGTCTATAGGCTTAGCGTCTAAAGCCCGGTCGCCGAGCACGTAGAATTTCGTCCAATGACCCCAAGCTACCCATCCTTATCGCTCGCGCGTAATTATGTTGCTGTCGCGCTCGCACACTCACTGCGGGCGCCCGTCGCACAGTCGCGACAGCAATATAATTACGCGCGAGCGATAAGGATGGGTAGCTAGGGGTCATTGGAAGAAATTCTATGTGCTCGGCGACCAGACTATAGCGTCAGTGCCTGAGGTATGGAAGCGTCATAGAAGGGGTGACATTGACATATTATGACGTGACAGAGCACACAAATCTGAAGCACATATTTATTTATTTTATTTTGTTTATTTAGGACAACCAACAAGACAGACACAAGTACAAGCAGAGGGGTTTACATGCATATTATATGGGGGCGTAGTGTGAGTTTACGTCAAACGCATTCGATGTCGTACGTAAAAAAGTGACATTAAATGTATGACGGGTTGTACAGCGCCCCTAGCGGAAGCTTTCAAGTTTTTAAATTCAAATTCAAATATTTTATTCAGTACATAGGCCCTTTCCAGGGCACATATACACGTCCCAAATATAGCTCGCCCTACCACCACTTCGGGACAACATGGGCTGGTGCTGAGAAGAAGTGGCGGAAGAAACTCAGTCACCTTTGTCAGCCTCTTTTTCATAAAATACAGTAATTTATAGTTTAAAATCCACGCACTCTTGTCATTAAAATAATAGTTAACTTTATAGTACCTATCCTTTTTTCATGAGGACTTTGTTAACCTGTACTTTGAATTTATGAATAGGTAGTTCTATAAGAGATTGTGGTATTTTATTAAACATTTTAACACTATTCCCCAAGAATGACCTACCTACTTTATGTAGTCTGAGATTTGGAACGGCAAGAACTAAAATATTCATAATTATATTTTTTAACGCGCTCGCTAGTGACGGATTTGTAAACTCACACTAAGCCCTCTAAAGTCTAGCTAACGTTTGACGTCAACAAAACACCCTCCCATACCTCAGGCACTGGCTGAATTATGCGGTAGACCTATAAATAGACTAATTATCTTTTTTTTCTATTTTATTGTAGCTGAAGTAATAAATTGAAGGGTAACTTACCAATGAATATAATGACGTTTCTGTGTAGTATCCTCGATTCCTTGTCTGCCGCGTGTTTGCGAGTTCGTAGTTTTTCTACCAAGTATAACAGCTGTGGAAAAATACATACATTCATTAAACTATCAAAACCAGTGAAGTAGCTAAAGCCCGGTCTGTGAACACGTAGAATTTTGTCCAATGACCCCAAGCTACCCATCCTTATCGCTCGCGCGTAATTATGTTGCTGTCGCGCTCGCACACTCACTGCGGGCGCGCGTCGCCCGTTGATTGTTTAGAATTTTTATTAATGAGGGTAAACGTATGCATAAATTTTGCGCCTTGCTGGACTATATTAACCAGTGGCGCTAACTGGTCAGCGAATTTTCTCATTAATACTCAGTTGGCGCCACTGTCAAAGGGAACAGGAACACTGGGAAGTGACGCCAACTTACTATTAGGAGTAAAGAAAATAAATACATTTTGTTCTACCGGTGGAACCTCAAAGTTAATTCCGAAATGAGAGACAAACTACCTATAGCAAAGATAAAAGTAATAGGTTAAAGTACACTATTTAAAAAAATACCTCAACTCTTAATTTTCAGCTCTAAGCTATAAAGTACAAAATCCATTGGAGTCGTTCATAATTTTCGTACTCACGTGGTCAAGTTTTTTGGCGTCTAAATCTGGATTGTCGTTGATGATATTCTCTAGTCTTTGGAGCGCTTGAGTCAGCACTTTGGGCTCGACATCGCTTCTTGTGAATAAAATCTGTAAATAAAATAAATAATAACAGCACTTTGGGCTCTACGTCGCTTCGCGTGAATAAAATCTGTAAGCAAATAAAAGAAATAAATAATGAAGAAGAGTGAAGTTCAATTTTCTCTTTTCTTTTTATGAGCTTAGTTCATAGTAATAATAAAAAAAATTATAATACGAAAGTAACTGACTGTCAAAAGATACTTAAGGCTTTGGGAAATTACATATTGTTACGATGGCAAAACTAGAAGCGAGGAAATTAATAAGAGATATTAACTTTTATTATGCTGTAATAAAAACGAAAATGGAGAGATAAATCCTACGAAATTGTGAATTTGTGATATACTAAGCGGGCAATAACTTGGGGTAAGGCTTCTTTACATGATCGCTTTTTTATTTCATCCGCCGGCGCTCCACCAGGAAGCTCAGTCCTAGATCGTCTTTTTGTCTACTATACTTTACTTTCTTTCCTCGGCGTGTGCTGTAGTGGTTCATAACGTACTCTTACACCAGAGTTCGCGGATTCGATTCCCGCGCGGTACAAATATTAATTTGTGTTTGTGTATAATGCCCAAGGATATTTATTCATTACTTTACTAACTGTAATAACTCGGTCTAAGGCTAATAATAAATAAGCAAACCTCAATAGCCGCCAGTGCGCTGTCGATCTCAACGTCTTCTGTAGGCGCGTGCACCAGCATGAAGCAAGCCTCGCACAGCGTCGCTTCATCTTGGCACTTGTCCACTCGGATCGACTGCGAACGTGTTAATGACAAGTCAGTTCAAATTGTGACCTTAACGCAGGGCAATAAAGTTGAAAATAATATGGTAACAGCATACAAGGTAGTGTCTCAACTCTGAGGCGGTCAGTATTCTTTGTATGAAACTCTATACTGCAACGCACACTTATCCGCATCGTAACGTAAACGCCTCGCGGTTGGCAGCACGCGAAAGGCGATGACAGCTCGAAAAAGGCGACACGGTGTTGATCCATCTGTACCTAGTTGATAAATCTGCTATGACCTTAATCTGGCGCCCCCTGTAATCCGACAAGTAGACATGTCGGATTACAGGGGGCGCCATATAGATACGTTGCTGATTGCATATAACTTGAAATACGAATATAATCTTGAATTTGTAATTTGCTGTATTACAAGGTATTATTAGACAATTCCTGGCAATAAGTGGTGACTGAGTTTGTTTCGGCGTTTCTTCTCAGCACTTGCCATATGTTTGTCTCGAAGCGCTGGTAGGGCCCAAAAGATAGGGAGACATGTAAAGTGCCCCATAAGGGCTACCTTTTATTTTTTTATTTTTTTTGACGTTCATAAGTGCCACTTGTGGTCTAAACTGAATAAATGATTTTGATTTGATTTTGATTTTTGATTTATTTTTCTTCGCAAAATTCCGAATTGACTGAGACCGATTGATTGACCGGACGGAAACTGAGTCATCATTATCATTTCAGCCACAGGACGTCCACTGCTAAACATAAGCTTCCCCCAATGATTTTCACATCGCCAGGTTGGTAGCGGCCTGTATCCAGCGCCTTCTTACTACCTTCATGAGGTCGTCGGTCCACCTTGTGGATAGAAGTGAGTAGGCGGAGCCTAACGCCTGTATTCACAAACGGTGCTTGCTTTAAATCAGAAAATCGAACTCACAGCGTTGAATAGAACTCTGTGATTGGTTCGTGTGTCACCCTGTACGTCCACGCGCACTGTGAGACCTCATAGTAATGTTTGTGAATACGAATGTCAATCAATTAACAAAAAAACATAATCTCACCTTACAAATCTCTTCCAAACCGCCTCCCAAATGGTTCCCAGCGACCGTGGCTACACTGAGCACCGAACTATGGACCGGCAGCCGCGGTAACAGGCCCAGTAAGCGACCGCAAGACAACTGGGGGGCTACTCCAAAACGCTATTTACGTAGTGCCAGGTCTGCTGTCACCGTCGCTCATACCGGCATCTCGCTTTGCGTGAGAGGGATGGCAACATTCGAAACTTCGGATAACGTTTTTCAGAGTAGCCCCTCTGGTGTCTTTGTGTAGTGTGACACGCAACTACAGTCATCGCCAAATAGATGGCGCTGACACCTACCCTACAAACCTGCATCGCGGTGTCGAAGTTTTTTACCCTGCCTGGTATAAGTAGAAAACCAAGATGGTAACAAATGGACGGAAGGAAGCGATTCCACCTTCGCTGCCTTATTTGTGGTATCCTCAAATCGCATGAGTGTGTATGACAAAAAAGCCGCGGACCATCTTACTTTAACTTTGACAAATGTCAAAAATCTGTCAAATTCCATTCCAAGTGCAACGGCAGGCCATAAGTTGGGTACGCTGCATCCAGCGCCTTCCTGATACCTTCATGGGGTCGTCCGTCCACCTTGTGGGCGGACAGAGTAAAATTGAGTAGGCGGGAGGCCTACGAGTAAGGCTGACAGCCGTATTCAGAAACATTACTATGAGATCTCAAAGTGCGCGTGGACGCACAGGGTCCGAATACCTATTCATAGACAATATTTGAGTGGCGGAGTGACATACACGAACCAATCATAGAGCTGTGCGTTAAACTTCGCATAGCGTTGCTGCTTCACTTAGGCAAGCATCGTTTGTGAAAGTGTCAGCTACAAATAATAAAAAACATAATCTCACCTTACAAATCTCTTAAAAACCACCTCCCAAATGTTCCCAGCGGCCGTTCCCAGAACTTGCATCATTGAATAAAGCTCTGTGATTGGTTCGTGTGTCACCCTGTACGTCCACGCGCACTGTGAGACCTCATAGTAATGTTTGTGAATAAGGGCGGTGTATGACCGAGTTACAAACAACAATACAAAACTCTCACCTTACAAATCTCTTCCAGACCGCCTCCCAAATGGTTGCCAGCAGCCGTGGCCACACTAAGCACCGAACTGTGGACCGGCAGCCGCGGTAACAGTGCTAGTAAGCGACCGCAAGACAGCTCGGTGTAGTCCTCACAAGGGTGGATGGTTAGGACGTGGTAGGTTAGGGTTAGGAGGGAGCTTAGTTTGTCTGGGAGTTGCTGTAACAATCAAAATGATGGATAGATAAAAGAATTATTTGCAAAACACATTGACACACAATAAGCAAAAAGTTTAAAAGAGTGACAAATAGAAAAATAGTGACATTACAAGCAATAAAAAAAGAAAATCCTGTGCTATGGTGTAAGTGTGCCGCAGCGATGTAAAAAAGCAGAGAGCTCAGTGTAAACAGTTCTAAAAAGGAGCAGAATACAACAAAGATGGTTCAATAATCTTTAATTAAATTAAATTAATTTGTGTTGACCAAATGAATCAATTTTCCGTGGATTTCGTAAGAGGAAGGGGCTTCGCAAGATAAGGACATCGCGATACCCAAAGCAGTCAGAAAATGAAATGGCAAGAATCCAATAAAAAAGAACATTACACATACCTCCAAATCTTCCTCTATCACGGCTTCCATAACCACGAACAAATACTCCATTATATCTTCAAATACCAGCCTGGATTTCGTCAAAACGACGGAGTCTGTGCCATTCTTAGAGTCAAATATCTCCTTCCATAGAGGCAAGAACTTGTCTATGGATTCCTCTATGGGTTGTGACGTCGATTCGTTTATTAGAAGTGATACTGCCGTCTGAAAAAAGGACATAAATAAGTTAGGAGTTAATACATTTTTATTGGACTAAAGATGGAACGGTCGTTGTGGAAATCCTTGGGGGAGGTCTTTGTCCAGCATTGGACATCCTGTGGCTGAGAAGTCGCTGGCAAAAGCTAGTAGAATAAAAGCTAGTTTAACTTTCTCCAGAATAAACTTGACAATTGGTTGGGTTGTTGGCGGTCAAGCTGTAGATCCTGGCTACACAGGAGTTGCAGCGGTGGGAACGAGAGGTGGGAATAGTCCCCTAGTAGATTATACGTCACTTTGGTTCTCCTGTGGGTCTCCTTATTTCTGATTCGATCACACAGGGAAACTTCGAGCATAGCCCATCGCCGTTTGTGTGACCTTAAGCCTTCTTATGAGGCCCATCATAGTAAGCGACCACGTCTCAGATCCGTATACCATCACTGGCAACACACACTGGTCAAAGACTTTTGTCTTGAGACACTGCGGTATTTCTATTATATCTATAGACTATTATATCTACATATAGTTTAGTTGTAATCGTTTTATTTAATTCGTAAGGCCACCGAGGCCTCTTTGGCTTCTAACTTTTCGAATAATGATGATATAGACTCACCACCATGTCCACCATCTGTTCCTTATTGACTGCGGTTGCTATGGCAGCGTATACGGACCGCAGAGCCGCCGAGGCCTGTGAGGCCCACAGCTGTAGTCTTAGCCGAGGGTTCTTGGCCATTAGGCACCGACTGAGTAAATCGGCAGACCTAGTAAATTACACTTACAGTCCTAACATCCTCGTGAGCGTTCAGCAGTCCATGCACGGATATATCTCTTCTCTTGGACGAGGGTATGTTGTGGTGAAACATTGATATATTATGACGTGATAGACCATATGTTGACCATTATGACGTGATAGTTTGTCTCGAAGCGCTGGTAGGGCCCAAAAGATAAGGAGACATGTAAAGTGCCCCATAAGGGCTACCTTTTCTTTTTTTATTATTTTCTATTGACGTTCATAAGTGCCACTTGTGGTCCAAACTGAATAAATATTTTTGATTTTGATTTTGATCATATAAAGCTTAACTTCGAAATCCTCCTATGTTGTTCTGATTAATTTTGTTGCGAGTCCAATGACAGTTTAACTTTCCCCCGGGACAAACTTGACCTTCGCTGGTTGGGTTATTGGCGGTCAAGCTGTAGATCCTGGCTACACAGGAGTTGCAGCGGTGGGAACGAGAGGTAGGAATAGTGCCGTAGTTATACGTACAGTCCTAACATCCTCGTGAGCGTTCAGCAGTCCATGCACGGATATATCTCGCCTCTTAGACGAGGGTATGTTGTGGTGGAACAGCAGACAAGTCTGGAGGAGCTTGTCGCTGCCGGGAGCTGATGAATCTAGGCACCAGTGGATCTGAAAGAAAGAAACATTTAATACATATTGTCACAGTCAAATTTATTTATTAGCAAAGTTTAAGCACAATAATCTCCGTGGTTGAGGATTCCGGGTGAAGCTCGCTTCCACCTTCGGCCTGATCGTCACTTACCATCAGGTAAGATACAGGCCAAAAGCTTCCTCGTTGTGAATAAAAAAATATCTAAAGATTAATTTTTAAACGTTTACAATTAAGCGTTCAGTTATAGGTACAGTCAGCGTCATATAGTTCGTGACACCCAAAGTAGCCAAAAGTTCGAAACACGTCTTTGTTACAATTGGAATAAAGTTGTGTTGTCAACTTTTTGGCCACTTTGGGTGTCACAAACTATTTCTGTTTTACATTACCAGCACGCAAAATTTCTTATTATCACAATAAGAGTCAATTCACGTGCCATTGTATTGGTGAGTCTTAAAAAAATATGACGCGCATCAGTCGCATTCCATCTTACTAGCGCCAAAAATGTACTAGTCACAGCACTAACTCACATCAACCTTGTCTAAAGCCCGGTCTGTGAGCACGTAGAATTTTGTCCAATGACCCCAAGCTACCCATCCTTATCGCTCGCGCGTAATTATATTTCTGTCGCGACTGTGCGACGGGCGCCCGCAGTGAGTGTGGGAGCGCGATAGCAACATAATTACGCGCGAGCGATAAGGATGGGTAGCTTGGGGTCATTGGACAAAATTCTACGTGCTCACGGACCGGGCTTTAGTCACAGCACTAACTCACATCAGCCTTGTCTACTAGATTATACTAGATTTTGTGTAGTTTGATGTCTTCTGTACATACAATAAGGTACTAAACACAGCACCTTCTTTTAAATAGTCGGGTAAAACACTCACCGCATCAGCCTTGTCTATGGACACGCCCCCTCGCTTCACTTCATACGCCAACGCGCAGCAGTCGCATTCAGAAGCCGCACTGTCACCACTAGTCCCAGCTGTGACGTCACTAATAGTCCCAGCTATGACGTCATTACTAGTCTCATTAGTCATAGAACAGTACTTTAGTATACGAAGAGCGATGTATTTAGTTCGGATCTGCACTGATTGCACGCGTGGGTAGACTTCGGATGATAAAATTTTCTGGAAAGAAATATTTGTTGGTTATAGGCAAAGTAAATACAAATGAGTAGGTCATCTTCATAGAAACGCCCGAGCGCGGTTTGTATGTGAGCGCGCCAATACGTATGCGGCGCGCACGCACACACTGACAAAATTTAGCGGTGAGTTGTCCCGAATTTTGTCAGTGTGTGCGTGCGCGCCGCATACGTATTGGCGCGCTCACATACAAACCGCGCTCGGGCGTTTCTATGAAGATGACCTACTCATTTGTATTTACTTTGGCTTAACTCAGTCAGTGCCTGAGGTATGGGAGCGGCACGGGAGGGTGTTTTTGTGACGTCAAATGTCGGCGAGACAGATTTAAATGCTCTGTTATATTACGTCACAATATGTCCTTTGGCGCTCCCATACCTCAGGCACTGAGTTAAGCGCTAAACCTATACATAGTTTAGCAATAATATTTTTATTCCGCAAGGATACTGGAGCCTGTGAGGCCCACAGCTGTAGCCTAAGATACGTCTCTTTAGCCAATAACTCTTTGAATAATGATAATAGACTCACCATCATCTGTTCTCTAGTAACTGTGGTTGCTATAGCAGCGTATACGGGCCGCAAAGCTACCGAGGCCTGTGAGGCCCACAACTGTAGTCTAAGACAAGCCTCTTTAGCCAATAACTTTTTGAATACTGATAAACACTTACCATCATCTGTTCTCTAGTGACTGCTGTTGCTATAGCAGCGTATATTGACCGCAAAGCCGCTGAGGCCTGTGAGGCCCACAACTGTAGTCTTAGCCGAGTCTCTTTAGCCAATAACTCTTTGAATAATGATAAAGACTTACCATCATCTGTTCCTTAGTAACTGCGGTTGCTATAGCAGCGTATACGGACCGCAAAGCCACCGAGGCCTGTGAGGCCCACAACTGTAGTCTAAGACAAGTCTCTTTAGCCAATAACTCTTTAAATAATAAAAATATACTCACCATCATCTGTTCCCTAGTGACTGCGGTGGCAATAGCAGCATATACAGCCCGTAAGGCCGCCGAGGCCTGTGAGGCCCACAGCTGTAGTCTTAGCCGAGGGTCTTTGGCCAGTAGCTCCTTGAATAGGTCGGCGTGATGCTCCAATATTGAATGGCACACTGGGGAGAGAGACGAAGACGACGTTATAAATCTAGCTTTACAAAGTGAAAATAAATATTAAGTGAAGATGGATGTACTGATTTTCAGTGTTAGAGTTAAATTACATACTAAAATTGTAAAATATTTCAAGAGAAAATGTTATATGAAAATAACTAATTCCTCATTTTGCTAAAATGTAGCAAGTATAATAATTTATCAAGGGCACATGATTGAAAAAGAAATGACTGAAAAAATATTAAGCTTTTTTAAAAACAGGTAAGAGAAGTTTAGACTTGAAACTTTTTCACATAACAAAAATAAATCAAATACATAATTATCGTCATATTACAAAACATTTGTACCCACCCTCTTCACATTTGCTCTTGAAAATGTATTCTTTAGAGATCCTTTCATAGAGATCTCTAAACTCTATGATGGGCAGGTCCACCCCAAAGTGTTTGAAGAGGCCTAACAGGCCTTGCAGCACTGAGTTTATTACTGTATCCTGTAATAAAATTACGTATATCGTTAAAGTCAAAAATACCTTTATTTGTATAGACTTAAGGCTGGGTTGCACCATTATACACCACTACATTTTTATCACCGAAAAAATTTTAACAGGTTATGTAGAAATGTGTGAAAAATTACTAAAAAAAAAATTTTTTTTCATTAAGTTGATTTTTTTATTTTCTTTAGTCCGTATTTTACGCGTCACAGCTGGGGCACTCCGCATAGCCGTACGTTCGCACATTGCCCCGATCTGTCTGTCTCGCTCACGCCTCGACCATGCTTCTAGTGTTATTATTACTTACTTAGCTAACCTAGACCATTTTAATGCAACATTTCAAGTAACTTTGAGTTCTAATAAGTGTTACATTATCTTACGTAAATAGTGCTAGCGACGCGTGTGTCCATAAATTACCAATTTTGGGATGAAATTTTGAGTAACTTTATTTAACTTTTTTTTTGCATAAATAGGATCAGTATCAATAACTCATTACCCAGATTTTTTTTTCGGTGATAAAAATGTAGTGGTGTATAACTTTAAATTTAACAAGCGTCAAAATTCTGTCAAATTCCAAAATTCCAAATTCCAAACACAAAAATTACCGGTTGTGGTTAAAGTGACAGTTAAAGTCAGGTGGTGCGACTCAGCATAAGACCGTAGCGTAGACTAAAGACTGTTAAGGATTTGCCACACTGCATACGTTCTGTGGTCTGTCAGGTCAAAGTGAACGCAGCCCACATCATGTATGAACAAACTTGTCGGTCTCTATACATTTTGTATTGATGCGATCTGACCGTTTGGGCACGATCAAAGAACTCAAACTGACAGTTGCAGGTTGCGTTCATATGACATGACTGTAGACCGCAGAACGCAGTGACAAACGCTTTAGTGGGCCGATAGTTTGGTCGGCTTCCAAGGGACCTAAAATAACAAATTAATCGATTATTTATCAACTAGCTTTCCGCCCGCGGCTTCGCTCGCGTGGAATTTTGTCTGTCACAGAAAAACTTTATCGCGCGCGTCCCTGTTTCAAAAACCGGAATAAAAACTATCCTATGTCCTTTCCCGGGACTCAAACTATCTCTATGCCATATTTCATCAAAATCGGTTCAGTGGTTTAGGCGTGAAAGAGAGACAGACAGACAGAGTTACTTTCGCATTTATAATATTAGTAAGTATAGAGTATAGATTCGGTCGATATGATAATGATGTAACGTACCGTGTTCTTGTTGGACTCCAGTAAGTTTAGGTATATCCTCCATATCCTCGTTGCTGACTCCGTCACCAGCTCAGGGTGGAATTCTGCTATTACACCTGTAATTAACATACTAAGTTATACTGTATGCAGTTAGCATCCTCCTACAGAAATCTTAACATTATAGAGGAAACGGGACTATTCCCACCTCTCGTTCCCACCGCTGCAACTCCTGTGTAGCCAGGATCTACAGCTTGACCGCCAATAACTCAACCAGTGAAAGTCAAGTTTGTTCCGGGGGAAAGATAAACTGTCATTGGGAAATCACTTAGCTAAAGTATGGATGCCTTATGCCCGTTTTCACCACCAATCCCTAATTTTTAAGTGACCCCCAAATTATACAGGGTGTTAGGTAAATGGGTATATGAGCCGACACTAGCCCATGTTAACATAGGCATATAAATGGTATGGTGAAGTCAGAAATTTGACATCATGATTTAATTTTTTTTAATTTTCATACAAAATAAATTTTACAAAATCCGATTTGTATGAAAATTAAAATAGTTAAAATGAAGATATCAATTTTCTGACTTCACCATACCATTTATATGGCCATGTTAACATGGGCTAGTGTCGGCTCATATACCCATTTACCTAACACCCTGTATATACAAAATTCCTGTTATGTTTTACCATTGGGGTCGCTTAAAAGGATTGATGGTGAAAACAGGCATTACGTACCCACAAGCACAGCCAGCTGTGTCTTGCTAGTGCTCGAGTCTTGCAGTTCTGTGATAAGTAGTTGCGCGTCACGCGCTCCCTCCGCCGATTGACGTGCAACGCGCGCCAAGCACGACAGCGCGTCCTTGCGGATGTTTGGCGTGTAGGAGAGAAGACAGAGCTGTAACACAAGGAGACACAAGTGTAACATAAGGAGAATGAGATCTAACACAAAGAGACACAGTGGACACAAGTGTAACACAAAGAAACACAAGTTTAACACAACAAGACACAACTGTAACACAGCAAGATACAGCTGAAACACAAGGAGACATAAGTGTAACACAAGAGAGACACAGCTGTAACACAAGTTGACACAGCTGTAACATAAGGAGACACGGCTGTAACACAAGGACACAACATGCACTGCACGGAATGGCGCCAGTGTGAATTATGTGATTTATAATTATGCATTTGAGTATTTTATTTCAAATACATTATTTGAACCTGTACACTTACCGTGACAATGTTTTCAAACAGATGCTCTGGCTGACACTTGTCAACAATTTCACCAATTAGCTTGAAGGCATCGCTTATAGGCTTGCTCCAAGCTGCATCGTTACGTTTAGCAGATATGGTATCGAACAGCGAAACTGGCTTGAAGAATAGTGTGCTGGTCACCCAATCTGAAAACAAAATATTTATTTTACAGATATTTATACAAATTGTATAGCCCAATTATTAATTATTATTCTGTCTAATGGTGCAAATTTGAAGCACACTGGTTTTGCCAATGTCGAGTGTTTAGAGAGACACGGTGGACAGTGGAATTAGAAGGTTGTCCGGTGATAAAATTATTAAAAAAATAGAATTTAACAGCAAAAATGTCTTGTTGGATGTTTGGTTGACTGTATTCCAAGTGTTCAATGTTCATCCATCCTTAACCTTTAACCACCTACCTCTTATTTCAGTCACATGATTACATACCTGGAGTCTCTCAGACTTAGTTGTCAAAAGGTAAATTAAGTTAAAAAAATGAATTCTTTTTAACAACAACTATTTAAAAAAATATATAAAACAGTAAAAACTAAATCTCTTACAGCAATGCAACTAATTACAACAAGAAATAAATTTGCGGAGTCTGAGAGACTCCCGAGTGGTTAAGGGTCAAATAAACTATTTAAAAATATATTGGTACCAACCCAATTCAAACGGAGCCAGGTCTTCTTTCAACGCGACCTCTGCAGTCTTCAGCACTTTGATGAAGAGCTTGACGTCCGGATTCTTCGGATACCCGTCTACTAGTCGTTCCCACTCCTCCATATTTTGGAACTACGGAGCGCCTATTTCTAAAGGACAAAACTGTGAATTAAAAAAAATAACATTGAGACCAGTAATATACAAACTACAAATACCTACCTACATACTTTTTAAATTGTCTAATGTAACAAAAAGTAATCTTTTAATTTACCTACCCGCATAATAATATCAATAAGTGCTGGATAACTTAATTACTCTGTAATACAAGTAATTTTAATGCTAAGAACAAGTTGAAACTTGTGTTAGAAGTTTAAAATATTTTCATGTTAGTTGAAACATGTTTCCATAACTACTCACATGGGTAATAATGTTTTAAAATCAACACTTTTTATGGACCACAAATACAAGTGAAAACTTAGCGCAGAAACAATAGTAAATTCAAATTATTTTGCACAAACAAACAAAACACCGGTCATCTGCAATCACAAATTTGACAGTTGCATTTTTTTATATGAAAGTTACAGATTTGGACAAGTCGTCCATAAATGTACAGCCCCTAGTTTATAAATTGAAAATGATTTTCATTATTATTTGCTTATTCAAAATTATAGTAATGGTGATTTTTAGCTTGTGCGTACATACAACAAGAAACAAAGAAAAAACACGGTGGGAAATGAAGATTACGATAAGTAACATCTCCAAGGCCATAAAGATTTCAAAACGTAACATGCGTTGAACGACACGACGGACACGTATAATGCTACCGAATTTAAAAGTAGCACCATTCATTCATTTCTGTAGCAACGCAATGATCAATACATTTTGTTAACTCATTGTCGCTGTCAGTCAACGCTGTCAATGAAATGTCAATTCGTCAGAAATAATTCGTCATTCATTTACAAAATTTAATCGAAATTAGATTATTTAAAATTGTGACTAGATAATAAATTATCCAAGCTGGCATCAAGAAGGATACTTTTCGTGGGCATCCACAGCTTTTCTCCGACGTTGTCGTATCGCGCTCCATTTAATAGGTTAGGATTTATGTTTCAAGTTTGAAAAAGTATAACTTTTTAAATCTTTTGTGTGCTTTTAGTACTTTAGTGCGTTCTGTGCTCGTAGACTATTCACCCTAGTGTTTAAAATTTGAGGTAAGGCCAACCCTTTCCTATTTCTATTCCTACAACTGCAGTAATAACATCTAACATTTACAATATTCTATGTTCTCTTTAATTTTGAGAATAAACTCACTTAATTTCCTTTGTTAAATTCACGCAAGTTATTATAGGGTCTAAGGCAAATATAAACCAAAAAACAGTTGTGTTTGTGTTGTGTTAACATTGTAAAATAGTTAAGTTAACTTTAACCAAACATGTTTGTGGCTCACTTCAGTTATGTGCTGATACATCATATTCAAGATTCACTTTGACAGTTGCATGCATTTGATTTTGGTTCAGTCACCATCTTCTATTCCAAATCAATACACTATCAGTGTTCACCTGTTGAGAGCCATTATCAATAAAAAGGTAAACATTTTTATTTCATTGTTTTTGTCTCTGTACCAAATTAAAAAGCTTTTTTGTCCTTTTAAATTAAGTTTGAAAGCTCTTATGTCCCTCTAAATGAAAGCTTTAGTGGTTTTCAGTAAGTAAACCATTAATTTTCTATCAAGTATTGATTTTTCCATCAAAGTGATGAAATATGGTTCTAATTTTAACTGCGTTGCTTCTAGTTCCAAGGTTGAACGCTTTTGAATACACTTAATATTATTCCTGAAAGACCATATGGGTTTCAGTTAATTAAAGAAATAGGATTTTAGTAAGTTACATTATAATCAGGAATTATTCATTTATTAATTTGAGTCGAAAGATAAAAATAAACATACCTACACTTGAATTAAGAATCTTCTTCTTTTTTTGAAGTCAGTTAATAACATCACAGGTCTTTTGAAGACTTGTGCTTCAAAGATTTAAAAATAAGAAACTCAAGATAATAATATAATTTCACTTGTATCATTTCTTTAGCATTGCAATATTCAATTTAGTACTTCAAACGCCCGTTGTCCCCAGCCTCAACTGTTGTTGGCACTCCAATATGACTTCACCGCAGTGCCTGTACTAAAATCATGTGTTGTTTCATTTCTTTAGCAACGCAATATTAAATTTAATAGTTCAAACGCCTGTTGTCTCCAGTTTAAACCGTCGTTGGCACTCCAACATTACGTCACTGAGCCAAACGAGTCAAACAAAACGATTTTCGGTTTACAATGTCTTATTTCTTACTAGATATGCCCGCGACTTCGTACGCGTGTAAACAGTTTGAATAATATTTCCCGTGTTTACAGCCTAAGCCTTCCTCTATAAATGGGCTATCCAACACAAAAACAATTTTTCTAATCAGACCAGTAGTTCTTGAGTTTAGCGCGTCTAAATAAACAAACTCTTCAGCTTTATAATAATAAGAACACATTGTCAGTCCCTTGCTCAAACGCCCTCTGTCCCCAGCCTAAACCGTCGTTTAGGCTGGGGACAGAGGGCGTTTTACTGTCTAATGCTTTGGAATAATCCAAAATAATTCCAAAGCATTTGACAGTGCCCATCATAAAAGGATTATAACGAAACAATGAGCTGTATTAGGGTGGCGGCGCCGTACCGTATTGATGGGTCCAGGCCCTAAATTGGTAATTAGAGCCGTGAAGAATCGTTCGTTCGTTCGTTTCAGCCGAAAGACGTCCACAACTCCACACTGCTGGACAAAGGCCTCCCCCAAGGATTTCCACAAAGACCGGTCCTGCGCCGCTCGCATCCAGGCACCTCCCGCGACCTTCACCAGATCGTCGGTCTACCTAGTGGAAGGCCTGCCCACGCTACGTCTTCCGGCTCGTGGTCGCCACTCGAGAAATTTCCTGCCCCAGCGGCCATCAGCTCTACGAGTTATGTGCCCCGCCCACTGCCACTTGATTTGAGCGATTCTGCGGGCTATGTCAGTCACTCTGGTTCTCCTACAGATCTCCTCACGGACCGTGAAGATTGAGTTCGGATTATCGATGTTTGATTAATCCAGATTCTACTGTACTACAAACCCGTTGTCCCCAGCCTCAACCGCCGTTGGCACTCCAACATGACGTCACCGCAGTGCTCGCCGCGGCACCCGCCGGGGCGGAGCGAACCTCGCCCCCCGCCCGCCGCGCCCGCGATCCTGAAGAGATACGACGATATCGTCAAGTCGCAGGAGGATAAGCGGGAATACAGGTACGTCATTGGTAATATTGAAAGTTTCATAACATAGGCCAGAGATGACGAACCAATGGCACGCGTGCCATTGGTGGCACGCGCCACAATATTTAGGACACTCCACCAATGACCCCAAAATTCACTAGTCTATGAAATAAAATAGCAAATAATTGTTTTGAACCCTCCCTCATCTATTGTATTGTGCCACATCAGTTGGCGCCATTGTAGAGTAAGGTGCTATAATGCTGTCATTCGCCAGTGGAGCCAATTGTACGATGGTCCCTCATTGATATCATTTTAAGTGGCACGTCTACGACTACATCAAAATTGTTTTTGAAAAGTGGCACGTTGCTACATAAAGGTTCGCCATCCCTGACATAGGCCAACTGGGCGATGTGGAAATCATTGGGAGGCTCCTAGGCAGCAGGCTCATTTATTTTTGCAAGTAGGCTTTTAAAAAGCACCTACACGTCCCAGTATTAACCCTACCACTGCTTCAGGACAATAAATGGGCCAGTGCTGAGAAGAAGCAGCGCAAGAAACTCAGTCACTAGGTTGATGAACTAGGCCTAGTAGCATTTGTAAAACCAGTGAATGTTCTCGATTTAAACGGACCACACTTCGAACATGATGTTCTTGTTACTATAATCTGATTTTAAAAACTAGCCGTTTGGTTGTAGGTCCGTTTCTACAAAGATTGTTCATCATTATCAGATCAAATCAGTATTTTAGATATCCTCCATGCATATACCCTGAAGAAGAAACAAAAGGTAGGTACCCGTATGTATTTAGGAGCATATAATTTTCAGAGAACGAAACCTGATGGGTTTCAACAGGTTTCCACTCATGAAGAATACTATAAATACATTAATCAACGCACTATCTATAAAGTTATTGCTCATATAGTATGTACACTATCTATAGTGGAACCCGATCGCGTGGCAGGTCACCTATGCGCTGGACCGACCAAGTGAAATCGGCAGTGGGAGACGGCGTGTGTGACTGCACCAGACAGTCTGCCAATAGAGAGAGATAGCGGGAGATTGTGCGGAGAGTCTCGCCTCTACAACCGATGTGAACAACGCCTCAACGTGATCACGACTGCTCTGCCAAGAGCGTAACGAATAAGATCTATAGTTGACTTGTAATATGAATGTTCTTTCTCCAGAGGCCTGGTGCTGTCAAACCACCTCAAAGTCCTGCTGGTCAGCGACCCGACCACAGACAAGTCGGCTGCGGCCCTGGACGTCAACGTTGGTGAGTCATCATCATCATTAATGTAGTCAGCGTCAAATAGCTCGTGACACCCAAAGTAGCCAAAAAGTTCGCAACACGTCTTTGTTACAATAGGCTAGATGACAAAATTTCAATTATTTGTCCGTCAGACAGATAATTAGAAAATATTAGATACATATTTTTTATTTTCTTTCATAATTAAATAATAACAGTGCTACATCGAGTTGAAATGGCGCGATACGTCACGCTTGAGTAAAATTTTTACTTTTAGACCACACATGACGCGACCAGTTTGAAACCGGTTTGAAATGGTTGCGTCATGTGTGGTCTCTCAACGGACGCTATGGCAGAAACTTAGATGCAACTCAAAAGTAACTAGCAGTTGCAGTTTCGTTGCAGTTGCGTTTCACCGTGTGTTCTGGGCCTTAGTGTTATACCAGAATTGATCAAAATTGACTCCTTGAATGAAAGAGTTACCTACTTTCGCATTTATAAGTTCCATGGATCACTTAATTAAACGAATAGATGGACAAAAACACTGTTCATTATATAAAACGATTGTTTTTTGAGGTTATCTCCTCAGACATGAATACACTACTTGAATATACTGACAATGTTAAAAATTCCCGGAATAATATGACAATTTTAGTTGATAAAACTCATAAAACTCATTTATTTCTGTAAGTAGGCTTTAAAAAAGCACTTTTACACGTCCCAGTATTAACCCTACCACTGCTTCAGGACAATAAATGGGCCAGTGCTGAGAAGAAGCAGCGGCAGCGCAAGAAACTCAGACACTATTGTCAGCCTCTTTTTCAAAGGTTTACAGGTTTTTAAAATACATAGTTATAAATATTTATGCGAGCTAGGCAGTTACGCATCCCAAACATTTTTATCTTTTAAATAATCATCGACTTTATAGTAGCCCTTTTTCATTAAGGTACTTTTAATATGTGCTTTGAATTTATGAATGGGTAGTTCTACAACAGTTTGTGGTAATTTATTAAATAATTTAATACATTTCCCCATAAATGAATTCCCAATCTTATGCAGTCTGAAATTTGGAACGGCAAGTTTATTTTTGTTTCTTGTATTAAAGTTATGCAAATCGCTCTTTTTCGTGAATTGCTCTATATTTTTGCGAACATATAAAAGGTTTTCATAAATGAACTGTGAAGCTACTGTCAGTATGTTAATTTCCTTAAAAAATTCTTTCAAGGAAAATCGGGGTCCAAGGTTATAAATGGCCCGCACTGCTCTCTTCTGCAGAACAAACACAGTTTCAATGTCCGCGGCTGAGCCCCACAACAATATGCCATATGACATTATACTGTGAAAATAGCTAAAATATACTAGCCTTGCCGTTTCAATGTCAGTTAATTGCCTTATCTTTCTCACTGCAAAAGCAGCCGAACTGAGCCTTTTTGACAAAGTTTCAATATGAGGACCCCACTGAAGTTTAGCATCTAAAGTGATTCCCAAGAATGTTGTGGAATTTATGCTATTTAATGGTTCATTCTTCACCATTAATTGCGTGGAAACCTGCCTCACATTAGGTAAGCTAAATTTAATGCACTTAGTTTTATTTGCATTTAACAATAAGTTGTTAACAGTGAACCAATGTAGAACCTGTGAGAGTGTATCATTAATATCGTCAAAATTTACTTTACCTCTATCAACTTTGAAAATGAGAGATGTGTCATCAGCAAATAACACAATATCACACAGATCTTTTACAAAGTAAGGAAGGTCATTAATATAAATAAGAAATAGCAAAGGTCCCAATATTGATCCCTGCGGCACACCTATAGTAAGAGGTGCTCCAGAAGACTCAGTTCCGTTAATACAAACTTTTTGTTTTCTGCCTGTGAGATACGAGTTCAGCAGATCAAGTGACTTATTCGAAACACCATAATGTCGCAATTTGTTTAGTAAGGTTTGGTGGTCTACACAATCAAACGCTTTTGAAAGATCACAGAAAATACCAACAGCGTCCTTTTTACTCTCCCAAGCATCAAAGACGTGTTTCAATAGTGCTACCCCAGCGTCAGTAGTGCTTCTACCTTTCGTAAAACCAAATTGTTTATTGTGTAATAATTTGTTAAAAATAAAGTGAGATAGAAGTTGGTAAAATATAATTTTCTCAAAAATTTTACTAAGTACTGGTAGAATAGAAATCGGTCGAAAATTAGAGGGGTCACATTTATCGCCAGCCTTGAATAATGGAATTATTTTACTTAACTTCATTAAGCTAGGAAAGCAACCTTGATCAATACATGTATTAAAAATGAATGCAAGGTGAGGAGCTATGTTGTCAATAATTGTTCCAATTATATTGACGGAGATTCCCCAAAGGTCCTCAGTTTTTTTCATATTTAATTCTCTAAAGGTTTTAATTATTGTATTACAATCTATATGCCTGAACTGGAGCAGACACTGGCACTCGGTGACATTAGATTTTAAAAGAGACTCTGCAAGAATTGGTGACGAATTCAGTTCTTTAGTTGTTTCAGACGCAATATTGGAGAAGAATGTCTCAAATGTGGTTGCAACGTCTGTATCGGAATTTATAATTTCGTTTCCGATTTTCAGTGAGAAAGTGTTATCCTTCGATTTATTTTTACATGTTTGTTTATTTATTATGTTCCACGTAGCCTTAGCTTTATTATTAGAATTTAATATCATGTCTCGAAGATGATTTGATTTAGCAGCCACACAAACCCTTTTAAATATTTTTGAGTAATTTTTAACATATTCTATAACATTCAGATCCTGCGTATCGGCTTTAAGACTATATAATTCATACATTTTATTTCTACTCTTGTGAATGCCGGTTGTAGCCCAGTCATCAAATTTACATTTTACAGAATTTATTCGGATCTTTTTCTGTGGGAATGTGGTTTTGAATTCCTCACTCACTACACTGAATAGATCCTCATAAATACAAATGGAATACTGAAATACACTACAGACGTCCGATTGTCCCGGCATAAGATCATTACGAGTAAGTGTCGTAAGTAACGACTAACCAAATAATCATAATGTTATAAATTAGTGTATTTATCTATGTTATCAAAACACTTTAATTCTGAGAAGATAACGTGTTGTTCAATACAATTTTTGTTAAAAAATCGAATGCCTTTATGCTTTACTTAGAATCATCCCGTCTGCTCAAAAAAATTGATAAACCTGCCTATGAATACTATCAGTTTGTGGGAGTCGCATCGTGTCAGCCGCCGTACTGCGAGATAGGCCGCGAAGAGGCGGCTTATATTTATAACCTCCGGCCGAGAGGTCCGAGAAGCTGTCTCGCTCGCACACCTACCACTCGCGCTTCCTGTATCTGGAAGGAAGCGGGACAGCAATATCTGTCCTCTCGAGCGTAGGTTATATCCACGGAGCTCCCGCGGTGTGCGAGCGAGACAGCTTCTCGGACCTCTCGGCCGGAGGTTATAATTATAAGCCGCCTCTTCGCGGCCTATCTCGCAGTACGGCGGCTGACACGATGCGACTCCCACAAGTTGATTACACAAGTAGTATTAGGGCCCTCGCCCACGGCGACTTTTTGTCGCGCGTTGCGCTATTAACGCGCGTTATAGTAGGGAATTTAGTGCAATGATTTGTATGGAGACCCCTCCACTTTGGTATAGAAGGCTCATTTTTGCAACAGTGGTTCTTTGGGTGCTCCTGAGTGGATTTCCGTCGGTAGACATCGGGAGCCCCCCCTGTGGTAGCAGGGGGAGGGGGGGCAAGTTTCCTTCCGCCGCGCTTCACTTTAAGGCCCATATCTTCAAAACTATGGGTATTAGGGCAAGTGTGGTATCATTTTCGGATAATTAAAGGATGGCGAATTCATTTCTAAAACAAACTTTTTGCCTTTTCATACAAAAAATTAGAAATATTGAGTAAAATTCACAAAAACCAAAAAGTATTTTTTTCAATAAACGTCGTTTACTTTTAAACCATTGGAGATAATCTAATAAAAAAAATATGACCTGAAAGCTACATTTATCAGGATTATAAAAATATAACATTGTATGGTACTTTTTTCGCAAAAAGTAGGTGAAAAAAATGTTTTCTTCAGGACACAGCGGGCGAATTTTATTGCGCATCGGAAAAAAATATTTATTTTATCCATGAATTCATACTATTTGGTTCATAAGCAAGCAAGGATTATTATTTTAGAATTTATTTAGAGTTGCTGGCACATCAATCTACCATAATTTGTATTTTTTCGTCAATTGATTTTGAACTCTATGTGTGAGACATAAGGTTGAAAATAGCTTAAATACATTTTAATATTGAAAATATCATAAGAAGAAAGCACTAAATAAAGAACTTTAATTTGTCTAAACGTTTTATTGATTATTATTATTTTAATTAACACCTTTATTTCTACATACTATTGTACCAGTGATTTAACGGAAAGGTAAGTGTGAGGAAAATGAGGTTTCACAATCATAGTACGGGAGATATTTTTAGCACAAAGGTTACGGCTGTGACCTTTTAAGTGGTTTTTTCAGACAGCACCAGCTTCTGCACTACTTCTTGCACTTACATCTCACCATTTCCAGACAAGCCTCGGCAGCTACGGGCAAACCGGTCCATGTAGGCTCCATCTTGCTATCGACTCTGGTCCACCCCCAACCAGTCGGGTAAAGGAAAGACTCGAGTCGGTTGCTTGCACCTGATCCTATACGCGAATCCCTAGATATACTGCCAGTAGCCAAGGCTGATACAAAGCTGCTGCTGCTGTCTGGGTTATCTTATGTAGGGCCTAAGTTAAGCTAAGCTAGGTCTAAGCGTAGTCCACAGCGACCCATTAGGATCTTTATGCTCCATTTTTTTATTCCCTATCATCCAAAAAAATCCTATTCTTTAGGTGAATTAAGCGTCTGAGTGAAAGCCTTCTAAGTCTTCTGATGCCGGATATGCTGACCCAAGTAGACCCATCCTTACAGTATTGATTCATGGACCCCACATGTATTCCACATGCTCAAGAGCTGTCTTCTGTTGTCAGGCCCATTTTGTGGGACATGTGGTTCTTTCCATAATGCCCAGTTTGCGTACCAGTAATTGTTTGGGCTTAGGTACCTTTTATTTCCGCTTAATGAGTTTTCTCCATGACCCTGTGTTTCCCTTTAGGAATGATTTGGAGATGCTTATCTTATATCGTTGGAGCTTTCCCATTCAGCACTGTGCTTCTTGGATATGGCCATAGGTATGCCGTTAGATAAAGGTAAGTATCAGTTCTGACCCAATAGGTATCGCCTCTGACCCTAGTTTCGCTAGACTGACGGCTCTCCCATTGCATTTGATCCGTGTATGTCCAGGTATCCCACATCAGGGACACTTTCATGCCTTCCGAGTTTGTTCATCTTTACGATTGCATCTAGAATAATTCTAGACTCAACCTTCACTGAGGCGGTGGCTTTTTGTTTGAGTGCTGCCTGGCTGTGGATCAGGATGTAAATATTGCGTTTTTTACACCCCTGTTCTTTAGTGCACACATATTATAGCGTAGAATTCAGCTTGAAACACGTAGCAAACCTCCTTAAGCGTTTACTATGTTCGAAGTGTTTACAGTAGACCCCCACGATTTTGGGGTTACCTACCGATTCCAAGATTGAAAGACAATGACATAGACCGCAGACTTGCTATGCAGATGCGCCAGTGAGTGCTAATCTGTGCGACATGTGTCACCCTCTGATGCTTGGCACCCGGGGCGGCATCTTACTGCATCTTTGAGCTGTCAGTAAACCAGATTAGGCTGTTCTGTTGGGATTTTGGTCCTCTTTTCTAGTCGTCCCTTGTTCAAGATCTATCCACTTACTTATTAGATCAATCCAAGGGGTTCACGTATAGGATTAGTTGCAAGCAACCGACTCAGTCTTCCCTTTACCCGACTGGTTGGGGGTGGACCAGACCCGATAGCAAGATGGAGCCTACATGGACCGGTTTGCCCGTAGCTGCTGAGGCTTGCCTGGAAATGGTGAGATGTAATGTAAGTGCAAGAAGTAGTGCAGAAGCTGGTGCTGTCTGAAAAAAACAACTAAAAAGGTCACAGCTGTAACCTTTGTGCTAAAAATATCTCCCGTACTATGATTGTGAAACCTCATTTTCCTCACACTTACCTTTCCGTTAAATCACTGGTACAATAGTATGTACAAATAAAAGTGTTAATTAAAATAATAATAATCATTAAGACGTTTAGACAAATTAAAGTTCTTTATTTAGTGCTTTCTTCTTATGATATTTTCAATATTAAAATGTATTTAAATTATTTTCAACCTTATGTCTCACACATAGAGTTCAAAATCAATTGACGAAAAAATACAAATCATGGTAGATTGATGTGCCAGCAACTCTAAATAAATTCTAAAATAATAATTCTTGCTTGCTTATGAACCAAATAGTATGAATTCATGGATAAAATAAATATTTTTTTCCGATGCGCAATAAAATTCGCCCGCTGTGTCCTGAAGAAAAAATTTTTTTCACCTACTTTTTGCGAAAAAAGTACCATACAATGTTATATTTTTATAATCCTGATAAATGTAGCTTTCAGTTCATATTTTTTTTATTAGATTATCTCCAGTGGTTTAAAAGTAAACGACGTTTATTTAAAAAAATACTTTTTGATTTTTGTGAATTTTACTCAATATTTCAATGTTTTTGTATGAAAAGGCAAAAAGTTTGTTCTAGAAATGAATTCGCCATCCTTTAATTATCCGAAAATGATACCACACTTGCCCTAATACCCATAGTTTTGAAGATATGGGCCTTAAAGTTAAGCGCGGCGGAAGGAAACTTGCCCCCCCTCCCCCTGCTACCACAGGGGGGGCTCCCGATGTCTACCGACGGAAATCCACTCAGGAGCACCCAAAGAACCACTGTTGCAAAAATGAGCCTTCTATACCAAAGTGGAGGGGTTCTTGCACTAAATTCCCTACTACTACCACCATCTTACCTCTGTCGCCACAACAACAATGTTAACAGCATTGTTGTGTTCCGGCAGTTAGAGGTAGCCAGTTCCTTCGTGGTTGAGGATTCCGGGTGAAGCTCGCTTCCACCTTCGGCGTCTTACCATCAGGTGAGGTACAGGCCAAGACCTTCCTCGTTGTGGATAAAAAAAAACTTTAATGATTCTGCCATCCACTCGGACACGCCCCACCAATGTTAGGTCTCGGTCGCGCGGGGTGCGGGGAGTTTGGTTCGAGCAATCCGAGCGGCATTATTGTAGTGTGCGTGTGCACTCATGGATACTTTAGCGTGTACCGATAACACTCAAACATTAGCGGAAGAATGGTCGGGCGCGTCTTCGTGGAACTAGGTATTATTATAACTAATGTTTTTTCTCAATACAGATCTCGGCTGGTAGACCTACTGCTACACACTCTGGACACCGAAAGCAAAAGACAAAATTAAATAAAGTACCACAGCATGAAACTCTTAGATAGAAAATATATTTGAAAACTTTGTTAATTATTTCACAACTAGGTATCACCTAATTATTGTAAACCCTTGAAAAAGAGGCTGACAATAGTGACTGAGTTTCTTGCGCTGCTTCTTCTCAGCACTGGCCCATTTATTGTCCCGAAGCAGTGGTAGATGGGACATGTAACACTTTAAAAAATATTTGCTGAAAGTAAATGTCTTTTTAACTATTATGATTTCATAAATAAATAACTGCTTAATGTACTTTCCGTATATTGTGTTTTATTGCGTCTGTTTTCCCTTATGCCTTCCGTCGACTGACCTCACTTTAAAGGTCATAGCACACTTATCAACCCGAAAAGGGATCAACACCATATCGCTTTGCGTCGCGAGGCGAGGCGTTTACGTTGCGGTGCGGATAAGGCCCAGAACAGACGGTGAAACGCAACTGCAACGAAACTGCAACTGCTAGTTACTTTTGAGTTGCATCTAAGTTTCTGCCATAGCGTCCGTTGAGAGACCACACATGACGCGACCGGTTTGAAACTTTCTGTTTCAGTTTCATTCATCAGAATCACCACAAAGTTGCAGTTTCGTTGCAGTTGCGTTTCATGCTCCGATTTGAAGTACCTTTTTGTGTGGTATATTCCTTTTTTAGGAAGGCTTTAAGCATAACATCACCCTACAGCCAATAGGGGCGGAGCAGTAAAGAAAAATGTTGCAAAAACGGGAAATATTATTCAAGAAAACTATTTCCACGCGAACGAAGTCGCGGGCACAGCTGCTATAACGTAGTCAGAGACTTCAGATGTTAATTTGCTATACAGAGTAGATACTAGTTTATAGTTATATAGGTATTTAGTTCCAATGAGGAGGAAAATAAATACAAAACATCAGCTTAGTTTTATCATAAGGGTTTCCACAGACTGTCAGTAAAAATAAATTTAACCTAAGTGGCGATCACGGACCGGAAGATGTATCCAAAAATTGGCAAAACTGTAAGTTTCCAAAAAAAAACTGGAAGACGTAGCCTTCCGGTGGACCGACGATCTGGTGAAGGTCGCGGGAAGTGCCTGGATGCGGGCAGCACAGGACCGGTCTTTGTGGAAATCCTTGGGGGAGGCCTTTGTCCAGCAGTGGACGTCATTTTGGTAAACGAACGAACGAAGACCCTTCTGACCCACCGCACTACCAAACCACACTACCAGTAGTGTCGTGGGGAATATTTTTTCCCTTCTACACTACCAAGCCAGTAGTGTCGTGGGTAATTTTTAAGGGCCATACATCTTCATTCCCATCGACACTACTACCATAACTAAATGTAAAATTTGTAAAATTTTGGATTGTTTTGTAATAAATTATGTTTAAATGCAACACTAACCTCTGTGCAATTTTGCAGTTTGACGGAATTTACTGAAAATAAAATATATCCTAAAAGGGCTTATGTACATGTTACGGTAAATGTACAAGTAAAGCACTTTCAAATGATACCAAACACGGCACATTTATCTTAACTTTATTTTTTTACTCTGTATGGTTTGTCCGCTAGAGGGCGCCACATTAGATTTTGTGAAACCCCATATAGCCTATAACCAGCGGACAATTAAGACGCTTCTAATGATATGTCATTTGTCGAATTCTGATAAGTAGTTTAGAAGTTACGAGGGATTTATTGCAAAACAATCCAAAATTTTACAAATTTTACATTTAGTTATGGTAGTAGTGTCGATGGGAATGAAGATGTATGTTACCCACGACACTACTGGCTTGGTAGTGCAGAAGGGAAAAAATATTCCCCACGACACTACTGGTAGTGTGGTTTGGTAGTGCGGTGGGTCAGAAGGGGAACGAAGACACTTATGGCTCTTTCCTACTGAGACATCCCATTTTTTGCAGGATCCCTTTTAGTAGACGTGTTTTGCAAAAACCGGGATAAAAACTATCCTATGTCCTTTCCTGGGACTCAAACTATCTCTATGCCAAATTTCATCAAAATCGGTTAAGTGGTTTAGGCGAGAAAGCAAGACAGATTGTCGTGGAACAGGAACTTACGCCCGTATTCACAAACGATGCTTGCTTACGTGAAGCAGCAAATCGAACGCACAGCGTTGAATAGAGCTTTCTGATTGGTTCGTGTATCACCCTGTGCGAACGCACACTGTGAGACCTCATAGTAATGTTTGTGAATACAGGCGTAAGTCTGCAATTACCCTAAATTCGATGGCTCCTACGTATACTGGCGTAAGTGAAAAAAGTAAATTTTACAGGAGAGCCATTTTAGTGGCCAGAACCATATTTTTGGGTCATATCTTCTGACCTACTAAAACGAATTTAATGAAATTTCACATTTAGCCTTAACATGTAATGCCTTTGCTACTGCTGTTATCAATTTTTATATTTTTCTTATATATTTTGAGATTTTACGCATTGCCCTTTTACGTCGGCATATTTCTATAATTTCATGTATATTGTTCAACGTAAAGAGACTTAAATGACAACGTAAATATAATATTTTAAGCGATTACTCTCTTTATTTATGCATGTAATTATTTTAATTGTTATCATGTGCTATATCAATAATAAATCAGTTAGAAAAAGTCGTTTAATGTACCGTTTTACGTTTTAACGCAAATACGCCCATATACTGTGCTCGAGATTTAGTTAGGTCTTTTAACATAATGTGTCATATTTTTAAAAAATATAAATAACTTGAAAAAATTGAATTGCCTAAGGCGGAAATTGAACCCACGATGCCTTAGGCAGTTCGATTTTTTCAAGTTATTTATAATTTTCAAATTAGTTTGAGATGCGACTCTTAACGCTAAAAATTAAATAACTATATAATGTGTCATAATTTATAAATAAAACAATTTGCTAAATATTTTCATGGCTTTATTTAAGATTTGGATTATAAAAAATATATGTTTATGTAAGCAACTACTCGTATAGATTGACGAATCGTATGATTGGGCTTTATACGTGGCGTAGTTTTGCACATACGCCTATTTGCCTAAAATTTTATTTTGTATCTAATGGAAAAAAAAATTTTTTTTCTTACTGATGTTATAGATTAGAGCAAAGTGAAATCATTGCTTAAATAATTGGAAAAAGGCGTAAGCGGCAGTTTCGCCCTTATACGTAGGAGCCATCGTAATATTGAATTAACTGGTTTTCAAAACAGGTTATGGTGTTTTATTTATTCGCGATTCATTAAGGAAGAACGCGGGTACAAAACAGTCTCGTGATTTAATATTAAAGTATTTTGTTGCAATACAAAATTGTATTATAACAATATTTTTCTAGTTAATTATAGATATTTTTCAAGTTGAATAAGTACCTATCGTATTAGAGTTACTAAGCGCTTCAAAATTTTGTTTATAAAATAAATATGTTTCAATACGTTTGTGTTCCAATGACACAAAGTTTAATGAAAATTATTTTATTAGTGCTTCTATAATAGTGCTATTAGGTACAAAATATTTAATAATGTATAAATATATAACATTATTGTCGTGTTTGTGTGTTGTTGCAGCACAACATGAGAAGTCTGAAGGTAAGATAATTTAATTAAAATAGAAAATATTGATACTAAGTGCCTTCCTATAATGTGATGTTTCGTAATAAACCATTACATATACCATAAATCAAAGCACAAAAGGGACAAACTTGACCTCCACTGGTTGGGTTATTGGGGGTCAAGCTGTAGATCCTACACAGGAGTTGAAAGAAAAGAAAGAAATATTTATTACGATGAACATCACTTAGAGAACAAAGAAAGTATACGGAAATAAGACAGAAATAGCACATAAATATTACAAGGAAATAAAAAGTGAACTGAGCAGTGCCACCCTGTGGCAACAGCGATGCCCATCGCAATGGGTCTCCACTCAGCGTGGCCCACGGTGGGGAAGGCCACGACTCTGGTTTTCAGTATGCCCCATGCCGAGTGGAAGTCACAGACACCAACCTAAACTGCATATAAAACAGTTTAAAAATAAATTATATACCTAATAATAATGTGCGAATAGAGTTGTTGAATATATGTACATATAAAACAATAGTTGCAGCGGTGGCACCGAGAGGTGGGAATAATCCCGTGAAAATGTAGCTACCATAAAATAATGTGACTTGTTGAAAGCCAATGTTGTGCCTCAACTCTGGGACTATCCAGACCAATTTTGATTTTGTTTTAATTTGATTTCATTTATAGGCGCCGAGTGCTCAGATTCTATCGGCAATTCAGGGAGATGTGTCAGGATCAGACACTGCAAAGAAATTGAATTCATCAAGAAAGAGCGCTACTCTAACGTAAGTTTGGTCTTTGGTCATTTACTTACTGCCCGTTCGCGCTAAGTTTGCCGGTCCGTGGAATGCGCGTCCCCCCCCCAATCGCGATTAAACGTCATATTTTAGGCAAAAACACAATTTTTATCAATAATAATAAATAAAAAATATTTTAAATATAGTTTGATAAGATTATAAACGATTCCCTTCGAGTGACGTCATATCGCCAGCGGCAAACTTAAAGCGAACGGATAGTACCTACTTATGTGGGTCTAGACAAAGTGCAAATTATAATCGCAAACCAGTCGAAAAGTGGTCGAAAAGCCCCTTTTTCAACCGACTTCAAAAAAGGAGGAGGTTCTCAATTCGACCCGTATGTTTTTTTTTCTATGTTTGTTACGCAATAACTCCGCCAATTATGAACCGATTTGAACAAATCTTTTTTCGGCGTATAGGTACCTAACTAGCTTTCCGCCCGCGGCTTCGCCCGCGTGGAATGTTGTCTGTCACAGAAAAACTTTATCGCGCGCGTCCCTGTTTCAAAAACCGGGATAAAAACTATCCTATGTTCTTTCCCGGGACTCAAACTATCTCTATGCCAAATTTCATCAAAATCGGTTGCGAGGTTTAAGCGGGAAAGCGTAACAGACAGACAGACAGACAGAGTTACTTTCGCATTTATAATATTAGTTGGGAAGTTGGGATACCTCAAGGGTGGTCCCATTTAAATTTAATAATAGAAAAAACAACCCCCAAGGGTGGAAAATTGGGGATGAACTTTTTTATACGCAATATCTCCGCCGATTATAAATCAATTTGAACGATTATTTTTTTGTTGAATAGGTATTATCAAAAGGGTGGTTTCAGGCGAATTTGAAGAAAATATTTCACCCCCAAGGGTGGAAAATTGGGGATGAACTTTTTTATCCCAACTAATATTATAAATGCGAAAGTAACTCTGTCTGTCTGTCTGTCTGTCTGTCTGTCTGTCTGTCTGTCTGTCTGTTACGCTTTCCCGCTTAAACCTCGCAACCGATTTTGATGAAATTTGGCATAGAGATAGTTTGAGTCCCGGGAAAGAACATAGGATAGTTTTTATCCCGGTTTTTGAAACAGGGACGCGCGCGATAAAGTTTTTCTGTGACAGACAAAATTCCACGCGGGCGAAGCCGCGGGCGGAAAGCTAGTACGCAATATTTTTAATTTTTAGTTTTTTTTTGTGTTCACGCATTTGAAGTCGGTTTTATTTTTTTAAAAAGTTAATTGTATGGAGTTTTGACGGATTCGATTTTCGATTCGATCAAAAAGTGCGTTTTGTCTAGGGGGGATGGTCTCAGTCACTGAGGTATGGAGGCGGCACGGGTGTTTTTGGGACGTCAAAAGTTAGCGAGACTTCAAATATGCTTCAGATTTGAATGCTCTGCCCCCCTAGACAAAACGCACTTTTAGATCGAATCGAAAATCGAATCCGTCAAAACTCCATACAAAAAAGGGGCTTTTCGACCACTTTTCGACTGGTTTGCGATTATAATTTGCACTTTGTCTAGACCCACTGGCACGTCATAATATGTCAATGTCACTCCTCCCGTGCCGCTCCCATACCTCATGCATTAAGCGGTTAATAATGTGTTGAGGAAAAAGTTTATGTAGGTATTATATTATTAACTAGCGGCCGCCCGCGACTTCGTACGCGTGTATCCCGTTTTACCCCCTTAGGGGCGGAGTTTCGTAAAATCCTTTCTCTATAGGCATCCCTATGTAATAACATCTACCTGCATGCCAAATTTCAGCCCGCCGTCCAGTGGTTTGGGCTGTGCGTTGATAGATCACTATGTCAGTCAGTCAGTCACCTTTGATTTAGATTAATACTTCTTTAACTATTTCCTTTATGTATTATCAAGACGACGACCTCATAAAGGTAGCAGGAAGGCGCTGGATGCAGGCCGCTACCAACCGGGCAATGTGGAAATCATTGAGGAGGCCTATGTTCAGCAGTGGACGTCCTATGGCTGAAATGATGATGATGATTGTATAAACTTTAAATTTATTAAAGAAAGTAGTCCAAATATCAAAAAGAAACCATTACATAAAAACCATGAGAAAAGCAAATAATATTTCCAAAACTATGTGGCAAGTAATAAAGGAAAAAACAAATAGACAAGTAAATAAAAATATTAAAAATATAAAATTAGAAAAGAACAATAGTAAAAATACTACAGACGAACCCAATGAGGTCGCAAACATTTTAAATAAATATTTTGCATCAATTGGTTCCAACCCAACAATAGACAAAGAGCCAATTGGTAGGCCCGTAATCGCAACAAATGACAGTACTATGTATTTAAACCCAGTAAGCCCACTCCAAGTAGAAAATCTTATTAAATACTTAAAAAATAAATCTAGCTTTGGATTTGATGAGTTTCCTCCTAAATTAATAAAATATTGTAAAGATGAACTAATTTTACCATTGACCGACTTAATAAACCAATCATTTCTAGAAGCAACTTTCCCAAATTTACTCAAAACTACGATAATAAAACCTATACCAAAAACAAAAATGCAGACTCAACCTAGCCAGTATCGTCCAGTGGCTTTATTATCCACGTTTTCAAAAATTTTAGAATCAGCAATGGCAAAACAACTGAACTCTTTTTGTGAAAAATTCGCAATTTTTCATAACCCCTCACGCGCTCTGCGGCGGGAAGGCGCTACTGTGTCAAGTGCCCCCCACTTCCCGCGGGAAAAAAAAAAAAATTTCCCGTTGCGCATTTTCCCTAAAATAGCTTATCATTATTACCGTTACATACTATCGAGTCACATTTTTGGAATCTGGATAAAATTACCCGTCTTTTGGTGTAACTTTTAAGGCTAACAAATATATATTTTAGGTACAACACTTACTTGAAAAAACAGATTCGTCATTTTTGTCACTTTTTGTGATTGCACTTGATTCACCTTCAAAATTAGAAGCAATGTTATATAACGTAAATGCGTCTATTACCGCCAGTTTAAGCTCACTTCGGATAAACGTTAGAAAATTAGATATAAGACGTGGTGATAGAAAAGACACTTTAATTTATTTATAACAATGATGAAGTAATCTTTGAATTCAAGTAGTAAAAGTTAGTATTCAATCACACAATAATTAATAAATAGCAATTTAATCTGAAAAAGCAGTTGTTTCTATTACCGACCTATAGACGAGGTGTGTTTCTATTAACGTTTTTTCTGTTTCTATTACCGACCGCTAAGAATATTGCTCTTCAATTGGGTATATTCCAAGAGGCACGGGTTCGATTCCCGCTCAGAGGCTCGGGAACCACTTGATTTTTTGACGTTAAATTTGTTTTGCTTTTAGTTTTAGTTAAATTTGTTTTTTTTTTCAAGTCTTTTAATTTTTTTTTATTATTAAAAGAGAAAAGACACGCTTCTCGAAAATAAATAAATAAATCAAGCAAAAATAGTAGAATAATAAATTCCTCTATTATACTTGATTACGCAGTACCCGGTGTTCTAGTGAATAGTGGGGGTCATTATTTAAACTATATTTGAGTTTTAATAAAATTAAATATTCATTTAATATTTTATTTTTATTTTTATTTTGACTATAATTTTCAGTTACTTTTTGACTTATGTTTTTGATTTTAATTGTGTATTTTAATTTAAACTATGGACAATGGACACGGTCTGTATAATTATTTTAAATATTTTTTTATTATTCAAAATATCTTAAAAAGTTACATAGTAGTTGTGATAACGCATGTTTGGTTTAGTGTCATGTCATAAATGTTAGTTATATACAAAATACAGGCTTATAAGTCTTCGCAGGTGGCGTTATAGTTATGAGGCGGTAATAGAATTAAGTATGAACATTACTTTATTCTATTAGCGACCGTAAAAAAAAACAGTAACCAGCTAAAATATCTACTTTAATGTAGACGTGATCAGTGAAGTATCATTTTTATTAGGTTTTATTTTATATCAAATAGGTACTAATTAGAATTAAACAGGTTTTTATAAAATCTATTATCATACATTATTAGAGATATTCTTTAATGTTCATTGCAGTTTTATGCCAAACCTATGACAATTAACGTATGGCGTTAATTGATTTAATTATGTGAAATATTCTTATGAATCGATCAAGACAACAAAATGGACGTTAAATGCGTAGTTAAAGATATGAATACTAAAATAAAAAACTTTATCAAAATTCTAACAACGCCATGGGTCGTTATTAGGAACCAAATTATGAAAAGTGTTTCTATTACCGCCCTTATTTAAAATTGTATTTAAGCCACAAAAATACAGCGAGAGGGCTATATTGAGGGTTTATTAAGGAAACTAAAGTACGAATTAATATTGATGCAAAAACATGTTGGTATACTCATTTTAAATGTGTTAAAATCGCTAATTAATAACAAGGTGCACCTTAAGTAGCTGGGAGAGCGTCAGTATGAAAAGTGCGTCCGTTGCGGGCGCGTCCCATTTAATGTCAAATAACTCCGTTTACTGGTTATTTACGAACACAAACTTTAATCGTTTTGATAGTCAATAAACATATCTAGATATTTTTTAGGTAACGTGTTTTCTGGAACCTGTTATTATTTATTTTATGAAAGAAAGAAAAATAGGGCGGTAATAGAATACAAATTTTGGGGGGTCGTTAATAGGCGCACTTACGTTATTAACACTTATTTCCAAAGTTAATCACATTATACACGTTTTTTATAAAGAAAAACACACTTCCAAAGCATCTAAACGATAAAAAACATCCATCTTTTTCACTACCCAGACGGGCACCGCGGATCGCGTCATCTTCAAACACAGACTGAGAAAAATTTGGTTGAAAAGCAACCATAGTGCCTAGAAAATATAGCTATCACATTCATACTTAAGCATTATTACTTTCGAGCGAAAGAAACAGAACTATATTTTTTAAATGACAAGGTCCCGAACTTGGACAAGTGATTTGCGTCTGCTCCCGCCGCATAGCACTTTAGAGCTTAGTGATGTGCGTCTGCTCCCGCCGCATGTCGCTTGAGAGGTAGTCAAAATGGTTTTAGAAAGAAAAGATCAACCACAACTGCGCTTTTTGCTTACATACAGGAGATTCTCAATATCCTGAATAATAAAAAATATGCAGTCTCGTTGTTGCTTGATCTTAGCAAAGCCTATGATATGGTTAACCATAGGATATTGCTCAAAAAACTATTTGGTATTGGAATACGGGGTAAAGCCCATGAGTGGTTGTCCACCTACCTGGAAAATAGGGAACAAGTAGTTACTATTGAGTATTTTGAAAGTAATAAAAAAACATTAAGTAGATATTATTCACAAAAAATAAAAACTAATTGCTCTATACCTCAAGGTAGCGTCTTGGGATGTATATTATTTTTGATATACATAAATGATTTGCCACAAATTACAACAGAGAAGTGTATTTTGTACGCTGACGATATTAATATTATTGTGCCAACTAGTAGCAGCGAGGAACTAGTACAAAAAATAGATATTAATTTACAAAACATTGAGAACTGGTTAAATGAACACAATCTTAAACTAAACATTTCAAAAACAAAACTCATCCAATATCATCCTCACCAGAAAAAAACCTTTAATAATAAAATGTAAATTTAATGGCAAATGCGTAGAAGAAGTTGATTCATGCAACCTACTGGGCGTAGAGGTTGATACCTACTTAAATTGGAAACCACATGTAAATAAAATTTCGACTAAGCTATCCAGATTTATTTATGCGCTTTACGAATTAAAAAAATGCACAGATCTAAAAACAGCCACATCTGCATATTATGCCTATGCGCATGCTTGGCTTAGCTATGGAGTGATACTATGGGGGAATAGCACAGATGCCAAGGACCTTTTCATTCTACAAAAAAAATGTGTTAGAATAATAGTAAACATAACTGAAACTGAAAGCTGTAGAAAGCATTTCACATCACTAAAAATATTAACACTAACATCAATTTATATCCTAGGTCTATGTAAATTTGTCAGAGAGAATAAAATTATTTACTCTCAAGCAAAAGAACAATATTCAGCACCCCGTAACTTAAGATACAAAGATAGATTAGCATTACCCGACACTAAGCTTCACCTGGTAAGATCAGGAGTCTACCACATGTCCATAGTAGTCTATAATAAACTGCCTACCTATTTAAAAAATATTGAAAAAGACTCATTATTCTTGGCCAAGCTAAAAGAGTTCCTTATATCAAAATGTCTTTATAGTATTCAGGAGTTCTATAATTTGAGTAGGATGCGATGATGAAAATTATGTATGAATAGGTATGGAGAAACATTATTGTATTTTAATTGTAATGTAAAATTATGTAAACTAATTAATTTTATAATTTATCAATATTAATTATTACTAACTATTGTAGAATATTTAGTAATGTACCTATGATACAAGATTTGCAACACCCTTACAGGGTCAT
Organism: Ostrinia nubilalis; assembly: GCF_963855985.1. Lineage (NCBI taxonomy): Eukaryota > Metazoa > Arthropoda > Insecta > Lepidoptera > Crambidae > Ostrinia > Ostrinia nubilalis. The sequence continues at coordinate 1,080,614 of NC_087117.1, forward strand.
AAGTTGAGACTAAGTTTAAGATCACCACCTATGTACACTTATGAAGCAATAAATAAATGATTATGATTATGATTATGAAACTTGGTTTCAGATCTGCGGTTCCAGCGCAAAAGACCCGATAATATGCTGTAATACGAAAGACTTAAGGTATTTGTTGTTTTAAGTTGAGTATACATAGACTAGAGTAGGGATTCTCAAAGGATGATGGGCACAAATGTATGGAAAGTGGTACCCGCTCCAATAGCCATAACCAATATATATTTTAAAAGGCCTTTAGATGTAGGAAAATGTCTGCTATGGGGCCAGTTCTAATTCACGTTTTGAAAGCAGTAATTCCACTAAGTATTATAATGAAAGTATAACACAATCATCCATGTATACGAGTATGTATTATGACTACAATCTATTAATATAACTAAAAGAAGCATTGAAAAGGAAAGGATTATACCTACGATGAACTACCCAAGCTATTAGCCCTTTATTCGCTTTCATCATAATCATCATGATCATTTTAGCCATAGGACGTCCAGTTGAACATAGGCCTCCCCCAATGATTTCCACAATGGCCGGTTGGTGGCGGCCTGCATCCAGCGCCTTCCCGCTTTATGAGGTCGTCGGTCCATCTTGTGGGTGGACTTATTGGGTCTTGTGGGTTTATTCACTTTAGCAACCCATAATAAAACCCTTAAGAAGTAATAAAACTTTAACCCTAATTATTAATAAAAGTTACACCCTAGTTGAACTCTAGCTTAAATTGACATTTGGTATGGAAATGTCATTTTAATCCTACTACTACTACTACGGCAGGTAGTACTTCTTTAAATAAAAATATTTATTTCACAATTATCCCCATCAATAATTATAGAGTTAAGGAAGGATGCTGGAGCAGTAAACCCTTCCTGCCTCGCATAACCTAAGTACCATACGATGGACACGTAATGATACTTCTTCTTCTTCCTCGGTCCCTCACTGATGAGGATCGTGACCACAGATAGTGTTCCTCCACAGACTGCGGTCATAAGCTGTGTGGACCGCACGATGCAAACTCCCACCCACCGTCTTCCTCACCGCGTCCGACCATCTCGTCGGTGCCCTGCCCCGAGCGCGTCTGCCTTCCATACTGTATGATACTTAGGTTACACAAAAAGTATCTTTATCTTCGAACGCAACCAGATCTGAGGCTGGTGGCCATAGTAAATGTTGTTCGTCTTGGTAAGACCTTTCAAATGACACTACAAACATAACTATTGGAGCCGGGTACCATTCTGCAAAAAAGTATACTCGTATATATCTTCGTACACAACCAGATCTGAGGCTGGTGGTCATAGTAAAAGTTGTTCATCTTGGTAAGACCTTTCAAACGATACTAGACACATATCTATTGGAGCCGGGTACCATTTTGCCCATTGTCCTTTCTCAAACTCCTTACGTTTACTTTTGTAATAACTGTCACGCTATAATTAAATAAATATCACCCCTCCCATGTCGCTCCCATACATCGGGCACTGATTGAGTTAGACCAGTTACTTAGACCTATAAAAAGTTTATTTCGTACAGAGTTTAACTTATGCAATATTTCAGAAATACTGATACCTGCGAGCCGGCCAGTCCTCGTCGGCCAGACATGAAAATAGGAAAAATTGCTTACCATAGTAAGTCATGGGCATTATTCTGTCTCCCTTCTTTCTTCTACACCTAGGGTTGCCAGGTCCAAAACCACAAAAGCCGGACTTTGTGTTTCATTGGCCGGACATTTTACCCTAAAAGCCGGACATGTAAATGTAAATTAGTATCATCCGTCATCATCGGTTGCCCAACATCCAGATGCGTGCGCTTCATATCATTCTGTGGCTCGACTTTCGCCTGGCGCGGCAGCCAAATAAAAAGCCTAACAAAAGCCGGGCAGGCCGGACACGACAATATTTAACCAGACAAGACCGTAAAAAGCCAAACATGTCCGGCTAAAGCCAGACACCTGGCAACCCTATAGCTAAACCCCTATATTACTTCTTAGGCACATATTATCATCATCATTTCAGCCACAGGATGTCCACTGCTGAAAGCCTCCCCCAATGATTTCCACATCGCCCGGTTGGTAGCGGGTAGCGGCCTGTATGCCAAACACACTGCAAATTATTATAGATCGTTTCATCCACGAAGACGCGCCCCACCAACTGTTAGTCGATCGAAACGCTGGGTGCGGGGAGTTTGATCCGAGCAATCCGAGCGTCATTATTGTAGTGTGCTCATGGATAATTAATTAGCATGTAGGTACCGATAACACTCAAACATTAGCGGAAGAATGGTGGGGCGCGTCTTCGTGGATGAAACGATCTATATTTATCAATTTGTAATTAAACTAAATTAAAATTTAGTTTTTAACGGCTTCATTGGTTTCCAGAGTGCGTGGACTACCAAGAACAGATAAAGTTTCCGTGTGTAGGATACACATACTACGCACAATTTAACGGTTCAACCCAGACTCGTTATACCCGCCGCGATGGCTGTTCCGACCCTCCTTCTCTTGTAATCGGCTCGAGCGGAGTCGATGCTAGCAGAGGACAATTCCCCCACATGGTAAGACACCCTATAAACGAAGAAGCTCTTGGCCTGCATCTCACCTGATGGAAAGGGATGATCAATCCGAAGCCGGAAGCGAGCTTCTTTCTTTGTTATGGCGACAGACTAAGGTAAGTTGGTAGCTAGCTTGCTAGCGTGGACTTTATGCCCGTTTTTACCATCAATCCCTAAATTTTAAGTGACCATAATGAAAACTAAATTCCTGTTATGTATCACCATAGGGGTCACTTTTAAAAATTAGGGATTGGTGGTGAAAACGGACATCACCAACCAAACCGAACAGAAAAATCGCCCCCACTGGGGATCATTTCCGTGGCCTCTGGATCTGAAGCTTTTCTATTTCTTTCCTTCTATTGAATTTTCAGGCACTGCTCGGCTACGTCAAGGATGGGAGCGAGGTGGAGTGGCTGTGTGGAGGGACCATCATTAGCGAGCAGTTCATCTTGACTGCTGGCCACTGCACCTCGCACAAGCAGCTGTGAGTCACCAATATAGTTCCAAAATAGTGAACTGTCCTATCGATGACATTGACAGTGGGGCGCCACCGTCAATACCGGATCGCTGGTTCCGATTTTTGCCATGTTGGAAACCATATAGTTGAACGATGGTAGCGCCCCCCTGTCATCGAGTTTGGTGGGACAGTTCAGCGTGGGTCATCTATATACAGATTGGAATTTTGTAATGCCACCTGAAGGGAAAGAAGGTCTTAATACCTACTGTAGATAGAAAAATGTTGTCAAAGAAAACATTCCTTTATTTTTGAAATGAAAGAGAACTACTTACATTCAAAGATTTCCCTCCAGGTGGCATTACAAAATTCCACCCTGTAGGTAATACACTTTCCAATATTGTCTAAAGCCCGGTCTGTGAGCACGTAGAATTTTGTCCAATGACCCCAAGCTACCCATCCTTATCGCTCGCGCGTAATTCTGTTGCTGTCGCGGTCGCACACTCACACTGCGGGCGCCTGTCACACACTCGCGAAAGCAATATAATTACGCGCGAGCGATAAGGATGGATAGCTTGGGGTTATTGGACCAAATTCTACGTACTCACAGACCGGGCTTCTTTTTTTGTTTTCATTATGTGCCATTATCTAACGTCTACCAACACTATATTTCGCGTGTATCATAATTAAATGCCGCGTCACGTCGCGCGACCCATGACAGTCCGCGCAACCTGTCATTGGCCTATGATCGCGCCGGCGATGGCGATCTGCACACGTTGGTGTGGTTGAAGCATAATACTATCATAATAATAACTATCTATCTATCTATCTACCTATTGTTTTCAGAGGTCCAGTATCGCTGGCAAGACTGGGCATACTGAAGAGGTCAGACCCTGACAAGGTGGCGCGGGATTACAAGATCAAGAGGTTCCTTCTGCACCCGGAGTACAAGCCACCTGCAAAGTACAATGACATCGCTTTGCTAGAGACTGAGAAGAGGTTCGTACGATACTTTTTTTAACCGAGTTCAAAAAAGGAGGAGATTCTCAATTCGAGTGTATGTTTTTTTTTTGTGGTATGTATCTAAGTATATTACCGCAGAACTCCGTCAATTATGAAGCTACAGTGAAACCTGGTAAGGTGAGACATCAAGGGACCTGCAATGTCGTTTCACTTATAGAGGTATTTTTTTGTATGTATCTAAGTATATTACCGCAGAACTCAGTCAATTATGAAGCTACAGTGAAACCTGGTTAAGTGAGACATCAAGGGACCTGCAATGTCGTTTCACTTATAGAGGTATTTTTTTGTATGTATCTAAGTATATTACCGCAGAACTCAGTCAATTATGAAGCTACAGTCACAAAATATAACAGAAGGTAAACTCCATACTAAGCGCGCTCGAGCCACGCACACATAGACACCGCTCACGTACGCGTTATTAAGACTGTCTTGTACGAATGCGAGGCGCGACTGCGTTCGTTTGAGTGACGCTGCTCACGCGTTCCTAAAATTATTTTGTTTGTGCGAAAATTAGTGAACAACAAAAAAGGGGTATTATAACATTTGTTAAGTAGACGGTTGCTTATACTCAACATTAAACACTAAATTTTCGTTTTTGAAACTAACGGTTGATTCCGGGAGGTAAGTAAAGTATTTATTTGTATTTCAATAGTTCGTTTAACGTTGACAAATTGAAAGCCAACTCAATTATTAGGAATATCGAATTGTTTTAGAGAGGTTTTAGGAATTATTGGATAATAGTGTCAACCACTCAACTAAATACTACTTCCTTCTCGTGTATTTGTTTGCAAACTATTACTATAATAACGTACTAAATATAACTGTACAAGTATACGTGGATATCTGTTATTGTCTTTCTTCCATAGTATTAAGAGTAACATTTTTCTATCATAACGAAATAAACGCAACACATGACAAGACAACCCTAGCGCGACGGCCGAGCGTGCGAGCGAGAGAGGTATGCAAAGCGAGGTACATACATGAGTTTACCTTCTGTTATATTTTGTGCTACAGTGAAACCTGGTTAAGTGAGACATCAAGGGACCTGCAATGTCGTTTCACTTATAGAGGTATTTTTTTGTATGTATCTAAGTATATTACCGCAGAACTCAGTCAATTATGAAGCTACAGTGAAACCTGGTTAAGTGAGACATCAAGGGACCTGCAATGTCGTTTCACTTATAGAGGTATTCCACTTACCCAGTGTCTTATACAGGTATAAATAAATATCTGTCTCATTTACAGAGGGTTCCATTAATAGAGGTGAGAATACAGGTTATTTCAGTTATACAGGTGCGATCATTAAATTATTCTACAAAGAGTAGATTTTGGCACATTAAATTCGGCACAAACTTCTTCGCGTGTCTTCCCACTTTCGTAAACGGATATTAAATTCAGTTTTTCACGTAATGATAACGATTGTAGCTTTCGTTTTGGCATTTTTCAAATAAACATCTGTATGATAGTAAAGCGAAACTAAAACTGAAGGTAATTGAAGCTCAAAATTTGAACTTACGTACTTGGAATTACGTGTGGAATTTGTGGGTAGATTAAGAATGAGTAAACAAACAATGTTATCTCAGTTACAGAGGTTTATGCCACATGCATATAAAATTTACTCGCTGTCTCAGTTATAGAGGTAACTATGATGATAAATCGAAAGAACAAATCCCAGATATAAAGGCTTACCTTGTCCCACTAACAGAGGTAATTCAGTGCCAAAGTGTTGGGACCTCAGCATGAGTCTCAGTTATGGAGGTTTCTCACTTATCCAGGTCCCACTTAACCAAGTTTCACTGTATTTCCAAAGTCAGGGTCTGATGATGGAACCTAGGGAAATCGAGGGCAACCCTCAAATTTTATGGGCATGTTTATTGTTTTTCATTTTTTTCTTAAGTTAATTAAGTATTTGCGACTGGATATCATCATCTCATATTGATGAGCTGATGATAGAAGGTAAAACTTCTTAATGCTTAGGAGTTGGAGGATTATTCTTTTAATTTTAAAGATAGTATAGTTTCTAAAGTTATTCAAGTGTTTTCATCAGCAGGTAGTTATCAGCTCATCATGATGAACTGGTGACGGTAGGTACAACTCCTTAACACTTGAGAGTTGGAGAATAATTATTTAAATATTATAGGTTCAAATAGACCGACAGTTGTATTCTTTCATGTTATACTTTTAGTGTATGTTTTTTTGCAGTCGGTTTTAATTTTTGTTAAAATTTATTAACCGAAATTTACTGGATGCGGGCAGCGCAGGACCGTTCATTGTGGAAAACCTTGGGGGAGGCCTTTGTCCAGCAGTGGACGTCATTTGGCTGAAACGAACGAACGAACGATTAACCGAAATAGAGACTAATAGGTTGTTAGCCGCCAACCCATATCAAAAGGTCTATTCCACTTCGATCACCTGGATTTGATCACCTAGGTGATCAAAGACTCCATGCGACACTTTATGTCCTTTGATCACCCACGAATAAGTCCACTTCGATCCTCTAGGAGATTTTATAAATTTTATTTTATCCACAACGAGGAAGCTCTTGGCCTGTATCTCTCCTGATGGTAAGTGATGATCAGGCCGAAGGTGGAAGCGAGCTTCACCCGTAATCCTCAACCACGGAGGAACTGGCTATCTTACCTCTAACTGCCGTAACACAACAATGCTGTTAACATTGTTGTTATGGCGACAGACTTAGGTAAGATGGTGGTAGCTAGCCAGGCGGACTTAGAACAAGCCCTACCACCAACCAAATCGAACAGAAAAATCTGCCCCCACTGGGAATAAAACCCGGGACCTCTGCCTCTGAAGCAGGTGGTCTTACCACTAGACCACAGAGGCGGTTGAACATGGTCCACTTTGATCACCTGGCTGATCAAAATGAAATAGACCTTTCAAAAGCGGGGTATGTCCCAGGCGCCAAACCATGGCGCCCTCCTATGGCGGTTCGTCGTTGTGGGTAAAAAAAAATTGATTTTTTACCCGACTACGGCAAAGCAAAAGGAGGGTTATGATTTGGACAGGCTATGTATGTATGTATGTTCATGTGTTCCCTCGTAACGTCTAAACTACTTATCAGAATTCGACAAATGACATATCATTAGAAGCGTCTAAATTGTCCACTGGTTTCATCAATGTAGATGATTCAAATTTCATTAAAGGGTAGTACCACGTAGTACTACCCAACATTGATGAAATAAAAACGCGGCCATAACAGCGAATAATACTTGAAAATTTCGACAGGTTTTATTTATTTATTTATTCATAAATTGAAATTTAATACATAGTTACATTAAGAAACTTAAAACTAGTCTAAGCTACTTATGTACTATGTACACCCGGTTGTGTACAGCAATCCACTTTATTACTTTATTACACTATATACAGTGTCTAAGTAGCTCAGTTGGAAGAGCAGTCGCCCGGCAAGCGGAAGGTCGTGGGTTCGAGTCCCGCCTTAGGCAGTTCGATGTTTTCAAGTTGTTTATTTAAAATTTAGTTTGAGAAGCGACTCAATTCGCTAATAAAAAAATCGATATCACACTGTCACTGCTGTTTCCAGGATAAAAAAAAGACTATTCCCACCTCTCGTTCCCACCGCTGCAACTCCTGTGTAGCCGGGATCTACAGCTTGACCGCCACAAAAACCCAACCAATGAAGGTCAAGTTTGTCCCGGGGGAAAGTTAAACTGTCATTGGACCCGCAACGAAATTAATCAGAAGAACATAGGACGAGTTCGAAATTAAGGTTCGACTTCCCTCCATTGCAAAGCGGATGTCAGGTGACAAACAAAGGTTTAATATCTTTAAGAAAAGATTATGCACCACGGACAATAAATTAAATTAAGGAGGCCTGCCTGGTCCGTGAGCACGTAGAATCCCGTCCAATGACCCCAAGCTGCCCATCCTTGTCGCTCGCACGTACTAATTATGTTGCTGTCGCGCTCGCATATTCACTGCGGGCGCGCGTCGCATAGTCGCGACAGCAATATAATTACGCGAGAGCGATAAGGATGGGTAGCTTGGGGTCATTGGACGGAATTTACGTGCTCACGGACCAGGCTTTACCTGCCAATAATATTTTTCACAAAATCGCTTAAAAGCATGGAAATTTTTCCTTGCTGTTTCCAGGATAGTGTTCCTGAACAAGCACATAGTCCCGGCGTGCCTGGACGCGGGCGATGCTGACGTCGAGAGCGACGCGGAGATGGCGTCCGCTACCGGCTGGGGAGCGCTGGGCGATGGCGAGCCGAATGCTGACGTACTGCAAAGAGTGAGTAGTGAGTAGTAGCCCCTCCCCCAAATGGCCTGGTGACCCCCCCCAGAATGGTCTGGTGACCCCCGCCCCCCAGAATTGTCTGTTGACCCCTTCCCCCAAAATGGTCTGGTGACCAACCTCCCCCCCCCCCCCCCCCCCAGAATGGTCTACCGATTTCAAGATGATACTTGATCATAAGAAGCCTAGATACGCCAATGTGCAGAACAAATCAGTATTTGACTGCAGTCACAACTGATAAGTGAGATTGCAGTCTAGAATGGTACATACCTATCTACATTTCCTTCGCTTCCTTCGAAAACCGATAACTAATTTACAGCCACCAGCAGCTGTCTTTCTGTGGTCTTTGTCTCCAAGACGTGGTCTGCTATGGACCTCGTACCGGATCCTTTAACACGATTCCAAATTCCCAAGCACAAGTACCTACCTACTTATAGATTGGATACAATAGCTAGCCAAGTGAAATTAGAATAGAATAGATTTTTTTTATTTGAAAGAAAGGTATACAAGCAGGCAAGACATACAGAGAGATACAAAAGTGGACAGATAACTGCTTGTTCCCCTCTAACAAAAAGTCTCAGCATACATCAAGATCGCCAGGGCTTGTCTTGAAACTGATTTTCAGCGGGGGCCCTCTGTTGTCACGGCGTACCCCTGCTAACGTAGATGCTAGAGGAGAAAGGAGACCGCAAGTCCGGCAGCAGGGAGAACGCAGCAGGGGACTTAAATAAATAAAATAATCACTTGCTAGGTAGTTACTAACTTAGAAGTAGAAAGATAAAGATATATATGGGAGCATTCGAATACCAAATCGATTTCAGGATCATGCGATACCTCATTGCGATTGGATGTACTTATTAGTTTTTTTCACTAATTTTCAGATGGATATCGTCAAGTTTTCGACGGAAGAATGCTCGGCATTGTACAAACCGTATCGTCTCCTGAAGACCGGGTTAGACAACTTCACGCAAGTCTGCTACGGCCACCGACAGATACCTCGGGACACGTGTAAGGTGAGAGCTTGATGACCTCATCATCATCATCATCATTTCAGCCACAGGACGTCCACTGCTGGACAAAGGCTTTCCATAACGACTGGTCCTGCGCTGCCCGCATCCAGGTTCTTCCCGCGACCTTCACCAGATCGTCGGTCCTCCTAGTGGGGGGCCTGCCCACGCTACGTCTTCCGGCCCGTAGTCGCCACTCGAGAACTTACTGCCCCAGCGGCCATCAGCTTTACGAGCTATATGCGTCGCTCACTGCCACTTGATTTTGGCAATTCTGCGGGCTATATCGGACACTTTTTTGGATGCGGGCAGCGCAAGACCGGCCGTTATAGAAATCCTTGGGAGAGGCCTTTGTTCAGCAGTGGACGTCATCTGGCTAAAACGAACGAGTGAACATCGTCATCATTTCACATCGTCCGGTTTGTAGCGGCCTGCATCCAGCGCCTTCCTGTTACCTTTACGAGGTCGTCGGTCCACCTTGTTGGTACACTGCTCTCTTTATTTTCAGGGGGACAGCGGGGGCCCCCTCCAAGTGGAGTATAGAGGAGTAAACTGCATGCACAAGGTGATCGGAGTGACTTCTTTCGGCAGAGCGTGCGGGAATACCGGCCAGCCTGGCGTGTACACGCGAGTCAGGCCCTATGTCCCCTGGATAGAGAGTGTAGTGTGGCCCGCCCAGGGGACTGATAAATGTGTTTGCTTCTAAATAACCTGTAGGAACCTATAAGTGGTTTACCTGTTGAATAATTTGTTATTATACACTGCAAAACCCTGGTGTTCCTAAATAAATAAATGATTTCTACGACACTAGCTTCAGTGATCTTACGTCCTTTGGATAGTGTTGTGTGCCCGCTCAGGGGACTGATGTGTTTTCTACTAAATATATCATTTCTACGTTACTAAGTTCGGCGATCTTACGTCCCCTGGATAGTGTTGTGTGGCCTGCCAGGGGACTGGCAAAAATGTGTTTCCTACTAAATAACATTTCTATATCACTTAAAGCTGACCTTATATCCACTGGATTGGGTGTTGTGTGGCCCGCCCAGGGGACTTGAAATATGTTTTCTATTAAATAAATATATTTTAAATGATATTACGCTTGCTCTTAGCTCACCAAATACGCTTGACAGGTGTAAGATATATTAGTAACATAACCTAGGATTAATTTTAAATTAAAATAGATAATGTACAAAATTCAAGTACTTTATTTTCTCAGACCAGGGAACTGATGATAGCTACTAAATAGATTTATCTTAAACCAGCTCAAAAAACTGTCACAGACGGGACTTTGCATTCACGAACTGTCGCTTTGGCGAATAACTAAGTACTAAATAAGCTACGGTGACATTTTTTCCATAGAAATTACTAAAGCCCGGTCTCTGAGCGCGTAGAATTTTGTCCAATGACCCCAAGCTACACCCCAAGCTGCTCGCACACTCACTGCGGGCGCTCGTCGCACAGTTGCGACAGCAATATAATTACGCGCGAGCGATAAGGATGGGTAGCTTGGGGTCATTGGACAAAATTCTACGTGCTCACGGACCAGGCTTTAAATCTCAGAAAGTACTTACTCTGTGATAACAATTATTATTTTAGAATTTAATAAAGAATTTCTTAAATCTTTTAAGAAATTACCAATTCGCTAGGATGTCATATTTTGCAGATTAATGGCGGTTTTAACGGATCACTCAATTCATTACTTGTCTGAATGGAGTGGTCTACAAATTAAGCTCTACACCTATAACGTGAAATAAATTAAACAAAATATTATAAGAATAATTTTATTACAAGAATAAATACGTAAAGAAACATTAAAATTTTCAATTGCTTAAGTACTATAGTTTATCACACAGTTTGTTAATCACAATTTAAATCATTTTTATAAACAACCACGATTTTATTTTAATTAATAATTATAAAACAACAATAAAAGTGAAATAGCAACTTGCGATGTAGAATCATCATCTATCTGCCAATAATGCTACAGATCGTTTCATCCAATCGGACGCGCCCCACCATTCTTCCGCGAATGTTTGAGTGTTATCGGTACACGCTAAATGCTCCATGAGTGCACACGCACACTACAGTAATGCCTTACGGATTGCTCGGACCACACTCCCCGCACCCCTCGCTTCGATGAAACGATCTATACAGTCTGCGTCAAATAGTTCGTAACCCCCAAAGTGCCCAAAAAATTGACAACTCAACCGTAAGTAACAAAGACATGTTGCGAACTTCTTGGCTACTTTGGGTGTCACAAACTATTAAAATTTCACGCTGACTGTATCTGTGGCCTAATTCACGTATTTTGACAGTCAAGATCTCGCTGACGTTCAGAAGTCATCCCATTGAAAAACAGTTCTATAGCCGGATTCCGTGGAGGGTAGTTGAACGGGAAGCATGGTCGATCTGTTTTAATGGTTTCAATTTATTATTTAATGGACTTTAGTGTACAAATTTGGTGTTATTTTGTGTTCTAAAGTGCAGTGAAGTGATAAATTATAAAAAACATTGAAATACTTCGAATTTGAGCGCGCATCGAGTGTCGAGTGGGTTGTCGTATGAACAACCCGCTTTGGACCCGGTGGCGTCTCGAAACCTGCTTACGGGCATACTTAACTCCACGGAATCCATGAAAAATCAATAGAACTGAAACACCCACGTTCTATTGATAACTATGTCAATATTTTTCACTCGACATTGGCAGAAATAAACCTCCCAGAGAGGTTTGGTTGCCACAAATAAAAAAAAAAAAAAAAAAAGTTCTATAGCCTGACCAGAAACATAAAAACCCTGGCATAGAGGCGCGTCAATTGCATTTGATAGTGCAACACTGAGTACAGTCGTACCTGTGTTAAATTAATAGGCTAACTTTATGTATCAGAATTCAGGATTACGGGCTAATTTGATATTTTCATAAATTAACGAAAAAATATTACTATAGGTAACCTGATTTAAATAAATTAAATGAAACCATCAATCGAGCTAGTAGATTTATTTTATTATTCATCAATAATCAAATTCAGAACTTGAATATTCAACTGCAATGTCTGCTCATGAACGCTTCAAACTCGGTACTTCTTTCCCAATCCCATAAAATTCAACACTTAGAAAGTGACAAAATTTTTAAAATAGGTAGTTGAAACAAACCACAGCTAATTTTCATAGTGGACTGTACTATACGATAAACATGTCAGTCAATTTGACAACCTTTGTCGGAAACATTATTCAATGAAAATATTGTCCGAACCCTTAGTATTTCTCTTCGACAAGTACTTTAACACATTGTGAACCACTTTTCTTTCACGACTATAAAAATATTTTAGCAATTTAATTCATAAAACCAATTGCGCACATTTAAAATAAACTTTGTTTACACTTTGACAGCAATAGACTGACATGCAAGGTGACATGTCAATGAAGTTTTCAGTTACTGTTGCCATTAAAAGAAATTAGTACAATTAGTTTTCCGCAACATGGCGAGGGTTTTTATGTTCCTGGTCAGGCTATAAATCCGTATTCACAAGGGTCATTTTGATAGAACGATAACTCGATAGGATCGCATTCAGCGATTTGTTGTCGTTGAAGTTTTGTTACGTGAATAAGGCTCAGGTCTCCAATTGCCTCTGATAAATTAGAGAGGGTCGTGCTCCTGCAATGGAGACTAAATGACCTGATGATGATCAGACCCAGGGCTCCCAGCCTGAACGGGTGACGCTGAGGATTCGAGGGTCGGTGCATTGACGCAGCAGGCAGGTCACCTGGGAATGTACATGTTACGGTCAAAGTGATAAATGTGAAAATTATGAATAATCGCCGGTTATTATGAATAATTACCGCATGATTTGGTAAATGTGATTAATATGAGGTCATTTACGTGTGTATAAAACAAAATAGGCGGCTTTTCACTTTAAATCAAAACATTATGTTATGGGCATCATAGAAAAGTAATATTATGCAAGAAACATTCCAAACTCATTATGCCAAATTATATTAATATATGATATCAAAACGTTCAAAAGTTTGGTTGTACACGAGCACGTACACAAGATGTTGTTCTCTTTTATGAAATTTGTTAGTACTAAGGTTGAATTATTAAATAATCACTGTTAAATGTGATTAATTTATCACTTTTACCGCGACTGTCGGTAATTATTCATAATAACCGGTTATTATTAATAATTTTTAATTTATTACATTAACCGTAACATACATAAAGAAATCAATGTTACCGTGGATAACGTAAAACTCATTTATTTTTGCAAATAGGTCCCAGTATTAACCCTACCACTGCTTCGGGACAATATATGGGCCAGTGCTGAGAAGGATGCAGCGCAAGAAACCCAGTCACTATTGTCAGCCTCCTTTTCGAGGGTTAACAGTCTTTAAAATATACATACAAAGTCATAAATATTGATGCGAGCTAGGCAGTTGAAATCAGATTCAATCAGGTTCAAATTCAAATTTCAAACATAATGTACATAACGTAAGAGATTTTAAAAATAACTTAAAAAAAAGAAACTGCCTAAGGCGGGAATCGAACCCACGACCTTCCGCTTGCCGGGCGACTGCTCTTCCATCTGAGCTACTTAGACACTGGATGACCCCTCGAAATTTTAAGTGTAATTTGCTGTTGTGTGTCAAGTGTAACAGGCCGCCACCAACCGGCCATGGTGGAAATCATTGGGGGAGGCCTATGTTCAGCAGTGGACGTCCTATGGCTGAAATGATGAGGATGATGAATTTGCTGTTACGGTCAGCTTTTGTTTCATCATTAAGATCGCTGAAGGTATCCAGCAGCCTGACTATCCTCTCTTTGTAAGGTCTGTCGGATGCTACTGATGATGATGATGACACTGGCTAAATGACCTAGTGTTGACTTAATGATGATTATGCCACTGACCTGTTCCACCACGCTGTACTCCTCTTTTTCCTCCAGAGGTGGAATTGTGTAAATCAATCGTAATCGTTTGACAGTTCATATCGTACGATAAAGTCAGTTAAACAAAGCGTTTGACAGAACAATCGTACGATATGAACTGTCAAATGATTACGATTGCTTTACACAATTCCACCTCAGATCGCTGAAGGTATCATCAAGTAGCCTGACGATTCTTTCTTTGTAGGCTCTATCGGACGCCATCACGGCTTGCTTGGTCACTTCGCGCGACGTGGTCCGACCATAAAGTTAAAACCTAGCGGAATATAGCAACAAAGGACTGAGCGAGCAAGATGTCACTAGCAGTGACACTGTGTGATAAAAAGAGATGCGTGATACGACGTAAAAGAACCGTTTTTGCAACTATTTGACAGTTTATTAGCACTGACACGCTGAAAATTTGAGCTCTGGGATTTTTTCAGATTTAACGCGAAAGAAATCGTGGATGCTTATGAGAAACTAGCGGCCGCCCGCGACTTCGTACTTTTTACCCCCTTAGGGGTGGAGTTTCGTAAAATCCTATGTCTATGGATGCCTACGTCATAACATCTACCTGCAAGCCAAATTTCAGCCCGATCCGTCCAGTGGTTTGGGCTGTGCGTTGATAGATCACTATGTCAGTCAGTCACTCACCTTTGAGTTATACATATTTAGGTGTGCGTCAGAAACGTGTTAACTGGTTCAGTGATTGATTAATGTACAAATCAGTGAAATAATCCTGAAAACTGACACACTAATGACATTCGGATTCCTGTGACATCATAAAATCGGTTTCGTTTGACAGCTCGTGGTTGTTGCTTTATTCCGAAGGAATAGTATTAACTTTAAGGCAGCGACCGGTTACGTAGTTCGCTATGATGATGACGATGAATCATCCTAAAGATCACTGATGCTGATGATGAACTGACGACACTGCCTAAATGACCTAGTGTTGACTTAATGATGATTATGCCACTGACCTGTTCCACCACGCTGTACTCCTCCTTTTGCTCCAGATCGCTGAAGGTATCATCAAGTAGCCTGACGATTCTTTCTTTGTAGGCTCTGTCGGACGCCATCACGGCTTGCTTGGTCACTTCGCGTGACGTCGCACGGCCGGTCGCGTAGTTTTCTATTATGGGGTACTGGAAACAAAATACATTATTATATACTGGTCATCACAAAAATCGGCCCACCTACGTTTTACAGGAAAACTCGTTTCTACTGACACAATCATGGTGCCCCAACAATATTTATTCGGTATATAGTCGGCCGTTTGGTGTAGTGGTTCAGAGCGGACTACTATGCCGAGAGGTCCCGGGTTCGATTCCCGGCCGGGCAGAAATTGAAATGATGAATTTTAATTTCTGTGACGGGTCTGGGTGTGACTATGTATAATATTTATGTATTTAAAAAAAAAAAAGTATATAAGTAGTATATCCGTTAAGCTAGCACCCATAACACAAGCATTAAGAGCCATTTCACAAAAATATTCCGCGCGAATTTAGGTAAAAGCTGTCAACGCAACGTCAAAAGAGTAAAAAGAACGCTGAAATGGACAAAAAAATCTTGAGCCGTGACCGTATTAAGACTTGATTTAAGTTATTAATTTTAAGGTAGAATGAGGTATTCAAACTTGATAAATTAATTTAAATTTTTAATAGAGTTTATTAAGTCTTTTATATTTCGATTCATAATGAAACACGAATAGGTATAATATGTAAAATATATATTAAGTACAAAATAAAGACAGTCACATAGTGAAAAAAAAATCTGCCCCCTTACAGCTCCATCATCGGACCCTGGATACGAATAATGAAACACGAATAGGTATAATATGTAAAATATATATTAAGTACTAAATAAAGACAGTCACATAGTGAAAAAAAAATCTGCCCCCTTACAGCTCCATCATCGGACCCTGGATACGAACTATACGTCAAGGCGAATCACACAAGCCCAAACTCCATAGGGTTCTATTGTTTTGTTAAGGAGGTGGCCATTGCATCTCCTCCAGATCCATTATCAGACAGAGCTAAGAAATAAATAAATAAATATTATTATAAGTAAACAAATAACTAAAATAATTCATCTTACTATCTTACTTCTTACTAGTCTTACTAATATTATAAATACGAAAGTTTGTGTGGATGTCTGGGTGTTTGTTACACTTTCACGCAAAAACTACTGAACAGATTTTGATGAAACTTTACAGTACAGTACAGCAGTACTAGGCAGTCTGTGTTCAACTATCACTCGGGTCTAGGGATTGCAATCTGGTATCATTTTCAATCCGGCCGGATTTCACCGGATTGACGCTAATCCGGGATTGCAAAGTTACTTGTTCTAGTATTTAGTGATTTTTAGTTTTGATAATAGTACATAAAAAGAAAAATAAAATACGTATTTATTGAAAATAAAGTCACTTTTATTTATATTTTTCGGTATTAATTGTAATTTTTGGTAAGTACGTACTATTTGTACTAATAAAATTATGAAAATTCTAAATAAAGTTAGTAATCAGTCTGACTCTCACTTATTGCTGTATGTATCTGAAAGTACTTAAGTAATAATACTATTAAACTCTTATTAATAATTTACACCTGACAGACTTAAATCAACAAAACAGTCTTTTAAATTTGTACTTATAAATTCAACTTCAGTTCTTTTTAAGAAATAATCTGACTCCTAAGAAACAATAAAACAAGAAGCATTTATTTTTTGCAAAGGAAAATGCAGTGTAGTGTCGCGGCACGTCTAGCGATCTGGCAAATGCGAGCGCGCTTGACTTTCCCAGTTCACGTTCGCGTATTTTTTGCTTTACCGGATCCGCCACCGGATCCGGCGCCGACTCACCGGATCCGGTAGGTCCAAAAACACACCGGATCCGCCGGATTACCGGATCCGCCGGACCGGATTGCAATCCCTACTCGGATCGGACGTTCCTATCGCAAGACCTTTGGTTCACTCAGTTCCGATACGACTCTAGTGCTGTGTGTAATCATTTTCGTGAATACACTGAGTTTATTAATTTCTACGAGTGGATTTCATTTTGACTGAGACCTACGCCATGAACCCTGAACCAGAAGACCCTGTCGCCAGCGACAGCGACGCTCATCCATCCCTGGCGTCGACCAGAATAACAATGTATAGGCTATAATTTATGACGATCTGTGACAAACTAAATTTCAAGCGGGTGAAGCCGCGGGCAATACTACATATTTCATACTAGCTTTTTGCCCGCGACTTCTTCTGCGATGAAGTGGAAAATGGTTCTAATAGAATAAAAATATTCTAAGAAAATTAATTTTGTTAAATGATTATATTTTTTGATATAAAATCTACAAATTATTATGTTTAAATATTTGAATACTTACAAAATTATGAGATCTTTCTAAAACAAAATTAAAACACTACACCTGCCGCAGATTTCTTTGTAAACAATGTTTTTTTGTTTTTCCTTCAGGTGCTAAAATCACCAGGCTATTGTGTGCGCATACTCTGGAGTATTCCACATACAACTGGTCGTCGGAGAAGCATAGATTTCCATTAAGTCTACTCCCGCTACCATATAGAACTCCGCTAAAACTCGTGAGGGCGCCAACACTTACTTTTGTATCGAAAATTAGTATGAGCAGCTGCGCACGCGGTTGCCCGTTGCAGGCTCTATGCAACCACACTATTTTAAACCGTGGTCCATAAGCATGAGATGGGAAACTGCACTCTCTTGAATTCTCTTGAATTTGATGGTGTTAGGGGAATCCTAGGAATGAATACAGACTTTCCAATGGAATCTCCTCATCAATATTGCGAAATTGCGAGTTGCAATGCAATGTTACGTTTTCACTTGTTATTTTATTGTTATCTGACCTTGATTTTTCAAACACGTGTCAAAATAAAAAAAATAATTTAAATCAAAAGTACTAAGGAATATTTCATTGATATCAACTTAGAAACAAGCACAGATCACAGAAACTAAAGGGAAATGTGACAAGGGACAAATTGGAACATATTGCTTGTGAAAGCAATGATGACAGTAGCGAAGTCATTATGTAAACAGTTTATATTGCTTGCATAGTACTAAAGATTATTCGAACGTTGAATACTGATACCGCAGTGGATAATGAGCACATAATTTGATTTCTTTGTGTGTGTGAATTTCTAATACGACACTGAGTTTCGAACTCAGCGCATTACTTACATCTCTCTATATTTCTATGGAACCAAGTTATCTCCAAAATAACATTCCACACCTTTTTAACCTAGTCAGGTAATAATTTTAATAAAATACGAAGCACGTCATCTATCAATAGGATATATGTATATTTTAGAAGTTAATAAATTATGCATAAAATATAAACACTTAAGAAGTTTAGTTAAATCGTAGAATTTCTGAAAAACAAGTACTAAAATCGTACTGAAAAAAAAGTATCAATAATAAATATGTTATCTAATTTATTTATTAAACGTCGAATTTTATCAAAGATTTTGGACTAAAGTTTTTGAAAATATTTTATAGCCTACATAGAAAAAAATTAGGATTCTAAATCGTGAAAGAATTTTTTTTCGGAGCCTATTGCCTCCAAACAAACAAACAAACAATTAAATCTTTCCTCTTTTATTAGTATAGATATAACAACAAAGCTTCCCTCTCGAAACAAAACGCTTCTTTTTCTTCTTCACGAAACAAAACTCAAAGCGGATAAATAAATAAACAAATCTTTGGACAATTTCACAGCGCCATCTAGTCCAAAAGTAGGCAACCAATATGCTTGTGTTAAGGGTGTTAGCATAATGGATATACTTTTTATAATTTATTTATTAAATTAAATACATGGTACCTACATATTATACATAGTTACACCCAGATCCGTCAAAGAAATTAAAATTCATCATTTCAATTTCTGCTCGGCCGGCCGACTCGAAACAGCCTCTCGGCATAGTATCAAATGCATTTGGTCGCCGTACAAATCACCGCTTCACGACACGAACGCACGTAAACGTCACGGCGGGAAAAATGACACAGGTCCTGCCTTGACGGGCGCTCGCGCCATACTAATCGATGTCGGCTTGCGTATTGTAATTTATACTGATATTCACATCAATATTTTGACAAAGTGGTTACTAATATTTAAACAATAACTGTAGAAATCAATTCTACAATGAATATTCTTTATTTTGGGATACTTTTATTGCAGTTATTGCTGTGTTTTTAAACCAAAAACCACGATCAAAATGTGACGTTAATCTTCAAATTTGCCAAATTATTTTTAGATTTTACTCAATAATGGTAATGAAATTCAAGAATCTATTTCATTAATGGACTACAAGAATATATGTCAGATGATTACTATATATTTTCAAGCTTATTATATGAGCATAAATAATAGATACAGGACTTTGAAAATGAGTCTGCGGCAATTTTTCCGTAAAATGGTTGTGGGAGATGGGGCACTGTGAATTAAGCAAAAGAGTTTTAGTAAATCCGTTTCATTAATGGTCAACACCAAGGATTGACCTATCTTTCGCAGTTATTAAATAATCTCTGGGTGTTGCTTAAGATAGTAATTCATGCTTCCAAAATCTTGGAAATTCGCACGAAAATGTAAAATGGCTCTTAAGTTGCTTACTTTGGGGCTAGCTGGCGCTGTGTGAAATTGTCCAAAGATTTATTTATTTATTTATTTATATTGGTGTTATTTAAAAGCCCGGCAAATATCCTTAAAGAAAAACACATTTAATTTCTTAATAAATGATTAACATTATACTCGTATACAATAAATGTGACTTGAAAAAAGACCTCACTTTGGGCTCACCTATGGGATCAATTAGACCAATTTTTATGGTTATAAAACCAAATAATCTTCTCTTCTCTCGTGTCCTCTTTAACAGATGGATAGCGATTAATCCCAACTTAACAGTTCTATAGCCATAAAAGTTGCCTCAAGCGTAACTACCTATTTTTTGAAGAAGTGACTCTGGATTCTTCTACAGACACATTTTTGGGGTAAAAACCTTTCCTTTAATGAAATGAAGTTTAGAACTAGGCTTTTAAATGGTGCCAATATTGGTGGGAAGTGGGGATGCATACGTTTGAAAGTGCTTGTCGCGGGAGGGTCGATTTTTGTGATGACCAGTGTAGATCGTTTCATCCACTCGGACGCGCCCCACCATTCTTCCGCTAATGTTCGAGTGTTATCGGTACACGCTAATGCTCCATGAGTGCACACGCACACTACAGTAATGCCTTACGGATTGCTCGGACCACACTCCCCGCACCCCACGCGACCGGGACCAAACATTGGTGGGGCGCGGCCGAGTATATAAAACGAACTATTCAAGACTAGAAACTGTAGTTCGTTTACGGATCTCCTCATTTCTGATTCGATTACCTAAAGAAACACCGAGCATAGCCCTCTCCATAGCACGCTGTGCAACTTTGAGCTTATTTATAAGACCTGTAGTAAGTTATGTAGGCGTAAATAAACTAAAGTCGCTGACATAGCCCGACGGATTAGCAAGCTGAAGTGGCAATGGGCAGGGCACATAGTACGCAGAACTGACGGCCGATGGGGCAGCAAGGTTCTGGAGTGGAGGCCGCGTGTAAGACGTCCACCCACAAGGTGGACCGACGACCTCATAAAGGTAGCAGGAAAGCGCTGGATGCAGGCCGCTACCAACCGGGCGATGTGGAAATCATTGAGGGAGGTATATGTTCAGCAGTGGACGTCCTGTGGCTGAAATGATGATGATGAATGAAGCATAGTCAACGTACCTGCCTTCCTGTCAAACGAAATCATTGGGAGGGTGCTATGTTCAGGAGTAGACGTCCTATGGCTGAAATGATGATGATGATGATGATGATGATAAACGTACCTTGCTGTCAAACTCCTGTCCCATCCACTTGAAGGAACCCTTCACAGCGTGTAGAAACAGCTTGCTGGAGTCTCGCAGCGCTTGCAGCAGACTTTGCAGGCGCGCTTCTAAAACTAGAATGGAATACAATTTGTTGAATTTTTTTTGTCATTATAATAATTTTTAATTTCTCTTGTTTTTATACAGCTAGTAATGTTATAGAACAAGTAGCTTAGTAGTGTTGACCATAGTCGCATTGGTGCTAGGTGCTAGTATATCAGAAAGTAGTGTTGGAATTAGTAGTATTGAAGCTAGTAGTGTTGGAGCTAGTACTATTAAAGCTAAAAGTGTTGAAGGTAAGTGTTGGAGCTAGTAACAACGGAGCCAGTAGTGTTGAAGTAGTGTTGGAGCCAGTCTTCTTCTTCAATTCGTGTCAACAAAAAACCTACACAGTGTCAGCCCAAAACTTCACCACAAGAGTGGCGTTATCAGCAGCATTCAAATTCTTGGAGCCAATAGTGTTTGAATAATGTTGGAGCAAGTAGTGTTGTAGATAGTATCGTTAGCGCTAATAGTGCTGAAGATAGTAGTGTTGGAGCCAGTAGTGCTGGATTAGTGTTGGACTAGTGTTGTAGTGTTGGAATAGTGTTGAGGTAGTGTTAGACTAGTGTTGAGTTAGTGTTGTTGTGTTGGACTAGTGTTGAGGTAGTGTTGTGCTAGTGTTGTAGTGTCGGAGCTACCTTTAGTGTCGGCCACGGCAGTCAGCCCATGTCAGCACGTCAGCCCCGCCGGGTGTAGTGTTGGACTAGTGTTGAGGTAGTTTTGGCCTAGTGTTGTAGTATTGGACTAGTGTTGTAGTGTCGGAGCTACCTCTAGTGTCGGCCACGGCTCGCAGGCTCCTCGTCAGCCTGGCAGGCGGCAGCTCTCGCGCGCCGCACTGCAGCAACGGCGCCCAATCGACGCACCACAACGCGCCGCAACGGAGCGAATACATCATATTCTCTAGATGACGGTCGCCTAGCCCTAGGGGTTTATACAACATATTGGAATAAAAACTCATAAATTTCTGTAAGTAGGAGTTTTAAAATCACTTTTACACGTCCCAGTATTAACCCTACCACTGCTTCGGGACAATAAATGGGCCAGTGCTCAAAAGAGACACATATTATTATGACAAGAATGCGTGGTCAGTTCAGTCTGCACATATTTGATGTACTTAAATTTGGCTATTCTTACCGTTAGATAATTCCTGGCAATAAGTGGTGACTGAGTTTGTTCCGGCGTTTCTTCTCAGCACTTGCCATATGTTTGTCTCGAAGCGCTGGTAGGGCCCAAAAGATAAGGAGACATGTAAAGTGCCCAATAAGGGCTACCTTTTTTTTTTAAATATATTTGACGTTCATAAGTGCCACTTGTGGTCTAAACTGAATAAATATTTTTGATTTTGATTTTTGATTGATTTTCATACTCAAATTAATAAACAAAAGAAAAAGTTACTAAAAAGGCCACGCATTCAGTACTGCATTAAGTTAATCAGCATCAATCATAATTAACTTTTAAAAAAAATAAAACCGACTTCAAATGCGTGAACACAAAAAAAACTAAAAATTGCGTATAAAAAAGTTCATCCCCAATTTTCCACCCTTGGGGGTGAAATATTTTCTTCAAATTCGCATGAAACCACCCTTTTGATAATACCTATTCAACAAAAAAATAATCGTTCAAATTGATTTATAATCGGCGGAGATATTGCGTATAAAAAAGTTCATCCCCAATTTTCCACCCTTGGGGGTTGTTTTTTCTATTATTAAATTTAAATGGGACCACCCTTGAGGTATTACCTATACGCCGAAAAAAGATTTGTTCAAATCGGTTCATAATTGGCGGAGTTATCGCGTAACAAACATAGAAAAAAAAAAAAAAAAAAAACATACGGGTCGAATTGAGAACCTCCTCCTTTTTTTTGAAGTCGGTTGAAAAGTATCTTAACTTGTTTAGACTAATAAATTAAGTATGGCTAAATAGGCATAAGTATAATAACTTAAAAATGTAATAACACCCACTTTGTGAAACGCTATTTAATGCAAATAAATTATATTTGATTTGATTTGATATAGGTTTAGCGTTTAGCTGACTCGGTGCTTGAGGTATGGGAGCAGAACAAGAGGGGTGACATTGACATATTATGACGTACGACAGAGCATACAAATGTAAAGTCTCACTGACGTAACAAAAACACCCCCCGTGCTGCTCACATACCTCAGGCACTGACAGAGTTAAATGCTAGATCTATAGTATTTTTTAAATGGCACAGTTTTAAAAGATCTACTTCTTACCGAATATCCAGCACAGCAGAGTAAGCAAGCTCAGCGTTTCGACGAACTTGTGCTTCTTCTTTATAAAATCTTCTGTCGACGAGCAGTTCGCTTCGATGGCTGACCTGTGAGGCAAAAATCAAGTTTAAAAATACGTGAAACATTGTGTTACATATACGACGACAGAAAAACAAAGCAGCAGGTAGCAGGTAGCAGGTAGCAGGAAGGCGCTGGATGCAGGCCGCTACCAACCGGCCGGGCGATGTGGAAATCATTGGGGGAGGCCTATGTTCAGCAGTGGACGTCCTGTGGCTGAAATGATGATGATGATGATGATGAAATGAGGATGGTCGCGCTCCTGCAGTAAGACTAGAGACTAAATGACCTGACGATGATCATTATGATCAAGCTCAAGATGTAATTCTTACTCATTAAGAATTTTTTTTTTTTTTTTTTTTTTTTATCCCCAACGAGGAAGCTCTTGGCCTGTTTTTACATCTTTATCACTTACATCTTGTGCTTAACTGCTTAGCGATTGCCATCCGCCAAACGCACCCGATGTGTGCCAAATAAATTTCTTCTTTCTTTCTTTCTATCAAGCCTGTGTTCCTACCTCAGAGCATTGATGGTGCTCCAAGATGAAGATCAAGATGTAATTCTTAAATCATCATCATTTCAACCACATGACATCCACTGCTGAACATAGGCCTCCCCCAATGCTTTCCATGTTGCACGGTTGGTAGCGGCCTGCGTCCAGCGCTTTCCTGCTACCTTAATGATGTCGTCGGTCCACCTTGTGGGTGGACGTCCCACGCTGCGTTTTCCGGTACGCGGCCTCCACTGCGTACTATGTGCCCTGCCCATTGCCACTTCAGCTTGCTAATCCGTCGGGCTATGTCAGCGACTTTAGTTCGTTTACGGATATCATCATTTCTGATTCAATCTCGTAAAGAAACACCGAGAATTCTTACCCTCTTACTAATAAAACTTACACGCTCGTTGAACAGTGACGTTTTAGTATGAAAATGTCATTTTAAAACAGTGTTCAACAACTGTGTAACTTTTTATTAGTAAGGGGGTTAATGTGTGCCAAATAAATGACTTTTCTTTCTTTCTTTCAAGCCTGTGTTCTTACCTCAGAGCGTGGGCCGGTACTTGACTGCAAAAGTTGCGGTAGTGCTCCAAGGATGCTGAGGACAGGATCAGCTCTTCATCTTCAGCTCTCGCGCCGATGTCCACTTGATCTGGTAGAAAAGGCACACAATTTTACCAACTTTTACTTCTACATCAGTTTTTGTTTATATTTTTATGTAATTAACTTTGCTTTTAAATGCACGCACATTTTATCGACTATAAAATAAGGTCCCTTTCGTGGTGTAAAAATGTATACTAATATTATAAATGCGAAAGTATAACTGTCTGTCTGTCCGTCTGTCTGTTTGTTACGGTTTCACGCCTAAACCACTGAAGCGATTTTGATGAAAGGCATAGAGATAATTTGAGTCCCGGGAAAGGACATAGGATAGTTTTTATCCCGGTTTTGTAAACAGGGATGAGCGCGATAAGATTTTTCTGTGACAGACAAAATTCCACGCGGGCGAAGCCGCGGGCGGAAAGATAATTGATTATAAGTTTTAATAATGTTAAATATTGTATTATGTTATTTTGTCGAACTATGTATGTGACTTTGTGTGCAGCAAATAAATGCTTACTTACTTACTTACTTAAAGTGGGAAATATGAGAAATTTAATTGGAAATGGCTCCATTTCGAATGACTCCCTGAGTTCGACTCTTTTTGTATGGTTTTTCGTCGACGACAGAAAAGTTCTCGAGTGGCGACCACGGGCCGGGAGACGTAGCGTGCGTGGGCAGGCCTCCTACTAGGTGGACCGACGATCTGGTGAAGGTCGCGGGAAGAACCTGGATGCGGGCAGCGTAGGACCGGTTGTTGGAAAGCCTTGGGGAGGCCTTTGTCCAGCAGTGGACGTCATTTGGCTGAAACGAACGAACGATATGAATCATACCTAGATCATACACGCTGTTGATCATATCGCGGAGTCTGGTGGAGTCTTCGACGAACTCTATCAGCCCACTGTCCTCTCCGAGTGGGGTCACCTGCAAGGTATTTATAGCTTAACAATAGGCTAGTTTCCTAAAAAAATTTTTTTAGTCCGTAATGTTTAATATCAAAAAATATTGGAGACATATATTTATTTTTATTTGTCAATCTAACAAATAATTACATAGTTATGGTGCGTTGAAGTTCCGCACGACGTCACAACGTGCGGCACTTTTATGCACGCATTGACGTCACGGGCCTCTTATTATGAACTTTGGCGCGCTTTATCTCTTTAAATTTTCATTAGTTTGAAAAAGTGAAAAATACGTGTAGAACTGTAGAGTATTTTTTGATAAGTTAACTGACGGACTAATTAAAACTCTTGCTTTTTGACCCAGGAAACATCCCTATTATATTAAATCTACATATAGTTCTAGCGCATAACTCAGTCAGTGCCTGGGGTATGTGAGCGGTACGGGAGGAGTGACATTGACAAATTATGACGTGTCAAAGCATACAGGGTGTCCCAGAATTGGCGAATCAAACTGATAGGGGAGGTAGCTCTTAGAGATGGGTTATACTAGGTAAAGGACAATGGGCAAAATGGTACCCGGCTCCAATAGACATGCTTCTAGTGTCGTTTGAAAGGTCTTATCAAGACGAACAACTTTTACTATGGCCACTAGCCTCAGATCTGGTTGTGTTCGAAGATAAACATACTTTTTTGCAAAATGGTACCCGGCTCCAATGGTTATGTTTGTAGTGTCATTTGCAAGGTCTTACCAACGAACAACATTTACTATGGCCACCAGCCTCAGATCTGGTTGCTTTCGAAGATAAACATACTTTTTGTGTAACCGAAGTATCATACGTGTCCATCGTATGGTACTTAGGTTATGCGAGTCATGAAGGGTTTACTGCTGCAGCATCCTTCCTTAACTCTATAATTATTGAGAGGGATAATTGTGAAGTAAATGTTTTTATTTGAAGAACTACTACCCCCTTATTAATAAAAAGTTATACCTAGGATGAACCTTGGATTAAAATGACATTTCCATACCAAATGACAATTTAAGCCAGAGTTCAACTAGGGTGTAACTTTTATTAATAAAGGGGTTGGAGTTTTATTACTTCTTATGGGTTTTATTATGGGTTGCTAAAGCGAATAAACCCACAAGACCCAATAAGTCCATCCACAAGATTGACCGACGACCTCATAAAGGTAGCGGGAAGGCGCTGGATGCAGGCCGCCACCAACCGGCCATTGTGGAAATCATTGGGGGAGGCCTATGTTCAACTAGACGTCCTATGGCTAAAATGATCATGATGATGATGATGAAAGCGAATAAAAGGCTAATAGCTTGGGTAGTTCATCGTAGGTATAATCCTTTCCTTTTCAATGTTTATTTTAGTTATATTAATAGATTCTAGTCATAGTACATACTGTATACATGGATGATTGTGTAATACTTTCATAATAATACTTAGTGGAATTACTGCTTTCAAAACGTGAATTAGAACTGGCCCCATAGAAAACATTTTTCTACATCTAAAGGCCTTTTGAAATATATATTGGTTATGGCTATTGGAGCGGGTACCACTTTCCATACATTTGTGCCCATCATCCTTTGATACTAGGTGCACCTATTCCTAGTATTTATTAATACTCGATCCAAATACCTATTCCACCTAGTACGTAGTAATTTAGCATACTTGACGCGACTAGTGCGGACTAATCCACGTAATATGACTTTAAAATACAATTTTCTTTGAAAGATACAACCGTAGTATGAATAAAAAATAATGCAATTTGAAATTGAATAATAATTCCTCCCTTCATACTTCAACAGGCTTAGGAAAGACTGTCAACTTAAAAGTTGGCGTATTTAAAAGATATCAATTTCATAAAAATATTTACTTATTTTTTTCTTTTTTATATAAATTTACATGAATATGGTTTGACTACGTTTGTGTGCGTTTGCTTCGTCGCGCTCAAATTTGTTTGGTCAGACAGAGACGGAGTGAATCTCTACGTTCGCACATAAGCGTAGCGAGAAATACTAGGTGCGCGTAATACACGACTACGGATTACGCAATAATAACCTCTATTACTTTGATGATAGGGTCGGAAATCGTGTAATTTATAAAATACTAGGTGGATCAAGTATTTAAATAATTGGAATAGGTGCCACCTAGTACTGTAAAATACCTAGTGTGTGGATCTGTTCTAGTAAATACGTCTCATCTCTAGTAGCTCTACTAATGTACTATCCCTAAAAAATATTATCTAATAATAAAATGTTGTTTCTCCGCTAAGCTCAGCTTCAAAATGTTGCTTCTCCGCTACGCTCCACTTAAAAATGTTGCTTCTCCGCTTTAAAATGTTATTTCTCTGCTTCAAAATGTTGCATCTCCGCTACGCTCCACTAAAAATGTTGCTTCTCCGCTACGCTCCGCTTAAAAAAGTTGCTTCTCCGGTACACTCCACTAAAAATGTTGCTTCTCCGCTACATTCGCCTTCAAAAATTTGCTTCTCCGCTACGTTCCGCTAAATTTATCCGCTTCTCCGCTCACCTCATACCGCAGCCTTGTCCCTCGCACCAGCGTCGCCGCGGCCGCCGCCGCTCGCTGCGCCGCTCGCTCCACTTGCAAGCGATCACCACTTTTGTGGATGTACCGACGGACAGTCCCATCTGTTAGTAGGAGTGATAACACCGCTGGACGGCTGACGGCGTCAGTGAAGACCGACACCTGGCCTGATGACGACACCAGTTATGACGTCACCGCTAGTATACTAAATACTCATAGATACTAAATGAACTGATGATGACAAGGAAGATCCACCAGTGAGACTTGTGACGTCATACTTACGCACGTTTCAAGAGTATGTACCACCATGACCATGACCTCAGCTTCGCCGCTTAAAAACTGGCTCTCCGCCACGCTCCGCTCCTAAAATTTGCTTCTTCGCTACAATCAGCTTCAAAATGTTGCTTATCCGCTACGCTCCGCTTGAAAATTTTACTTCTCCGCTTCAAAACCTTCTTCGCTAAACAGTTAACTTCTCCGCTACACTCTGCGTCTTCGCTACACTCCGTTTTAAAATGTTCCTTCTCCGCTACTCTCCGCTTCTAAACATTGCTTCTCCGCTTTAAAATGTTATTTCTCTGCTTCAAAATGTTGCATCTCCGCTACGCTCCGCTTCAATATGTTGCTTCTAGGCGACTCTCCGCTTTAAATGTTGCTTATCCGCTACGCTCCGCTTCAAAATGATGCTTATACGCTCCGCTTCAAAATTTTGCTTCTCCGCTACGTTCCGCTAAATTTATCCGCTTCTCCGCTCACCTCATAGTGCAGCCTTGTCCCTCTGACTAAGGTCGCCGCGGCCGCCGCCGCTCGCTGCGCCGCTCGTTCCACTTGCAAGCGATCACCACTTTTGTGGATGTACCGACGGACAGTCCCATCAGTGAGCAAGAGTGATAACACCGCTGGACGGCTGACAGCATCGGTAAAGACCGACACCTGGATGAAAGAATAATAATAATAATGTTAATATCGAGCCGGAAGACGTAGCGTGGGCAGGCCTCCCACTAGGTGAACCGACGATCTGGTGAGGGTCGCGGGAGGTGCCTGGATGCGAGCGGCGCAGGACCGGTCTTTGTGGAAATCCTTGGGGGAGGCCTTTGTCCAGCAGTGGACGTTTTTCGGCTAAAACGAACGAATGTTAATCATCATCTTCATTTCAGCCACAGGACGTCCACTGCTGAACATAGGCCTCCCCCAAAGATTTCCAGATTGCCCGGTTGAAATGTCGCGTGACGTCACTATTCAGTATAACAACGACAATTTTTAGGTTATCAGTTTTTTTCACTTGAAGTTTCAGAATCGTTCAAGAAAACTTACTAGTACTATAATTATTTCATTATGTAAAAAAAAAGAAAAAAATACGTATGCAATATTTTCTTATCATCCAGTTTTGGGACTGTGCCCACCTCTTTTTCCCACCGCTGCAACTCCTGTGTAGCCAGGATCTACAGCTTGACCGCTCAACCCAACCAGTTAAGGTCAAGTTTGTCCCGGGGTTAAACTGTCATTGAACCCGCAACGAAATTAATCAGAAGAACATAGGAGTTCGAAGTTAAGGTTCGACTTCCCTCAGTCTGTCAGTCTGCCAAAAAAAATAAATTTTGTGTATAAAACTTACTTGTTCATAAAACTTGACAACACCCTTCTTTCCGAGTCCCAGTAGTCTTGACATCTGTGCATCCCGCTCGCTCCCACAGTAAGTATGCTTAGCGAGAGTGGGACACAGCTGTGACAGCCGGAGCGTAGCTCTCGCTGGCTTTTTATACAGTTCGCTTAGTATTTTGTTTAGTGCTAACGTCTTTTGCTGGGTATCTGTAGAATCTAAAAAAATAATTCTGTCAACCTTTTATACGGGAGTGGGAACATAGTTCCCACATACATATTTTGAACTGAATTCCACAAAAACGATTAAATATTTGGACTTGTTATGCCCGTTAAAGGTTTAATATAAACTTTCATACATGCCCATACTGATAAACAGCCCGACCCAACTATCGGCCAACTAAAAATCGGTGGTCTGCGCCTAAATTAAATCTGCCTGCGTGCAGTTGTTTCCGAGTTGATAAATGACCTTTCTAAACTACTAGCGGCCGCCCGCGACTTGGTACGCGTAGAAGTTGATCCCGTTTTACCCCTTCATCTATCTTACGCGGTTTAGATTTTTTCATACAAATGTTTTTTCCCGCTAACTCCCGTTCCCGTGGGAATTTTGCAATATCCTATTGTAACTAAACTTTAAATTTACTAAGGTACCTGCATGCCAAAGGACAGTGCCAATCCATGTATGGAAGTTGGACCAAGTGCTGCCCAGAATGAAACCATAGTGCATTTTGTTCCTCAGGTCAATACTAATTTGTAAACCGAAGCGCACTGAAATCTATCCCTGGAGATAAGAGAAAAAAAGAGTTTTGTTTCGAATTATTTACATACAAAATATCCTCGATGTATACGTACTACGCATAAGATTTCGCGATTGTGGCATAAAAAAACACTTGCTATGTTGAACATAACCATACTGCATCCGTAACTTACTTTAGTACAACTTCGACATTCTTTATGAGCGATCAAGCGCTGTTGCAGTAGTTTGGTTACTTTACAGAAATTAATTATTTCCAAAATGGAGCAAGTAGTTTTAGCTTACAATAACTTTAATAATCGATTGTAATACACCAATATTTTTTTTTTGCAAGGATAGAGAACTAATCTTGCTTCATTTTGGAAATAATGAATTTCTGTCAACTTACTAAACAATTAATACAGCGCTAGATCGTTTATAAAGAATGTCTAAATCGCACTAAAGTAACGTGTACGGATGTAGTATGGTTAAGTTCAATATAGCGAGTGTTATTTAATGCTATAATCGCGAAATCTTATGCGTAGTACGTATACATTGATGATATTTTGTATGTAAGTAATTCAAAACAAAAATCTTTTTTTCTCTAAACTCCAGGCATAGATTTCAGTGCGCTTCGGTTTACACATTAGTATAGGCCTGAGGAACAAAATGCATTATGGGTTGATTCTGGGCAACACTTGGTCCAGACCCTGGCACTATCCTTTCAAGCGTCTAACTTAAGCGGTTTACATTTTTCATACAAAAGGATTTTCCCGCTAATTCCCGTTCCCGTGGGAATTTCGGGAATTCCTTTCTTAGTGCACCTCTACGGTACCTAAGCTACGTCCTTTCCAAATTTCAAGTGCCTACGTTTAGCCGTTTAGGCTGTGCGTTGATATGTCAGTCAGTCAGTTTCTCCTTTTATATACAGGGTGTTAGGTAAATGGGTATATGAGCCGACACTAGCCCATGTTAACATGGCCATATAAATGGTATGGTGAAGTCAGAAAATTGATATCTTCATTTTAATTTTCATACAAATCGGATTTTATAAAATTTATTTTGTATGAAAATTAAAAAAAATTAAATGATGATATCAAATTTCTAACTTCACCATACCATTCATATGCCCATGTTAACATGGGCTAGTGTCGGCTCATATACCCATTTACCTAACACCCTGTATATATTTAGATTTAGATAAAAAAAAACTCACCATAGTCTTCTATCATGTACAGATCTTGCTTATACTTGGCTAACACGTTGTATTCCGAACTCTGTAATGAGTATGGATTCTCAAATATATTGTCTTTCAGCAGCTCAAAAGATTTCTGCCATTTTGTGGGATCTGCAACAAAAATATGGTTCGTTTCAGCCAAATGACGTCCACTGCTGGACAAAGGCCGCCAAGCATTTCCACGATTGGTAGCGGGTGCACAAAAAATAGGTTAAAAAAGTATTAATTTTATTGTTATTAGTATTTGTTGAAAATTTCAATTTTCTAGCTGTCACAGTTCATGAGATACTGAACTGTCCCAGTTATAACTGTCAGGAGGGCGCTACTATCAATGCTGGATCATTAGTTCCGTTTATTGCCACGTTGGACAACCATTAAAATATTGGGGCACGGCAGTGCACAACAACATTAACAATAATAAAAAAGAAGTCGCAGTAAGGAACCATAGACTTGGCACTACTTTGTAGATTTCATTACTTTTTAGAGATAAACAAGCAGCTCCATCGAGACTTGGCTAGTTTTTTACAGAATGTTTTTTGTGGGATATATTTGACACAACCAATCAATAAACGTACTTTCTAAAACTGTCAAAACGATACTTTCCAATAGATTTTGGTGACGTCACTATTTTGTCAATTTTACTACTTTCTTCAATTACAATGCAACCAAAAATCTTAATTTACAGGTAATTTAAAATTAATTGAATGAAGTGACTTATAAAAAGTTGTGATTTCGAATTATTGGGGAATGGTGTCAAATAGTCTATTGTGACATTAGGAGGGATATCAATCAGGGATGTTATGGATATCCGTAACCGTAACCGAAACTTTCGGATATCCGAAATAAAAAAATATCCGAAACCGCAACCGGTATAATATTATTCCTATATCCGTAACCGTATCCATAACCGAAACTACATATCCATAACATCCCTACTATCAATGCTGAGTTGTTTGTTTTTGATTTTTGTCACTTGACCATTAAAAATCTTTGTACTATACAGCCTGTTAACAGATGTACAGTGGACTCTTAATATCAGGATCCTGTTTTCACCATTTGGTTACGGAACCTAAAACACTTACCCCCAATCTCTCTCTTCAGCGCCTCACACCTCCTCAACAGTGAGTATCGGAGGTCGCAGACCAGTTGGAACTGTTTCTTCCAGCTGTCGTCTGCAGACGTCAGAGCAGTCGATAGCGAGGGGAAGTCCTGTAGGATGGGGGGGAAGAGGGGAACATGGGACCTGAGCTGGTCTAGGGATGTGTCGTCTAGGTGGGGAAGAAGGGAGACCTGGAAAGAAGTGGTTTACATCACTAAGCTATAAAGTTCAAAAACCGGCTAATGCAACCTTTCGTTACCACCGCTGCAACTCCTGTGTAGCCAGGATCTACAGCTTGGCCTCCAATAACCCAACCAGTGAAGGTCAAGTTTGTCCCGGGGGAAAGTTAAACTGTCATTGGACCCGCAACGAAATTAATCAGAAGAACATAGGAGGAGTTCGAAGTTAAGATTTGACTTCACTGGAGAACGAATGAATAGAATGGGTTGGTTCCGGTACAATAGAATAGAACCATTTCCAATATTCCCGTAATCGTCTTATGTGTTTACTAAATGACTTGATGATGATCATTTTCCATCCACAAGGTGGATCGACGACCTCAAAAAGGTAAAAGGAAGGCGCTGGATGCAGGCCGCTACCAACCGGGCGATGTGGAAATCATAGAGGGAGGCCTATATTCATCTTCATCATCGTCAACAGCCTTTTACAGTCCACTGCTGCACTATAAACCTCCTACACTTAAATAGAGGGTTTTGCCATAATCTGATCGCAGTTTAAAAGAGCGCACCTACCTATGTTGTGTAACACCTCTTACGTCTTAATTTAAACATACCTTCTCCAAAACATTCCTCGCTGTTTCTTCGCTCATTTCCGCTGTAAACTCGTCCAATTTGTTCAGTATGACGGCCAGGAACAGCTCGGCTCGTTGGAAGAGATCCAGCTCTATTATTAGCCCGAGGAGGTCCGCCATGTTGGATAGGAGGTCGTTCTGGTCGGACGATTCTGGAAACGTATGAATTTCATGTTATTGTAAGGCCACCTGAAAGATGGTCATGCAACAAGCTGGAATAAACTGGATGCAAGATAAATTTTATTTTAGCGTGAATAAATCCAAACGCTGAAATTGTGGTCTAATAATAGTCTACCTATAAGTTTAGCGCTTAAGGCCCGATTCGACTAAACTTTATCCGAGAATAACTCCTGGAATAATTATTATTTTTAAGTTTTTGCAACGCCTTCACTGGGCGTCACATATATAAAATTATGTTCTTATCAACCCTTACCCATGTGACATGCAATAAAATAATTTGAATTTGAATAACTCCTGGAATAACTGGCAAATTGACAGTTTCAGTCCTTAATTTTAATTGCCTCGCTCTATATTACATGGTTTCATATATCAATATGTGGATTACGTAGTGGGATGTGTTACCACATAAATAATACATAAGTCTAGTAGATAAGTTAATGTCTGTAACACATTTGCTTGTAATTCCTAAAATCTATATATATAAAAGAAAGTCGTGTTAGTTACTCCACTTATAACTCAAGAACGGCTGAACCGATTTAGCTGAAAATTGTCAGGGAGGTAGTTTAGAGCCAGGAGAAGGACATAGGATACTTTTTATCCCGTTCGAAATTTAAAAAAAAGTCTGTTTATTTATTGCCATTAAGGCGGAACAAAGTTCGCCGGGTCAGCTAGTAAATAAATAAATGGGAAATATGTCAAAATGACAAGTTTATTCTGAGATTAATAATTACTCTTGTTGGGTCACGCTAACTCAGTGCCTGCGGTATGCTAGCGGCACGGGAGGGTGTTTTAGAGACGTCAAACGTCAGTGAGTTTTTGTAGACAAAGACTAAACGCACCTCCAACGCTCACTAGTTGGCGCCACTAGCACGGGACAGGACCTTACTCGACACTACAATACAACACGATCGAGTTAACCGAGCACTTGGAGGCAGTGACGTCACAATCGCCGCTCTGGTATGGACGGGCGAGTGCGAGGGAGTCGCATTCGAGTGAGGTGCGCAGTTAGCTCAATCGGATTATAAGCATCTAGCTTGAATGGGTTGAGGGTAATTGTCTACCCAAGTGTCAAACTCAATGAACACAGAACTGTAACACTAAGGCCCAGAACAGACGGTGAAACGCAACTGCAACGAAACTGCAACTTTCTGATGATTCTGATGAATGAAACTGAAACTGAAAATTTCAAACTGGTCGCGTCGTGTGTGGTCTCTTAACGGACGCTATGGCAGAAACTTAGATGCAACTCAAAAGTAACTAGCAGTTGCAGTTGCGTTTCACCGTCTGTTCTGGGCCTAAGCTGTCAAATGTTGAGCAAATCTAGTTCAATTAACTATCGGCGTAGGCATTCCAAGTTGGCCAATTAAACGGCAGTATATCAAGAAGATAAATTCTTCTCACCATCACTCCACACATCGTCGTAGAAGCCAATAGCCATTTCGTACAGCGCGCATAGCGAGGGCTTGTCGAGCTTGACACTGCGCCGCGATGCCTGCTCTGCGTTTGATATAAATCCTTGCAGCTGCTCTTTGGTTATCGCTGAAACATCATCAGATCATTTATAGCCTATTTATAAGCGCAAATTGTCAAATTCGCAAATTGTCACGCGGTGGCAATCTACCAAATTCGCAAAATGTCAAATGCACAAATTGTCAAGTTTTAAAAATGTCCAGTTGTTTAGGTTTAATAATAAGTGAAGTAATTAATTGGCAGAACTTTTAATCATTAAAATGTTAAGGTTTTTTTAAATATAAAACCGTAATATAAAGACATTTTTAAAACTTGTCAATTTGCGCATAAAGGATTTATGACATATATGCGCATAAGTCAGTCAGTGCCTGAGGTATGGGAGCGGCACGGGAGGGTGTTTTTGTTGACGTCAAATGTCAGCGAGATTTGTATGCTCTGTCACGTCATAATATGTCAATGTCAACAAGAGTGTCACACGAGAAACAAAAATAAATTAGCTATACCTAATCTTAGACTTCAAAAAGTATATGGTACTTTTATGGGACAGAGTATTCACTATTATAACAAAGTTCCTGAAGACTATAAAAAACTACCCATTAATAAATTTAAAAGTATATTTAAAGAACACTTACTAAAAAAAGCTTATTACACTACAAATGATTACCTTAATGATAAATTACCTTGGAAATAAGTCTCTCAGGCTCTCACAATGTACCTAATTAATTGTATAGATACATTAGTTGCCATCTCTTTCTATTATATTATGGTGCCTTGCTTTTCTGTCTGGAGTTTTCATACCTTGTCTACTAAATAGTTTTATATCTGGCACTTAGTCAGAAGGGTATCTTGGACTTGTCATGCTCACTAAAATGTCTTTGGGGTAGTGGCGTGTGAGGCGGGTCGCTACATTCCCTACAATATGGTCGAGTGAAGCGATGGCTGGTTCACACGTCATGTCTGTGAACAGGCGCTGCCTTCGGGGACTGGTCAAGACAAGATATACCTACCTTAGATTTTTTAACATAACAATTAACAATCAACTTAGACAGTGGCACGGCACTAAATATAAGTATATACAATTTATTTAAAACTACCACACGGTTTTGTTATGGTGCCTTGCTTTTCTCTCTAGAGTTTGCTTGCCTTGTCTCCTAAATAGTTTTATATCTGGCATTTAGCCAGAAGGATATCTTAGACTTGTCATGCTCACTAAAATGTCTCTGGGGTAGTGGCGTGTGAGGCGGGTCGTTACATTCCCTATAATATGGTCGAGTGAAGCGATGGCTGGTTCACACGTCATGTCTGTGAACAGGCGCTGCCTTCGGGGACTGGTCAAGGAAAGATATACCTGACATAAAATATATGTATCAAAACGCAACAATTAACCTAGAAATTAGCACGGCACTAAAGAAATATATTCAAAACTGCCACGCGGTCTCGTGCTAGATGGGCGTCTTAAAGGCTACCTTCTATCAACGGGAGCGCGTGGTAAGTAACTTGCTTCTGAATGTATGTAACTTCCTACTTTTTTATATTTTTAAACCGGCAGACAGTGGTGACTGAGTTTGTTGCGGCGCTTCTTCTCAGCACTTGCCAAATGTTTGTCTCGAAGCGCTGGTAGGGCAAAAAAAGAATGAGACATGTATAGGCTCCTTAAGAGCATTTGACGATTTGCAAGAACTAATTTAATTAGTCTAAACAAATAAAGATAATTTTGATTTGATTTTTTGATTTTTTGTCACCGCTCCGGCTCCGCTTTGCAATGGAGGGAAGTCGAACCTTAATTTCGCACTCCTATGTTCTTCTGATTAATTTCGTTGCGGGTCCAATGACAGTTTAACTTTCCCCCGGGACAAACTTGACCTTCACTGGTTGGGTTATTGGCGGTCAAGCTGTAGATCCTGGCTACACAGGAGTTGCAGCGGTGGGAACGAGAGGTGGGAATAGTCCCGTAGACCTATACATTAAAGTACTCACATCCTAGGTCCTGATGCAGAGAGGCGGCTAGACTGTTCCACATTATAATATCGTTGCTTGAAGACTCGTTCAATGCATCCTTCTTTGATTCTGAAATATATTAAATTAGTGGACTTAAGCTGAGTTGTACCACCTTACTTTAACTTTTACAAACGTCAAAAGTCTGTCAACTCCATACAAAAAGCTCCGGTTATCGTTATAGTTACGGACACGGTTAAAGATAGGTGGTGCAACCCAGCCTTAAAAAATACGCCACAACTCTATATTTCTATGCTTTTTATTTAATATGGCTTCGATAGGAATATGCCAGGGTAGATTAAAATTAGGTAACGTGTATAGGCTGCGTAGCGAGGGTTGAGGCGATCAACACAAGCAAAGAATGTTACTAAACTTTTGTTGTTCACGTCATCCGCTTTTCAATGGAGAGAAGTCGAACCTTAACTTCGAACTCCTCCAATGTTCTTGTTTAATTTCAATGACAATTAACAGTTGACTTACTACCGAGACAAACATGACCTTCACTGGTTGGGTTTTTGGCGGTCAAGCTGTAGATCCTGGCTACACAGGAGTTGCAGCAGTGGAAACGAGTGATGAGAAAGTTCCGGTCCCTCCATCGTGTTCGGATACCGGGACCGGTATAAGAACACGATGGAGGACTGTTGTGGACGCCCTCTGCCCCATTTAGGATAATAAGTCAAGTTATTTTCTCACCAAGTAAGGACAAAGCGTCGCCCAGCATATCAACATTGTTGCTGTTCAAACCGATAATCCTCATAGCACGAGCCTTTTCGATCTGCCACGATAGTTGTTCGCTGACCTCTGCCGCACTGAAAGATAAATTCAAAGTAATAAGAAAAATACCATGTCTTTACTGAGATTAAAGGTCATAGCAGACTTATCAACTCGGAAAGGGATCAACACCGTATCGCCTTTCGCGCGCTGACTGTGAGGCGAGGCGTTTACGTTACGGTGCGGATAAGTGTGCGTTGCAGTTGGAGTTTCACACAAAGAATACTGACCGCCTCGAGTTGATACGGTTACGAACCCTTTCCGGTTTTATAAATGTGCTACGTCCTTTAGTATGTATTTGCTGTAAAAATGGATTTTTAGTTGCCTTGAAATTAAAATCAATTGCATTTATAGAATCCATTATTGGCTGTAAGAACAAAAATACCTGTTTGTATTATTATTATAAAGAGCTGTGGTTTTCTGAATAAAGAAAAATAAAAATAAAATAAAATAAAATTTATTTCAGATATGAGTCCATACATTAAAATATAAACAAAATGACAATCTAAATTGAAAATGAAAATCAAAATAAGTTTAGAAATATTTGCCATTAATAAATTTATTTATTTTATTGGGCTATCAACAGGAGATACAGTATTAAACACAATTAAAAAAAATAAACCAATTAATTAATTTAAAGGAGGTTCTCTCAATTCGGTTAGTTTTTTTTCCATTTTTGAATTGTTCATGTTCGGGAATTTGATTGGTGTTTTTCAACTACCCTAC
Source organism: Ostrinia nubilalis (assembly GCF_963855985.1). Taxonomy (NCBI): domain Eukaryota; kingdom Metazoa; phylum Arthropoda; class Insecta; order Lepidoptera; family Crambidae; genus Ostrinia; species Ostrinia nubilalis. The sequence continues at coordinate 1,119,303 of NC_087117.1, forward strand.
CAACTCACCGGGCGTTTAAATCAGCACAGTTGATGGCCAGGTGCGGTAGTCCTCTGTCATTCGCTGTCCTACACCACAGCAGCTCGTGCGAGCGAGACGGAACTGATTCTCCGTCCTGCTCTGATACTTGCGCTCTTCTGTTGTATGGGAGTCAAATATAATTTAAACTTGCTGACTTTTTGCTAACATAATTTAAGATTTAAAAAGATGAAAAAAAAATCTTCATTCTGTACATGACACAGTTTTTAAATGGTTTAAGAGACTAGCAACTATTAAGCATTATTATGACCAAACTTATTCCTATTTTAGCTCACAAGGTGGTCCGACAACCTCATAAAACTAGCAGGAAGGCGCTGGATGTAGGCCGGTACCAATGGTGTGATGTGGAAATCATTGGAGGAGGCCTATGTTCAGCAGTGGACGTCCTGTGGCTGAAATGATGATGATATTTCTATTTTTAAAGAGTCGTATTTATGTTTCTGGTTTGTTTACCTGACCATAAGCCTAGCTGCCCACTCCACCAAGCAGTCTGAGGGCCTGATATCACATCGCGTCTTCATTTCTTGCTCGCTCCACTCGTTGCCTTCTATCAGTTCTGTTACCTAAAATAAATTGTGTTTAAACCATTATTAAGGTATTTTTGACATATTTTGTGTATGTAGATTGTCATTTTTTGGAATTACGAAACCTCGCAATGTATTACAGACATCAAAAACTGTTAAAGAATTCAATTATAGGTAATTAGTACTTTTGGTATACATGGATGATATTGTTATACATAGTACATCACCCTTTAAGCATAACCAGGGCTTATCTACTCTAGTAAATATTTCCTTACCACAGATATATCGAAGTGTCGCCTCGGCCATCTATCCGTCTCTCTCAGCCATCGCAGGCTGTCCTGCTTGCACTCATCACGGTACGAGCTCAACATTTTGTTGAACCAGGATTTTGAGTTCGCCACTGTCGAACAGAGGAACCTCTATTACTATAGGCAATTATTGAATAAACAAAAGCCCAACTGCGTAAAAATGAACTAAAAAGATAGAAGCAAGTCTCACAGTGTTTACAAATGCAGTCGGAGGCATCAATGACTAATTCTTTTGTTGGTGATATGTATTTGTTTTATTATTTCTAGTTAAATAACATACATTTTTGTAAGCTACTTAAAAAGTCCTCTATTTTGATACCGAGTGAGGTAACTTTTGAGAAAAAAAAATTTTTTTCGAAGACATTATGGCGCTTAAAATCCGCCATTTTGATTTTTTTACAATTTTAATATAGCCAGTGTCACTCTCACGATTAATAAGAATCTAACGACACCTCTGACGCTAAAATCGGTCAAGCCGTTAAGGCTGTAGGCTGTGCCAAATATACATACATACACTCGAAAAACATAACCCTCCTTCTGGCGGAGTCGGGTAAAAACGAGAATAATGTTTAAAATAACTGTTTCTTACCATTTGCTTCGGTCAGCCAGGTCTTAAAAGTGTCTTCTGGCATCCACAGCTGCGGTAGTCCTCCGCGTTGGACTTCGTTCTTCTGCTGAATCGTCAGTGTGTCCCAATTGGACAGCTTGCCGAATGCTGATGTCATATCTGTTAATAACATGCTATGGTTATTCACACTATAGGTCTAGCGCCTAAGGTATGGAAGCGGCACGGGAGGGATTATTTTGACATATAATGACGTGACAGGATACGAATCTGAAGTCTCACTGACATTTGACGTAAAAAAATATCCTCCTGTGCCGCTCATATATCTCAGGCACTGACTGAGCGTAAGCGCCTATAATAACCTATAATTCTACTAATAATAAGCTAGCTTTTGTCCACGGTTTCTCTCACTTATTGTAATGTAATACTAATATTAAAAAAAGGAAAGATTTGATTGATTTTTTGTTTAAATTAAGTAGACAACTTAACATGCCGCATTAAGTTTCAAAATACTGTTGCAACTGTAGTATGTCGGCCGTTTGGTGTAGTGGTTCAGAACGGACTACTATGCCGAGAGATCCCGGGTTCGATTCCCGGCCGGGCAGAAATTGAAATGATGAATTTTAATTTCTGTGACGGGTCTGGGTGTTACTATGTATAATATGTATGTATTTAAAAAAAAAGTATATAAGTAGTATATCCGTTAAGCTAGCACCCATAACACAAGCATATTAATTGCTTACTTTGGGGCTAGATGGCGCTGTGTGAGATTGTCCAAAGATATTTATTTATTTATTTATAAAGACAACTTAACATGACGCATTAAGTTTCAAAATACTGTTGCAACTTTGCTTTTGCTATGAACAAATATATCATACCATCAAAAGTAGTATCTGAATCCGTTTCGGCGTACTCCATGAAAATGCTACTGAAACAAATAATAATTTTTAAATATCTATTGAAAACAAATTATTGATAAATATTCAATATTATTAAAAGCTGTAGCAGTACAAGGCACAAAGCTTAAAAACAACTGACTCTTTTTTACAAATTATATTTTCATGAAACTCTCTAGCAAAGAAACTAATAGATGCTTGTGTTAGAAAAAGGTTTTCCACAATAGTCCAGCGGACGATGGGAGTCGAGCTAGCGACATACTATCCGTTCGCTTTAAGTTTGCCGCTGGCGATATGACATCACTCGAAGTTAAGCGTCTATAACCATAACAAACTATATTTAAAATATTTTTTATTTATTATTATTGATTAAAATTGTGTATTTGCGTAAAAATAAGACATTAATTGCGTTTAATCGCGGTTGGGGGAGAGGACGTGCATTCCACTGACCGGCAAACTTAGCGCAAACAGGTAGTAAGCATAAGAAGCCTGCAGTGCTAGAGCTAAGATCAGTCAGTTTAGCTTGGCTAACATAGCTGACGCAGTTTTCCATAATGTTTGTATAGATAGCAGTTAACAAACAACAAAATAAAATCGAGCAAGTGCGAGTTAGACAGAAAAGCAAGCCGTACGCGATATTTATGTCACCGTAAAATTATGCATTCCGTCACATTATAATCTGGCGTAGTTATATTACAATCTAACCCACTGTTAGATTAGCAAACTCACGCGTTACATTATAAATTGACGAAGTTCATGATTTTACGTTGACATTAACACTCTACTGACCTCTGCTCTGTCAAACGCGGTAGACTGACACTGAAATTGACAAAACAAATGTAAGTTAATATTTCTATAATATAATAATTGATCTTCCTTTCAACCTAATGCTGTGACACTGAACATAGGCCTCCTCGAAGGATTTCCACGAACGGTCCTGCGCTGCCCACAACCAGTGGCCTAATTCACGTATCAAAACTTCAACTACATGCAAGCGATTTGATCGCTGGAGTCACTTTTCGTATTCACGTATTAAACGCCCGATTTTGTTTCGATTTCGTTTGTATGCGTATTCAATCGTGCCTCCGCAGTATTCACCTATTACCTATTTTGAAGTGTGGTTAGATCGGATGCCAGTGATTAAACGTCAAATGTCAAATCGCTGAGTTGCGATCCGATCGAGTAATCGTTCTATCGAAATGACACGTGAATACGGATTTAAGACTGTTAATTTTCAATAGGACAACTTCTAAACGTTAACGACATTTTGACTTTTACAAAATACGTGAATAAGGCCACAGGTGCTTCCCGCGACTTTCACAAGATCGTCGGTTTATCAAGTCTTGCGGCCGTAGTCGCCACTTGAGAAACTTTTTCTAACTTTTCAAATTCATTTGCCTCTGAAGATTGTGCATCTGCAGTGGAGACTAACGCCCGTATTCATAAACATCACTATGAGGTCTCACAGTGCGCATGGACGCACAGGGTGACACACGAACTAATCTTACGCCCGTATTCACAAACATTACTAAGATGTCTCACAGTGCGCGTGGACGCACAGGGTGACACACGAACCAATCTCAGAGCTCTCTTCAACGCTGTGCGTTCCATTTGCTGCTTCACATAAGCAAGCATCGTTTGTGAATACAGGTGTAGTAAATGATGATGATGATGATGATGACGTCACAACTCACCCGAACTCAAACGTATCCGGATCGGCTCTGAGGCGGTACTCCTCGTATAACAACTGAACCAGGTCCTCGCCTTCGGTGCACTTTGTTACGTCTTTCAGTTTGTCTAGAGCTGTTTCAAATCTGAAACAAAATATCAAATTCAAATTTCAAGAGCACTTTTACACGTCCCAACCCTACCACTGCTTCGGGACAGTAATATGGGTCAATGCTGAGAAGAAACAGCGCAAGAAACTCAGTCACTATTGTCAGCTTCTGTTCAAAGATTTTACTCAAATCAAAATTGGAAAAAACAGATCTGCGACAGAATAGAATTCACGCGGGAAAAAGTAAAAAATGGCGCTTAACTCAGCCAGTGTCTAAGGTATGGGAGCGGCACGGGAGGGTGTTTTTGTGACGTCATAATATGTCAAAGTCACCTCTCCCGTGCCGCTTCCATATCTATAGGTTGCTCTTTCCCACTGGGCATTTTGGGCACGTGTCCAGGGCCCCGCGACCGAGGACTCAAAAGACTTTTTTCCAGATGATAAGGGCCCTCCTTGATCCTTAAGTGCCCAGGGCCCCTATGTTAAAGACGGCCCTGACTCAGGCACTGACTGAGTTAAGTTAAAGCCCGGTCTGTGAGCACGTACAATTTTGTCCAATGACCCCAAGCTACCCATCCTTATCGCTCGCGCGTATATATTGCTGTCGCGACTGTGCGACGGGCGCCCGCAGTGAGTGTGCGAGCGCGACAGCAACATAATTACACGCGAGCGATAAGGATGGGTAGCTTGGGGTCATTGGACAAAATTCTACGTGCTCGCAGACCAGACTATACCTATAAACAACTCACTCAATAAAGTAAAGGTACTCAGTAAAGGTAGCAGGGAAGCGCTGGACGCAGGCCGCTACCAATCGATCAACATGGAAAGCATTGGGGGAGGCCTATGTTCAGCAGTGGACGTCCTATGGCTGAAATGATGAGATGATGATGATGATGAACTCACTCAATAACAGTCTTCATATTATCCACCATTAACCTCGCCATCTCGACCGCTACTGGAGTACCATCGCCGACCGATGCCAGCATGTCGCACAGCTGTCGCGACAGGCTCGAGCGGGTGTCGAACCCGCGACCGCGACAAATATGTTCAAGCAAATTGTATTTAGCAAGCTAAAGTGGCAATGGGCAGGGCACATAGTACGCAGAACTGATACCCGATGAGGCAGCAAGGTTCGCCGCGTACCGGAAAACGCAGCGTAGGACGTCCACCCACAAGGTGGACCGACGACATCATAAAGGTAGCAGGAAAGCGCTGGACGCAGGCCGCTACCAACCGGGCAGCATGGAAAGCATTGGGGGAGGCCTATGTTCAGCAGTGGACGTCCTATGGCTGAAATGGTGATGATGATGAACTCACTCAATGACAGTCTTCATATCATCCACCATCAGCCTCGCCATCTCGACCGCTACTGGAGTACCATCGCCGACCGATGCCAACATGTCGCACAGCTGTCGCGACAGGCTTGGACGGGTGTCGAACCCGCGACCGCTGGACAGAATCATGCGGGATACTTCGACGCAGAGGGAGAGAGACACGTCTGGCTTGTCCTAGAATATAAGAGGAATAAACAAAGATAAATTATAGGTCGCTCAACGAGAATTGAGGCTAACACGTACTCACACTGCTGTAATATCATTACATAGTATAAAAAAACCCAACTGCGTAAAAATGAATGAAATTTTAATCTTTTTAGTTAAATAACATAAATTTTTGTAAGCTACTTAAAAAACCCTTTATTTGGATACCCCACTCGATAGGTTTTGAGAAAAAAAATGTTTTTTAAGACATTATGTCGCCTAACGACACCACTCACGCTAAAATCGGTCAAGCCGTTTAGGCTGTAGGCCGTGCCAAAGAAATATACATACATACACTCGAAAAACATAACCCTCCTTCTGGCGCAGTCGGGTAAAAACAAAGTCACTTTCCGCTGTCTGTCCCTATGTATGCTTAAATCTTTAAAACTACGCAACGGATTTTGATACGGTTTTTTATTAGATAGAGTGATTCAAGAGGAAGGTTTTTAAGTAAGTATAATACATTGTACCTGTGCGAAGCAGGGGGGATCGCTAGTTTGAATACAAAACAAAAACAATACATTACACTAGTTACCTCGCTCTTGTTAAATGTCTGCAAGCGAGATAGAAAGCACTTGTCAGTTCGACTCTTGCGTAGTCGGACTGACAACGGGACTATTGCCATCTCTCGTTCCCACCGCTGCAACTCCTGTGTAGCCAGGATGTACAGCTTGACCGCCAATAACCCAACCAGTGAAGGTCAAGTTTGTCCCGGGGAAAGGTTAAGCTGTCATTGGACCCGCAACGAAATTAATCAGAAGAACATAGGAGGAGTTCGAAGTTAAGGTTCTGACATGGCTCAATGAAATTTATAGGTCGCTCAACGAGAGTTGAGACCATTAACACATGCAAAGATTTGTATGTATCGTTGTCTACCATGACGTGTCCACAAAGTGTTACAAAATAATAAAATCTTACCTTAGCAAACGATAGAAACGATCCTAAGATGTCATCGATGGGTATTTGAACGTTAATACCACTTTGAGTTTCATCTGAAAACAGAATAAATTTATTAGTGAACCCTATTTATAGATTTTCAGCCCTACATAGATGGCATAAAGTTCAAATTCCAAAAATCTGTCTTACCAAGTTTAACGCGAGCTCGTTTTCCCATGGTACTCAAAAACGACCCTTGATAAGTCCTTGTGTTGGTTACCAGTTTTGAAGACATCGAAAGTGGATCCCTGATGGTGGAAACAGACTGTTTTAATTACAGAAGACGGAATTCCAAGCCAAAAAGCAGTAATGTGTTTATTTATCTGTCTATTGGTTATCTGCTAGTTAAATCCGGTCAAAATCTGTCCAAACGTTTCGAATTTTTTTAGGAAAAGGACACGGGCAAAACTCAAACGTCATATACAAAGTAAAATCAAGTTTACCTGAAATCCAAGGCGTCCTCCCTCAGTTTAGCGAGTTTAAACCTCTCCTGGCCTCTCAGGCCTCTGAATAGCAGGTCGAAGAAGGCCGACGCACAGACAGAAGGTTCTCGATTCTTATTCATAGTGGCTGGCATGCAGAACGATATGAGGAAGCTCTCTGCTAGTCTGAAAGTCAATTACTATAATAGGGATGTATCCTGGGTAGAAGAGGCCCGTGACGTCACTCGGAACTTTAAAGCATCATAACTTCGTAATGAACATCACTCATCGTGAGTCACAATAATCCCCCAGATCACTCTGATCGATTGAGAAGAAGTACTTCGTAATTACTTGTTTGATTGACAAATAAAAAAATACGTATCCAATATTTTGATAATATAATTGACGGACTAAAACATTTTAGGGAAATAGCCTATAGTCAATAGTGAACGTGTAAAGACCTATATCGTGGACCGACGACATCGTAAAGGTAGCAGGGAAGCGAACGGAGCTAGTATACGTATAAATCCTTGGGGAGGCCTTTGTCCAGCAGTGGACGTCTTTTCATCATCATCATCTCAACCATAGGATGTCCACTGCTGAACATAGGCCTCCCCCAAAATGCTTTCCATGTTGCCCGGTTGGTAGCGGCCTGCGTCCAGCGCCTTCCTGCTACCTTTATGATGTCGACGGTCCACCTTGTGGGTGTACGTCCCACGCTGCGTTTTCTGGCACGCGGCCTCCACTCCAGAACCTTGCCCCTTCGGCCGTCAGTTCTGCGTACAATTCTTCTAGCTCAGTGGTTCTTAACCGGTGGTCCGCGGACCACTGGTGGTCCCTGGAGACATCCCAAGTGGTCCACGAAGTGCACTTGCACACCTTGGTTAAAACCACTTTTAACTGATTTTTGCAGGCAAACTGGTTTAGACCGATTATGATGGTGGTCCCTGACAAGAAAGAAATTTGGTAAAATGGTCCCTCATGACTTAAAGGTTAAGAACCACTGTTCTAGCTGGACGTCTTTTAGCTGAAAAGAAACCATAACTCACCTGATCTTCATATCGTTTCCATTTAAACACTTGGCTACCCTCTCTCTCGCGTTACAAGCTATACCCACATCACTGTCAGTCACAGCCAGTGATATACCCTCAATAATGGAGCTAGTACACGTAGAAATCACAGATCACAGAAACTAAAGGGAGATGTGACAAGGGGGCGGGGCCGGTGTCGCAGCAATATGCCCAAAAACAGAACACATTGCTCGCGAAAGCAATTATGACAGCAGCGACGTCATATGTAAACAGATTAATGTGTAAGACTTATTATTTTTATTCTACCTGTATCATAATATAAGCTGTATGTTTTCCTAATAAAGAAAAGAAAAAAGATTACATTGCTTGCGTAAAACTAAAGATCTAACGTTGAGTACTGATACCGCAGTGGTTAATGAGCACATATTTTGATTTCTTTGTGTGTGTGAATTTCTAAAGCGACACTGAGTTTCGAACTCTGCGTATTAGTTGGCATCTCTCTATATCTCTATGGTAGAAATCCTTGTGGGAGGCCTTGGTCCAGCAGTGGACGTCATTTAGCTGAAACGAACGAACCTCCGTGGTTGAGGATTCCGTGTGAAGCTCGCTTCCACCTTCGGCCTGATCGTCACTTACCATCAGGTGAGATACAGGCCAAGAGCTTCCTCGTTGTGGATAAAAAAAAACCACCACTCACCTGATCTTCATATCGTCTCCATTCAAACACTTGGCTACCCTTTCTCTCGCGTTACTAGCTATACCCGCATCACTATCAGTCACAGCCAGTGATATGCTCTCAATAACGGAGCTAGTATACGTATCGGGTGACTCGATGTTGTGTAGTATTTTGCTTGGGTGTGATTTTGGGATCTTAGCTGACGGTTCACCGTATTTTGGGCCGAAAAGATCTGTTAAGAATATTGTTATTTAGTTTTTTCAATTAAATTTTACACGGCCTAGGAGTTATTTGTTTTTTAAAAGCGCTTTTACACGTACTAAAGTCTGGTCGCGGAGCACGTAGAATTTTGTCTAATGACCCCAAGCTACTGCGCGCCCCAAGCTACTCGCGACTAAGCGACGGGCGGCCGCAGTGTGCGAGCGCGACAGCAACATAATTACGCGCGAGCGACAAGGATTTTATTTTATTTTTCTTTATTCAGAAAACCACAGCTCTTTATAATAATAATACAAACAGATATTTTTATTCTTACAGCCAATAATGGATTCTATATACACTCGACATCAAATAAATCGCACCTCCCGCGACAAGCACTTTCAAACGTATGCATCCCCACTTCCCACCAATATTGGCACCATTTGAAAGCCTAGTTCTAAGCTTCATTTCATTAAAGGAAAGGTTTTTACCTCAAAAATGTGTCTCTAGAAGGATCCAGAGTCACTTCTTAAAAAAATAGTTAAGCTTGAGCCAACTTTTATGGCTATAAAACTGTTAAGTTGGGATTAATCGCGATTCATTTGTTAAAGAGGACACGTGAGATCATTATTTGGTTTTATAACCATAAAAATTGGTCTAATTGATCCCAGAGGTGAGCCCGAAGTGAGGTCTTTTTTCAAGTAACATTTATGGTATATGTTAATCATTTATTAAGAAATTAAATGTGTTTTTCTTTAAGGATATTTATTGGGCTTTTAAATAACACCAATATTGTTGGGGCACCATGATTGTGTCAGAAAAAAATCTTTAAAGTTCGCGTCGCGGAAGGTGCGGTTTATTTGATGTTGAGTATATTATTACAATCTCGTAAAAAACAGTCAAAGGGGCAAAAAAAAGAAACATAGGCTTGCATGCAGGTTGTGTGTGTGTGTGTGTGTGTGCGTGTGTGTGTGCGCGTGCGTGTGTATGTGTGTGTAAGGGCGTGTGCGTGTGTTTTCATTTACCTAATAAGTCGCAAATCTCCCTCTTGAAAGAGTGCCTGGACGTGCAAAACAAATCGACTTGACTAAACTTTTTGTTATAAATGCGGTGCATTCTGCATACCACAGAATTTTGGGAGTAATTACTGCGAGACAAAGAACTGCTAAAAAGCTTAGTATGTCTAGTACGGGTGCGAGGAGCACCAAAAGTAAGCGTTTTGGATGCAAGGTTAAGGCTGTCTATGTTGCTATTGCAGATGTTATAAAGAAAGGTCACGTCAAGGATGGGTAGCTTGGGGTCATTGGACAAAATCCTAGGTTCTCAGGGACCGGACTATAGTATAATTAATATTGAAGCGATTTATTCAATTACGCTTTTAAATCGTGATTAGCCACATACTGGTGATGCTATGAACCATTGCAGAACTATTTTTTGGGACACATGGCCAGGATGTATTGACGTTTGGTCAAAAAACTCGCAAAGGTTAGCACATAACTGACCTTCACTGGTTGGGTTTTTGTGGCGGTCAAGCTGTAGATCCTGGCTACACAGGAGTTGCAGCGGTGGGAACGAGAGGTGGGAATAGTCCCGTATTAACACATAACTGAGTCAGTGCCCAAGCTGTGAGAGCGACGCGGGAGGGACATTGACATATTATGACGTCACAGAGAGACAAATGTCTCGCTGATGTTACAAAAACACCCTCCCGTGCCACTCTCATACCTCAGGCACTGACTCTGTTAGGCGAAAAGCCTATGGTTTCTGATAATGATAACAATTATAACTTACCTTCAAAAACGTTCAACATCACCGTCACAGCTAGTCCCCTGACAGCCCTGTCACTGTGACTGACACACGTCACCACCCCTCCCACCACCTGTAGAAAGAAAGAAAGAATTGAGAAAGAAAACAATTTTATTTAGCAACAAAAGACATACACATCATCATCATTTCAGCCACAGGACGTCCACTGCTGAACATAGGCCTCATCCAATGACTTCCACATCGCACGGTTGGTAGCGGCCTGCATCCAGCGATCCTCATTTCTGATTCGATCTCGTAAAGAAACACCTAGCAAAGCCCTCTCCATAGCACGCTGCGTAATTTTGAGCTGCTTTATAAAGCTTTAACCACACCAACGCGTGGTGATGGCCATCGCCGGCGCGATCATAGGCCGATGACAGGTCGCGAGTTTTATGAGTTTTAATGACAGGTCGCGCGATCCATGACAGTTCACGTGACCAGTCATTTCCCTATGATCACGCCAGCGATGGCGATCTGCACGCGCTATATTGAGAGGCCACGTTTCCGAGCCGTATATCATCACTGATAACACACACTGATTGAAGACTTTCGTCTTTAGGCACTGAGGTATCGGTTTATTTTTAATAATTGAAATTAAATTAATAATTAATTAAAATAGTAAGACACGGGTCTTAACGCGACGTTTATTAATGAGTTACATTATGTACTCACGGCTTGACGTTTTGGCTGCGGCTGCAGCATCGCAGTGTCTTACTATTTTAGTTGAAATGGAACGCGAAAGTTTAAAATCTTAATCTATACTAATACTAGCGGCCGCCCGCGACTTCGTACGCGTGGATCCCGTTTTACCCCCTTCCCGCTTTTCTGTTGAAATTTTTCCTGAATTTGCTATAAACCTCACGGAGCCCGAGACCTTTCCAACGAATGCAAAACCGTGGAAATCGGTTCGTGCGTTCTGGAGTTATATCGTCAGGGAGGAAAACCCGACTTATTTTTATATAGTAGATTATAAATGCGAAAGTAACTTTGCCTGTCTGTCTGTCTCGCTTTCACGCCTAAACCACTCAAGCGATTTTGATGAAATTTGGCATAGAGATAGTTTGAGTCCCGAGAAAGGACATAGGATAGTTTTTATCCCGGTTTTTTAAACAGAGACGCGCGCGATATTGTTTTTCTGTGACAGACAAAATTCCACGCGGGCGAAGTCGCGGGCGGAAAGCTAGTAATTAATAATAATAATTAATCACCTGTCTCCCCACCCTCCCCCTTGTCAAGCATCGCGCATCTGACACCAGCTTCAGACTCTCTAGAGGCAGTTCTCTGAGGAGACTGCAGATGTCGAGGGTAGACAGCAATTCCGTCTGTTCGGTGTGGGATATGTAGGTGGATAGTATGCGGAGGCATTTGGACTTCGTGTGGCCTACTACCCTAGCTGTTAGTTGCAGGACCATTCTGGAAGAGAAACAAAAATATACTATTAAAAAGTGCGGACTAATAAGCTAGATGACAAAATTTCAATTATTTGTCCGTCAGACAGATAATTAGAAAATATTAGACTCATATTTTTATTTTCTTTCATAATTAAATAATAACAGTGCTACATCGAGTTGAAATGGCGCGTTACGTCACGCTGAAGTAGATTTTTTACTCAAAAGTGACGTCACGCGACATTTCAACTCAATATAATACTGCAATTATTCGATTATGAAAAAAATAAAAAATAAATGTGTCCAATTTTTTTTTATTATCTGTCTGACGGACTAAATAGAATTTCGATTTCATTACCCAGTCATCATCCCTATTGACATATTATGACGTGACAAAGCATACAAATCTGAAGTACCTTAGCCGCATAGACAAGTGGCAAAACGTGACATTTTTAATGTCGAAAGACGGCGAAAGGCCGTTTATTTGTTTGGAGTTACATGGCTTCGTTAACGGATTCGATCAAAAAGTGCTACTTGTCTAGACCTACTGAAGTCTCGCTGACGTTTGACGTCACAAAACACTTCTTCCTGTGCTGCCATACCACATGCACTAAGTTAAGCGCTAGATCAATATTCAATAAAAAACTCAGTAAAGAAAATAAATAATAAATAAAATAAAACTCATTTATTTCTGTAAGTAGGCTTTAAAAAAGCACTTTTACACGTCCCAGTATTAACCCTACCACTGCTTCAGGACAATAAATGGGCCAGTGCTGAGAAGAAGCAGCGCAAGAAACTCAGACACTATTGTCAGCCTCTTTTTCAAAGGTTTACAGGTTTTCAAAATACATAGTTATAAATATTTATGCGAGTTAGGCAGTTACGCATCGCAAACATTTTTATCTTTTAAATAATCATCGACTTTATAGTAGCCCTTTTTCATCAAGGTACTTTTAATATGTGCTTTGAATTTATGAATGGGTAGTTCTACAACAGTTTGTGGTAATTTATTAAATAATTTAATACATTTCCCCATACCTAAATGAATTCCCAATCTTATGCAGTCTGAAATTTGGATGCAATACACTTACTTAAAATGATACTCGTCACATATCATAGGATAGCCAATCTGCGCATAATACAGCAACTTAACGTAAGAATCAATCTCCTCCCTCTGTCTCTGTCTGTCCATGAACTGTCTGTACTTAGAGACCGGTCGCTCCGTCTCGCTCGCACACGCCAACGCTTGGCCAAACAGTTCGGCCAACTTTATCTCGTGCCAATGTCTTTCTTCCAATGCTATTAATGCGGGTAGAAGCTCGGGTATGTGTATTTTGTGTTTTGTTACAATTAGAAGAATGCGCAGTACTGCTTTTTGTTTTTCGCGCACTGGAAATGGAGATAAAATTAATTGTATTTGACACCATTTGACAATAATTTTATAGAACATTTTTAATAACACAGTTATAGATTTGTAAGAAACTCAAGTCTTCTAGTCTTGATTTCGAGACTTGAGTCTATTTCCAAGGTTTCTGAGTCCTTTCGAGTTTGAAATAAATAATTTCAAACTACAGTTATGGATTTAGAGGACTTAGTTATTAGTTCTTTTAAAAAGACTTAGTCATTGAGTTCTTTTAGACAGAACTTGAGCCTTTACAAAAGACTCAAAATTCTAAAGGACTTGAGCTCTAAGCTTTATTTAAAAGACTCGAGTCTTCAAAAATAGCTCAAGTTCTATTAAATAAGACTCCAAGACTCGATTTTCTTACAACACTTGGTCAGGCTGTAGTTCGTTTACGAATCTCCTCATTTCTAATTCAATTACAATACTAACCAGTACCAGTCACAAGGTGGACCGATGACCTCATAAAGGTAGCAGGAAGGCGCTGGATGCAGGCCGCTACCAACCGGCCATTATGGAAATCATTGGGGGAGGCCTATGTTCAGCAGTGGACGTCCTGTGGCTGAGATGATGATATGACTTACCAGTAAGAAAACTTTCAAAGCACCTCCACGGCACTGCTATCAGTCTACCATAGACTTCCAAAGCCCTGTCCAATAGACCTGCCAGCCAGTTCATCATGCTGGCATAGCCGTGGTTGTCTATGCACGTGTTTATTAGATACTCTATGGCCGAATTCAGGTGCTCCGTCAGTTTTGCATGCTATGTGCCCTGTCCATTGCCATTTCAGCTTGCTAAAGGACGAAGAACACTAAACTTTTCAACCCGAAAACGAATCGTAACCGTATCAACTCGAGGCGGTCAATATTCTTTGCACGAAACTAAGTACTGCAACGCACACTTATCCGCACCGTAACGTAAACGCCTCGCCTCGCGATAGCGCGCGAAAGGCGTAAGTGACCTTAATCCATCATGGTTTATTTCGTTTACGCATACACTTACCAGTAAAAGTCACAAGGTGGACCGACGACCTCATAAAGGTAGCAGGAAGGCGCTGCTTGCACTACCAGACTTACCAGTGAGAAAACTCTCAAAGCACCTCCACGGCACTGCCACCAATCTACCATAGACTTCCAGACTCCTGTCCAATAGACCTGCCAGCCAGTTCATCATGTTAGCATAGCCGTGGTTGTCTATGCACGTGTTGATGAGATACCGCCTCTGTGGTCTAGTGGTTAGACCACCTGCTTCAGACGCAGAGGTCCCGGGTTCGATTCTCAGTGGGGGCAGAATTTTCTGTTCGGTTTGGTTGGTGGTAGGGCTTGTTCCAAGTCCGCCTGGCTAGCTACCACCATCTTACCTAAGTCTGTCGCCATAACAACAATGTTAACGGCATTGTTGTGTTCCTGCAGTTAGAGGTAAGATAGCCAGTTCTTCTGTGGTTGAGGATTCCGGGTGAAGCTCGATTCCACCTTCGGCCTGATCATCACTTACCATCAGGTGAGATACAGGCCAAGAGCTTCCTCGTTTTGGATAAAAAAAATTATACTCTATGGCCGAATTCAGGTGCTCCGTCAATTTTGCATGCTATGTGCCCTGTCCATTGCCATTTCAGCTTGCTAAAGGACGAAGAACACTAAACTTTTTAACCCGAAAACGAATCGTAACCGTATCAACTCGAGGCGGTCAATACTCTTTGCACGAAACTAAGTACTGCAACGCACACTTATCCGCACCGTAACGTAAACGCCTCGCCTCGCGGTTGATAGCGCGGCGCTGCTTGCACTACCAGACTTACCAGTGAGAAAACTTTCAAAACACCTCCACGGCACTGCCACCAATCTACCATAGACCTCCAGACTCCTGTCCAATAGACTTGCCAGCCAGTTCATCATGCTGGCATAGCCGTGGTTGTCTATGCACGTGTTTATTAGATACTCTATGGCTGAGTTCAGGTGCTCCGATGGTTGCAGGTCTGGTGTATCTTTCCAAAGGAGAAGGGTTTCTAGCTGAAAAGAAAAAATGCACTTTTTAGATCCAGTTTATATCCGTAACGCTTAACTCAGTCTGTGCCTGAAATATGGGAGCGGCACGGGAGGGGTAATTTTTGACATATTATGACGTGACGGAGCATACAAATCGGAATATCACTGACATTTGACATATAAAAAAACTTTTTACTTTTTATTATTTGTACTATTTTGGTGATAAAGTGTATTTGTGGCGCATAATATTAACAAAAGTTAAATTGATGAACTAATAAGTAGTAAAGAAGCTACGAACGTGAAGATGTGAATTATATGCAATCAGCCCATGAATACAGGTAAAGTCAAAAGCAAATGCTAGTAATATATATATATTCAAAATGGACAAGTAAAGCGCTTTCAAATGATGCCAAACACGGCACATTTATCTTAACTTTATTTTTTTACTCTGTATGTTTTGTCCGCTAGAGGGCGCCACATTAGATTTTGTGAAACCCCATATAGCCTATAACCAGCGGACAATTAAGACGTTTCTAATGATATGTCATTTGTCGAATTCTGATAAGTAGTTTAGAAGTTACGAGGGAACACATGAACATACATACATACATACATAGCCTGTCAAAATCATAACCCTCCTTTTGCTTTGCCGTAGTCGGGTAAAAACTACATCCTCTTGTGCTGCTCAAATACCTCAGGCACTGACTGAGTTGTGCGCTAGATGACAAAATTTCAATTATTCGTCCGTCAGACAGATAATTAGAAAATATTAGACTCATATTTTTTATTTTCTTTCATAATTAAATAATAACAGTGCTACATCGAGATGAAATGGCGCGTTACGTCACGCTTGAGTAGAATTTTTACTCAAAAGTGACGTCACGCGACATTTCAACTCAATATAATACTGTAATTATTCGATTATGGAAAAAATTCAAAAATAAATGAGTCTAATATTTTCTAATTATCTGTCTGACAGACTAAATAGAATTTCGATTTCATTACCCAGTCATCTTCCCTATTACAAGTATTGTTTAATAGAAGTGTTCCCAGTGCTGTGACTTTTTTGCTATCACTCGTACAGCAAAAAACCGTACCTGCAAGACGGGATATTAAATGTGTGAACACACAAACTGCCCTGGGAAAGGACTTTAAGACTTTTGAAGTGGGTTATAAAACTATCCATAACCATCCTAGACTGCATCTCACTTATGCTGGGTTGCACCATCCTACTTTAACTTTGACAAACGTCAAAAATCTGTCAAACTACATACAAAAAACACTGGTTATCGTCATAGTTACGGTCAAAGTTAGGTGGTGCAACTTTGCCCTAATATCAGGTGCGATTGTAGTCAAATACCTGCTTTAAAAATAAAACAAAACTCACAATATCAACATGCAGACTGTTGACCAGTTTCCTCCCGTTGTCCTCTCTCGCTGTAGTCGCCATCACTTCTATGAGAGGGCTTCGGAGGACGCCCGCGTGAGGCTTCAACGCTTCCCTGCAGTTGCATACCATCTGCAGGTACAATATAGCTTTTAAAATAGTAAGACACGGGTCTTAACGCGAAGTTTGTTATGAGTTACATTATGTACTCACGGCTTGACGTCTCGGCTGCGATGTGACCATGGCTGCAGCATCGCAGCCCAAACGTCATTAGTGTTGGCGCGTGTCAGTGTTTGGGTGTGATTTATTAGTGTTGGGGATCATCATTAGTGTTGGCGTGTGTCACTAGTGTTGAAGTATGTCATTAGTGTTGGGGTGTGTCACAATGTTTGGGTGTGTGATTTATTAGTGTTGGGGTATGGCACTAGTGTTCATAAGTGTCACTTGTGGTCTAAATTAAATAATATATTTTTTATTTGATTTGATTTGTTCAGGAGTGCCGCTAGTGTTGGAGTGTGTCACTAGTGTTGGAGTGTGTCACTAGTGTCGGAATATGTCATTAGTGATGGAGTACCACTAGTGTTAGAGTGTGTCGTTAGCGTTAGAGGTGTGTCACTAGTGTTGACATGGGTCATCAGTGCTAGGGTGTGTCAGCAGACCTGAGCCAGCGGCGCACTTCCTGCTAATCCTTCAGCGAGCGCGGTCACCCATCCAGTATGGTGCAGAGAGCTCGCGTGTTGTAGTAGACCCATCACAGTGTCCGCACACTCTAGTTGTAGGGTGTGTCATTAGTGTTGCAGTGTGTCACTAGTGTTGGAGGTGTGTCACTTGTGTTGGAGTGCCACTAATTTTGGAATGTGTCACTATTGATGCAGCGTGTCACTAGTGTTGGCATGTGTCACTAGTGTTGGCATGTGTCATTAGTGATGACATGTGTCAGTGCTAGGGTGTGTCGACAGACCTGAGCCAGCGGCGCGCTCCCTGTTAATCCTTCAGCGAGCGCGGTCACCCATCCAGTGTGGTGCAGAGAGCTCGCGTGTTGTAGTAGACCCATCACAGTGTCAGCACACTCTAGTTGTAGGGTGTGTCATTAGTGTTGGGGTGTCATTGGTGTTAGTGTCATTAGTGTTCAGGAGTGCCACTAGTGTTGGAGTGTGTTACAAGTGTTGGCATGCGTCATTAGTATTGAGGTGTGTTACCAGTGTTCAAGAGTGGCACTAGTGTTGGAGTGTGTTAATAGCGTTAGAGTGTGTCACTAGTGTTGGGGTGTGTCACTAGTGTTCGAGTGTGTCACTAGTATCAGCGTGTGTCATCAGTCTTGGGATGAGTCACTAGTGTTGGGATGAGTCACTAGTGTTGGAGTGTGTCACTAGTGTTGGAGTGTGTCACTAGTATTGGAGTGTGTCACTAGTGTTGGTGTGTGTCACTAGTGTTCAAGAGTGTCACTAGATGTAGGGGTGTGTTATTAGTATTGGAGTGTCACTAGTGTTGTTGTGTCACTAGTGTTGGCGTGGTTCACTAGTGTTGGGAGTGTGTCATTGTCATCAATGTTGACATGTATCATCGTGTCATTACCTGAGCCAGCGGCGCGCTCCCTGTTAATCCTTCAGCGAGCGCGGTCACCCATCCAGTGTGGTGCAGAGAGCTCGCGTGTTGTAGTAGACCCATCACAGTGTCCGCACACTCTTGTTGTAGGGTGTATCATTAGTGTTAGTGTCATTAGTGTTCAGGAGTGCCACTAGTGTGGAGCGTTAGTGTGTCACTAGTACTGGGACACCCCCAGTAGTGTTGCAATGTCACTAGTGTTGCGGTATGTCACTAGTGAACAGGAGTGCCACTAGTGTTGGAGTGTGTTATTAGCGTTAGTGTGTCACTAGTACTGGGACACCCCCAGTAGTGTTGCAATGTCACTAGTGTTGCAATGTCACTAGTGTTGCGGTATGTCACTAGTGTTCAGGAGTGCCACTAGTGTTGGAGTGTGTCACTAGTGTTGGTGTGGTTCACTAATATTGGTATGTGTCATTAGTGTTGACATGTATCATCGTGTCATTACCTGAGCCAGCGGCGCGCTCCCTGTTAATCCTTCAGCGAGCGCGGTCACCCATCCAGTGTGGTGCAGAGAGCTCGCGTGTTGTAGTAGACCCATCACAGTGTCCGCACACTCTAGTTGTAGGGTGTGTCATTAGTGTTGGAGTGTCATTAGTGTTGGAGTGTCGTGTTGGAGTGTCCTTAGTGTTAGAGTATGACATCAGTCTTGGGATGAGTCACTAGTGTTGGCGTGTGTCACTAGTGTTCGAGTGTGTCACTAGTATCAGCGTGTGTCATCAGTCTTGGGATGAGTCACTAGTGTTGGAGTGTGTCACTAGTATCAGCGTGTGTCATCAGTCTTGGGATGAGTCACTAGTGTTGGAGTGTGTCACTAGTATCAGCGTGTGTCATCAGTCTTGGGATGAGTCACTAGTGTTGGAGTGTGTCACTAGTATCAGCGTGTGTCATCAGTCTTGGGATGAGTCACTAGTGTTGGAGTGTGTCACTAGTATCAGCGTGTGTCATCAGTCTTGGGATGAGTCACTAGTGTTGGAGTGTGTCACTAGTATCAGCGTGTGTCATCAGTCTTGGGATGAGTCACTAGTGTTGGAGTGTGTCACTAGTATCAGCGTGTGTCATCAGTCTTGGGATGAGTCACTAGTGTTGGAGTGTGTCACTAGTATTGGAGTGTAGCAAGCTGGGGGTGTGTCATTAGTGTTGACATGTCTCATCGTGTCATCAGTGTGTTACCTGAGCCAGCGGCGCGCTCCCTGTTAATCCTTCAGCGAGCGCGGTCACCCATCCAGTGTGGTGCAGAGAGCTCGCGTGTTGTAGTAGACCCATCACAGTGTCCGCACACTCTTGGGAGTTCAACTCGTTGTCTACCAGTTCGATTTCGTGGGAGTTTTCCTGGAAGAAATGGTTGATGTTATTTTAAACTGGATGTCAATATGCATCTTTGGGACGATTTTCCAATCGTTGAATAATTTTTAACTAAAGATTGACAGTTACTAAGCGTTTCGATGACTCTCACTTACAGGGCAGATATGTACCATCCTAGACTGCATCCCACTTAACACCAGGTGCGATTGTGGTCAAATACCTTGTTATGCATAAAAAAAAAAGTTATATTTCAAAGACCATTTTACTCCAGAGATAAAAGATATCCGACGTCATACGGTAGAAAAATTAGTCCTTAAACAAATGTATTGTTACTAAAATATTAAAATAACTTTGTAAAATTAGTTATGCTAACTGCATGCTTGGACAAAACCTTATTCAAATATTTACTTTAGTAAGTCGGAGTGGCAATGGGCAGGGCACATAGTACACAGAACTGAGGGCAACAAGGCTCTGGAATGAAGGCCATTTATCAGAAAACGTAGCGTGTGACGTCCACCCGCAAGGTGCACCGACGACCACATAAAGGTAGCAGGAAGGCGCTGGATGCAGGCCGCTACCAACCGGGCAAGACGGAAATCATTGGGGGAGGCCTATGTTCAGCAGTGGACGTCCTGTGGCTGAAATGATGATGATGATTTACTTTAAAACTGACTCACCGGAGGCTCCTCATCAGTATCCATCAGATCGAACTGCAGTGGGTTTTCTGACAGAGTCCTCAGAAACATCCTAGTTCTGGTAGTTCTACTGGCACTAGTAGCGCTAGTCCGACCGGTAGGACTGTCGACCACTGTGTGGATTGTCTTTTGCTGCGACTGGAATGGAATTAAAATTATTTATTACAGGGAGCGTAGTGTGAGTTGACTTCAAACACATTCGATGTATACTGCGTAAAGAAGTGACATTATATGACGAATTCTACAGCGCCCATAGCGGAAACTTTCAAGAACTAAAATCTATACTTCTATACTAATATTATAAATGCGAAAGTAACTCTAGTCTGTCTGTCTTGCTTTCACGGCAACCACTGAACCGATTTAAGCGCTAGTCCTATAGTAGGTTAGCTCTTTTAAGGGCACTTAAGGTAGTTACGCTCACAAAATGTCATACTTATGAGCATGCATATTATTAGTAGTGGCAGGCCTGTTCATCTCCGCGAGTTTACATCGAAAACAAAACACGCACGATGGCCCACCTACAGGATACTATTCGACAAGGCCTCACATACGAGCGAACATTGACTCACGCACGCGTATTCTTGTGTATGATGGAAGAAAATAAAGAAAATGGTGTACTAAATACTGTGCAGTATTTAACTGCCTAAATAATAATAAAAACATAGAATGTACTTTTTTAAGTTGCCTCAAGACACTGAGAGGTAAATAAGTAGTTAATATTACTCATGATAATTCATGCTAAATCATGTATTTCCTGCGCCATTTTCCGCAGTTTGGCACCTCACGTCACATCAATTTACCGAAGTCAGCCCTATAGCTTCGGCGCAGTGCCGATCACTGACGTTTATCAACAAAATGGTGCTTGACTCTTGAGACTGGCTAAATTACACCATATTGTTAATGACATTGAGCATACATTTTTTTAAATACCTTCGCGAAGTAAAACTTCTGTACGTAGTACTTATTATTATTCTGTGGTAGTGGTTCGACACACATGCTATTAATTTCTCAACAGTACCATGCTTTCGTGCTAATAATGAGCATGCAATCTCCTCTCTCACTCATTTTTTGCCCTCTCTCTATCACTTCTCTCCCTCTATATCTCTCTAACACATACACAAACGCCCGTATCCACAAACGCTGCCTGCTTAAGTGAAGCAGCAAATCGAACGCACAGCGTTAAATAGAGCTCTGTGATCGGTTTGTGTGTCACCCTGTGCGTCCACGCGCACTGTGAGACCTCATAGTAATGTTTGTGAATACGGGCGAGACACTTACCCAAGTAATATACCACCATTCATGATCTTTCTCTTATACGAGTACACACTTACCCAAGTCATCTTCAAAGGCAGCTTCCACTGTTGTTCACAATCGAACAGCTTCTCCCATACGTTGCGGCTGAACAGAAACTGATAGAACTTCGCCTCCGGCCGCATGATCAATATGGCTGCGCAGAGGCACTTGTAGTTCGCCACTTGGAATTGTCTGTGGACAAATACAGAGTGTAAACTCACAGAATCTATATTATACTAATATTATTAAGCGAAAGTAACTCTGTCTGTCTGTCTTGCTTTCACGCCTAAACCACTGATCAGATTTTGATGTTTGGCATAGAGATAGTTTGAGTCCTGGGAAAAAGCATAGGATAGTTTTTATCCCGGTTTTGGAAACAGCGGGACGAGCGCGATAAAGTTTTTCTGTGACAGAAAAAAATCCACGCGGGCGAAGCCGCGGGCGGAAAGCTAGTCGCCAATATGGTGTAATTTACGCCCGTATTCACAAACATTACTATGAGGTCTCACAGTGTGCGTTGACGCACAGGGTGACACACGAACCAATCACAGAGCTCTCAATTTACTGCTTTACTTAAGCAAGCATCGTTTGTGAATACGGGCGTCAAACAGACTTGTGTATTCACACGCCAGACCAGTTTTGTAGGGTTCCTACATTACTGGAGCCCTGACTGAGAGTCTGCTACCAACCTGTAGGCCTCCTTGAGTTCGGGCGCGGCGGGCCGCGGGCAGGCCTTGTCGCGGGAGGCCGCGCAGAGCCCGCCGGCGCGCTTCATCAGCAGAGACGGCTGCAGGAGACACTTCTCTACATGCTGGTAAAGAGACGACTAATTTTGTCGCGTCATTCTAATACTGGACGTCTATTTCTCTCTGCTCGATGGACTGATGACTTCAAGGAGATAGCTGGCAGTCGAAAAGCGAGAGATAGTGACCTAACTCTACAGTGGCGCCATCCTAGTGACTGCAAATGTGATAGTCCTCCTGCCGCTTCAGCGCTCACTAGTTGGCACCACTAGCAAGTGACAGTGACCTTGCTCAAAAGTGGCGCCATCTTGGTTTAAATGCGATAGTCCTCCTAAAGCTTCAGCGCTCACCAGTTGGCGCCACTGTCTTTGCTACTAGCAAGTGACAGCGACCAGTAAGACCATAGCCCTCATGCGACTCCCTGCCCTTAGGGCGGGAGATTGTGCTTTGGGTCACATCTACAGGGAAAGTTTACATCTAGTAGTACCTTTTTGTCCATTTGAAAAAAAGGTACTACTAGAGGCACGAGGGAACGAGAGGTGAGAATGGTCCCGTTCCATAGTAGTCTTTCATTGGCTGCAATGATCCTGTATGAAGCAGTATCAATAGCAACTAACCTGTAGGCCTTTTTGGTTGGGTTATTGGCGGTCAAGCTGTAGATCCTGGCTACACAGGAGTTGCAGTGGTGGGAACGAGAGGTGGGAATAGTCCCGTCCCGTAGTAGTCTCTCATTGGCTGCAATGATGCTGTATGAAGCAGTATCAACAGCAACTAGCCTGCAGGCCTCATTGGTTGGGCTTTTGAGGCGGTCAAGCTGTAGATCCTGGCTACACAGGAGTTGCAGCGGTGGGAAAGAGAGGTGGGAATAGTCCCGTCCCGTAATAGTCTCTCGTTGGCTGTAATGATGCTGTATGAAGCAGTATCAACAGCAACTAACCTGTAGGCCTCCTTGGTTGGGCTTTTGAGGCGGTCAAGCTGTAGATCCTGGCTACACAGGAGTTGCAGCGGTGGGAACGAGAGGTTGGAATAGTCCCGTCCGT
The DNA here is from genome assembly GCF_963855985.1 of Ostrinia nubilalis. Lineage (NCBI taxonomy): Eukaryota > Metazoa > Arthropoda > Insecta > Lepidoptera > Crambidae > Ostrinia > Ostrinia nubilalis. Next base: position 1,142,862 of record NC_087117.1, read on the forward strand.
CTGTCATTGGCTGCAATGATGCTGTATGAAGCAGTATGAATAGCAACTAGCCTGTAGGCCTCATTGGTTGGGTTTTTGTGGCGGTCAAGCTGTAGATCCTGCCTACACTAAAATAATTCAATTCAAAAACTATAAAACAAAATCACTTAATTTAAATATAACAGCAAATAACACTAAAGTAGAAGAAGTAAACAACATAAATTTTCTAGGTGTAGAAATTGATTGTAACTTAAATTGGAAAGCACATATCGATAAAATAAATAAAAAAATATCCAGTTATTGTTACGCTTTATCGATCCTAGCTGAAACTACTTCCACTAATGTTACTAGAGCAGCTTATTTTGGTCATGTGTACCCACTGCTGACTTATGGTGTTATTTTTTGGGGAAACTCGACTAATATTCAGTCAACATTTATCCTACAAAAGAGATGCTTGCGTATTATTTATAACATGTATTCTGATGAAACACTTAGAACTGTATTTAAGGATAAAGGATACTTAACGCTGACGAATATCTATATTCTAGAAATTACAGTTTTCATAAAACAGAATACCGAGTGGTTTCAATGTAAATCTTCCATTCGTTCTAACTTACGTAGTAAATATATAAATGATATTTGTATTCCTTCAGTTAATAGTTATATTTTCTCTAAAAGTGTGCTTCGAGGGCTGCACTAAAAGTATCGGGAATGGAATATTTCCACTGTTCCAGTCATATTAAAATCTATTTAATTGCAAACTCCAGGGTTTTAAAAATCGTATACCATTTATTTATTTAAAAAAAGATTCTCGGTCGTATCACAAGGTCTTGTCAAACTTGTTTAGTCGTTGAGAAAATGGAATTGACTCGAGAAAATTCAAGAGCGATGATTTATTATGACTTTTGAAGTGGTTTAACACAAAAACAGTGTGTTGACCGGATGATTTCTGCATTTGGTAATGAAGCCCCATCCAAAACCACAATTTATCGCTGGTTTATTGAATTTCAACGTGGACGTGTCAAGCTCAGTGATGATCCCCGTCAAGGTCGTCCAAAAACTGCAGTCACCTAAGAAAACGTTGATGCTGTGCGTAAGCTGATTGAAGAAGATCGACATGTGATATACCGCGAAATTCAGGCAACTTTAGACATTGGCATGAGTCAAATACAAATAATCTTGCATGAACAATTAGGTGTAAAAAAGTTGTTTTCCCGATGGATACCGCATTCGCTCTGTGAAGATCAAAAAGCGGCTCGCGTTACTTGGTGCGTGAGAACTCTCGGGAGATTACATGCAGGATCCTCAAATGCTGTATACAACATCGTATCAGGTGACGAATCATGGATATATGCGTACGAACCCGAAACAAAAAACCAGTCACGAGTTTGGGTGTTCGAAAATGAATTAAAGCCAACAAAAATTGTTCGTTCACGGAGTGTTGCAAAAAAAATGGTGGCCACGTTTGTCTCCAAAACCGGCCATGTTGCGACTATTCCTCTTAGGAGACAAAGAACGGTTAATGCAGATTAGTATGCTAGCATTTGTTTGCCACAGGTCGTTTCTGAACTCCGTAAAGAGAACTGCAACCGCCGCATCATCCTCCATCACGACAATGCGAGTTCTCACACCGCGCACTGAACAAAAGAGTTTTTAGAGCAAGAAAACATAGAATTATTAGTCCATCCGCCGTACAGCCCCGACCTAAGCCCTAATGATTTCTATACTTTCCCTAAAATTAAGAATAAATTGCGTGGTCAGAGATTTTCATCACCTGAAGAAGCTGTGGAAGCCTACAAAACGGCCATTTTGGAGACCCAAACTTCCGAATGCAATGGTTGCTTCAATGATTGGTTTCGTGTATGGAAAAATGTGTCAAAGTTCGCGGAGAATACTTTAAAAAGCAATAAATACATTTTTAAATAGTAATGTTGTTTCACTTCCTTGATTCCCGAAATTTTCAGTGCCGCCCTCGTATATACAGGTACTAAAATATTTAACCATCTACCTTCACATATTAAAGCATTGAAGCAACCTAAATTTAAATCTGAGCTTAAAAAATGGTTAACAATTAATGTTTTTTATAGTCTAAATGAATATTTTGGTACCAAAAATAATTAAACTCTAACTTTATTACTGTATTTTAACTATTGCATGCCCGATATGGGTAACACTGTTGTAACTATTTTTTTTGCATTGTGACCAGCACAAATTGTACACAGTTTTGGGCAATAAAGATTATTCTATTCTATTCTATTCTACACAGGAGTTGCAGCGGTGGGAAAGAGAGGTGGGAATAGTTCCGTCCCATAATAGTCTACCACTGGCTGGAATGATGCTGTATGAAGCAGTATCAACAGCGACTCACCTGCAGGCCTCATTGGTTGGGCTTTTGAGGCGGTCAAGCTGTAGATCCTGGCTACACAGGAGTTGCAGCGGTGGGAACGAGAGGTGGGAATTTTCCCGTCCCGTAGTAGTCTTTCATTGGCTGCAATGACGCTGTATGAAGCAGTATCAATAGCAACTAACCTGTAGGCCTTATTGGTTGGGTTATTGGCGGTCAAGCTGTAGATCCTGGCTACACAGGAGTTGCAGCGGTGGGAACGAGAGGTGGGAATAGTCCCGTCCCGTAGTAGTCTACCACTGGCTGCAATGATGCTGTATGAAGCAGTATCAACAGCAACTAGCCTGCAGGCCTCATTGGTTGGGCTTTTGAGGCGGTCAAGCTGTAGATCCTGGCTACACAGGAGTTGCAGCGCTGGGAACGAGAGGTGGGAATAGTTCCGTCCCATAATAGTCTCTCGCTGGCTGTAATGACGCTGTATGAAGCAGTATCAACAGCAACTAACCTGTAGGCCTCATTGGTTGGGTTATTGGCGGTCAAGCTGTAGATCCTGGCTACACAGGAGTTGCAGTGGTGGGAACGAGAGGTGGGAATAGTCCCGTCCTGTAGTAGTCTCTCATTGGCTGCAATGATGGTGTATGAAGCAGTATGAACAGCAACTAACCTGTAGGCCTCCTTGGTTGGGCTTTTGAGGCGGTCAAGCTGTAGATCCTGGCTACACAGGAGTTGCAGCGGTGGGAAAGAGAGGTGGGAATATCCCGTCCCGTAGTAATCTCTCGTTGGCTGCAATGATGCTGTATGAAGCAATATGAACAGCAACTAGCCTGTAGGCCTCATTGGTTGGGCTTTTGAGGCGGTCAAGCTGTAGATCCTGGCTACACAGGAGTTGCAGCGGTGGGAACGAGAGGTGGGAATAGTCCCGTCTACCGGTAGGCCTCCTTGAGTTCGGGCGCGGCGGGCCGCGGGCAGGCCTTGTCACGGGAGGCCGCGCCGAGCCCGCAGGCGCGCTTCATCAGCAGAGACGGCTGCAGGAGACACTTCTCTACACGCTGGTAGAGAGACGACTAATTTTGTCGCGTCATTCTAATACTGGGCGTCTCTCTTTCTGCTCGATGGACTGATGACTTTAAGGAGATAGCTGGCAGTCGAAAAGCGAGAGATAGTTAACTTACTTTACAGTAGCGCAATCCTAGTGACTACAAATGCGATAGTTCGTCTACCGCTTCAGTGAATACTAGTTGGCGCCACTAGCAAAATTGACAGAGATCTTACTGTACAGTAGCGCCATCCTAGTCACAGTAAATGAGATAGCCCTCAAGCTACTGACCTGTCAGTAGGGCTCCCTGTAGCGCCATCCTAGTGAATCATATCCTAATCCTATTTCGTCTAGTAGTAGCTATTTCGTCCAGTAGTAGCTATTTCGTCCAGTAGTAGCTATTTCGTCCAGTAGTAGCTATTTCGTCCAGTAGTAGCTATTTCGTCCAGTAGTAGTTTTTTCGTCCAGCAGTAGCTTTTTTGTCCAGTTGTAGCGGTGGGAACGAGAGATGGGATGGTCCTATCAGTCTGTCATTGGCGGCAATGATGCTATATGAAGCAGTATCAATAGCAACTAAGGGGGCGTCCATTAATAACGCGAGACAATTTTGGCTATTTTTCAACCCCCCCGCCCCCCTTGGTGAGATTTGATGAGATTTTGCCTGACCCCCTCCCCCACCCCCCTAATCTCACGTGATATTTTCTGTCAATTTTACTCTATTTCTTGCGGAAAAAAATACGTGATATTTTCCGAGACACCCCCTCTCCCCCATGTGAGATTTAGTGAGGTTTTTGTTGACCCCTTCTCCCCCCTAAAAGTCTCACGTAATTAATGGATGCCCCCTAACCTGTAGGCCTCCTTGAGTTCGGGCGCGGCGGGCCGCGGGCAGGCCTTGTCGCGGGAGGCCGCGCAGAGCCCGCAGGCGCGCTTCATCAGCAGAGACGGCTGCAGGAGACACTTCTCTACACGCTGGTAGAGAGACGACTAATTTTGTCGCGTCATTCTAATACTGGACGTCTATTTCTCTCTGCTCGATGGACTGATGACTTCAAGGAGATAGCTGGCAGTCGAAAAGCGAGAAATAGTTAACTTACTTTACAGTGGCGCCATCCTAGTGACTGCAAATGTGACAGTCCTCCTGCCGCTTCAGCGCTCACTAGTTGGCACCACTAGCAAGTGACAGTGACCTTACTCTACAGTGGCGCCATCTTAGTGACTGCAGATAGTGACTGCAAATGCCACAGTCCTCCTACCGCTTCAGCGCTCAGTTGGTGCCACTGTCTTCGCCACTAAAGCCCGGTCCGTGAGCACGTAGAATTTTGTCTAATGACCCCAAGCTACCCATCCTTATCGCTCGCGCATAATTTTATCGCAGTGAGTGTGCGAGCGCGATAGCAACATAATTACGCGCGAGCGATAAGGATGGGTAGCTTGGAGTCATTGGACAAAATTCTACGTGCTCACAGACCAGACTATAGCAAATGACAGTGACCTTACAGCACCTAACGCCAACTGGTGTGCCCTCATGCTACTGACTTGTAGAAAACGGCTGAAAATAACGAGAGATTGTGCTCTATAGCATTTCTTGGGGAAAGTTTACATCCGGTTGTAGCTTTTTCGTCCCGTTGCACACTGCTGCGAATAGTTCCGTCCCGTAGTAGTCTCTCACTGGCTGTAATGACGCTGTATGGAGCAGTATCAATAGCAACTAGCCTGTAGGCCTCCTTGAGTTCGGGCGCGGCGGGCCGCGGGCAGGCCTTGTCGCGGGAGGCCACACAGAGTCCGCAGGCGCGCTTCATCAGCAGAGACGGCTGCAGGAGACACTTCTCTACACGCTGGTAGAGAGACGACTAATTTTGTCACGTCATTTTAATACTGGGCGTCTCTCTTTCTGCTCGATGGACTGGTGGCTGCAGGAGAGACCGCTTTACATTGTGGTAGAGAGACTTGACTAGTTGGGTAATTTTATCGCGGGCAGCGTAGTGGCGAATAGTAGTTTTCCTAAGTCGGGACTCTGAAGGAATTATAAGCGCGGCCAGTTCGGGGATGGGTGACCGGTAAGTCTGTGACACTTTTTGAATCTACCCGGCTTCGTCCAGTAGTAGTTTGCCATAGATAACTGACAGTCACTGTCAAAAACCGGGCGATCGTGACGTCTGAGACTGTAATGAAGGCAGAGTGTGAACCAAGCAGCGTGGTCTACAGTGGGGCCAACTGACAAGCATTAAGACCGCCCTCATGCTACTGACCTGTAGGCCTCCCTGTAGCGCTATTCTGGTGATGACAGTGACCTTATCTACAGTGGCGCCGTAGAAATTACTGACCTGTAGGCCTCCTATCCTAGTGACTGCAGATGCGATAGTCGTCCTACCACTGTCTTCGCCACTAGCAAGTGACAGCGACCAGTAAGACCATAGCCCTTATGCGACTGACCTGTAGGCCTCCCTGTAGCGCCATCTTGGTGATGACAGTGACCTTACTCTAAAGTGGCGCCATCTTGGTTTAAATGCGATAGTCCTCCTAAAGCTTCAGCGCTCACCAGTTGGCGCCACTGTCTTCGCCACTAGCAAGTGACAGTGACTTTGTTCTACAGTGGCGCCAACTGGTGAGCCCTCACGCGACTAACCGGTAGGCATCCTTGAGTTCGGGCGCGGCGGGCCGCGGGCAGGCCTTGTCGCGGGAGGCCACACAGAGTCCGCAGGCGCGCTTCATCAGCAGAGACGGCTGCAGGAGACACTTCTCTACATGCTGGTACAGGAGAGACTCTTCAGACTTGAGAGAGGCGAGCGGGATCTGAAAAAAGTTGCGGTTATACTCTTTTGACAGTTAAACTATAACTATAGTCAAACGATTTTGAAAAGTCAAATGGCAAAAATAATAAAAATAACAACCCAGTATTGATAAAATCAAAATCAAGAATATTTTGGCACTTATGAACGTCAAACCAAAAAAACCTTTTGGACCTTACCTGTGCAGCGCTTCGAGACAAACAATATGGCAAGGGCTAAGAAGAAACGCCGGAACAAACTCATAGATAGTAGCGCCCTCCGGCAAATTTCATAATTATAGCCCGACCAGGAACATAAAAACCCTCGCCATGTTGCGGAAAACAAATGGTACTAATTTCTTTTAATGGCAACAGTAACTGAAAACTTCATTGACATGTCACCTTTCATGTCAGTCTATTGCTGTCAAAGTGTAAACAAACTTTATTTTAAATGTGCGCAATTGAATTTGTGAATTAAATTGCTAAAATCTTTTTATAGTCGTGAAAGAAAAGTGGTTCACAATGTGTTAAAGTATTTGTCGAAGAGAAATACTAAGGGTTCGGACAATATTTTCATTGAATAATGTTTCCGACAAAGGTTGTCAAATTGACTGACATGTTTATCGCATAGTACAGTCCACTATGAAAATTAGCTGTGGTTTGTTTCAACTACCTATTTTGAAAATTTTTGTCACTTTCTAAGTGTTGAATTTTAAGGAATTGGGAAAGAAGTACCGAGTTTGAAGCGTTCATGAGCAAACATTACAGTTGAATATTCAAGTTCTGAATTTGATTATTGATGAATAATAAAATAAATCCTACTAGCTCGATTGATGGTTTCATTTAATTTATTTAAACCAGGTTACCTATAATAACATTTTTTCGTTAATTTATGAAAATATCAAATTAGCCCGTAATCCTGAATCCTGATACATAAAGTTAGCCTATTAATTTAACACAGGTACGACTGTACTCAGTGTTGCACTATCAAATGCAATTGACGCGCCTCTATGCCAGGGTTTTTATGTTCCTGGTCAGGCTATATTATGGTTCTCCAACGTGGCAAATAACGGAACTAATAATGCAGTATTGATAGTAGCGCCCTCTTGACATTAATGTATAATACGATGTATATCTTAAAGACTGTAAGCCCTTGAGAAAGAGGCTGACCAAAGTGACTGAGTTTCTTGCGCTGTTACTTTTTTCACGTCCTAACGTAGAAATTGTTACTTTTTCACACTAACCTTCTCAAAAGCCATAGTGACGAGTGTATAGCACCTGGCCTGTTCTCGCAACATTTTCCTCAGCTCGTAGCTATCGCTCTCGCCCCGGCTCCGCTTGCTAAGCGTCGCTAGTAGCTTGCTTACTATGTTAGAGAAGAATTGCTCGCAGAATGATGAGGTTGAGTATCTGTTAAACATTATTTTGATGTTAGAAACAAGAAAGAATAACAAAAACGTTACAAGTGTTTAAACTTTGTATGGAAATAGCTGAGCGTGACGTCAAATGTCACTCGCCCATAGTAACATGTATGTGATGTATGGGACTCTGTGTGTCGTTCTAACATGACCAATGACGTCATGAGATCTGTAACGTCTATATCTTAGATATGTATTGAAATTTTTGTTAAAGAAAAGCACTGATTGATTTGATAATTTACATACCTGAGCAATGGCACGAGCAGTCGTTTGCAGACCGCCAGCGAAGGATTCTCGAACAAGATATTGGCGATGCTGTAACAAAATATAATTTATGTCCAAATAATCGCAAATGTTATAGACTAAGAGCTAGTGAACGCCAGACCTACGTCATTTTATAAAAGCTGAAAGTTTGCTATGCTCCCAACATAGAATGTTGGTGAATCATGAAGTTTTGGTCATCGTGACTTTGGCAGCTATCCTAAAAAACTGTCTGGCAAGCAGTTGGAACTGTCAAAACTGTCTGGCTGATGTGGAAACAACTAAATCACGATGACCAAAACTTCATGATTCACCAACATTCTATCCTATATTGTTGGGAGCATACGTTGACAAACTTTCAGCTTTACTAAAATGACGTAGGTCTGGCGTTCACTAGCTCTTAGTCTATTATATTTTCTAAAAATGTAATTTAGCTTGTCTCAAAGTCTAGTACCGTTTCGTTTACCTATGTCAGTGATCGGTACTGTGCCGATGCGAAAGGGCTGACAGCTACAAGAAGCTATTGTGTCGCCATCTAGTGCACCACACGCGTATTTTTTCTTTTTTCCATAGCTTTTAATTTTACAATGGGTGAAGAAGAATACACGCGCTTACGTCACTCACTCACTACTCGTTCGTGAATGCCTTGTGAATTAAACATCCCAGGTTAGTACGCCGCGTGTTTTGTTCTCAATGCGTACACAGGCCTGTAGGTCTAGGATACGCGTCGCGATAAATATTTATCACGCCATTTTATCGATTTTACGCGATAAGCCCATACATTTGTCGTCTAAAATCGTCGATAAAATTTTATCACAGTGCGCATCCTAGCCCGGCAAATAAGATGGTGCAACCCGCAGTTAGTATGTATACTCATGCCGGCTGAGGCTCATGAGGCTGCGGAGATGCGATCTCCTGCTCCCACTAGCATTTGGACCCGGTTTCCATCAAGGCGGAGCGGAGCGGAGAGGAGACGAGATGAGAGGAGAAGTATTGCGCGGACTCATTTTTTAAAGAATTGAGAATGTTACTAGGTATGCAAAATCACTTGAAACCTATGTTACAGTTAGGCTTTTACATTTACAAATACATTAGTTTTTATTTCATTCAAAAATACCCAGTAGTTATGATTTTATAGGCATTCAAAGTTCGCTTAAATATTGAGTCCCGCCGACGGTCACGTGACCCCGCGTGACGTACATTCACAGTGTCCGCTCACTAGAAAACGGATATAAACATACTTAAATACATTTTTTTTGTAAATACAAACTTATTATACATATTAACACCCAGATCCATCACAGAAATTAAAATTGAACCAAACCCAAACTTGATGCGATTGTGTCGTTTTATTGCGAATTACCTTCCAACTCCATCATTAGACCCTGATTACTATATAGAATTAAAGTACTCATCAATACAAAACGAACGAGCCCAAACTCGATGGATTTAAGTCGTTTTATTATAGAGTTCCTATGGCCACCTTCCAGCTCCATCATCAGATCAGCTCCATGTCATCATAATATTACATGGTCATCCAAATCACATGTGTTTGCGAAATTTCAGCTTAATCGGTTGCCTGGAACTGGGTCTTAATTCAGCTTGCAAGATTCCACCCATACAAATATGAGCCGGTCACTGTAATATGACGTCACGCGCATAAAATGGCGGGCCGGCTGCCGCCCGCACTTTTAAAATTCAATATCTTGGAAACTAATTGACGTATCGAAATAATTCTTTCACGTGTATTTTTTATTTTTAACAGAGAATACAGAAAGCTAAAAAACAAAATTAGTGAACATTCTTCATTTGACAGCGGCGACGGTACGGCGTGGAGCGGAGCTGAGCGAAGTGTGTTTTCCTTTCATAGACAGCAATAGACTGACAGCTGATAGGTACGCACAGCTCACACATCTCCTCTCGTCTTGTCTGCTCTCTGCTTTTCTCCGCTCCACTTTGGTGGAAATAACCTGCCAGCTTTGCTGCACATCTCCTTTCGTCTCCGCTCCGCTCCGCTTTGATAGAAACCAGGCCTTAAACTCTTACCCTGCACTACTTTCCTTTAACCGTAACTATCACTGGTGTTTTTAAATAAATAAAATAAATAAACCTTTATTGTCACCATAACAAAAAAAAATACAACTTTAACACAGCTTAACAATTAAAATTAAGGTGACAAGGGCATCCGGCTCAGCGTAAGCTGTACGGCACTAGGTCCATGCAGCGCTGGTTTTCAGCCGGTGCCAGTCTCCTGCACAGTAATACAGCGTACATAGGTAGGTGCAGTGATATAAAAAAGAGAAACAAGATTAAAATAAAAAACCACACATTTTTCATCACCAGTCACTAAGCCTCTCCCACACCGTCACACCGTCAGCTCGTTTAAAACAAAATAAAAAACAAAGGAAGAATCATTACCTATATGCGACTTCGTTCAAAATTAATTGTTTTTGAATAAGCGATTCCTTCATGGAAGCTTTAAAACTTAGCAAACAATCTTTGCTTCGCATGGGTGGGGGAAGATTGTTCCAGATCTTTGATGCCGCATATTTAAAAGAACCTTTAAAGCCTTGTGTCCTGTGTATGGGTATACACAATTTATCTCCCACTCTGCCACGAGTGTTCAGACCATGTGCGTTCTTTGTCCACTCAAGTTTCTCGTAGAGGTAATGAGGTGTATGACTTTTGACAATTTTATGCATAAGAGTCATAAAATGTAATTCTCGTCGTGCTGACATCTTAAGAACCCGTTCCTTATTAAGGTAAGGTGTAACATGAGAACGTTTTGGTATTTGGAAGCAGAATCTAGCGCAAGCGTTTTGAACACGCTGAATGGCCTTCTCAGTCACAACCAGAATGCGAGGGTGATAGACTACGTCACAGTAGTTGAACTGGGAAAGAATTAAGGAGTCTACCAGTATAATCCTAATCCGTACGGCCAAAAAGTCTCTAATGTGGTATAACATTTTGAGGCGATAGAACGCGCCACGAATCTTAGCACTAACGTGCTCGACGAACCTCATCTCTGAGTCCAACATTAGACCCAGATTCCTTGCGACATTTACGCGTTCCAACCTCTCATCATTAATAAGGATAGCCGGATTATTTTGACATATTTGCCTACACTGATGTCTCGAACCTAAGACCATAAATTTTGATTTCGTGGGGTTGAGTACTAAATTGTTTTTAGCTGCCCATTTAAAGATGCTGACCAGATCCTCATTGAGTTTTAATTCGGCTTCTCTGATGTCAGTTGGTTTAAAAGATGTGTAAATCTGAGTATCATCAGCATAGAGATGCAGCTTTGAATGTTGCACACAATTCAGCAAGTCCGCCGTAAAGATGATGAAGAGAATTGGACTCAGAATTGAGCCCTGTGGTGTACCTCTTTCCACTTGTTCAATATTTGACCTGATCAAAAGTCCATTTTTGTCCTCCAACTCAACAAACTGCCTCCTATTTGTCAAGTATGAGTGGAACCAGTCACATGCAGGCACCGAAATACCGTAAAACCTGAGTTTGGCAAGTAGTAGTTCAGCACTCAGACAGTCGAAAGCTCGAGAAAAGTCCAAGAGCACCAGAAAACTACCCATTCCCAAATCGGAAGCCGAGATGATATCATCAGTGAGTTGTAATAGCGCTGTAGCCGTACTATGACCCTTGCGGAACCCGGACTGGACCGATGGTAAAATTTTTTCTTGCTCTAAATATTTAGTCATCTGTTTGCATACTACCCTCTCTATAATTTTGGATAAAACAGGTAATATACTAATTGGCCGCAAATCCTTATATTCCTGCACTGAAGATCCTTTTGCTATGGGTTTTATTTTGGCCAGCTTCCATGGCTCAGGAAACACTCCAGTAGTGATTGATTTATTAATTACATGGGTAATAAAAGGCAATGTAACTGGAAGAGTCATACGTAACATGTGAACTGATATTGTATCATGACCAGCAGCACCTGTTTTTATACCAGTTATAGTATTTTTCACTTCTATTTCAGAACAAGTACTTATATTGAAAATACCTTCACCGAATTTATTTCTCTGGAAGAACGTCATAGTGTCCTGATCAACGTCAGAATTTCCCGGTACATTCAAGAAGAACCTATTTATCTCGTCAGGTTTGTGTAGGTCACCTGGGATTATTACCGAGCTCTCATCTCCCAATAGAGAATTACTCTTTAAATTTTTCCACATTTCATTTGGATTATTCCTGTTTTTATTCACATAGTAAGTGAAAAATGCAGCCTTTTCCCGTCTCAAGGTACTGGTAACCAAATTTTTTAATGTCCTATAATACTCCCATTTAGAGTCCTCCCCTGTCTTACGAGCCCTGGTCAGAGCTTTATCTCGCAGTGTCATCATTTTCTTAATGTTGTGAGTTATCCAAGGACAATTTTTATTTGCATTTGATTTTTTGTAACGCAGTGGTGCATGTTTATCGAATAAAATTGTGATAAGCTCATTGAATTTGCTAACCATCGCATTTACATCTCCACAATCATAAATATCTGTCCAGGGTAGGTCGTGGAGATCAGTTATAAACGAGCGTTCATCTATACCTGCCAGAGAACGGGCCAATACATATCTGGAAACGGGCCTAGGTTTACATATCCTCAGTTCTGTCATTACTAAAGCATGGTCACTGAGTTGAGGATTGTGATGTACAGTACAATTTTGGACCAGAGGTGGACTATCCGTAATTACAAGATCTATAAGAGTGGAAGAAGCATCATTTACTCGGGTAGGTTCCCCAACTATCTGTGTCAAGTTATGTCCAATAAAGAATTCTTTTAAATCTTCCGTTTGTCTTCCACGTCCCAAAAAGTCAATGTTAAAATCCGTTAGAATAAAAATGTGTTTACAGGATCTGAATGCGTTAACCGACTCACCCAAATCCTCCAAAGCTGTTTTATATGGAATCGATTCTGGTCGGTAGGCCGTGCCTATTGCTATTTTCCCAACACCTGGTAGTCTTAACTCTAACCACATTTGTTCCAGGCTCGATGCCGGATGGGATCGGATTCTTATTTGTAGGTCTTTTTTGATGAAGAAACCAACTCCTCCACCCCTAGCACCTCCCGACCTTGACTTGTGTTTCAAGGAGTAGTCTGGTAAGACTATGGTAAACTTATCTTCTCCTTCCTTGAGCCAGGTTTCATTTAGTGCCAGAACATCAGGCTTATGCATATCAACACACGCAAATAATTCATCCCTCCCCGTATTAAGTGAACGTACATTTAGTAGTCCCAATTTTAAATTATAATGCCTCTTACGAGTCATTGGCTTGACGGTAGAGGAGGAAAATGAGACAGATTGTGTTAAATTTCACCCAGTAGTAGAAATAAAAAAAATAATAAAAAAACAAAGATTTTACTATTCTTTAGTGTTTCTGTGTGATGAGAGATGCATGCCAAAATGAATACATACAAAAAGATAAAAAAGTCACAAAACATCTAGTAACATTATTATCTATAATAGGTACCTATCTATTTAAAAGAGGCTAACAGACCCGATAATGCCCTGAAACATTTGGACACTGGAAACAAAATAAAATAAAATATATCTATGATTAGTCAAACAATAACTTTGTAAATATTTTGTAAATTAAATAACACATAGCAATTTTGAAAGTTTCGTTTTTAAGTAGCTTTAAGTCTTTTGTAAGTAGAAAAAAACTTTTAATACAACGTTATCTCAAAAAATAAAATCCTAATAACTTCCCTAAATATATTCAAACAATATTTAAAATTAAGTTTATGATGCCGCCATAAAGTTTAGTTAATCAAATTGGTAAACATTTTACATTAATTTAAACAGTCATTGAAGTAATATGAACTATGTAATAACATTATTATAACTCATTGAAAGTAGGTAGGTACTTTAGTTCCAGTGTCTTCCTTCAGAAATTCATTTTTAGAAATTAGTTGTGGCGTTACATTCATAATAGCTACTCGTAGGTACTTAGCAATCTCCACTTACATAATATTATGTAGTTCGAGCACTAAAAAGAAATAACTCCAGTATGTACCAGTAATTACCCCTAAAACACAAAAAAAAAATGAAATAAATAAATCTACCTATTCATTTAGTACGTGTACTTATACTAGTTTCATTTTCATTAAATATCTGGTTTAAATCTTGGATGGTTGAAATTCGATGAACATTTTCGCCTTCACTTCTCCTGGCTAATATTTGACCATTCTTTGTCCAGACATACTTCCACTGCAATCGCCGCGCCTCTTCCTTCGCTTGATGAAACAAATTCTTATTTAATTTAGTGAGACGCTCATTCAAATAAATATTGGACCGCGGGCCCGGCAAGCCCATATCGGTTGTAGACAGAGATCGCCGCGCGCGAGCCGCCTGAAGCAGACAGTCGCGCACCGAGCGCCTCACGAGACGCACAACGAGTGTGCGCGGGCGCCTCCGCGCGTTATCGCTGCTATCGGCGATTAAGCGTCGCGGACCCGACCGGAACACATCTGCCACATCTTGGTCTTGTATGTCAACGCCAATCTTGGAAGCAATTGTTTTCACGATATGGAGCGGGCTTTCATGTTCATTCTCTGTAATTCCCGATATCTCGAGTTCGTTCGATAATAACAGCTGATCCCGATTATTAATCTCGTTTTTGAGTTCAGTGATTGTCAGTTCCAGTCCCACATTTGAGCCCTCAGGCTTTTGCTGGTTCTCCAGGGCACCTATTCGCTGGTCCAAGGCAGCTACGGATTTGGAGATTTCCCTTACATTTGACTTGCATGTCGAAAGCTCAGTTTTAATTTCTCCTAATTCGATACGCAGGTTGGATATTTCCTCACGCAGGTTCTTTGTTTCGTCCCGCAGTGCACTTATCGCTGCGACCAACTCTTTACCCCAGTTGACGTTTATTTCAGACGTATCACCGCTGGGGCTGTATTCTTGACTCTTAGATTGGCCTGGATTAGAACCTTCGTCATTCAAGCCCTTCACCGGTGTGTCCGTGTTGTCCTGCCTTGGTGTTTTAACTGCGCAACAAGGACAAATCCATGCTTTAGGGCTATTTGTTCCCAAGGCAACGCACTGCTTATGGTAGATTCCCTTACATTTCAAACATGTTGCGCCACCTGCCGCCGTCATGAACTTTCCGCACGCACCGCAGTTTTTATTGCTTGGCATGTTTATCAATAATTGTTATTGATCGTTGTTTACGTGTTTACGTTGAGATCGAGAATGAAAGTGCGTTCGAGAGATGGCGCTGTTCAATATAGTAATTTATTACGGTTTTTGTATGGAGTTTGACACTTTTGTCGTTTGTTACAGTAAGATGGTGCAACCCATGAAGGTCGCAGGAAGAGCCTGGATGCAGGAAGCGCAGGACCGGTATGGAAATCCTTGGGGGAGGCCTTTGTTCAGCTGTGGGCGTCATTTGGCTGAAACGGTGCAACCTGCAGTCTCTTCTTGTCGTGTCGACAACAAACCTACACAGCGTCAGCCCAAAACTCCGCCACAAGAGTGGCGTTGTCAGTAGCCTTCATTAAATCTTCCTGCGTGCAGTTGTTAGGGCACGCAGGGCACGACATCATGTGCTTCGTCGTAACCTGTAGTTAGTGTGTGTGTACTCACGTCATAACCTTCACCTCCGTCGTGTGTATGACACGCCCGTCGCGCCACATCTGTAACCCACAGTCGCCGCGGCGCGCGACTGAGGCCAAGGAGGATGCGATCTCCTCCTCCCACCAGCCTTTGGCTCAAGGCGGAGCGGAGCGGAGACGAGAGATGTGCGGCGAAGCTGGCAGGCTAAAGCGGAGCGGAGAAGAGACGAAATGTGTGAGCTGTGCGTAGTTGTCAGCTGTCAGTCTATTAGTGTCTATAAAAGGCAAACACATTCGGCACAGCTCCGCTCGACAAAATTGAGTCCGCGCGACACTTCTCCTCTCTTCTCCGCTTGATCCATTTCCATCGAAGCGGAGCGGAGACATGTGTAAGCTGTGCGTAGCTGTCAATCTATGACAGGTAAACACACTCCGCACGGCTCCGCTCCGCAATGATTGGCTCTGCTCCGTTCCGCACAGCTCCGCATCACGTTGCGCCGTCCCACTCTCTTCTCCGCGAGATTCATTTACACTGAAGCGGAGCGGAGAGGAGTTGCGGAAATAATGGTTATTCGAAACACTTCTCAGCACCGCTCCACCTTAAGGGCTATATTTCACCGGGACACCATGGCGGCGCAACCAGTCGCCGTTACCAACAAAATGTATACAGCTCTATAGAGAGTTACTCACCTGGTGTCCGTTTGGTTGCGCAAAGCTCTATACATTTTGTTGGTAGCGGCGACTGGTTGCGCCGCCACGGTGTCCCGGTGAAATATAGCCTTAATAGTTTGGAAACAACTCGCAGTTATTGTGTGTGTGTACTCACGTCATAACCTTTACCTCCCTCGTGTGTATGACACGCCCGTCGCGCCACATCTGTAACCCACAGTCCCCGCGGCGCGCGACGGAGGCCAAGGAGGATGCGATCTCCTCCTCCCACCAGCCTTTGGCTCAAGGCGGAGCGGAGCGGAGACGAGAGATGTGCGGCGAAGCTGGCAAGCCAAAGCGGAGCGGAGACGAGACGAAATGTGTGAGCTGTGCGTAGTTGCCAGCTGTCAGTGTATTAGTGTCTATAAAAGGCAAACACACTCGGCACCGCTCCGCTCCGCACAGCTCCGCTCGACAAAAATGAGTCCGCGCGACACTTCTCCTCTCTTCTCCGCTTGATCCATTTCCATCGAAGCGGAGCGAAGAGATGTATAAGCTGTGCGTAGCTGTCAATTTAAGACAGGTAAACAAACTGCGAACGGCTCCGCTGCGCAACGATCGGCTCTGCTCCGCATTACTCTGCTCCGCTCCGCACAGCTCCGCATCACGTTGCGCCGTCCCGCTCTCTTCTCCACGCGATTCATTTACACTGAAGCGGAGCGGAGAGGAGTTGCGGAAATAATGGTTATTCGAAACACTTCTCAGCTCCGCTCCACCTTAAGGGCTATATTTCACCGGGACACCATGGCGGCGCAACCAGTCGCCGGCTACCAACAAAATGTATACAGCTCTATAGAGAGTTACTCACCTGGTGTCCGTTTGGTTGCGCAAAGCTCTATACATTTTGTTGGTAGCGGCGACTGGTTGCGCCGCCATGGTGTCCCGGTGAAATATAGCCTTCGTTTTCAGCCAAATGACGTCCACTGCTGGACAAAGGCCTCCCTCAAGGTTTTCCACAATGAACGGTCCTGCACTGCCCGCATCCAGGCTCTTCCCGCGACCTTCACCAGATCGTCGGTCCACCTAGTAGGAGGCCTGCCCACGCTACGTCTTCCAGCCCGTGGTCGCCACTCGAGAACTTTCCTGCCCCAACGGCCATCGTCTCTACGAGCTATGTGCCCCGCCCACTGCCACTTGATTTTAGAAATTCTGCGAGCTATGTCGGTTACTTTGGTTCTCCGAAATATAGCCTTAATAGTTTGGAAACAACTCGCAGTTATTGTGTGTGTGTACTCACGTCATAACCTTCACCGCCCTCGTGTGTATGACACGCCCGTCGCGCCACATCTGTAACACACAGTCGCCGCGGCGCGCGACGGAGGCCAAGGAGGATGCGATCTCCTCCCACCAGCCTTTGGCTCAAGGCGGAGCGGAGCGGAGAGGAGAGACGTGCGGCGAAGCTGGCAGGCTAAAGCGGAGCGGAGACGAGACGAAATGTGTGAGGTGTGCGTAGTTGTCAGCTGTCAGTCTATTAGTGTCTATAAAAGGCAAACACACTCGGCACAGCTCCGCTCCGCACAGCTCCGCTCGACAAAAATTAGTCCGCGCGACACTTCTCCTCTCTTCTCCGCTTGATCCATTTCCATCGAAGCGGAGCGAAGAGATGTATAAGCTGTGCGTAGCTGTCAATTTAAGACAGGTAAACAAACTGCGCACGGCTCCGCTGCGCAACGATCGGCTCTGCTCCGCTCCGCACAGCTCCGCATCACGTTGCGCCGTCTCACTCTTCTCCGCGCGATCCATTGACACCGAAGCGGAGCGGAGAGAATTTGCGGAAATAATGGTTATTCAAAACACTTCTCAGCTCCGCTTCACCTTAAGGGCTATATTTCACCGGGACACCATGGCGGCGCAACCAGTCGCCGTTACCAACAAAATGTATACAGCTCTATAGAGAGTTACTCACCTGGTGTCCGTTTGGTTGCGCAAAGCTGTATACATTTTGTTGGTAGCGGCGACTGGTTGCGCCGCCATGGTGTCCCGGTGAAATATAGCCTTAATAGTTTGGAAACAACTCGCAGTTATTGTGTGTGTGTACTCACGTCATAACCTTCACCTCTCTCGTGTGTATGACACGCCCGTCGCGCCACATCTGTAACCCACAGTCGCCGCGGCGCGCGACGGAGGCCAAGGAGGATGCGATCTCCTCCTCCCACCAGCCTTTGGACTGGTCGCCTTGAAGACAGTACAATCAGTCATTAATTTTCTACAAATAGCAGAGTAAATACAAATGAGTAGGTCATCTTCATAGAAACGCACGGGCGCGGTTTGTATGTGAGCGCGCCAACACGTATGCGGCGCGCACGCACACATTGACAAAATTTTGCGGGGATTAGCGGGGAGTTGCGCCGAATTTTGTCAGTGTGTGCGTGCGCGTCGCATACGTATTGGCGCGCTCACATACAAACCGCGCTCGGTGCGTTTCTATGAAGATGACCTACTCATTTGTATTTACTCTGCAAATAGGCTTCACTCGTCCCAGTATTACTTTGAGGTCGTCGGTCCACCTTCTATGACTTCATAAATGTAGCAGGAAGGCGCTGAATGCAGGCCGCTACCAATCGATCAACATATAAATCATTGGGGGAGGCCTATGTTCAGCGGTGGACGTCCTAACCGTTCTATGACTGAAATGATGATTGTGAGGAGCCATTTAAAAAGCGCTTGGATTTCCCAGTATTACTTAACACTACCATTGCTTCAGGACAATAAATGGGCCAGTGTGCAACCCCTTAATTTACCAGTCCTTACCTCCAGCCTTTGGTCTAGTCACCTAATCAGTGCCTGAGGTATCGGAGTGGCACGGGAGGGGTAACATGTAAATTAATTTATGATAATTATGCAAACCCTGGTCTTCCAAAAATAAATTAATAATATATGACGTGACACATACAAGTCTAAGGCACATCTGAAGTCTCACTGATGTAAATATGACGTCACAAAAACACCCTACCGTGCCGTTCCCATACCTCAAGCACTGACTTAATTGAGCAATAGACCTCCATTTGTTGTCATTTATCATCCTCAACCACGGAGGAACTGGCTATCTTACCTCTAACAGCCGGAACACAACAATGCTGTTAACATTGTTGTTATGGCGACAGACTTAGGTAAGATGGTGGTAGCTAGCCAGTCGGACTTAGAACAAGCCCTACCACCAACCAAACCGAACAGAAAAATCTGCCCCCACTGGGAATCGAACCCGGGACCTCTGCGTCTGAAGCAGGTGGTCTTACCACTAGACCACAGATGCGGTTTCTGAAGCAGGTGGTTGCTGAAACAACATCTAAACACCATGTATAGAAGACAATAGAAGTCTTCGTCACTTCGTCTATCATTTGATGTCACACTTACATTCCGCCATCTTGGCTATGATGTCCAGCAGCGTGACGTCAGCGGTCGAAGCGAAAGCGTCCAGGATGGCTTGGAAGGCGTACTGCGAGGCGCCTGATAGCTCGGACAGTCTCGCAGGCAGTCGGGAAGCGAAGGTTTTGTAGGCAGCACTGGGAAGGGAATCATAAACCGGGTTTTAAATACATCCAGCCAAGTGTGAGGTAGACTCGCTTGTTGAGGATTCTGTACAAACATATTTATGGAGCGGCACGGGAGGTGTGACATAACATAATGACGTGACAGAGCATAAAAATCTGAAGCACATCTGAAATCTCGCTGACGTTTGACGTCACAACAACATCCTCCCGTGCCACTCGCATACCTCAGGCTCTGATTGAGTTAAGCGCTAGGCCTACTGGAAATCCCAAAGAGCCCTCCAAAACGTACAATAACTATATTATTTTATGTGTCAAAAGATGAATTTCAAAATAAGACAGAAAAATAAAAGCAAAGCCTTGATCACACGTACCGAGAAAACGGGCGAGACAGTGCTCTCGGCCGAGTACTCGGTGTGTATGAACATTTTATTGTCCTGAAGCAGTGGTAGGGTTAATACTGGGACGTGTAAAAGTGCTTTTTTTAAGCCTATTTACAGAAATAAATGAGTTTTAATGAGTTTTAATTGCTTTAATGAGTGGTCGACCGAGCGCTCGAGTATGTGACTCGCTCACCCAACTGTCTCGACCGAGTAAACATTTTACTGTCTCGCCCGTTTACTCGGTACGTGTGATCAAGGCTTTACTGCAAATAAGTTTGTAGCCGTAATAAATCATTTTTGTATGACATACGTATAACAACATCGATTTACAGAGGTTTTCGTTTACAGTGAGATTGACGACAAAACAAAGTAATCGTATAGACAGCGTCAAATAGTTTGTGACACCTAAAGTAGCCAAAATTTTTTGTGTGTTACATTTGTTGGAATAACGTTATGTTGTCGATTTTTTGGCCATTTGGATGTCCTGAATTAACCCTAGAAATCTACACTAATATTATAAATGCGAAAGTAACTCTGTCTGTCTGTCTCTTTCACGCCTAAACCACTGAACCGATTTTGATTAAATTTGGCATAGAGATAGTTTGAGTCCCGGGAAAGGACATAGGATAGATGTTATTCCGGTTTTTGAAACAGGAACGCGCGCGACAAAGTTTTTCTGTGACAGACAAAATTCCACGCGGGCGAAGCCGCGGGCGGAAATCTAGTAGTCCATATTCTTCATATTTACCTGCACTCGTCCCCTCCTGGCAGCGTCCCAACCAGTCTCTCTCCTCCCGCCCCCACAATCGCCCGGGACACAAACTGCATCGGGACAGTGTCCCAGGCCAGTCGCACCGGCAGCCGGGTTGTATGGGACAGTAGAGAGCATTTGTCCCCGAAGGTGGACTGCGCTTGGTATACGGGCCATATCTGGGAACACGACGATTTATTACTAGCTTTTGCCTGCGACTTCGTCCGCGTAGAAGTCGAAAACGATCTCATAGGATTTTCAAATGGCTTTTAACGTTATTAACTAAATGTTTAAATATGTATAAAATATAAAAATGTTAAAGGTTAAATAAACATGAAAATAAAATTTTGTTATGTTTTATGAACATGTAGCTCGGCCTTTGATCCTGCGAAAGTTACTCGGGGGCATTATCTAAGAGAGATTGGGGGTGTTTGGCGGAAAACTAGCTAGTAAAATAGCGTCCTTTTGGCGGTAAGTGCTGTCAATGACAAAAAAATGTATGGGAAACGTCACTTTTAAAGTTTAACAAACGTGTCCTGCCAGCGTGGGGAGTGTAAGCCAAATACTCCATTTGCCTTTAGTAAATTAGAAGGGTACGTACTTGTGTAGTAGAGACTAAAGGACGAAACACACTTATCAACCCGGAAACGGATCGTAACCGTATCAACTCAAGGCGGTAAGTATTCTTTGTATGAAACTCCGTACTTAAAAGCACACTTATCTGCATCGTAACGTAAACGCCTCGCGTCACGGCGAAAGGCGAAACGTGATGATCCCTTTCCGGCCTGATAAGTGTATTATGACCTTAAATTCATCATCATCATCTCAGCCATAGGACGTCCACTGCTGAACATAGGCCTCCCCCAATGCTTTCCATGTTGATCTATTGGTAGCGGCCTGCGTCCAGCGCCTTCCTGCTACCTTTATGATGTCGTCGGTCCACCTTGTGGGTGGACGTCTCACGCAGCTATTTCCGGTACGCGGCCTCCACTCCAGAACCTTGCTGCCCCATCGGCCGTCAGTTCTGCGTACTATACCTTAAATTACCTGATGACAAATGATGCTTACCGTATCAATCAGCTCCAACACCTTAACACTGTCTTCAACAGTCATTTTCTTTTTCAAACAACTTTTCAATACATCTCCCAAAACCGCCGATATTTCATTACTAGTCCCCATCAAAATATACGGTTTCTTTATAAAATACACAGAATACACATCTACAAAATACTTGATAAACTTCAAACCAGTTTTGTTGTGACTTTTGACAATATGCTGCGTTATTTCGTCAAATATTTTCAGTCTTAAAGATATATTTAACATATCTGACAGGTATTCCTTGTATATATCTATGTATTTCTCTCCATTTTCGGTGTATATGTCCAAAACCGTATCGCATAGATTCAAAATTGAATCATCGCAGATATACGCTGGTATTTTCAACAATTCTGAGTATATTTTTAAGGATTTTATGTCTAAAGAATATTCTTTGTGAATGTTATCCTTATTTATATTTTCCGTTTTGGTTTTTATATCGTATCTTTTGTACCAATCTTTGAAAGATATCAGAATGTCCGGCTCTCCGATTACTGTGTGGTATTTGCTCACACAGGAGTTGAATTGTTTCTGTAAGTGTATTATGTACTTTGGTGGCATATTGCTGATGATTTTCTTTATTAGTTTTAGAGATGGCTGAAAAAGAGGAAATTGTTAAAATGTTCTAAGAAGTAAGACTCAAATTTTAAACAAATAATGCTAAACTCGGTCAATGCCTCAGGTATGGAAGCGGCACGGGAGGGTGACTTTGTGACGGTCAAAAGTCAGTGAGACTAGATTTCTTCTTCTTCTTTTTTGATGATGTTGGCAATGCACGTCGAGGTCGACTTGATTTGTGCCATTTTCAAGTTTAAAGTGATACGAGTTACAAAATGAGATCAAGTAATGATTTCATGAAGGATGATAGATGATACCCCTTCCCACCCTTTGAGTCTCAGTAAAGTTGTGGTGCTTTACTGAGACCTCATATGAACTACTTGAGAGAACCAGAAGAATCACGATGCACAGTCTTGCTTCATTTGCCCAAACTCATGCACGTTCACGAACACTTAATGGTTAATAATCCACCATTATTACACATTAATACTAGTCGCCCAAACACGAATTTCAGAAAATAAAACAAAACCGCTAACATGACGATTCAGATTCCCGCCAAGAAGCTCAGACTAAATTTGTATGCCCTGTCACGTCATAATGTGTCAATGTCACCCCTCCCGAGCCGCTCCCATTCCTCAAGCACTGGCTGCGTTAAGCGCCAGACCTTATAGTAAGAATGGATTATGGAATAAGCAAATAAATATGTAAGCACTGGTTTTACACGACCATTATTCTCCCAAAAAAGCTACTAATAAACAAAAAAAATCTGTTAGCAAACCTCTTTGAATTTCCCGATCAATTCAGTAGCATAAACAGACAGGAACTTCAAAATGGCTTCAACACCAAATTCATCAGTGCCATCATATTTAACTCCCAATCTATCAATACGTTTCAATATTTCTCCCAATTTTTCATCAGTTAGAGACAACTCAGCTTCAGCTATAAAGTACATTTCTCTTTCACTACATTCTTGAGTATTTATAACCGTAAAAAATTTACCACGATCAAAATTGGGCATACTATTGAAGAATTCCAAAGTCATTTTAACTTTATCTTTGAACAACTTCACGGATTTTGACAGATCTGTGTTATTCTTTCGGACATTTCTCATTAATTTCTCAATGATTTCTTGAATAATTTGTTTGTTGTACAACTCATAGTTGTCCAATAATATTTTGTATGCGGTTTTGAAGGTATTTTTGGCGCTAGTGTCTTCAGTTTCGAGTATTAATGTCAAGATGGCGGGTAGTTCTTTGGTTTGGAGTAGATGGTTGTCTTTAATGGCGGCTAGCAGAGTGTCAGTTATGTTAAGACCGCCGCTTCTAGTGGTGGCTGGAAGATAAATAATGTAGTTTATTAAACGGAATTTTTTTTTGGGGTTTCGTGCTCGAAGTGGTGGTAAGGCAAGCTGTATTTTGGAACGTGGAAACGGCCTATGTAAAAAATAAGGAAAAAAACCTACATAAATGATCACTGAGTGAGGCTGAGTGACAAAAAAGTGACAAAGATTCTTCCGCCACCAGCTCATATGTCTTTACGAAGTGGTAGTACTGTAAACTTATTTGTTTCATACTCGGGGTCGTGAAATACTAGTCCAAAGCACGATTCAAAGGCACAGAAACGTATAATGTCTTCCACACAACGAAATACGACACAAATGACCTTGTTTGGCTTGTTTGTAGCACATTATGCAATAAAGATATAATGATTATGACGTGTACAAGTGCCCTGTAAAGGGAGGGAGAGGGGAGTGGAGGCCACGCACCGGAAAACGCAGCGTAGGACGTCAACCTACAAGATGGACCGATGACCTCATGAAGGTAGCAGGAAGGCGCCTGGGCGAATCGGTCAACATGGCATCCTTGGGGGAAGCCTTTGTTCAGCAGTGGACGTCATATGGCTGAAATGATGATGATGACCTTTCACCAACCTTGCTCGCTAGCCACCATGACGCGGGCGCGCTCGGCCGCCACTCGTCCCAGCTGCTCCGCGGCCTCGGAGCCCGAGTTAGATAATAACAGTCCTTCTAATGAGTCCGAGAGCATCCGTCGAACGCCGGGGGACTTCTCCTCGCTTATGTACTGGAAAATGTGGGAAAAAATTTGATAGATTAGATAAAAATTAGTTTTAGGGGCGCAAATTTTATGGGAGGGCATTCTGAGCTGGGGGGTAGTAGGTGAGGGGGGGAGGGTTAATTCTAAGTAAGGTGAGGGTCGGATGCAATAACGCTCGGATCACTAGCTTTAAGGGTGAGAAGGGGGACCACACAGTTGACTGCTTCTGGGCTAGATGGGGGACATTAAGACACCTTATCGGGGATCTGAAACTGGATAGCTCCCCAGGCATTGACAAGTGTTCCACATTAATAATTAAACTTGCAAGAAAAGCCCTTGTACCACCACTAACACATATTTTCAACCTCAGTTTTGCTTCTGGTATTTTTCCTGAAAATTGGAAACTAGCCATTATCACTCCTATACACAAAAACGGAGATAAAACCAGTCCGACTAATTATCGCCCTATTTCCTTACTCACAATTTTCTCGAAAATGCTAGAAAAGTTGGTAAACAAAAGAATTGTCGCGTTCCTTGAGAGCAATAATCAAATACCTGATAACCAATTTGGTTTTAGACGCGGAAAGTCCACCGAAGACGCTGTAATGCTATTATCTAATACAGTTTCCATTGCACTAGATAACAACAAGGCTTGTCTGGGCGTGTTCCTCGATCTAGCCAAAGCCTTTGATACAGTTTCGACCCCTATACTCCTTCGCAAGATATACCAAGTGGGCATACGAGGTTTGGCATTCGACTGGTTCTCCAGCTATCTTTCTAATCGAAGACAGTGTGTTCGAGTGGGATCGGTAGTTAGTGATCAGGTTAAAGTTGAATACGGCGTACCTCAAGGCAGTATACTTGGACCCACTTTATTTACACTGTACATGAGTGAAATCCCAGCACTACAGCTTGAAGGTGCAGAAACGCTTCTTTACGCCGATGATACGGTCTTGCTCTTTCAGGGTGCCTCCTGGAAAATCGCATATGACAATGCTGAACGTGGCTTGACAGTAGTTACTGATTGGCTAAAAAACAACCTGCTAACACTTAATGCCAAGAAAACAAAATACATAGCGTTTCATATGACAGCTCGTACACAACCACCTTCTTCAAACATACTCAAACTACACGCGCACACACAAAATACATCAATAAGTTGTTCTTGTGACGAGATAGAGAGGGTAGGTAGCATAAAATATTTAGGAATAACCATAGACGAGAATTTGTCCTACAAAGAACACATTTCCCAACTTTCTGTTCGTACCCGAAAAATGATATTCGTCATGAAAAACTTAAGAAACTCGGCCCCAAAGGAAATTCTGCTGTTAGTTTATAAGACCCTTTGCCAATCCTTACTGATGTACTGTATAATTTTATGTTTAGTGATATAAGAAATGTTAGATTATAAGCCTAACCTTGTAATTAAATTAAATAAATAAAAAAAAAAAAAAAAAAATAAGAGTTTGGGGAGGAGCTGCTAAGTACTTAATGATCGAGCTCGAAAGAGCCCAAAGGGCAGTTCTCAAAGTAATGCTAAAGAAACCTTTCAAGTACAATACAGATCGGCTATATTCAGATGCAGGAGTCTTGAGAGTCCGTCAGCTGTTCATACTACGGGCTGCCACTGGCATGCACACTATCACCCTTAAGTCTCCTGAATACGAAAAGCTGTGTAAGCAACGAGTCTTCAAGATCCCGGTCCCAACAGTACGCACAAAATTTGCCAAACGTCACCCTACTTCTCTGTTACCGTTTTTATACAATAAAATCTGCCGCAAATTAAAAATTAAAACATTGACAACTCGCCAGGCCAAACTTGAAATAGAATCTTGGCTTAAAAACCTTGATTACCCGGACACAGAATGCCTTCTTACTTAAAGACTAAGAAACCTCTATCACACACACACACACACACACACACACACACACACACTCACAACACTTTACACACAACACTCAACACATATCACCCAACACACAACTAAATTTACATATTTTGTTAGCTATTAATAAGAATAATAAATAGATTTTAATTATATACCTATACCTACCTACATAATTATTTAAGATGTAATTTTACTTGTCATCCTTTAATAGAGACTAATACCATTATCATTAATGTAAGCTTTGTTACTATTATTATTATGTTTTAATCTTAATTTCTTATAGCAATAAATTGCCTGACTTGTGTGTTCTCAGACCCCAAAGTAAAGATCTTCTTGTAAAAACTAAAAGGCTCCTGCGACACAAGCTATGCTTAGTGCAGAAGCCGCTAGTCATAAGAATACTCTGTACATTGATTTAATGGCAATAAACATTTTATTATTATTATTATGTTTGTACGCTTTGGAGCTCACGGGTCAAAAGTGGCCCGGTCCTTTATAAGGCTTGCGTGGGGATACAGATCCAACACGTAGAGGCCGTTTTAAGCGCAAAATAATCGACAAAAGTGAAAGTGGTGCACATGCTGGATCTAGTCTCTGACTATATCATGGGATGTAGCCAGAGACCATCCCCGGCCTGTGCACAGGAGCTATTGCAGTTATTGGAGAATGGACTAGGGTTATGGATGAAGGATGGATGGACTGGTTACTGGGCTATGGATGGAGACTACGGGTCACCTGCCTGGTTCATAGTCTCGGACTGAAAAAATGGCAGGCGGTGACTAGCCAGCGACTAAATGGGCCCCCCCTGGCGTCATGAGTCGTATAGACCGGACTGAGGGGCAACATTGGTGTCTACCAGCTCAGGGGTGTAGAGAGGTGTGCTGCGCTTTCTCCGGAGTTACTCGCGGCGTTATGCCCTTTAACACTTCCACCCCTGGAGCATATAGCTCTAGCGACTCCACTCTGGCCGGCCGGTTAAGGCAAGCCAGAGGTGAAAGTCCTGCAGACCCTCTCGGATTCCACTTCGGCAAGCCGAAGACGAGGGTCTTGACCGACTCTCGGGAGCACTCGGATTAACAACTGGCCCCGTGGTGTCGCTACTCACCAACAGCTCGCCACAAAGCTGCCCTGCGGGGCTTATTATTATTATTATTATTAGTTATTTTGAGATGAAGAAAGATGCATGGGGAGATAATATGTTGATGGGGAAGAGGATATTCTGAACTGTAACCCACTTATGAGCGTACCCAGCTCTTTAGGGATCATTCTAGAATCTGTAGAAGTAGGAACAGCGGCCACACAGGTGGGCTGGGCTAGTTAAGGGGGCACACTAGGCTTGATGGGGGCATTCTAAGCTAGACAGAGGCATTCTAGGCTAGATGGGGGTATTCTGGACCAGATTGTGGTATTCTGGGCTACATGGAGGCATTCTGGGCTAAGTAAAGTTATTTGAGCTAGGTAGGGGGCATTCTGGGCTAGATGGGGAACATTATAGGCTAGATGGAGGGCATTATAGGCTAGATGGGGGCATTATAGGCTAGATGGGGGCATTATGGGCTACATGGTGGTATTGTGGGCTACACAGAAGCATTCTAAGCTACAAAGGGACAATCTGGGCTAGTTGAAGGGCATTCTGGGCTACTTGGGGGCATTCTGGGCTAAGTATGTGGGGGCTTATTAGGTAGGAGACTTACCCTCAACAAGGCAGTGAGGCAAGGCACCGAGTCACATAGTAAGACAGCCTGTTGCACGCTGGCCGCGTCCACGTTAGAAGTGTGAGAATGGGCCCTGCATAATGCTCGGATCACTAGCGTTAGAGATAGGGGGGTAATGTCTTAAGATTGTAGGAAGCATTCTGAATTGGAAGGGGGTATTATGAGGAGGTTATAGGCGGCGTGATGGGGGTTTTTATGTTCTGGGCAGGTGGCGGCTTTTTAGGGAAGGCATTCTGGGCTGGCGAGTAGGAGGGAGTATTTAGGACTAGTCTGGCCCAGGAGTGTACATACGGGGGAGACAATTCTGAATGAGGTTTATTTTTAAAAGGACACTTTAGGGGGGGTATCTCACCTTTAACAGAGCTGTGAGGCAAGGCACCGAATCACACAATAAGACAGCCTGTTGCACGCTGGCCGCGTCTACATTAGAAGTGTGAGAATGGGCCCTGCATAACGCTCGGATCATTAGCGTTAGAGATAAAAGAGGGGGGTAATCCCTGAAGTTTGTAGAAAGCATTCTGGGCTAAATGGGGGCATTCTGGGATAGATGGGAGCATTCTAGGCTAGATGGGGGGATTCTGGCTAGATAGGAGGTATTCTGGGCTACATAGGGGTATTCTGGGCAACAAGGGGACAATCTGGGCTAATTGAGGGGCCTTCTGAGTTAGGTGATGCGAGGGCATTTTGGGCTACTTGAAGGGCATTCTGGGCTACTTGGGGGCATTCTGGGCTAAGTATGTGGGGGCTTATTAGGCAGGAGACTTACCCTCAACAAGGCAGTGAGGCAAGGCACCGAATCACACAGTAAGACAGCCTGTTGCACACTGGCCGCGTCCACGTTAGAAGTGTGAGAATGGGCCCTGCATAATGCTCGGATCACTAGCGTTAGAGACAGCTGGAGAGTCGGGTCTTTGCTGGCTGATACTGGAATCAAAATACACTCAACATCAAATTTTGATTTTGAAAAATAAATCGCACCTTCCGCGACGCGAACTTTAAGTATTTTCTTCTGACACAATCATGGTGCCCCAACAATATTGGTGTTATTTGAAAGCCCAATAAATATCCTTAAAGAAAAACACATTTAATTTCATAATAAATGATTAACATATACCATAAATGTGACTTGAAAAAAGACCTCACTTTGGGCTCACCTCTGGGATCAATTAGACCAATTTTTATGGTTATAAAACCAAATAATGATCTTACGTGTCCTTTTTAACAGATGGATAGCGATTAATCCCAATTTAACAGTTTTATAGCCATAAAAGTTGGCTCAAGCGTAACTACCTATTTTTTGAAGAAGTGACTCTGGATTCTTCTAAAGACACATTTTTGAGGTAAAAACTTTTCTTTAATGAAATGAAGTTTAGAACTAGGCTTTGGTACCAATGTTGGTGGGAAGTGGGGATGCATACGTTTGCTAAGTGCTTGTCGCGGGAGGTGCGATTTATTTGATGCCGAGTGTAGTAAAAATTACATCTCATTTGAGTTAAAATAGTAAGACACGGGTCTTAACGCGACGTTTATTAATGAGTTACATTATGTTCTCACGGCTTGACGTTTCGACTACTATGCTGCAGCCGTGTCACAAGCCGAAACGTCAAGCCGTGAGTACATATGGGACTATTCCCACCTCTCGTTCCCACCGCTGCAACTCCTGTGTAGCCAGGATCTACAGCTTGACCGCCAATAACCCAACCAGTGAAGGTCAAGTTTGTCCCGGGGGAAAGTTAAACTGTCATTGGACTCGCAAAGACTGTAGCTAATTCAAATTTCAAATTCAAATTCAATAATTTATTTGCTAGAATAAATTTTTTGCTAGAATAATTTGCTAGTATAAATGTAGATTTAATAATACTCACAGTTAGCGCACATGATGCTTAACAGCCTCTGCAAGGCTTCAGGGTTCTCATGGATTATAGCCAACTGCAATATCTTTTGCAGATTCATCTGTAAAAAAGAATAATTCATCATTCTTGTGACCATCAACTTTAGGTCATTTACGCCCGTATTCACAAACGATGCTTGCTTAAGTGAAGCAGCAAATCGAACGCACAGCGTTGAATAGAGCTCTGTGATTGGTTCGTGTGTCACCCTGTGTGTCCGCGCGCACTGTGAGACCTCATAGTAATGTTTGTGAATACGGGCGTTAGACTCCATTGCAGGAGCATGACCCTCTGATTTACTAAAGGCCAATGGAGATCAGATACGCACAGTCAGCGTCAAATACACACATCGGCAGATTTAGCGGAACGGAAAAAAAGCATAAATATTAACATTTTTTTAGATAAAAAATGCCTAATTATGACCTTTTTTTAATTATATTCTAAATATGAAGAAAATAATTGCCAACAGGATATTTTTTTAATTAGTTTGTTTAATTACCCCATCAATAGTTTCGTTGAGTGTTTTGAATTGAATGAAGCTGTTGCTAATATGGATTTATTTTACGTGAAAGTTGTTTTTTTCTGAGAATTTCGTTGTGGAAGCATTCAGTTACTTACAAGAGTTTATTATGTCCAGCTTAGCACCGTCAGAAATCATTAAGGCAGATGAAATGAGAAGAAACGGTCATGCATACAGATCGACTGCCGTAAGACTTCGTCGATTAGTATCGACGACTCATGGCAGTAACCAACGGTACAGATTAATCATTTCTGTCGTTAGGAGGATAAATCTGCCGGTGTGTGTAGTTCATGACGCCCAAAGTGGCCTAAAGTTTCCTTATTTCAATTGTAACAAAGACGTGTTGCGAACTTTTTGGCTACTTTGGGTGTCACGAACTATTTGACGAGCTTTGCTTAATTTTGAACTGGGGCGCAGTGTAAAAAGTCCAAGGATTTATTTACCTTATAAGAAGTACCTTCATCAGGGTTCGGTATATTCAAAGACAGCTTGTCCTTTAGTTGAGCTATTGTATTTTCATTTTCATTGTTTGTTATGTAGTTGTTGTTGCCATATTTACCTAGAAATAAAAACCGTTTATTATTAAGTTATTTTGAAATTCAAGCATTTAAAAATCAAATGCATCAATCAATAAGTTAGCAACCACCAGCTACAATAAACGACTGAATCGCAACGATATATTCGTTCAGGTTCAGAATGCCCAATTCCCAAAATGTCCGACGGTTTCAAAATGTCCAATTCCCAAAAAGTCCTCATAACTTTTCTTAAAAAATGTGACAGATGGTGAATGTGGAGTGCTAGAGAGCTCCTTGGACATGTTAAAACTATATGGAACAAATCCATTTATAGTTTGGGGGTGCAATCGCAGATGATCACATAAAAACAGTAAGTAAGTAATGTATCAATTTGACATACATTTCCCAGATAGATTAGATTTTTGTGTTATTGTCAAAATGCGCGAAAAATATTAACTTTTCATAAGACAGGACAACGTCTGTTGGGTCTACTAGCAGGCCTGGCTCACTCCGCGCGGTACATCCGATAATTACCTACAGCGAAGCGCCCCGCCGGCGGGTATTATATCAGTCGAGTGTCACGCGCGCGCCCGTCAGGACGCTGGCGTGCGTTGTAGTACCTAATTCTATGATCGAAGTATTATTTAAAAATGGACATAAAGAGAAAGAAATATCATGCGGCGTTCGGGTGTTTAAATTCGAAAAGAAATCTACCGGATTTATCTTTTTTTTCGCTTCCCAAAGATGCTGAAAGGTATGTTGGCCATGTAGGTAATCAATAATTCTTAGGATAGTATAGGAACCTAACCTACCATGACTACTGCTCAGAATGCGTTCGTTCGTTTCAGCCAAATGACGTCCACTGCTGGACAAAGGCCTCTCCCAAGGTTTTCCGTAATGAATGCGTACTTACATACATACGTGTCATGAGGTACGTACCTCATGACATATAAGTAGATTAATTATTTGTTTCACTAGACAGCAATCCTAACAGCGTAAGAAGAGTTCAGAGGCACGCGATAGAAAGAGACAAAACTTGTAGGTGAATAAAATTGTAGGTACGTAGTGCTGTGCGAGCTGAATTCCACTGTATCGCGTCGCAGCAAGACTAGCATTTATTTAAATCGTCTTGCGGAGTAATCCTTCTGTACCTGTACTATTACTTATTCTGTGCTACTAGTAAATTATAGAAATAAACATTCTTAACTTAACTTTTTGACTAAGTATTTAGTCAATGTTTATGATGAAAGCAAAATGTCTACTTACCAATGAATATAATAACGTCTCTGTGTAGTATCTTCGATTCTTTATCTGTCGCGTGTTTGCGAGTTCGTAGTTTTTCTACCAAGTATAACAGCTGTGGAAAAATAATTATTTACACTATCTAAAACAACAGTAATAGTAAAGGATTAGCCACACTGAGTGCGTTCTGCGGTCTACGGTCAATCAGTGAACGCAACCCGTGTCATTTATGAACAACATTGTCGGTCAAAGCAACGGTCAGCGATCAGACAAGATTTGCGTTCTTTGCTCGTGCCCGCACCGTCAGATTGCGTCAAAGGCACTTTTACATGTCCCAGTATTAATTAATTATTAGTTATTATTAACTGCTTCGGGACAATAAATGGGCCAGCGCTGAGAAGAATAATAAAGATAAATAAAATAAAAAATAAAGAAGAAAAGCAGCAAGCATTAATAAAGATAAATAAAGAAGCAGCGCAAGAAACTCAGTCACTATTACTAATACAAAACGAATAGAGACAGAAAACGTTGTTGTTCATATATGATGCGGGCTTCGTATAGCATATCTATACGAAATCACGAAATCTCAGAAACTACAAGTGCTAGGAGTCTCAAATTTTGCATAGGCCCCGCTAGTCCCTAATAATTTTATTTCGTTTGAAATACTAACGTTCGTACTCACGTGGTCAAGTTTCGTGACGTCTAAATCTGGGTTGTCATTGATGATGGTCTCTAGTCTTTGGAGCGCTTGAATCAGCACCTTGGGTTCTACGTCGCTTCGCGTGAGTAAAATCTGTAAATAAAATAAATAATAAGAAAATGTTCAATTTTCTGCTGACAGTCTTTTTATAAGCTTAAGTTCATAGTATTTTTTTTTTGGAAACAAATTTAATTTAAAAATACTTATGAATACGAAAGTAACTTTGACTGTCAAAAGATACAAGGCTTTGGGAAATTAAATAATGTTACAATGACAAAACTAAATTAAGAATAGATGAAAACTTTTTTATGCGCGTTCAATCAATAATTTCTAATGTTGGCGATATTTAAAGCTTTTGTTCATTAATTTATTCAAAATCTTTATTGAAGAAACATACAGCCTTAATTTAGAAGATGTACCTAGTTGTTATATTGTAAAGAAAATAAAAAAGAAAATTACAAAACTGCGAATTTCTGAAATACCAAACGGGGAATAACTCGGGCTAAAGATGTAAATAAATAAGAAAGAAAAAAAAAATCTATACTCTATACTAATATTATAAATGCGAAAGTAACTCTATCTGTCTGTCTCTCTTTCACGCTCAAACCACTGAACCGATTTTGATGAAATTTGGCATAGAGATAGTTTGAGTCCCGGGAAAGGACATAGGATAATTTTTATACCGGTTTTTGAAACAGGGACACGCGCGATAAAGTTTTTCTGTGACAGACAAAATTCCACACGGGCGAAGCCAACGGGCGGAAAGCTAGTATTAAATAAGAGAAAAATAAATACTTTCTAAACGGTATAGCCTGAACAGGAACATAAAAACCCTCGCCATGTTGCGGAAAACTAATGGTACTAATTTCTTTTAATGGCAACAGTAACTGAAAACTTCATTGACATGTCACCTTGCATGTCAGTCTATTGCTGTCAAAGTGTAAACAAACTTTATTTTAAATGTGCGCAATTGGTTTTATGAATTAAATTGCTAAAATATTTTTATAGTCGTGAAAGAAAAGTGGTTCACAATGTGTTAAAGTATTTGTCGAAGAGAAATACTAAGGGTTCGGACAATATTTTCATTGAATAATGTTTCCGACAAAGGTTGTCAAATTGACTGACATGTTTATCGTATAGTACAGTCCACTATGAAAATTAGCTGTGGTTTGTTCCAACTACCTATTTTTAAAAAAATTGTCACTTTCTAAGTGTTGAATTTTATGGGATTGGGAAAGAAGTACCGAGTTTGAAGCGTTCATGAGCAGACATTGCAGTTGAATATTTAAGTTCTGAATTTGATTATTGATGAATAATAAAATAAATTGTTCTAGCTCGATTGATGGTTTCATTTAATTTATTTAAATCAGGTTACCTATAATAATATTTTTTCGTTAATTTATGAAAATATCAAATTAGCCCGTAATCCTGAATCCTGATACATAAAGTTAGCCTATTAATTTAACACAGGTACGACTGTACTCAGTGTTGCACTATCAAATGCGATTGACGCGCCTCTATGCCAGGGTTTTTATGTTCCTGGTCAGGCTATAATTAATTTTATTATACCTCAATAGCAGCCAGTACGCTGTCAATTTCGACGTCATCTATTGGCGCGTGCACCAGCATGAAGCAAGCCTCGCACAGCGTCGCTTCATCTTGGCACTTGTCCACTCGGATCGACTGCGAACGATTGGAATTTAATAGTAATTACATTTTTTAGAAAATAATACTAGTAATTTGGATCTCATCTTTGGAAACATGAATGTGACATAATGCTAATTCAATATATCATACGTTTCTGCAATTTATTACACCACAACATCCGATCATGACAAAAAAAAATTTCCGGCCCAGTCCCCCGGGACAAACTTGACCTTCATTGGTTGGGTTCTTATGACGGTCAAGCTGTAGATCCTGGCTACACAGGAGTTGCAGCGGTGGGAACGAGAGGTGGGAATAGTCCCGTACCCATAAATTACAATATCAAACCTCTCACCTTACAAATTTCTTCCAGACCGCCTCCCAAATGGTTGCCAGCAGCCGTGGCTACACTGAGCACCGAACTGTGGACCGGCAGCCGCGGTAACAGCGCCAGTAAGCGACCGCAAGACAACTCGGTGTAGTCCTCACAAGGGTGGATGGTTAGGACGTGGTACGTTAGGACTAGGAGGGAGCTTAATTTGTCTGGGAGTTGCTGGAACAAACATAATGATGGTTCAATGATGGTAGGTTTTATGCAAATTCTTTATTATGTACTAGCTTTCCGCCCGCGACCTCGCTCACGTGGAATTTTGTCTGTCACAGAAAAACTTTATCGCGCGCGTCCCTGTTTCAAAAACCGGGATTAAAACTATCCTATGTATTTTCCCGGGACTCAAACTATCTTTTATAGAAGTATAGATAGTATGGATACATAGTATGAATGCCATTTAAATAAATAAATAAATAATCTTTATTCACAAATATCATTTCCTGTGATGTAATAAACCACAGCTTCTGCACTAGGCTCGCAGCTAGCTTAATTTACGCTAGCTTAGACCCGTTTTCCAACAAGGCGGAGTGGTGCGAAAAAGTATTTTGAATAAACAATCAGATTTCACTTCTCTTCTCCGCTCCGCACAGCTCCGCTACACGGCCGCTGACAAATTCCATTAAAAAATTTGACAACCCGATACTTCTCGGCTTTGGTGGAAATCGGGCTTTATACAGGGCACATAAACACGCCCACGCGTAACCAGAATTAGTGGTTCCTTAAAAATTCGCAAAAAAAATTGTATTGGAAAATTAATTTTCGTGAAATCCTCCATACAAAACTCTAATTTCATAGGTAAGAACCTAATATAAGGCTGAGTATCTTTCATCTTATTTTAACTATAACAAACGTCAAAAATCTGTCAAACTTCAAACAAAAAGCAACGGTTATCGTTATAGTTACGGTAAAAGCTAGGTGGTGTAACTCAGCCTAAGTAGTTAAATCCGTTGTCTGGTATTTATAGGCTTGTGAAGTTTGGGGGTAGATGGCGTTATTACTGCATAAACTAACGAAAATTCACTGCAATATAAAATGGCGACAATCCAATAAAAAAGAACATTACACATACCTCCAAATCTTCCTCTATCACGGCTTCCATAACCACGAACAAATATTCCATTATATCTTCAAATACCAGCTTAGATTTCATCAAGACGATGGAGTCTGTGCCATTCTTAGAGTCAAAAATCTCCTTCCATAGAGGCAAGAACTTGTCTATGGATTCCTCTATGGGTGATGACGTCGATTCGTTTATTAGAAGTGATACTGCCGTCTGAAAAAAGGACATAAATAAGTGAGGAGTTATAAAAAATTGGAATAAAGAAGGAACGGTCATTTTGGAAAGCATTGGGGGAGGCCTTTGTCCAGCAGTGGACATCCTGTGGCTGAGAAGTCGCTGGCAAAAGCTAGTAGAATAAAAGCTAGTTTAACTTTCCCCCGGGACAAACTCCCATCACTATTTAGTCCCGGTCGCGCGAGGTGCGCGGAGTGTGGTCCGAGCAATCCGTAAGGCATTATTGTAGTGTGCGTGTGCACTCATGGAGCATTAGCGTGTACCGATGACACTCAAACATTAGCGGAAAAATGGTGGGGCGCGTCCGAGTGGATGAAACGATCTAAGCAAATCTGAATTCTCGCTGATATTTGACTGTCTCTATAACACCCTCCCGTGTCGTACCCATAAATCAGGCACTGACTGAAAACCGCATCAAAATCAGTTGCGTAGTTTTAAAGATCTAAGCATACATAGGGACAGACAGAAAGGAAAACGATTTTGTTTTATAATATGTAGTGATACGTACAGTCCTAACATCCTCGTGAGCGTTCATCAGTCCATGCACGGAGATGTCTCTTCTCTTGGACGAGGGTATGTTGTGGTGGAATAGCAGACAAGTCTGGAGGAGCTTGTCGCTGCCGGGAGCTGATGACTCTAGGCACCAGTGTATCTGAAATAAATAAATAAAAAAATTATTTATTGCCTTCGAACCATAATTATACATAGTGTAGGAGATTTGGGATAGGAATGGGATGGGATACCTTCGATATAGCTGACTCCGCAGGACGGTCCAAGCTTGGTTCTTCTTTCACTTTCACAAACACTTGAATTTTTATTGGATTGGGTTTAGCGCGCGAGAGGATTTATTGGAATTGGTTTATTTTTGATACTTATTTCGTATTAACGCCCAGATAGGTAGGCGAAGCGGCGCGTTGCAATGCGAGAGCGAGACTGAAGGTGGAAGGGAGAGGATAGGGAAAGGACTGTCAGAGTGAGTGATAAAGAATAGTGTGACATGAGTTTGAATTGTATGAGGTTTCAATGCTGGCGCGTACATATCATATAGGTACGTTGAGTCTTGCAGCTACATAAGATACACCGAAGGCAATTGGACTTGGCTCACTCTACGTTGTAAGGATAAATATTATAGAAACAAACATTTATTACATGACACAGTCAAATTATTTATTAGCAAAGATTTTTTTTTATGCATAACAAGACAGGTATTTGACCACAAGGCACCTGATGTTAAGTGAGATGCAGTCTAGGATGGTACATATCTGCCCTGTAAGTGCCTATTCACTCTCGCCTTGAAAAGGCCCGGATTAGAAACTTAGGCACAATAATTCAGTTTTTTTAATAATGTTTATAATGTAGGTTTTCAGTTATAGGTACAGTCAGGGCCAAATAGTTCGTGACACCCAAAGTAGCCAAAAGTTCGCAACACGTCTTTGTTAAAATTGTTAACTTTTTGGCTACTTTGGGCGTCACAACAAACTATTTCTGTTTAACATTATCAGCACGCAAAATTTCTATTAGAAACTCACTATCACAATATAAGTCAATTCGCGTGTCATTGTATTGGTGAGTCTTAAAAAAATATGACGCGCATCAGTCGCATTCCATCTTACTAGCGCCAAAAATGTACTAGTCACAGCACTAACTCACATCAACCTTGTCTAAAGCCCGGTCTGTGAGCACGTAGAATTTTGTCCAATGACCCCAAGCTACCCATCCTTATCGCTCGCGCGTAATTATATTGCTATCGCGCTCGCACACTCACTGTGGGCGCCCGTCGCACAGTCGCGATAAATTCTACGTGCTCACAGACCAGACTATTGATTATACTAGATTTTATGTAGATTGTTGTCTTCTGTACATACAATAAGGTACTAAAGAAGGTGCTGTCTTCTTTTAAATAGTCGGGTAAAACACTCACCGCATCAGCCTTGTCTATGGACACGCCGCCTCGCTTCACTTCATACGCCAACGCGCAGCAGTCGCATTCAGAAGCCGCACTGTCACTAGTCCCAGCTATAACATCACTACTAGTCCCAGCTACGACGTCACTACTAGTCCCACTAGTTACAGAACAGTACTTTAGTATACGAAGAGCGATATATTTAGTGCGGATTTGCACTGATTGCACGCGTGGGTAGACTTCGGATGATAGAATTTTCTGGAAAGAAATATTTATAGGTTAATTTAGTTAGTAGTAATAGTTTTAGTCCGTAAGGACACCAGGCCAGTGAGGCCCACAGCTGCAGCCTCAGACAAGAGACTTAGGGCTGATTTTTCAATCGTCGAATAACTTTTAACTTAACAATAAATTTGGCATATTGACAGTTTCAGTATGGAAAGTATGTCAAAATGACAAGTTTATTCTTCAGTTAAAAGTTATCCGACGATTGAAAAATCAGTCCTTAAAGTCGAAGTGTCAGAAAGAGGCCAGTAACTCTTAAGTAATGATAATAAAACTAACCATTATATGTTCCTTAGTGACTGCGGTGGCAGTAGCAGCGTATACGGACCGCAAAGCCGCTGAGGCCTGTGAGGCCCACAGCTGTAGTCTTAGCCGGGTCTCTTTGGCTTATAACTACTTGAATAATGATGATAGACTCACCATCATCTGTTCTCTAGTGACTGCGGTGGCTATATCAGCGTATACGGACCGCAAAGCGGCTGAGGCCTGTGAGGCCCACAGCTGTAGTCTTAGCCGGGTCTCTTTGGCTTATAACTTTTTAAATAGTTATGATAAACTCACCATCATCTGTTCCCTAGTGACTGCGGTGGCAATAGTAGCATATACGGACCGCAAAGCCGCCGAGGCCTGTGAGGCCCACAGCTGTAGTCTTAGCCGAGGGTCTTTGGCCAGTAGCTCCTTGAATAGGTCGGCGTGATGCTCCAATATTGAATGGCACACTGAGGAGAGAGACGAAGACGACGTTATAAATCTAGCTTTACAAAGTGAAAATAAATATTAAGTGAAGATGGATGTACTAATTTTCAGTGTTAGAGTTAAATTACATACTAAAATTGTAAAATATTTCAAGAGAAAATATTATATGAAAATAACTAATTCCTCATAAAGAACAATGACCAAAAATGTATGGAGTGTGGTCCAAATGTCCACCACTAACGAGACCTATCTAGTAAAATAGTCTACTAAACACTGATTCATTATAACCAAACCGCAATCAAAAATATGCTGTCAGTAAAAAGTTATGACTGAATGAAAAATCATGTTTTTTACCTTTTCATCCGA
Organism: Ostrinia nubilalis; assembly: GCF_963855985.1. Taxonomy (NCBI): domain Eukaryota; kingdom Metazoa; phylum Arthropoda; class Insecta; order Lepidoptera; family Crambidae; genus Ostrinia; species Ostrinia nubilalis. The sequence continues at coordinate 1,182,326 of NC_087117.1, forward strand.
AAAATGTTCTTGATATCATTCTATCCATCGCACATTTTGGATTAATCTATGCATGTTATGTCATGTCGCTTAGTGTGCCGTGTTAGATTCTCGCTAAAAGAAAAAAAAATAAGCTCAGAAGAAAGACATAAATATTGGAATTATGGTCGGGTAGTCGCTGCTCCGCCCCTATTGGTTGTAGGGTGATGTTATATAACCTAAAACCATCCTTGATAAATGGGCTATCCATAACAGAAATAATTTTTCAAATCGGACCAGTAGTTCCTGAGATTAGCGCGTAAACTACTACAATTTTTCATACGGTCATAACTTTTTTTACTGACAGCTTATTTTTTTTTCGTCCCATACTGAAAGTTAATCTCTATCACAGAATAAGTAATAGTACAGGTACAGAAGGATTACTCCGCAAGACGATTTAAATAAATGCGAGTTTTGCTACGACGCGATACAGTGGAATTCAGCTCGCACAGCACTACGTACCTACAATTTTATTCACCTACAAGTTTTGTCTCTTTCTATCGCGTGCCTCTGAACTCTTCTTACGCTGTTAGGGTTGCTGTCTAGTGAAAAAAATAATTAATCTACTTATATGTCATGAGGTACGTACCTCATGATACGTATGTATGTAAGTACGCATTCATTATGGAAAACCTTGGGAGAGGCCTTTGTCCAGCAGTGGACGTCATTTGGCTGAAACGAACGAACGCATTCTGAGCAGTGGTCATGGTAGGTTAGGTTCCTATACTATCCTAAGAATTATTGATTACCTACATGGCCAACATACCTTTCAGTATCTTTGGGAAGCGAAAAAAAAAGATAAATCCGGTAGATTTCTTTTCGAATTTAAACACCCGAACGCCGCACAATATTATTTCTTTCTCTTTATGTCCATTTTTAAATAATACTTCGATCATAGAATTAGGTACTACAACGCACGCCAGCGTCCTGACGGGCGCGCGCGTGACACTCGACTGATATAATACCCGCCGGCGGGGCGCTTCGCTGTAGGTAATTATCGGATGTACCGCGCGGAGTGAGCCAGGCCTGTCTCTATTTAATGGACTATAAGTAGGGAATGCAAAACCGGTTAATCGGAAACCGAAAAATCGGAAAAACCGCCCTTTTTCGACCAATTCTAAAACCGGTTTTAAAAATCGAAACCCGGATTTAAATCGGTTTTTCTATCTGTCTGTATACACGTAACAAATTCCATAAATAAGCAATATCATTTTATTATAATATAACCTGGGTATTTTGATATTTGACGAATATTTGGTTATTTTACAATTTATAACTTGGCAACATTGTCACTTGGTTACTCCGTCGTTTACCTTTGAACGGGGAATCCCCGATAATTATTTAAGACTCGTACCGCCCGCGCCCGCCACCTGACATGACCCACCCCGCGATTCAGATAGTTGGTGATTATTGCAGTGAATAATTAACCTAATGTGTGAGTGAATTGAACAGTTTTTATTTCTGAACTAGCGGCCGCCCGCGACTTCGTACGCGTGGATCCCGTTTTACCACCTTCATCTATCTTACGCGGTTTAGATTTTTTCATACAAATGTTTTTTCCCGCTAACTCCCGTTCCCGTGGGAATTTTGGAAAATCCTGTTCTAGCTAAGCTTTAAGTTTACTAAGGTACCTGCATGCCAAATTTCAAGCGTCTAACTTAAGCGGTTTAGGTTTTTCATATAAAAGGATTTTCCCACTAATTCCGGTTCCCGTGGGAATTCTTAAGTATACTATAACCTGCCCAGGAGTATGAAGGATAATTGTACCAAGTTTCGTTAAAATCCGTCGAGTAGTTTTTGTTTCTATAAGGAACATACAGACGGACAGACAGACAGACAGACAGACAGACAGACAGACGGACAGACAGACAGACAAAAATTTTACTGATTGCATTTTTGGTATCAGTATCGATCACTAATCACCCCCTGATAGTTATTTTGAAAATATATTTCATGTACAGAATTGACTTCTCTACAGATTTATTATAAGTATAGATAGATTGTTTTGAACATTGAATCTCATTTATTTGCGATATCTGCAGAATCTTATTACTGTAATACTTAGTGTATTGAAATTTGACAGAAATACCACCTAACGTTCACAAATAAAGCTTTTTACATTATATTCTACTTTTTAATTTAAGATATTGCTTATATCAATCGTAATTGTAAACAAATGCGTTTTTGATGTACATTACGTAGTACATGGTGGTAATTATCAAAATACTAAACCGACAGAGTAATGAATTTTAAAAACGTATTCGTTGACCATTATTATTACGTACAATTGAGATAAACTACCATCCTTTGAGTTAAATTTAGCTTATTCATTATGCATTATGTGCCTATAATGCCTAATGAATAAGCTCAATTTATCAAAACTGTTATAATAACCCTCTCTTAAATAATGTAATCTTACACAAAACGGACAGGACGTAACAAATCGCTGTATGTAACTACTAGTTGATTGAAAAAAAAAATAGAACGATAATAACCGATTAAAAACCGAAAACCGGTTTTTTTTCTTGGAAACCGAAAAAAAAATCGGTTTTTGATAAACTTTCGGTTTTGCATACCCTAACTATAAGCCAATATAGGTCTCATTAGTGGTGGACATTTGGACCACTTTTGGTCATTGTCCTTTGCTAAAATGTAGCAAGTGTAATAATTTATCAAGGGCACATGATTGGAAAGAAATGACTGAAAAAATATTAAGCTTTTTTAAAAACAGGTAAGAGAAGTTTAGACTTGAAACTTTTTCACATAACAAAAATAAATCAAAAACATTTGAACCCACCCTCTTCACATTTGCTCTTGAAAATGTATTCTTTAGAGATCCTTTCATAGAGATCTCTAAACTCTATGATGGGCAGGTCCACCCCGAAGTGTTTGAAGAGGCCTAACAGGCCTTGCAGCACTGAGTTTATCACTGTGTCCTGTAATAAAATTACGTATGTCGTCAAAGTCAAAAATACCTTTATTTGTATAGACTTAAGACTGGTTTGCACCATCTTATATTACTTTACGTGTATAGTTTTAAGTCCCTTTGTTCTGTTTTTTATTTTTTTCTTTTTGTGTCAAATAAAGTTTTTCTTTCTTTCTTCTTTCTTTAATTTTAACAAACAATTTCAACGTACCGTGTTCTTGTTAGACTCCAGTAAGTTTAAGTATATCCTCCATATTCTCGTTGCTGATTCTGTCACCAACTCGGGGTGGAATTCTGCTATCACACCTGTAATCATTAAATGTTAAACTGCCTGCAGTGTGTGTCCTCCGAGATATGTATGTTTTATGAGGAAGGATGGAGGTTTGTTACTCGTTCACAGAAAACTTACCGAGTAATTAAGATGCTGAACGGATTTTAATAAAACTTTAGTGTTATTGTTATGTATCAGTAGCTAATCGCTAGCGATTGCGTAAAAAATGTACGATTTTTAGTCCTTGAAAGTCATCCCTAGGGGCGCGCACAATTATTGTGCTTACCATGAGTTTACTTTAGGTGTGCTCGCTAGCGAATACGTAAAAATTACATTGAATGTATCACAGATTGTGCAGCGCCCTTAGCGGCTACTTTCAAGAACTAAAATCTTCAGTCTTTCTGCGACAAACAGACTTGGAAGCGAGTGAAGCCACGGGCAATAGCTAGTCATACATACCTACAAGCACAGCCAGCTGTGTCTTGCTAGTGCTCGAGTCTTGCAGTTCTGTGATAAGTCGTTGCGCGTCACGCGCTCCCTCCGCCGATTGACGTGCAACGCGCGCCAAGCACGACAGCGCGTCCTTGCGGATGTTTGGCGTGTAGGAGAGAAGACAGAGCTGTAACACAAGAGAGACACAGCTGTAACACAAGTTAACACAGCTGTAACATAAGGAGACACGGCTGTAACACAAGGACACAACATGCACTGCACGGAATGGCGCCAGTGTGAATTATGTGATTTATAATTATGCATTTGAGTGTTTTATATCAAATACATTATTTGAACCTGTACACTTACCGTGACAATGTTTTCAAACAGATGCTCTGGCTGACATTTGTCAACAATTTCACCAATTAGCTTGAAGGCATCACTTATAGGCTTGCTCCAAGCTGCATCGTTACGTTTAGCAGATATGGTATCGAACAGAGACACTGGCTTGAAGAATAGTGTGCTGGTTACCCAATCTGAAAACAAAATATTTATTTTACATATATTTATACAAATTGTACTGTATGGCCTAGTAATTAAAAGATAGGATTTTACAGCAAAAATGTCTTGTTGGATGTTTGGTTGACAGTGTTCATCCATCCTTAACCTTTACCCACCTAACTCTTACCTGGAGTCTCTCAGACTCCTCTCTTCTCAGGACTCTAGATAAATAACTAAGTTGTCAAAAGGCAAATTAAGTTAAAAATGTAATTTTTAGTGTTTTATAAAAAAAATAGGCATAAACAATTTACGACATTGAGTTTTGTCAAAAAAAGTCTAAATCTCTTGCAGCACATTCAACGAATTAGAACAAGAAACAAATTCACCGGAGTCTGAGAGACTCCCGAGTGGTTAAGGGTCAAATAAACTATTTAAAAATATATTGGTACCAACCCAATTCAAACGGAGCCAGGTCTTCTTTCAACGCGACCTCTGCAGTCTTCAGCACTTTGATGAAGAGCTTGACGTCCGGATTCTTCGGATACCCGTCTACTAGTCGTTCCCACTCCTCCATATTTTGGAACTACGGAGCGCCTATTTCTAAAGGATAAAAATTTAAAATAACATTGAGACCAGTATTACAGATTTAAAAACAAATAGGTACCTTACATACTTTTTTAAATGTCTAATGTATTATTATTATTCTGTCTAATGGCTTCAATGGTGCGAATTAAAAAAGTTATCTTTTAATTTTACCTACCCGCATAATAATATCATTAAGTGCTGGATAACTTAATTACTCGGTACCTAATACAAGTAATTTTAATGCTAAGAACAAGTTGAAACTTGTGTTAGAAGTTTAAAATATTTTCATGTTAGTTGAAACATGTTTCCTTAACTACTCACATGGGTAATAATGATTTAAAATCAACGCTTTTTATGGAGCACAAATACAAGTGAAAACTTAGCGCAAAAATTATTGTAAATTCAAATTATTTTGCACAAACAAACAAAACACCGGTCATTTGCAATCACAAATTTGACAGTTGCATTTTTTTAAATGAAAGTTACAGATTTGGACAAGTCGTCCATATGTACAGCCCCTAGTTTATAAATTGAAAATGATTTTCATTATTATTTGCTTATTAAAAATTATAATAATTGTGATTTTTAGCTTGTGCGTACATACAACAAGAAACAAAGAAAAAACACGGTGGGAAATGAAGATTACGATAAGTAACATCTCCAAGGCCATAAAGATTTCAAAACGTAACATGCGTTGAACGACACGACGGACACGTATAATGCTACCGAATTTAAAAGTAGCACTATTCATTCAATTCTATAGCAACGCAATGATCAATACATTTTGTTAACTTATTGTCGCTGTCAGTCAACGCTGTCAATGAAATGTCAATTCCAGTGTTGCCAGAAGGTTACTTTTGTAACCTTTTAGGTTACTTTTGAACTGCATTGGTTACTTTTAGGTTACACTAGTGAAAAGGTTATTTTTAGGTGATTTTTCAGAAATTGTAGAAGGGTCATTCCACAAAAATATGTCAACTCTTAGTCCGCGCCACATTTCACATGAAATATTTGTTAATATTTTGTTCCAAAATTGTTAAATAACAGCTCGCAATGTGCTTTATTCATCACCCATTAATATTTTTTGAAACTATTTTTAAAACATCTTAAATTCCTTTTGAATGACCCAAAACGTCATTCCCTAGGCATGTCCGTACTCCAAAAGTTTGTGTTTTGGGACCCACAATTATAAAAACATCAACTTTATCCTTTGTTTTAATTAACGAATAATCTATTTAAATGTATATTACACCAAATTCTATTAATATTTTGCGGTTTCAATAAACAATAATTTGATTTTCTTTAGTTGAAAAAGAGTCTACAGCTTTTAGCGTCATTCCCTCGCCACGGACTGATTTTATAATTTTTTGCGCTTTAATATGTATTTAGAGTGAATGACATTTAGTTGAGTTTAAAGTACGATACGAACGCACGCACACGCGCGAGCACCACGCACACGCGCGAGGACTGGATGTCACAATCCACATGGCAGCTGATCAACGACCGTAGAGAGCTGCACCTAAAGTTGCTACAAACCACCGACGTGCAACTTATAGCCACCCTCAGACAGCAGCAACGCCAGATGCGCAGGAAAATCTACCGCAGCACGCGGAAAGACAAAAGACTGTGGGCTGACGGGGTTGCTGATAATGCCCAACTCGCTGCTAACACTGGCAATCTGAGAGAGCTGAACAAAGCGACAAAAATCTTGGCAGGAAGTAGTAGACCAAAGAAGAAGCCTCTTAAGTCAAGTGACGGGCAGCTTATTGTGACGTCTGAGGGGCAACTGAAACGATGGCGTGAACACTTTCAGGAGGTCTTCCGCCCTACCTTGACTGCAGCCACCAACACGCCTGAGCCACCGCAGCACACCTCTACTCCACCTAGGCTGCTCGACATCAATGTGGAACCACCATCACGCGACGAAGTGGCCAAGGCTATCCTGTCCCTCAAAATTGGCAAGGCCCCAGGACTCGACCTTGTCACCGCAGAAATGCTGAGAGTCGACGTAAACTCCGCCGCCGACGTCCTGACACCTCTAATCGAAAACATCTGGATGGAAGAGGAACTCCCAGACGACTGGAATAAGGGGCTTTTAATTACTGTGCCAAAGAAAGGGGACCTAAGCCAGTGTAGCAATTGGAGAGGTATCACTTTGCTCTCGATACCGTCAAAGGTTTTCTGCAAGATTATCTTGGATAGGTTATCGGGGGCCGTTGAACCTCTTTTGCGTAGGGAACAGGCTGGCTTCCGCCCGAACCGCTCGTGCACCGACCAGATCAATACTTTGCGTATCATCTTGGAGCAGGCATCAGAATGGCAAAGGGAAGTCTATCTTACCTTTGTAGACTTTGAAAAAGCCTTTGATACGCTAAAGTGGGCAAGCATATTATGGTCGCGACTCGCTGACATTGGTGTCCCGCCGAAAATTATCGATCTATTGAATACCATCTACAAGAAATATTCTTGTAAAGTCACTCACGACGGCCTCATCTCCGAAGACATTGAGGTGCATGCGGGCGTCCGGCAAGGCTGCCTGCTTTCGCCGCTTCTCTTTCTGGTAGTCTTGGATGGAGTCATGTGTCGTGCATATCAAAACCAACGGCGTGGAATAGAGTTTGGTATAATCGGAGTCTTAGAAGACTTAGATTATGCCGATGACCTCTGTTTGCTGAGCCACACGCATCACGATATGCAATCCAAAATTGATGACCTACATCGAGAGGCGGGCATCACGGGGCTCAAAATTAACTGCCGGAAGACCCAAGAGATGCGATCTGGAGTGAGGAATTGCACACCATTACGGATTGGTGCAGAGGATGTGGAACGTGTCCACAATTTTACCTACCTCGGGAGCGTCGTGTCAGAGACTGGAGGTACCGAAGAGGACATCACTTCGCGCATTGCCAAGGCTAGAGCCACCTTCGCACAACTTCGCCCCGTATGGCAGTCACGGAAACTGACCCGAAGGGTCAAGATCAAAATTTTCGGGTCCAACGTTAAATCCGTGCTGCTCTATGGGTGTGAAACGTGGAAGGTCACCAAGGTCATCTCGCACCAGCTGCAGGTCTTCGTCAACCGCTGCCTTCGCCGAATTCTCGGCATATACTGGCCTGAGAAAATCTCCAACGTCGAGCTATTGGAACGCTGCCACGAAATTCCGATCGACCAGCAGATCAAGCGCCGCAAGTGGAACTGGATTGGCCACACTCTCCGAAGGGATCCCGATCACATCCCCAAGCAGGCTCTGGATTGGAACCCCCAAGGAAAGCGCAAACGTGGTCGCCCCAAGCAAACTTGGCGGCGCACTGTGGCAGACGAGGCGAAGAAGATCGGCAAGACTTGGAGCGAGATCAAACACTTAGCTCAAGACCGAACGCGATGGAGGACTGTTGTGGACGCCCTCTGCCCCATCTAGGGGACATAGGACCATAAGTCAAGTTAAAAAAGTTACGGACAAAATGACGTCGAAAATATACAGATTTTTATGGAATGACCCAGAATTAACTTTTACAAGTTATTCAGTAAAAAATATTAATAGTGACAATTTAAAAATTATGTCATAAACTGCATTTAAACATGAATTTGATTTATTATTTGTTAAAAAAAATGAGTTTTAGCGAATGTTTTTCGATAATAAAACGCAAATCCAGGAAAGGTTTTTATATGACCGGTCATTTTTCGGTCTTCATGGAATGGTCAAAATTTCGAATTTAGGTTAAAAATAGATAGATAGATTGATGATCAATTGTATTCATTTTCGTTCCGCATCGTATGAAGGTTACTTTTTATTCAAAAAGGTTACATTTTTTAATATTTTCTGGTAATTTCTGACAAGACCCTACTGGCAACACTGGTCAATTCGTCAGAAATAATTCGTCATTCATTTACAAAATTTAATCGAAATTAGGTTATTTAAAATTGTGACTAGATAATAAATTATCCAAGCTGGCATCAAGAAGGATACTTTTCGTGGGCATCCACAGCTTTTCTCCGACGTTGTCGTATCGCGCTCCATTTAATAGGTTAGGATTTATGTTTCAAGTTTGAAAAAGTATAACTTTTTAAATCTTTTGTGTGCTTTTAGTACTTTAGTGCGTTCTGTGCTCGTAGACTATTCACCCTAGTGTTTAAAATTTGAGGTAAGGCCAACCCTTTCCTATGTCTATTCCTACAACTGCAGTAATAACATCTAACATTTACAATATTCTATGTTCTCTTAAATTTTGAGAATAAACTCACTTAATTTCCTTTGTTAAACTCACGCAAGTTATTATAGGTCTCTAAGGCAAATATTAACGAAAAAACATTTGTGTTAACACTGTAAAATAGTTCAGTTAACTTTAACCAAACATGTTTGTGGCTCACTTCAGTTATGTGGTGATACATCATATTCAAGATTCACTTTGACAGTTGCATGCACTTGATTTTGATTCAGTCACCATCTTCTATTCCATTAATCAATACACTATCAGTGTTCACCTGTTGAGAGCCATTATCAATTAAAAGGTAAACATTTTTATTTCATTGTTTTTGTCTCCGTACCAAATTAAAAAGCTTTTTTGTCCTTTTAAATTAAGTGTTAAAGCTTGTTTGTCCTTCTGAATGAAAGCTATAGTAGTTTTCAGTGAGTAAACCATTAATTTTCTATCAAGTATTGATTTTTCCATCAAAGTAATGAAATATCAAATATGGTTCTAATATTAACTGCGTTGCTTCTAGTTCCAAGGTTAAACGCTTTTGAATACACTTAATATTATTCCTAAAAGTCCATATAGATTTCAGTTAACTAAAGAAATAGGATTTTAGTAAGTTACATTATAATCAGGAATTATTCATTATTAATTTGTGTCGAAAGATAAACCTACACTCGAATTAAGAATCTTCATCTCTTTATGAAGTCAGTGAAAGTCCTTTTTAAGACTTGTGCTTCAAAGGTTGAAAAATTAGAAACTCCAGATAATTATATAATTTTACTTGAATCTGGCTATAATGTGTAAAATTACATAAAGCCACTGTTTTATTTAGGTCTTAAATTAATACTTTCAAAAATATGGAGCATAACATTGCTGTCAGTTCTAAAGGATGTATGTCAAATATAAATGTAAATATTATACATACAGTTTTTTGTGTCTCCTGAAAACCTACTGGTATAACATACATCCTTTTGAACTGACAGCGATGATAATATAGATCCTTAGCAAACCTTCCCTCACTACAACAAACATTTCAAAATCAAAATTGAGTTCCTTGCTCATTGAGTCCTTACCTCACTGTCCCCTCCTTACACCAATGTTCAGTGTTGGCACTTCAACATGACATCACCATAGTGCCTGTACTAAAATCATGTGTTCGTTCATGAAATCATGAGGCGGTCTGCCTCGGGTCAGGGGGTGACAACAGTCGTGCAGAATAGTACTCACTGGTGCATCTGCATGGCAAGGCTGGTCATGATTATATAGCTCATTCGTACTAACATCTTTCATCTTCGAATCGGTAACCCAAAATCATGCTTGTCGATCGCCCCGAGTGCCAACCCATGCAACACTGCCACTGGGGTCCAGGCCCTAAGTCAGTACAACCGTGAAGAATGAGTTCGGTTAATCGAGGTTCTTTTTTTTTTTTTTTTTTTTTTTTTTATATCCTTGCACATTTTACACTGCGCCTCTAGTCCCAAACTAAGCAAAGCTTGTACTATGGGTACTAGACGACGGGATAAACATACTTAAATACTTTTTTTTTTTGTAAATACATACATATTATACATAGAAAACACCCAGACCCGTCACAGAAATTAAAATTCATCATTTCAATTTCTGCCCGGCCGGGAATCGAACCCGGGACCTCTCGGCATAGTAGTCCGTTCTGAACCACTACACCAAACGGCCGACAAATATTCGATTTTATTCCGATTCTACTGTACTACAAACCCGTTGTCCCCAGCCTGAACCGTCGCTGGCACTCCAACATGACGTCACCGCAATGCTCGCCGCGGCACCCGCCGGGGCGGAGCGCGCCTCGCCCGCCGCCCGCCGCGCCCGCGGTCCTGAAGAGATACGACGACATCGTCAAGTCGCAGGAGGATAAGCGGGAATACAGGTACGTCATTGGTATATTGAAAGTTTCTTGAAATAATAATAATAATAATAATCCTCAGCACGGCACGCATTGTCCGGAGGTTCCTCAGCCTGTGACCCTGACCACCGGTAGCTTGGGCCCTGCTCTGCTACCAGCGGAATAACTATTTTTAAGTATTTTTTTATAATGTATTTTTATTTATTTTTTTGATAATTTACATTGTAAAAAAATATTTAAAATTAAGAACCAAAGTTAATAAAGAGAATAATAATAAATAATAATAATAAATATCCTTAGACATTTTACACTGCGCTTCTAGTCCCAAACTAAGCAAAGCTTGTACTATGGGTACTAGACAACGGATATAAACATACTTAAATACTTTTTTTTTTGTAAATACATACTTATTATACATTGAAAACACCCAGTCCAATACAAACAAATATGTTCATGCACACAAATGTTTGTACTGTGCGGGAATCGAACCCGCTACCTCCGGATTAGTAGTCCGTTTCGAACCACTACACCAAACGGCTGACATAGGCCGAAATAGGCCAACCAGGCGATGTGGAAATCATTGGGGGAGGCTCCTAGGCAGCAGGCTCATTTATTTTTGCAAGTAGGCTTTTAAAAAGCACCTACACGTCCCAGTATTAGCCCTACCACTGCTTCAGGACAATAAATGGGCCAGTGCTGAGAAGAAGCAGCGCAAGAAACTCAGTCACTAGGTTGATGAACTAGGCATAGGAAAATTTGTAAAACCAGACCACACTTCGAACATGACACTTGATGTTCTTGTTACTATAATCTGATTTTAAAAACTAGCCGATTGGTTGTAGGTCAGTTTCTACAAAGATTGTTCATCATTATCAGATCAAATCAGTATTTTAGATATCCTCCATGCATATATCCTGAAGAAGAAACAAAAGGTAGGTATTTAGGAGCATATAATTTTCAGAGAACGAAACCTGATGGGTTTCAACAGGTTTCCACTCATGAAGAATACTATAAATACATTACTCAACGCACTATCTATAAAGTTATTGCTGTCTACACTATCTATAGTGAAACCCGATCACGTGGCAGGTCACCTATGCGCTGGACCGACCAAGTGAAATCGGCAGTGGGAGACGGCGTGTGTGACTGCACCAGACAGTCTGCCAATAGAGAGAGATGGCGGGAGATCGTGCGGAGAGTTGTATCCGCCTCTACAACCGATGTGAACAACGCCTCAACGTGACCACGACCGCTCTGCCAATAGCGAAAAGAATAAGAAGATCTATAGTTGACTTGTAATATGAATGTTCTTTCTCCAGAGGCCTGGTGCTGTCAAACCACCTCAAAGTCCTGCTGGTCAGCGACCCGACCACAGACAAGTCGGCTGCGGCGCTGGACGTCAACGTTGGTGAGTCATCATCATCATTAATTTACAGTCAGCGCCAAATAGTAGTAGTAGTAGTTAGACACCCAAAGTAGCCAAAAAGTCCTCAACACGTCTTTGTTACTATTGCAATAAGGTTGTGTTATATCAACTTTTGGCCACTTTCGGTGTCACGAACTACTGTACGAGTGTTTATAAGTAAAGTTCTTAAACAATCTGCAATGAACCCTACTGTATTGATAATAATCCACATTGTTGCAGGCTATCTGAGCGACCCCGACGAGCTACCAGGGCTGGCGCATTTCTGCGAGCACATGCTCTTTTTGGGCACTGAGAAGTATCCAGAGGTTAGTCATCATCATCATTTCACAGGACGTCCACTGCTGAACATAGGCTTCCAATGATTTCCATATTGCCCGGTTGGTAGCGGCCTGCATCCAGCGCCTTCCTGCTGCCTTTATGAGCAGCGGAGCAACCTTACCGCCTAATGCGCGGGCGCACTTAGCCTTACGACTGAGCTATTGTCGGCCATTTGGTGTAGTGGTTCGTAAAGGACTACTAAGCCAGAAGTCCAAGTGGTTGGTGGTAGGGCTTGTTCCAAGTCCGCCTGGCTAGCTGCCACCATCTTACCTAAGTCTGTCTGTCGCCATAACAACAATGTAACAGTATTGTGTTCCGGCATTTAGAGGTAAGATAGCCAGTTCCTCTGTGGTTGAGGATTCCGGGTGAAGCTTGCTTCCACCTTCGGCCTGATCGTCACTTACCATCAGGTGAGATTACAGGCCAAGAGCTTCCTCGTTGGGGACAAAAAAAAAGTCGCGGATTCGATTTGCATACAGTACAAACATATCGATTTCCGCACTTTGTATGAAACGCCTCAAGGGGGATTACTTCGAAAAACGTCATCTAAAGTTTCGTAAGTTGCCATCTCTTTCGCACAAAACGAGATGCCAGCATGAGTGACGGTGACATATAGACCCGAAATACGTACTAGCGTTTCCGAGTAGCCCCCCAAGGCGCAGAATCGTCACGAAATCTGAATTTTCGCTGACCACTTAACCCCCCTTAAAAGGTTTGGTTACGGAGCATTTAATTTTAAACTTTCGCGTTGCATAATTTAATTTTAACACGAAATGTCAGGTAAATACAGGTAATACTGAAATATTACCTGTATTTGCCTGACGTTTCGATCGGTTGGTCACAGGCTGACTGTGTGTCAGTTAAAACCTAACAATGTTGTTATTATTTACAGGAAAATGAGTACAACAAGTTCCTATCAGAGCATGGGGGCTCTTCCAACGCTTCTACCTCGTCCGACCATACCACTTACTACTTCGACGTACTACCCGCACATCTGGCCGGCGCTTTGGACATGTGAGTAGTGTAGAATAAAGTCAAAGTCAAAGTCAAAATTTCTTTATTTGTTTAGACTAATAAATAGTTCTTACAAATCGTCATTTTGCTCTTAAGGAGCCTCTACATGTCTCATAATCTTTTTACCCTACCAGCGCTTCGAGACCAACATTTGGCAAGTGCTGAGAAGAAGCGCCGCAACAAACTCAGTCACCACTGTCTGCCGGTTAATATAAATGAATAAAACAGAATAGAATAAGTTCCAAAAAAGAATAAGGCAGAGCAGGCTCGTCCAATAGAGTAAGAGCTAGTGAACGCCAGACCTACGTCATTTTATAAAAGCTGAAAGTTTGTCAGCGTATGCTCCCAATATAGGATATAATGTTGGTGAATTATGAAGTTTGGCTTTGGGAGCTACCCTAAAAAAACTGGCAAGGAGTTGGAACTGTCAAAACTGTCTGGCTGTTGGGGAAAATACTTCTAATTATTGTCCTTGGACATTGAAGTATTTTCCCCAAGTTCCCTAGTCTACAAGGCTCTATCTACCTCACAACTTTTTGATTGATAACGTCTATTCTAGTGCAATAAAGTCCTAGTATCACTGGGATCTATTGTGATCGCCACTGTTCTCCTTACAGTTTGTTTATGAGTAATGGATGCAGTCCATTATGTAGTGCAGTATCTTTTGGAGTATGTTTTACATCCTGTGGGCTTAGGATGTGTATGATGTGCCTAGGTGTAAGCTACCTTGCTCATTTTTTTTAATTCATAACAAGGCAGGTATTTGACCACAATCGCACCTGATGTTAAGTGGGATGCAGTCTAGGATGCTACGGGACTATTCCCACCTCTCGTTCCCACCACTGCAACTCCTGTGTAGCCAGGATCTACAGCTTGACCGCCACAAAAACCCAACCAATGAAGGTCAAGTTTGTCCCGGGGGAAAGTTGAACGGTCATTGGACCCGCAACGAAATTAATCAGAAGAACATAGGAGGAGTTCGAAATTAAGGTTCGACTTCCCTCCATTGCAAAGCGGATGACAGGTGACAAAAAAAGTGATAAATTAAAGTCTTTATCGAGGAAATAAATGTGAATTTATTAACACCAAACAATTACATGTACGGATCGTAGATCAGAGAGTAGAAAGGTGACAGAGCTGTCATAGACAAAATAAAAAATAAAAATACGGTCAAGCGTGAGCCGCATGTAAAAGGCGATAAATTTCAAAAAGGTTTAACACTCCCTCTACATTTAAGCCTTTCACAAAACAAAGATAACAAAAATCTATGTTAGTTACTTATGCATTAGTGTTATGTACCTCCATAATTACAAATTAAAACATTTTACAAACAAGTACATAACCAAATTATATTATTTTACTTTTGGAAAAGAGATTCAAAGGAGAACATACCAAGTTTAAGCCTTAAGAATTGAAACTTATCCTTTGACAATGCTTTTGTAAATATATCTGCAAACTGATTATCAATATTTACATACTTCAAAGTTATAATTCCTAAATGATATTTCTCTTTGATAAAGTGGTATCTAATGTCAATGTGCTTACAGCGTTTATGAAAGTTAATATTTTTAATTACGCTAATAGCACTTTGGTTGTCTAAGTGAATACATATAGAGTCCTGCGTATAAACATCTAGATCACACATTAATTGTCTCAACCACAGAGCTTCTTTAGTGGCAGCACAAGCCGCCATGAACTCGGCTTCGGTCGTTGAAAGAGCTACCGTTTGTTGCTTTTGACTGGACCATGTCACAGCCGCTCCGTTTTTCAAAAAGACATAACCGGTCACTGAGCGTCTTGTGTCGACGTCATTAGCATAATCGGCATCACTATAACCGGTGACTTCTGAACACTCTGGTGATCGGCTGTAGAACAAGCCATGCTGTTTCGTATCCTTCAGATACTTTAAGATTTTCTTGACAGCATTCCAGTGACTCTCATTGTAGCAATTAAGAAATCGACTTACCAGACTGACAGCATACATTATGTCTGGTCGACTCACTATAGCCAGGTGCATGAGGGAGCCCACCGCTTCTCTGAAGGGTATGTTCTTTTCAGGCTCACCGTCTTCCTTCTGCAACTTCACGTGCGGATCGACTGGTACGCTGTTGGGGTTGGCATTATACATATTAAATCTGTGCAGCAGTTGGTCTACATATTTAGTCTGATGTATAAATATGCCTTTGTCTGATTTCTCAATTTGCATTCCTACATAGTTACTTGGTTTATCTAATATTTTCATTTCAAATATGGTCTGCAAATCATTTGTTATTGTTTTCAGTGTATTTTTATCTTTACAGAACAATAATCCATCGTCTACATACAGACAAAGATAACATTTATTATTATTGACTTGAGCAACATATACACATTGATCAGCTGTGCATTGAGTAAAGCCAAACTTCTTTAAAACAGAGTCAAATTTCTTATTCCAGCAACGTGGAGACTGTTTAAGACCGTACAATGACTTGTTAAGTTTACATACCATCTTTTTATCACAAGACAGACCTTCGGGTGGACTCATGAATATGGTTTCTTCTAGCTCACCATACAGGAAGGCAGTCTTCACATCAAGCTGGATGATTTCAAGATTGTCTTGAGCAGCCACTGACAACAATAAACGGATTGAGTCGTACCTCACGGTAGGAGCAAAAGTTTCTTTGTAATCAATCCCAGGGGTTTGTGAAAATCCTTTTGCACAAAGCCTTGCCTTGAAACGTGGACCAGTTGGTTCATCTTTTAGTCTAAACACCCATTTGCATCCAACAACTTGTGCATTTGGTTCCTTCTCTACCAATGTCCATGTTTCATTTTTCTGGTGTGCATCTAACTCTTCATTTATAGCTTTTATCCAATTTTCTTTATCTGTTGAACTAATAGCTTCTTTGTATGTTTCAGGAATGTATGCTGTAGAATCGACTGGAGTCTCTTCGTGTCTAGACAGATAAGTATTTTCCTCTTCATCTTCGAGATTTTGTACCTTTCGGATGTTTCTGTTTCTAGGTCTCAATGTTATATTTCTGGTCTCCGGGGAACTGATACTTGTGTCTGGTAAATACTCACTTTCTGAAGTAGACCTGTTCTCTGTTACTGTATCATACGAGTTTTCTGAATCTGTATCATCTGTATCATATTTTTCTGTTTCAGGTGTCACTTTTGACAGCTCTACAGGAACAAAGTCTCTTTTTACACTGGATTCTATAAATACAGCATCCCTGCTTTTAATTACTCTTCTAGTATTAGGTATTATGAATCTGTAACCTTTTGTGTGTTCACAATATCCGATGAAAATCATCTTGTGTGCCTTTGGATCAAATTTCTTTCGTTTTTCTTTGGGTAAGTGCACCATAGCTTCACAGCCGAAAATCCTCATGTGATTGACTGTTGGCTTCAGACCGGACCACATCTCTTCTGGAGTTTTGAACGATAGGGACTTAGTTGGAGAACGATTTATGACGTAAGCTGCAGTATGTATGGCATCAGCCCAGTACATTTTTGGCAAATTAGCGTTCAGCAGCATACATCTTGCCCTTTCGACTAATGACCGGTTCATTCGTTCTGCAGTTCCGTTTTGTTCCGGTGTGTAGGGTGTGGTTGTCTGGTGAATGATGCCAGCACTTTTCAGAAACTCTGAGAAATTTCCATTTACATATTCCAGGCCGTTGTCTGTGCGAAGAGTTTTTATACGAGCATCTAACTGGTTCTCAACTTCATTCTTGAACTCTTTGAACTTTTCAATGGCATCAGACTTGTTTCGGAGAAAGTAAACGTAGATTTTCTTCGAATAGTCATCAAGGAATGTGATGAAGTATTTGGCACCACCAAGTGATTGTGTTTCCATAGGCCCGCAAATATCAGAGTGGACCAGCTCAAGAACCTTTGTAGCTTTGGAGCCCTCATGTTTAAAAGGTAGTCGTGTCTGTTTACCTTCTTTGCAAGTTAAACATGTCACATTCTCTGGTTTTGCTGAGAGAACTACATCTTCAGTGTTGGATGTCATCTTCTTTAAACTGTAGAAGTTTAGATGCCCCATCCGTTGATGCCATAAGTAACTATCATGTTCTTCAACATCTGACATGCATGCATAGCCTTTTGGCATATTCAGCCGGTACATGTTGTTGATGAGACTTGCTGTGGCAACAATTTGGTTCTTGCTGTTTAAAATAGTGCAGCCAGTACTGTTGAATTTCACTTGGCCACCACTTTTGAATATCTGGCTTACGGACAACAAATTGGTTGCCAGATCTGGGACATACAATACATTGGTAAACAGTACTTTGTTTTCTTGTCCTTTATGATTGTAGACATCTAAGCTCACTTGTCCTGCACATGTTACAGTTAACATCTTATTATCTGCAGCTCTTATATTCTGAACACCGGGAACTGTTTGAGTCAGAAACAAGTTCTTGTGTTTTGTCATGTGAGCGGACGCACCGGAATCCACATACCATGCATCACCATAGTCTCTGGATGATGCCATAAACACAGCAGCATATGAAGACTTCGTAGAGTTCGTAGACTTCTGTGCATTTGGTTTGGATTTGCACTCGGGACTCTTGTGTCCATACTTGTTACATGTGTAACATCTAGGTCCCTTAGACTCTTTCTTGTGAAACTTCTTAAAATTTTTGTTCACAGCAAATGCTTCAGTATTACTTTCGGATTGCCTTACATCTTGTAATAACTTTGCTTTTATAGCATCGGAAGTTATCTTCATGCCGGAGCTTTCGATAGCTATGATCATAGGCTGATAAGACTGAGGAAGACCGGAGAGCAGCAGTGTTCCGAGCCACTCATCATCCACCTTGAAGCCTATGTTCCGGAGCTTATGAGCTGTTGATATTATTTTGCTCACGTACTCTTCTACGCTTTGACATGCACTGAGTGAGGTGTTACACAGATCACGCAGTAAGCCGACTCGACGTGTTAGCCCAGAGTCATCGAAGACAGAAGACAGTTTGTCCCACACTTCTTTTGCAGTACTCGCTTCTTGAATGTGCACGTAGTTAATGGGGTCAACCAGAAGAATGATCTTTGTTTTAGCTTTTGTATCACGTTTTCTGTCCACAACTGCCGCTGAGTCAAAATTTTCGACGCAGTCCCATAGCTCTTCATGTTGCAGGTAAGTTTGGACTGAAAACCGCCAGGTTGCATAGTTTTCACGGCCAGTTAACTTTTCAATTAATGCCAGTGAATTATTTCCTGTAGTCCAGTCAATAAAGCATTATAGATGGAAAACTGTAGAACACAATTTCTGACTTCAGGACTTTATTTAGACTAGTTAGGAGGTGAACATAGCAAAAGTCCCCGCCCTTAGCCCTTGAGCCGGCGGGGAGAGGGGGGTTTAAAGGTGCCACTTATCGGTTTTTCGCTTAATCCTCGGAAACTATGCGTCCTAGTGACATGACTACTTTGAACCAAAAAAAGCATATTCAATTTGCTACAGGTGAGATAGTCAAGTTTTTCAATAAATTGTATAGTTTTCGCGGCATTTGCTCTAGAAGGTCTGTAATATTGGAAATTTTATTTATGTCTTACATGTTCCCATCAGGAGAAAATCGACTAAATAAACATTGAGCAATCATTCTAGACATGCGGGAGCATGTTAAGCCTAGTTCCAGGGAGGGGACTGCACCATGCGTATATTTAGACGAACCACTTTGAGCCACTTTTGACTCCTCATCACTCAAAAAGTACTGTGCATTAACACTTCAAATTTGGTTCATGTGTTGAGACTTGCAAGATATACATCAGTTTCAAATTTCACAAATATCCCTCAAACGGTTCTTTAGGTATTGACGTCCAAAAATCTACATGTTTGACCTATAGACCAAATTCTAACCACTTCCAGATGACATCGAAGGTTCAAATTTGGCATCCAGAAAGGTAGTTATGTAAATACAAAGGAACAAATAAAAAACCAGTAAATTTTAACATTTCACAGGTGATAGATAGATTTTAGTGCTCTAAATGTCGATTTTTGAACGTCAATACCTAAATAACCGTTTGAGGTATATTTATGAAATTTGAAGCTGATGTTTATCTTAAAAGTCTCAACACATGAGCCAAATTTGAAGTGTTAATGCACAGTAGTTTTTGAATGATAAGGAGTCAAAAGTGGCTCTAATTGGTTCGTCTAAATATACGCACGGTGCAGTCCCCTCCCTGGAACTAGGCTTAACATGCTCCCGCATGTCTATAGTGTTTGCTCAATGTTGATTTAGTCGATTTTCTCCTGAAAAGAACATGTAAGACAAAAATAAAATTTCCAATTTTACAGACCTTCTAGAGCAGATGCCGCAAAAACTATACAAGATATAGAAAAACTTGATTGTCTCACTTGTAGCAAATTGAATAAGCTTTTTTTGGTTCATAGTAGTCATGTCACTAGGACGCATAGTTTCCGAGGATTAAGCGAAAAACCGAAAAGTGGTACCTTTAAACCCCCCTCTCCCCGCCGGCTCAAGGGCTAAGGGCGGGGACTTTTGCTATGTTCACCACCTAACTAGGCTAAATAAAGTCCCGAGGTCAGAAATTGTGTTCCACGGATTTCTCTCTACACCGTCGTTAAGGCATTCATTGACTGGACTACTGCCATTTTCGAGATTTTGCTCAGTTTGAAGACGAAAATTTGAAAAAACAAAAGATACCCGCCGTGTTGTAGATTGTCACATTCACTTTGTAATGTTCGCTGTATGTATTTCCACAAAAGTTTTTACACTGCTTCACTTTTAGGGCTTACTGGGCCCATAACCTGATAAATTAAAGTCTTTATCGAGGAAATAAATGTGAATTTATTAACACCAAACAATTACATGTACGGATCGTAGATCAGAGAGTAGAAAGGTGACAGAGCTGTCATAGACAAAATAAAAAATAAAAATACGGTCAAGCGTGAGCCGCATGTAAAAGGCGATAAATTTCAAAAAGGTTTAACAAAAAGGTTTAAAACCTTTAAGAAAAGATTAGACAGTCTAGGATGCTAGAATTTATTATTCCCAAAACAGGTAACAATTATTACAAGCTATTAGTGTACAACAGTGGTATGAGACTAAGCCTAAGCACAGACCACCGAGTTTTAGTTGGCCGATAGTTTTCGGGTGTTAATCAGTACGGAGATGTATGAAAGTGCGCACTTTACACCGATTTGGAATCGACCGATTCTTCATACAAATTAAAATCGGGCCCAACTATCAGCCATCCAAAGAATCTGGAAATTTATAGACTCAACGGGACTAAGCAGTGAACTCTAAAGACAAGGGCTGCCACAATAGATCAAACCTGGTCGAGTTGGCGCAAATAAAGGCCCAAAAACCAATAATAATAATAAAAATAACTATCAGCCAACTAAAAGCCTAGGCTAAATGGTCTATGGTTCAGTTATTGCAGGAAACCCACTGTAGAAAAGCCAGTTAATCTGCCATATGACCTGATGACGACTATTCTTTACACCCGCAGTTTCGCCCAGTTCTTCATCGCGCCTCTGTTCACGGAGTCGGCCACCGGTCGGGAGCTGTCAGCTGTCAACTCTGAACATGAGAAGAACACTTCTTCAGACACGTGGCGACTGGACCAGTTGAACAAAAGTACAGCGCTGCCTACACATCCGTTCCACAAGTTTGGCACCGGTAAGATAACCCCTCGGACTAGACTGGCGACTGGCCACCCCCTTTGAATTCCCCCTCAGGGATCAGTCTGCCCCCTAAGAGCACTGCGCTGCTACACATCCCTTTCTCACAAGTTCAGCACAGGTAAGATAATACTGATTGCCCCTTCTGGCTTTAGGCTTCCTCCCACCGCATATGACTGCTCCACTACCCCAAAAAACCCTCTGAATCAGACCCCTTGATCAGACCTACGCCCCCCCTAGATCATATTGTACCCCAGTATGACTGCCCCCTCCCTCTCAAAATCTGACCTCCCCCGCGTGACTGTTTCCCCTCACCAGCCCCCCCCCCCCCCCCATTAGACTGCCCCTCTCTTGGGCCAGAAGCCGAACACTTTTGACTGTATAACCAGGATCACCATTGAAACCCATTTCAGCCACAGGACGTCCACTGCTGAACATAGGCCTCCCCCAATGATTTCCTGATTGGCCAGTTTGTAACAGCCTTCATCCAACGCCTTCCTGCTACCTTTATGAGATCGTCTGCCCACCATGTGTATGTGATTTCCGGTACATGGCTTCCACTCCAAAACATTGCTATCTCTTCCTATTGCCACTGAGTTTCCTAATACACCAGGCTATGTCAGCGACTTTAGTTCGTTTACGGATCTCCTCATTTCTGATTCAATCTCGTAAAGAAACACCGAGCATAGCCCTCTCCATAGCACGCTGTGCAACTCGCAACTAAATGGAACTAAACCTATATATTTATTTATTTTGCCCAGGCAACCGGGAGACCCTGGAGACCGTTCCGAAGACGAAAGGCATCGACGTGCGAACAGAACTGCTGAAGTTCCACGACCAGTGGTACTCCGCCAACATCATGACACTAGTTGTTATGGGGAAAGGTAGGAACTACTTACATATTGAAATAATTAACAAAATATTGTTCTAAAGCTTCATTCAGTCAGTGTCTGAGGTATGGGAGCGGCACGGGAGGGTGAGGGGTGACTTTGACATATAATGTGACAGACAATATAGATATGAAGATCTGAGGTTTCGCTGATGTTTGATGTCACAAAAACACCCTCCCGTGCCGTTCCTATAGCTCAGGTACGAACTAGACCCATATTATAATGAAACCGAATCGCTTCTTACATAGGATCAGGTTATGCAGTTGCCACCTTACCACTCAGCACAGACTTGCACACCTCACTCACTTACACACTGATAATTTCTCTCACTCACTCTCATTCACTCACTCTCACACAATAACACGTTCATTCGTTTGTACTCTAATTGTTATGTAACACTGTTTTAAACTAAATTTAAGTCTTCTTTTTCTTGTTTTAAAAGTTTTGATTTTGTTTTAAAAGACTAACCAATCGGACCAAGTCATTGTATTTAAATCTTAGTTGAGGAATCACTAGCTACTAAGATACAGGTTGTAACCTAGTTTAGTAGTCATGGGACCCCCGATTATCATGCCACTTTTTGTAACTTTGCATAGTAATACATGCATAATGTAACTTTTGGTTCAAATAAACGTTTTTTTTTTTTATTGTACTAAAGGTACTGTCTTGACAAATGCATCTGACGGTATAAGAATAATTAAATCCAAATATAGCCTGACCAGGAACATAAAAACCCTCGCCATGTTGCGGAAAACTAATGGTACTAATTTCTTTTAATGGCAACAATAACTGAAAACTTCATTGACATGTCACCTTGCATGTCAGTCTATTGCTGTCAAAGTGTAAACAAACTTTATTTTAAATGTGCGCAATTGATTTTGTGAATTAAATTGCTAAAATCTTTTTATAGTCGTGAAAGAAAAGTGGTTCACAATGTGTTAAAGTATTTGTCGAAGAGAAATACTAAGGGTTCGGACAATATTTTCATTGAATAATGTTTCCGACAAAGGTTGTCAAATTGACTGACATGTTTATCGTATATACAGTCCACTATGAAAATTAGCTGTGGTTTGTTTCAACTACCTATTTTAATTTTTTTTTGTCACTTTCTAAGTGTTGAATTTTAAGGAATTCGGAAAGAAGTACCGAGTTTGAAGCGTTCATGAGCAGACATTGCAGTTGAATATTCAAGTTCTGAATTTGATTATTGATGAATAATAAAATAAATCCTACTAGCTCGATTGATGGTTTCATTTAATTTATTTAAACCAGGTTACCTATAATAATATTTTTTCGTTAATTTATGAAAATATCAAATTAGCCTG
Source organism: Ostrinia nubilalis (assembly GCF_963855985.1). Lineage (NCBI taxonomy): Eukaryota > Metazoa > Arthropoda > Insecta > Lepidoptera > Crambidae > Ostrinia > Ostrinia nubilalis. The sequence continues at coordinate 1,205,737 of NC_087117.1, forward strand.
TAATCCTAAATCCTGATACATAAAGTTAGCCTATTAATTTAACACAGGTACGACTGTACTCAGTGTTGCACTATCAAATGCAATTGACGCGCCTCTATGCCAGGGTTTTTATGTTCCTGGTCAGGCTATAATACATAAAACAAACTCTTAGTACTTGTACACCATATCTATAAAACACCGGTGTGTTTTTTGGAGATTGACAGACTTTTGACGTTTGATATAATCAAAGTCATAGTTATAGAGCTTCTTTGTGAGTTTTTGTTATCTTTAATTTATTTAACATCCTTTATTCATATTTTTTCCAACAACAATGTACTTTTATAAAGAGGGAAACCTGTCATTGGCTATACTATCAGTCTAAATCTTATAACTAACATTTTCTATGTATCGCTGTTTTTTTCTATAAATAAATTAAGTCAAATGTTGTAACCCAGCCTAAAATGACATTTGGGTGACATGATTTTTGCCTCACTTTAGACGAAGCTACATCCATCTAGGTCTCTAGGTATTATAAATCTGAGTTTTGATTATAAAACTTTTGTATACCCTCCCCAGAATCCCTGGACGACCTAGAATCCATGGTGGTGCCTCTCTTCTCGGCGGTCGAAAACACTTCCGTCGACGCGCCCACCTGGCCCGAGCATCCGTTTCCGCCGGAACTGCGCCGGAAGCGCGCCTACTGCCTTCCGGTTAAGGACCTGAGGTCTTTGTCCATTGACTTCCCGATCCCGGATACGAGGAAGCATTATAAGAGCGGGGTGAGTGAGGTTTTTGTGACAGTACTTAACATCAATTTGTTGGTAGGTTACTAACTTTAAGGCCCAGAACACACGGTGAAACGCAACTGCAACGAAACTGCAACTTCTAGTTACTTTTGAGTTGCATCTAAGTTTCTGCCATAGATTCCGTTGAGAGACCACACATGACGCGACCAGTTTGAAACCGGTTTGAAATTTAGATGCAACTCAAAAGTAACTAGAAGTTGCAGTTTCGTTGTAATTGCGTTTCCCCGTGTGTTCTGGGCCTAAGACCCTGCAGAATAAAGACTTAGTTCGTCGGTAGTTGGGTCGGCTTATATTCAGGATCGGTGTAATGTGTGTACTTTTTTACTGATTGATTAACAGACCGATTGAACTATCGGCCGACAAAAAGTCTGCAGTCTACGGGGTGTCTATAAACTTGTTCTAGATCCAAATGGCAATGCCAGATTTTGTATGGAAGGTGGCGTCTTTTTTTTTTCGCGCGGCCATCGACCAAACTTTGTTTTTTGATTACAAAATAGTGTAATAAACCAAACTTACTATGACATGTATACCTCTAAACTCAGTCTGAACTGAGTTACGAGCGTTAGAAGTTTGATCATAAGTGCCACTTGTGGTCTAAACTGAATAAATATTTTTTTGATTTTGATTTTGATTTTGATTTTGATGATTTACATACTAGATTTGCTTTTTGCGCGCAAGTTTTGTAAGAAATTGCAACAAAATATTGCGCTAATTTTTTATTGCGCTGATTCTGCTCCACACTGATGTCTGGAGCCTTTAATGGATGGTATTGCTTGTTTACACATACAATGTCACTATTTTGTTGCAATTTCTTACAAAACTTGCGCGCAAAAAGCAAATCTAGTATGTAAATCATCAAACTTCTAATGCTCGTAACTCAGTTCAGACTGAGTTTAGAGGTATACATGTCATAGTAAGTTTGGTTTATTACACTATTTTGTATCTAAAAAACATGATTTGGTCGATGGCCGCGCGAAAAAAAAAGACGCCAATTTCCGGCATTGTCTTTTTAACGTATTCATAAATTGTAAATTCCAACTGATTAGGTGTTAGTGTTTGTGCCGAAATAAATTTATTAAAATATACGATCGATCGAGCTAACTGCTTACCTTGCCTCCCCGCGTTCGCCCCGTCCGTACCAGAGCGGCGATGTGACGTCACGGCGACCAAGTGCGCAGTTAACTCGACCTGTAGGCCTAAGATGCGCGCCGTGATAACTTTTATCGACGTCAAAATGTATGGGCAAAATCGATAAAATGGCGTGATAACCGCTTATCGCGGCGCGCATCTTAGGCCTACAGGTCACCTAGATACAATCCATAGCATACATTTAGGATACATAGGTAAATATAGCATGTCTGTAGTAGACATTTAGGATACATTGTAGATAAATAGGCATTTTGTATTAGGTTTTGTGTAACGCCGGAACAAAAACAGGGCAATATTTTGGTCTTAAACATAGATTTCGAATGTAAAAAATATATAATTTAACTAATTAAGACTTGACAAAAAAACTGAGGTATGTCTCGTTTCTGTCGGGTCTGGGTTTTTTTTTTGTATGTGGCATGACCGTACTTCTTTCGTTTGTTGGTGAAATGTAGCCATAGAATTTAATTTATGAGTTCGTTTTCTCCATAGCCAGGCCACTACCTGTCTCACCTGCTGGGACATGAGGGCCCCGGCAGTCTACTAGCAGCGCTCAAGGCTAAAGGCTGGTGTAATAGGTAAGTCATCATCAGAACTCTCCCTCCCTCTTCGTTCGTTCGTTCGTTTCAGCCAAATGACGTCCACTGCTGGACAAAGGCCTCCCCCAAGGTTTTCCACAATGAACGGTCCTGCGCTGCCCGCATCCAGGCTCTTCCCGCGACCATTACCAGATCGTCGGTCCCTCCCTCTTACTAATAAAAAATACACCCTTGTTGAACAGTGTTTTAAAGGGGGCTAGCGCTAGTAAGTAAAATGGCGTCCTTTTAGCGATATGTGCTGTCACTGGCAAAAAAATGTATGGGAAACGTCACTTTTGAAGTTTAGCAAACGTGTCCTAGCCGATGCCATGGCAATCGCCATTTTGCTAGCAAATTCTAACAATGCTATTATCCGCCAAACGCAGCCAAAGTGACGTTTAGTATGGAAATGTCGATTTAAAACAGTGTTTAACAAGCGTGTAACTTTTAATTAGTAAGGGGAAGGGGGTTAGCCTCTACTGCAGTCTTTCGCGCGAGTATACCAAAACCCACTCATAGTCATAGTTATTTATTCCATAAACAATAAAATAACGTATTGGAAAGTCACATTTACCACTTTCTAAGATTTTTTTTTTTTATTTGATTTTAGTTGCAAAATCGCCTCTAACATTGCTTAGGATCTGATGACGCCATGTTTAGCTTGACGTGCCATCGTTTAATCAATAGACTATTTTACACCATTCACCAACAATTCGAAATCATAACTTTTTTAAAAAGACACTTCTATCTGGTCTTAAAAACTTAATTAATTTTAAATTACTTGTAAGATTTTTGGTTGCATTGTAATTGAAAAAAGTAGTTTAATGAGGGCTATCGTTTTAGCGCTCACCAGTTAGCGCCACTGTAGAGTAAGGTCCTGTCACTTGCTAGTAGCGAAGACAGTGGCACCAACTGGTGAGCGCTAAAGTGGTAGGAGGACTATCGTATTTGCACTCATCAAGATGGCGCCACTGTAGAGTAAGGTCCTGTCAATCGCCAGGGGTGCCAACTGTTAAGTATAAAAACGATAGCCCTCATTGAGTTAATAAAATAGTGACGTCACTAGCTTGTATTGCCATACAAAATCTATGGGAGAGTCTCGTTTTGACAGTTTTAAAGTACGTCATTTGATTGGTATGTCATCACGTCTATTTTACTGATACCTAAATGTTTTCTCCAACAGCTTAGTGGGTGGTACGCGTATCGGCGCGCGCGGGTTCGGTTTCTTCGGGGTGCAAGTGGACTTAACCGAGGATGGCGTGGAGCATATCGATGACATCATCACTATGGTGTTCCAGGTGAGAGAGATTAATCCTTATCATCATCATTATTAGATAATACGAACATCGTAAAATAGTTAGTGACACCATAAAGTTCAATTATGCTTTATAATTGAAATAAGGTGTATCGTCAACCTTTTGACCATTTTGGGTGTCACGAACTATTTGACGCTGATTGGTCCCTGATCCCCTGTACCCCTAGTGATCCCCTGTTGCCCTACTGATATCTTGTTCCCCTACTGATACCTTGTCCCCCTAGTATCTAAATCCCCTGTGATACCTGATCCTCTCACCAATATAGATCCACCGTACCTCTAATGATCCACCGCACACCTAATGATCTACCGTACCCCTAATGATCCACTGTACCCCTAATGATCCTCTGTTCTTGTTTGCAGTACATCTCAATGGTTCGCGCGGCAGGCCCGCAGCGCTGAATCTGGGAAATTAGTCCCCCATTCCCACTCAATTAAAAATGTCATGTTCCCCTGGCGATCCCTTATTCCCCCAGTGATCCCAGATGCCTTTTGATGCTCGCGCGTAATTATATTGCTGTCGCGACTGTGCGACGGGCGCCCGCAGTGAGTGTGCGAGCGCGACAGCAACATAATTACGCGCGAGCGATAAGGTTGGGTAGCTTGGGGTCATTGGACAAAATTCTACGTGCTCGCAGACCGGGCTTTAGTGATCCCCTTTTATTTTCCAGTACATCTCAATGGTGCGAGCGGCTGGCCCGCAGCGGTGGGTATGGGAAGAGCAGCGTGACCTGATGGCCATGGAGTTCCGGTTCAAAGACGCGCTCGAACCACGGAGCCTGGTCACGGGACACGTGCATTTACTGCAGGTATGTAGACGTCTTCCGGTACGCGGCCTCCACTCCAGAACCTTGCTGCCCCATCGGCCGTCAGTTCTGCGTACTATGTGCCCTGCCCATTGCCACTTCAGCTTGCTAATCCGTCGGGCTAAGTCAGCGACTTTAGTTCGTTTACGGATCTCCTCATTTCTGATTCGATCTCGTAGAAAAACACCGAGCATAGCCCTCTCCATAGCACGCTGTGCAACTTTGGGCTTCATAAAGGTAGCAGGAAGGCGCTGGACGCAGGCCGCTACCAACCGGGCAACATGGAAAGCATTGGGGGAGGCCTATGTTCAGCAGTGGACGTCCTGTGGCTGGGATGATGATGATGGTGATGTAGACGTCATCATCAGCTCATTTAGTTTCTACTGAGGAACATGACTCTCTAATTTATTGAGGGCTGATTTTTCAACGTCGGATAATGTTAGTATATTATAGTATATTGTACATTTACATTGGCAACATTGTTAGTTTATGGTATAGCTTAGCTTGTATTGTCTATGTTTACTTTGAAAAGATTTTGTTTGTTGCAAAATGGAGGCTAGATAACAAAATTTCAATTATTTGTCCATCAGACACATAATTAGAAAATATTACTCATATTTTTATTTTCTTTCATAATTAAATAATAACAGTGCTACATCGAGTTGAAATGGCGCGTTACGTCACACTTGAGTAGAATTTTTACTCAGTCCGAAACCGCGGTGTCCTGATTTTTTTCCCTCAAAATACAGTGACATCTATTGGCCACAAATATAAACAAGTTTCATGGAAGGCTTATACAGGTGATGTCCACGCGACATTTCAACTCAATATAATACTGTAATTATTCGATTATGAAAAAAAATTAAAAATGTGTCCAAATTTTTTTTATTATCTGTCTGACGGACTAAATAGAATTTCGATTTCATTACCCAGTCATCATCCCTATTGTGTAAAGCAATCGTAATCATTGGACAGTTCATAACGTACGATAAAGTCAGTTAAACAAAGCGTTTAACAGAATAATCGTACTTTATGAACTGTCCAATGATAACGAATGCTTTACACAATTCCACCTCTGAGCGAACACTGACGGAACTGTGGCTTCACTGGTATGTGTGAATCGAGCTTTATCGTGTAAAGTCGATAAAAGTTTATCGAGGCGCGCATCTTAGGCCTACTGATGATGATGTAATAATACCTAAACCATAGATGTTTCTCTTCTCCAGGAGTTCCCAATGGAAGACGTTCTAAGCGCGTACTACTTGATGACGGAATGGCGGCCAGAGCTGATTGAAGAATTACTCGCCTTGTTAGTGCCTGAAAACGTTAGAGTGGGCGTCGTGGCCAAGTAAGTGATGTTTGACATCAACAATCAACTGCTGATACTGCTACGTGTCTGACACCGAATGACACAGTTCACTGAGCCGGGATTACGGGACTGCTGCTGATGTCTGTCACAATAGCTAAGTACCGACGACGACTAGGTACTTAGCTAGAATTATATGGTCAATCAATCAATATTGACACCACTAGATTGGTGTCTGACACCATATAATTCTCATTTATTAATCGCCGAACACTAAGCCAGGTGATGTTATTGTCTGACACCTTGCGCGTCATGTAGGCACACGTCAAACTCCATTGGCCCACGGAATAACTGCTGGCGTCTGACATCGATATCACATTTGACGGCACTGTACACACACTGAGCTGGGGTCAAACATAGTAGTACGGGACTATTCCCACCTCTCGTTCCCACCGTTGCAACTCCTGTGTAGCCAGGATCTACAGCTTGACCGCCAATAATCCAACCAGTGAAGGTCAAGATTGTCCCGGGGGAAAGTTAAACTGTCATTGAACCCGCAACGAAATTAATCAGAAGAACGTAGGAGGAGTACCTGGCACTGCTGTTGTCTGACATCATCAAGCTGAATTTGGGCAAATTTTTGTTCTGCATTCATCTTATAATTGTCCAGAAAATTGTTAGAACTTTTTCCTTAGCCTTTAATGCCAAATAAACACTTTTTCCTTATTTCTTTCTTTCTCTAAAACAGCCTTTTTTTCCAGATGCTTCGGCGATAAATGCACACAAACAGAACCGTGGTACGGGACCAAATATCTGCAGGAGGATATCGAAGAATCCAAAATTAATGTGAGTACCGATTTTATCATTTAAATCTGGAATAGCTTATTTTCTATATAGACTAAGAGCTAGTGAACGCCAGACCTACGTTATTTTATAAAGGCTGAAAGTTTGTCAGCGCATGCTCCCAACATAGCTAAGAACCATGGCCAAACATGAAGTTTGGGTCATGGTGGCTTTGGCAGACAGACGGTACTAAAGGTGTGTAAAATACCAACTTAATTACGTCAAAGTATAAAGGCTGATTTTTTGATATTTCCTTCAAAATGTTATTAGAAATGACGTCATTAATTGACAGACACCTACCATGGTGGCAGCCCTTAGCCAGACACCTTAAAGTTCACGAAAATGTAGTCCTACTTACGTCATACTATAAAAGCTGATATTTACATAAAATATTTGAACTATCATTTGATGAAGTTTCCTCATCAGCCAGACACTTCTGATGGTTCCTTCGCCTTGCCAGACAGCTTTTAGGGTGGCTGAAAGTGCGAACGCGAGGCACTATAAATATTGTTTTTTGTACTTTTTCTTAAGTTACTCAAGTATTTGAGTCTGTAAATCATCATCTCATGTTGATGAGCTGATGATGGAAGGTAAGTATAACTCCTTAAGGCTTAGGAGTTGGAGGACAATTCTTTAACCAGTATATTATTATACAAGTATGGTTTCTAAAGTTATTTGGGTGTTTGCATCAGCTAGTCATCATCCCATGTTGATGGAAGGTGCAACTCCTTAACGCTTAGGAGTTGTAGGATAATTCACGTCATGCTCCCTGGCGGAACTACTTTTGATTTAACTAGTCTAGTGTAAGTTTCTAAAATAAATCGATATGTCTATAAAATTCTAGTCCTATTAAAAAAAATATGTCACAGATTTCGTTGTGATTGTTATTGAAAGTGGTTGCGCTGCATAGTATCCTTCCAGCTAAACCATCACGATATATCTATTACTATGCATAGTATAATCAAATTTATGATATCAAATAATACTATAACAATTCTATATTGAATTAGGACCCCCAAATCCTCACTAGAATTTACATGCGCGGAAAATGTGGTGCCACAAATTTTATCTTCAAAATAGTTGCTAAACGCCTAGAGTAAAGTTCTTAGCAACATTAGCATTAACACATGTAGTGATAATGTTGCTAAGAACTTTACTCTAGGCAACTTTCAGAGGTAATCACTTTAAAATTAGGGATTACCTTAGCCTTAAGGAGTTGTACTTACCTTCCATCATCAGCTCATCAACATGAAATGATGATTTACAGACTCAAATACTTGAGCAACTTAAGAAAAAGTACAAAAAACAATAATTATAGTGCCTCGCGTTCGCACTTTCAGCCACCGTAAAAGCTGTCTGGCAAGGCGAAGGAACCATCAGAAGTGTCTGGCTGATGAGGAAACTTCATCAAATGATAGTTCAAATATTTTATGTAAATATCAGCTTTTATAGTATGACGTAAGTAGGACTACATTTTCGTGAACTTTAAGGTGTCTGGCTAAGGGCTGCCACCATGGTAGGTGTCTGTCAATTAATGACGTCATTTCTAATAACATTTTGAAGGAAATATCAAAAAATCAGCCTTTATACTTTGACGTAATTAAGTTGGTATTTTACACACCTTTAGTACCGTCTGTCTGCCAAAGCCACCATGACCCAAACTTCATGTTTGGCCATGGTTCTTAGCTATGTTGGGAGCATGCGCTGACAAACTTTCAGCCTTTATAAAATAACGTAGGTCTGGCGTTCACTAGCTCTTAGTCTAATAGGGAAATGTAGTCAATAAACAGTTGACAGAAACAAAACTTAAGGAAACCTTAGGGGAGGCCTTTGTCCAGGAGTGGACGTTCTTGGTGAAAACGAACGAATCTTATTTATGATGTTCCCTGATAAATAATTCAGTATCTTGTATCCGTGTTTGTCTTGTCTTGTTGGTAATCATCTACATTTTATAAAGAGGAAAGATTTTATTGTTTGTTTGTATTGAATAGGCTCCGAAACTTCCGGAGCGATTTGAAAAATTCTTTCACCATTAGAATTCTACATTATTTCTGATGAACATAGGCGGTACGAAGTTCGCCGTATCAGCTAGTAATCAATAAAAAAATCATCAAATTCCACAGGAGTGGAGGTCCGTAAAATTGAACCCGGACCTCCGAATGCCGCCTCCCAACGAGTTCATACCGTCACGTCTACAGCTGGAGACCGGTGACGATCCGACACTGGACGTCATAGCGCCCGCCATCATCAAGGTGAGTCACAAAAATAGCTGCTGAACTAATAGCTAAATAGTGTTGCTGGATAATTGAATATAGATCGTTTCATCCACTCGGCCGCGCCCCAGCAATGTCTGGTCCCGGTCGCGCGGGGTGCGGGGAGTGTGGTCCGAGCAATCCGTAAGGCATTACTGTAGTGTGCGTGTGCACTCATGGAGCATTTAGCGTGTACCGATAACACTCGAACATTCGCGGAAGAATGGTGGGGCGCGCAATTAATCGATTCGCAACCCTCACCCCTCTAACAATCAGTTTTGGATAAAATTATAGTTACTATCGATTTTAGTTTGACAATATTTATGAATATTTTCTAGCTAGGTAACCAATGCTGTGGATAATAACGAATAGTCGACTAATATTAATCGATCAAATTGTTATTTAGGGCCCCATTTAAACTATCGATTAATAATAATCACGATCACGAGTCATAGTTTTAAGTAAAATAGAAAATATCATATTTTTTCAATTATTTCATAACTTTGACCAAATAAATTAATGCTTTATTGTCTTCTTTGTCCAGGATACGCCTATGATGAGGATATGGTTCAAGAGGGACAACGAATTCCACCTGCCCAAAGCCATCCTCACGTTCGATCTGGTTAGGTGAGTACATAATATTATGAGTTACAACATAAATATTTATTTAGGACTAAATAAAAATTTATTCAGTAGTTCCAGAAATCTTTTAAATGAATTCGTTCCACAATGGCCGGTTGGTGGCGGCCTACATCCAGCGCCTTCCCACCAACCGGCCATTGTGGAAATCATTGGGGGAGGCCTATGTTCAGCAATGGACGTTTTTTTTATCCACAACGAGGAAGCTCTTGACCTGTATCTCACCTGATGGTAAGTGACGATCAAGCCGAAGGTGGAAGCGAGTCTCACCCGGAATCCTCAACCACGGAGGAACTGGCTATCTTACCTCTAACTGCCGGAACACAACAATGCTGTTAACATTGTTGTTATGGCGACAGACTTAGGTAAGATGGTGGTAGCTAGCCAGGCGGACTTAGAACAAGCCTCACCACCAACAAAACGTCCTATGGCTGAAATGATGATAATGATGAATTCGTTAGCTGTCATTGGCCGCGGCGTCCGATTCAGCTGCGGTCGGATCGCGTTTGCTATTTAGATGAACGCGAACGCAACAGTGCAACTTTGCACGCGCAATGATCGCCACCGTGCACGCTATCGTGGACGCTTTCTGAACGCGTTAATTTGGCTGAAGCTTAGCGCGCTTTCACATTAGGGCGTAAGAAGCGCGACAGCAGCGCAGCAGCGGCGTTTTTATAATGTGAAGGCATGTATCCTCTGTCACATAGTATGAAATTTTCGGCAGCGCCTCTATCGCGCATTTGTCGCCCTGCTAAATCGCCTAAATGTGAAAGCGCTTTTAGTCCTTTTTGATTCAAGTTAAAGACGCATAGGTAACGTGTAGTTTTTTCTTTTTCATGCTTTTTTGTCGCAAGTTTCGCCGCGCTGGCCTTTTTGTATTTGGCCTCAACAATATTTATTTGTTTCCAGCCCCCTAGCCTACGCGGATCCTCTCAACTGCAACCTGACATCAGTATGGGTGTTGCTCCTTCGGGATGCCTTACAGCAATTTGCATATGCCGCAGAGTTGGCGGGCCTACGGTGGAGCGTGGGAAACGCCAAGTGTGGGCTCAGCGTAAGTAGCAGTGTCTGACGTCACAGGATACTGAGATCGGTGCTGAATATATTAGTGTCTTACATCGTGTAAGATAAACGACGCAACGTCTGACATCACTAGACACTGAGCCTTGGTAACAAGTGAGCACACGGCTGACACCCAGAGTAAGTAGTGAGCGTACGTCTGACATCACTAGACACCGTATACTGAGCTGGGCTCACTGCAGCGGGTGGTGTCTGACACTGATACCGGATCATCATGTTACTGCTAGTGTTTGACACCGTGTGAGACTAATGACTGGACGTCTGACATCACTGGTCACTGAGATAGGCTCATCGAGTTATTACTGGTGTCTGACATAACGAGACACTGATACACATGCTGTCTTTATTGGTGTGTGACACCACCGTAGATACAGGCTCATCGTGTACCTATTGGTCTACTGGTATCTGACATTGTCAAGACAACGAAGCGGATGCTCTCTATATTAATGTCTGACACCACTGTAGAGACTGAGGCGTGTATCTGACATCATCAGATACTGACATGTACTGTATATATTGACGTCTGACATAGACACAGCCTTCCAGTCTAACCACTGCACTGGTGTCTGACACCGTAAGTGACAAATGAGCTAGTTACTTCTGACTGAGTAGACACTGCCTTAGTTGCTGGTGTCTGATATCAGCTAGCCTACGCGGATCCTCTCAACTGCAATCTGACATCTGTATGGGTGTTGCTCCTCCGTGACGCCTTGCAGCAATTCGCATAATTATGCCGCAGAGTTGGCGGACCTACGGTGGAGCGTGGGAAACGCCAAGTGTGGTCTTAGCGTAAGTAGTGGAGGTATTATTGCCTGGGAACTTGGGGTATCTTAAGAATATTTCCCGGGATCTTTGGCCAATTTTCCCCGGAAATTTTGGCAATATTGTTTGGGAAATTTGGCAATATTGCCTGGGAAAATAAGGGATGTTGCTCGGGAAAATTTGGCAATATTGCCCGGGAAATTTGGCAATATTGTCTGGAAAATTTGGCATGCCTGTAGGCCTAAGATGCGCAGCGTGATAACTTTTATCGACGTCAAAATGTATGGGCAAAATCGATAAAATAGCGTGATAATCGGTATCCTTCCGTTTGGCCAAATTACTTTTCGCCAAATTTCACTTCGCAAACAACTTATCGCCAAAGTTTCATTTCCCAAATGAACTTTTAGCAACTGTAATTTTCGCAACTAATTCATTTGGTCAAATTATCATTTGGCAAAATTTTACTTGGCAAATGTTTATATAGCAAATGTTTTATTTTGCCAAATATTATATCCCAAATAATTTGTTTGGTCAAATTGACACTTCACATACTTACCCATCGTTACCCACAAATCAAAGCATAAGGCAGATGATCATGGTTTTCACAAGAATTTTATGTAAAACAAAGAGATTGCAGAAAATAGTATGGTTGCAGAAAGTAGGTATCGCAGAAAATAGTAGGTTAGGTTAGGTTAGAACAGTGACCCTTAACGCGCGAAGGCGAGCGAAGCGTGCCGCGGCAGCGGCCGCCGAGCGCTAGAATCACCTCTATTGTTTAATGAATCATTTGGAAATTTCGATAAAAAGAATAAAATATGAAAATTAATTTAGAACAAATTTTATATTATCTACCCACTAAACAAAATAATAACCACAAGCTAATTTGTAGTCCATTCTATGCGACAATCAAATTATTTTGTAAATAGTTTATCGTGAAATATTTTTGCCAAATGAAACATTTGGCAAAACTTACTTTGCCAAACAATAATTTGCTAAACAATAATATGCCAAAAACGACATTTGCGAATTAAAAGTTTGCAATAAGTTGTTTAGCCAAATGAGAATTTGCCAAATGAAAATTTGCGAAACGTTGTTTGCGATGTGACAATTTGGGAAACGTTTTTTGGCCAAACATTAGTAATCCGTGATAATCGCTTATCGCGGGGCGCATCTTAGGCCTACTGGAAACTTTGGCAATTATGCCCGGACTTTTAGAATTTTTGCAATATGGCTTGAAAATTTTAAGAATATTGCCCGGAATTATTTTCAATATGTGTAAATATTTGTGATATCAAATTACGGAAATAGTGCCTGAGGTATGGGCGCGGCATGAGAGGGTGTTTTTGTGACGTCAAGCGTCAGCGAAACTTCAGATGTGCTTCAGACTTGTATGCTCCATCACGTCATCATTATGTCACCTCTCCCATACCTCTGCGCTAGACCTGTACCCCTTTATTAATAAACAGTTACATCCTAGTTGAACACTGTTTTAAAGTGACATTTCCTTAATAAACTTTACTGGAAAGATTTTAAACTTTCGCGTTTCATTTCAAATAAAATAATGAAACACGGGTCTCTCAACGCGACATTTTTTATATGAGTTACATCGTCGCTTGCCTCTCTAACTGACGTAACTGATATTTAGCAAAATTCGTCTTGCAAAATTGATTAAGATGGTGTAGGTAACTCAGTTTCGAAAAAAAATTCAGATACGTCAGTTAGAGAGGCAAACGACGACATAATGTACTCACGGTTTGACGTTTCGGCCGCTATTCTAAAAATAAAAAATGTCGCGTAGAGTAGAGACCTGTGTTTCTCTATTTTAGTTAAACGTCACTTTCAGGGTTCAACTAGGGTATAACTTTTTATTAATAAAGTTACAATTTCATCGTTTTTTCGGCAGGTAACCATAGACGGCTACGACGACAAGCAGCACGTGCTTCTCGAAAAGATCATCGACCAGATGGTGCACTTCAAGGCTGATCCGCAGCGCTTCGACATCATGAAGGAGAACCACGTCCGCGCCATCAAGAATTTCGAGGCGGAGCAGCCTTACCAGGTCAGTGTACTCACAAGGTGGACCGACGACCTCATAAAGGTAGCAGACGCTGGATACACGCCGCTGCCGATGTAGTATGGGAATCATTGGGGGAGTTTAACATACCCTCAACATCAAATAAACCGCACCTTCCGCCACGCGAACTTTAAAGATTTTCTTCTGACACAACCATGGTGCCCCAACAATATTGGTGTTATTTGAAAACCCAATAAATATCCTTAAAGAAAAACACATTTGATTTCTTAATACATGATTAACATATACCATAAATGTGACTTGAAAACAGACCTCACTTTGGGCTCACCTCTGGTGATCCCAGAGGTGAGCCCAAAGTGAGCTCTGTTAATTAGACCAAATTTTATGGTTATAAAACCAAATAATGATCTCACGTGTCCTCTTTAACAGATGGATAGCGATTAATCCCAACTTAACAGTTTTATAGCCATAAAAGTTGGCTCAAGCGTAACTACCTATTTTTTGAAGAAGTGACTGGATCCTTCTAAAGACACATTTTTGGGGTAAAAATGAAATAAAGTTTTTAGAACTAGGCTTTTAAATGGTGCCAATATTGGTGGGAAGTGGGGATGCATACGTTTGAAAGTGATTGTTCTGGGAGGTGCGATTTATTTGATGTCGAGTGTAGTATAACAGTTTCATCATCGTCAATCATCATCATTGCAGCCACAGGACGTCCACTGCTGAACATAGGCCTTTCCCAATGATTTCCAGATTGACCGGTTGGTAGCGGCTTTCCCTTTAAGTCTTGTCCACCTTGTTTTGCAAGTTTGCTTTAAAAAAGCAAGAAAAAGAAGTAGTAAAGAAAAAGAAGTATATTGGTCGTGTGATTCCTACAGAGTCTATTCTTCAACCTCGGCCAGCGTGGAGAGTGACGGCCAAATAATCCATTTGCATGCTGTAATTAAGTATGGCTAAATAGGCATAAGTACAATAACTTAAAAATGTAATATTATTAACACCCACTTTGTGAAACCCTATTTAATGAAAATAAGTTATATTTGATTTGATTTTGATTTGATTTGATTTGTCTCTGGTAAATCAAAATATAATTGGGACGTGTAAAAGTACTCTTTAGAAGCCTACATAAACAATATAAATGAATTTTAAATATGTATTTATTTTAATACCGATGTACCGATCTATTGGACTGAAAAAGGTGACTGATGCCCGTTTTCACTATTAATCCTTAATCTTTAAGTGACCCCTATAGTAACACACACACACAACAACACAAGCGGTGGTAGGGCAAGCTATTTGGGACGTGTATAAGCGCCCTGGAAAGTGCCAACATACTAATAATATTTCCATTTTGTTACAGCACGCGGTGTACCAACAGGCTCTCTGCTTATCAGACGTGGTATGGACCCGCTGTCAACTCATGGAGGCGGCTGAGCGTAAGTTATACAGAATGGAAACGATAAGTGATCTCACTCGATTATTTCTAAACTATACAAGATATCGAAAAACTGTTTACTGGTCCTGAAAGTGCATCACGAGCTTTTTCAAACGGTATCAATTACTCTTAGTATGGAACATTCCATACATTTAGTATGGAAGCTGGAAACGTTGAATTTTTTAATAGATCCATTTTATTAAGTAAAGTATTATAGGTACCGTTAGACAGAGCTCGTGAAATACTTTCAGGATAACCAGCTTTCAGATATCTTGTATAGTTTAGAAATAATCGAGTGAGATCACTTACCGTGTTCACCCTGTATGTAGTATATCCGTTAAGCTAGCACCCATAACACAAGCATATTAGTTGCTTACTTTGGGGCTAGATGGTGCTGTGTGAAATTGTCCAAAGATATTTATTTATTCTATCTTTATCCTCCATAGGCATGACTCCAGAAATGCTAGACGACTTCGCGGCTCGTATGATGAAGAAAGTCCACATTGAAGGTATGATGTACGGAAACATCAACCGCGAGAGGGCACTGAAGGTAGCTGACATGTTGGAGGGCAAGTGAGTAATCAATCAATATTATCTTTATTTGTTTAGTTTAATTAAATTAGTACTTGAA
This sequence comes from Ostrinia nubilalis, assembly GCF_963855985.1. NCBI lineage: Eukaryota > Metazoa > Arthropoda > Insecta > Lepidoptera > Crambidae > Ostrinia > Ostrinia nubilalis. Next base: position 1,221,350 of record NC_087117.1, read on the forward strand.
AATCGTCAAATGCTCTTAAGGAGCCTATACATGTCTCATTCTTTTTTTGCCCTACCAGCGCTTCGAGACAAACATTTGGCAAGTGCTGAGAAGAAGTATAACTGTAGATTAAATAATTAAACTTTTTATCCTTAGGGATACATTTTATCCTTGGGGATAAATTTTATCCTGGTATAAGTACCTTCTGTTTGGTCTGCCTGTCAACAAGGCGTATGATATTTTCAGGATTTTGTGTAGTACTGTAGATGAACTTCACATTTCTTTCTATGCTTGGCGATATTTTTTATCCTGGTACCCTTCTGTTTTTGTCTGTATTTTCAGGATTTTGGTTACTGTAGATTAACTACACTCATCCTTGGGGATATTTTTTATCCTGGTATAAGAACCTTCTTTTTTGTTATGCCAGTCAAATATTTTCAGGATTTTGTGTACTATAAATTAACTACACTTTTATCCTCAGGGATAGTTCTAATCCTTGTAATTATTTAACTTTCAGGTTACCGAAGGATGCTACACCCTTGCTAGCACAACAACTGTTGCTGCATAGAGAAATTGAACTAGAAAAAGGTGAGATATTTGATTATTTACATACTGTGTCCTGTTTCCACTTAAATTTGACACGAATTGGAGCTTAAGATGTTTCTTGGGTAAAAAAGCAAGAGAATTATGCCCGTTTTCACCATCAATCCCTAATTTTTAAGTGACCCCTATGAAAACAAAATGCCTGTTATGTGTTACCATAAGGGTCACATTGTATAAAATTAGGGATTAATGGTGAAAACGGTCATTAGTCCGTCAGTTAATTTATCAAAAATACTTGACACATTCCAAATAATGAAAATTTAAAGGGATAAAATTTAAAGGTTTCAAAACTGTGACGTGGCGCGGAACTTTAATGCATCATATTATCTTTGTAATTATTTGTTTGATTGAAAATCTATCTATCTTCTTTATCTATTAAGGCGAAAAGTCACTGATTGACTAACTCGCTCATTACGAAATCTCAGAAACTATAACATTTTTTTAACGTATTAATTTCTGTAATTTGTCGTTCTAGTGTGCCAAATAAATGTATTTTCTTTCTTTCTTTCTACAAACTTGAAATTTGGCAGGTAGGTTCCTTATAGTGTGTAGACATCCGCTAAGAATTGATTTTACGAAATTCAACCCCTAAGGAGGTAAAACGGGATCCACGCGTATGAAGTTGCGGCCGGCCGCTAGTTAAAAATAGACGTGTCCAATATTTTTTGATATTAAACATGACGGACTAATAATTGTTTTTACAAAACTAGCCTATTGCTAAATCTAGTTAAAAAATCACAGGTGTATGGTACATGCGGGAGACTTCGAACAGCGTGCACAAGTCGTCGTGCGCGTCGCTGTACTACTCGTGCGGCGTGCGCGCGACGCGCCCCAACGCCGCGCTGGAGTTGCTCGCGCAGACCTTATCGGAACCGGCCTTCAGCGTGCTGAGGACCAAGGTAGGGCAGCAGCATCATCAGGTCACTGAGAGTGCAATGCAGGAGCACGACACTCTCTAATCAACCTGGGGCGAGACTACAGCACAGGATGGTTGAGATCAGTTGCGCGCAGATCAGTTTACATCTATGTGCACAGATCAGTTTACATCTTTGCGCGCAGATCAGTTTACATCTATGTGCACACATCAGTTTACATCTTTGCGCGCAGATCAGTTTACATCTATGTGCACAGTTCATATGTCAGCTGTGCACATATGAGGCCCAAGGAAGGGGACACAGTATGGCCCAGGAGAGGGACGCGGTCTAACTAGAGGGTAAGCTGGCCAAGGAGGGGAGTAGTTTGCCCTAGGGGGCGCAGTTTGACCAGAGAGGGAGCAAATCGGATTTGTACTAGGTAGGACCCACGCTTAGACACTTAGGGGCAAGCAATCTAGCCCAGGGAGGGATCAAATGAGATGACCCAGAGGGTGTCTAAAAAGGGGGGGAGAATCATACTTTTCAGGCAGGGTGACCCCATTTAGACACTTCAGGACGAGTTTCTTGGGGAGCTGCATTCTTTCAGTTTTTTAGGTCCTCTGCGCTTAGAAACTTAAAAGCGATACAAGGCAAGTGTCTAGGGACCGGGCAGTTGCCTTCCTCTTCCCCCTCATGTCTAGAAGGCATGCCAGTGGTACATGGCCCTCAAACAGCGTGCACAAGTCGTCGTGCGCGTCGCTGTACTACTCGTGCGGCGTGCGCGCGACGCGCCCCAACGCCGCGCTGGAGTTGCTCGCGCAGACCTTGTCTGAACCAGCCTTCAGCGTGCTGAGGACCAAGGTGAGACCATCAGATCATCATCAGGGATTGATACCTACAAAGAACGACTGAAAGTCCCAAAAAGGCAGCCCAATCTGGCTTGGTGACTCACTGATGGCTTTAAGATAGACTCAGGAACCAAAATAGACGCAGACTTAGGTATTGGTGATTTTTTGATTGGGATAGGGGGCTTTTAGAGTCTTCCTTGAGCCACCAAAGTGAGAATAGCATCATCATCTGTGTCTGAAGCGATGTCTTTTGTAGTTCTAGTGACAGAGACAGAGAGAGAAAAAAGCTCCGTCTTCATCACTCTTGGCCATTTGGCAATACATATCCAGGAAGAAGGGTTTACCTAGCTTCCTACCTTCTGAGGCGACCAGAGGAGGAGCAATCGAGCCCAGGGAGGTGGCAAATCACATGGTCCAAGGGGGTAGTCTGGACCAGGGAGAGGGGCAAATCAGATAGTCCAGAGGGGGGAGAGAAAGTCAGACGGTACAGGGGGGCAGTCTGACCCAGGATAGGGGGCACATCAGTTGGTTTAGGGGGGTAGCCAGAGATGGGGGATAATCCGTTTTTTGGCAGGGTCTCCCACTTTTAGACACTTATGGAAGGGTTTCCAGATGGGGCAGCTGCCTTACTCATTAGGGTGTCCCGAAATATCTTTTTTTATATTTTCGCTACACAAGACCCCACAAAAGTTGCGTCGTAAGATGTAGATTACCGTAAAAATAATTAAAAAAATATAAAATAATGTCTCAAGGGCTCTACCGGCATTTTTATGTCTCAAAAAATCACTTAATCAGCCCTTCACTTTTTGTCATCTATTATATTTTTTTCACAATTATTTCATTTTATTTTGTAATAACAGTGGCAGTTGAACCCTAAGATATGATTTGCAGGCAATGACAGACTGTTTCCAGTGAGGAATAGGTTTGGTTCGAACTAGCAGAATTCATATTTTGACTTGTTTTTCTCAAATTTTCTACTCCTTCGGCGAGGCTGTTGGTATTATTTCTGATGAGGTTTTATTGCTGTAAGGTATCGCACCTCACTTTTTTGTTATAATATTACATACTTTTAGCATAAATTTAACAAAAATTTAGCAATATATGGTAGTAATATACTTTTTGATTTTTTTCAGGTAAAAACTACATAGCCAAAAATCTTAATAATATTATATTTAAACAGAATACTAATTGACATGTTAAATAGTTTTAGCATACTATTAAATATAAATAACATTTATGTACGTTACATACACTTTCTAGCTGAAGTTTTTGTTGTCTACGCAGTTTTTTACCAATGGTGAACTTCAAGGAAAGTAAAAATATATTTTTAGTTATGAAACGCATACATGTTATATATCAAATTAAAGACAATTTAATACACTTTTTTGGCTTGTGTAAAACTTTAAGTAGAGTATAAGACATTTTGTAAAAAAATGATTTAAAAAGTAGTATGACAACAATGTAAAAAAAATCAATTTTCCTTTAATTACTAACTAAAGGTTGATTTTATCGATACAACTTATACCACAAAATATCAAGCGCACACGTAGAGCTATCATTTAAATAAAAAAGTAATGCTATCGGACAAATGGTTTTCAAGTTATGGTTGATTTTCTAAAATTGACTGCCATTTTTGTTAGCTTCCACTTAGAGATGCCAATCATTGTTTTATAATAGCGTAATAAAATTATTAACCTGCTGTGAGAAGGGAATTGTGTATCCTCAAATTAAATCGATATCTTGGCTGACCCATGGATTAATTAGGAGTACATTAAAATCGCGCGCGTAAATGCCTAATTCTGGTCAAAAAGCTAATTCTGCTTTGAAAGTATTTATGGATTTATTGGTTTTTAAACTATTTTAAACTTTGCTGTGACTCATTGTGTACCCTCAAATTTCATAAAAACGCTATTTTTGTATTATTAATAGTTTATGTTAGGAACCCCTAAAATAGCAATTTAAAATTTTTTTAAGGACTGGTAGAGGCCTCAAGATGACAGATATCTCATTAAATTTAATGCTAATCGTAATCTATATGTCAAAACGCAACTTTTGATACCTCTTGCGTAACCGTAGCTCAAAAAAAAATTTTTCCCATACAACGACGGGACACCCTATTACTCATCCTCCCATCTCATATCTGGAAGGCTAGGCGTATAGTACATAGACCTCAAACAGCGTGCGAGCGGGAACTGCTTTCCTTTAATTTTTAGGTCACCTGCGCTTCTAGTGACATACCATTTCTAGAGGGGGCATGCCCTCCCCTGCCTTTCCTACGTACGATCAGGATGTAGGCTTGTAGTAGATGGACCTTTAACAGCGTGCACAAGTCGTCGTGCGCGTCGCTGTACTACTCGTGCGGCGTGCGCGCGACGCGCCCCAACGCCGCGCTGGAGTTGCTCGCGCAGACCTTATCTGAACCAGCCTTCAGCGTGCTGCGGACCAAGGTGAGGCCATCAGATCATCATCAGGTCCGAAGACAGAAGACAGAGGCCATTTAGTCTACTGTGAGAGCTGCTGATGGTTCCTAGAGAGACTAAGGAACTTTAATAGAGGCAGATGCTATGAGAAGCTACCAAGGAAGCCACCCAGAACACCATCCATCATCATCATCAACCTAGAGGGGGACGATCTGACCCAGAGAGGGGGGAAATCAGATGTGTGTAGAGAATAGTTTTCAAGGGGGAGCTCCGCTCCCTTGACCCAGCAAGCAGGCTGGTAGTTTGGCTAGTATCAGATTTGTACTAGGTAGAGGCTGCTTTTAGACACTTAGAGCTTCAAGAGAGAGCAGCTGCGTTCTTCTGATGAGCAGAGGTCAGTGAAAATGTGTCTTTTTTAGGTCCCCGCTCTTAGACACGTAAAAATGTGTAATATTAGGCAGGTTTCTAAGTACCATTTCCAGGGTGCAGCAGCTCTCCCCAGGTACGACCCGCTATTTGACACTTAAGAAAGAGTTTCTAGATGCGTGAGCTTTCCTATGCTCCACTTCCCCCCCATGTCTAGAAGGCTAGGCGTGTAGTACATAGCAGTTTGGAAAGGGGGGGATAATCACACTTTTTAAGCAGGGTCCCCCGCTTTTAGACACTTAAGGAAGGGTTTTCAGGTGATCAGCCTCATGTCTAGAAGGCATGCCCGTGGTACATGTCCTTCAACAGCGTGCACAAGTCGTCGTGCGCGTCGCTGTACTACTCGTGCGGCGTGCGCGCGACGCGCCCCAACGCCGCGCTGGAGTTGCTCGCGCAGACCTTATCGGAACCGGCCTTCAGCGTGCTGAGGACCAAGGTGAGACCATCAGATCATCATCAGGTCCGAAGACAGAAGACAGAGGCCATTTAGTCTACTGTGAGAGCTGCTGATGGTTCCTAGAAAGACTAAGGAACTTAAATAGAGGCAGATGCTATGAGAAGCTACCAAGGAAGCCACCCAGAACACCATCCATCATCATCATCAACCCAGAGGGGTGGACGGTCTGATCCAAAGGGGGGAAATCAGATGTGTGTAGAGAATAGTTTTCAAGGGGGAGCTCCGCTCCCTTGACCCAGCAAGCAGACTGGTAGTTTGGCTAGTATCAGATTTGTACTAGGTAGAGGCCGCTTTTAGACACTTAGAGCTTCAAGAGAGAGCAGCTGCGTTCTTCTGATGAGCAGAGGTCAGTGAAAATGTGTCTTTTTAGGTCCCCGCTCTTAGACACGTAAAAATGTGTAATATTAGGCAGGTTTCTAAGTACCATTTCCAGGGTGCAGCAGCTGTCCCCAGGTACGACCCGCTATTTGACACTTAAGAAAGAGTTTCTAGATGCGTGAGCTTTCCTATGCTCCCCTACCCCTCCATGTCTAGAAGGCTAAGCGTGTAGTACATAGCAGTTTGGAAAGGGGGGGATAATCACACTTTTTAAGCAGGGTCCCCCGCTTTTAGACACTTAAAGAAGGGTTTCCAGGTGATCAGCTGATCTCCCTTCCTCATGTCCAGAAGGCATGCCCGTGGTACATAGACCTCCAAACAGCGTGCACAAGTCGTCGTGCGCGTCGCTGTACTACTCGTGCGGCGTGCGCGCGACGCGCCCCAACGCCGCGCTGGAGTTGCTCGCGCAGACCTTATCCGAACCAGCCTTCAGCGTGCTGCGGACCAAGGTAGGGCAGCATCATCAGGTCATTTAGAGTGCAATGCAGGAGCTCTGATTTACCTAGTGTCGGCTTTAAGCTGGATTCAGGAGCCAAAATAGACGCAGACGCTATTGGAGCCTCGCTTCAGCGTGCTCCGGAATAAGGTGAGAGCAGCAGCATCATCAGGGTTTGAAGAGATGACTCTGGCGGTTGAAGTGACAGAGAGAGAGAAAACCTCTGTCCTCATGACCATGTGTCAATACCCGCCAATACGTGATGGAGCAACGGTGAACAGTGGCGGGGAGAAAGAGTATGGCTCATTTGTTGGTCAGTCTTGCTTAGCAGGGAGCAGTCTAGCGGAGGAGGGGGGGAGTCTGGCCATTGGAGGGGAGATGACACCAGGAGAAGGGATCAGTCTGGCCAGTGAGAGGAAGACGCAGTTAGACACTTAAGAACAATTCCAGGGGGGCACCTTCCCTCCCCAAATGGGGTATGGACTACCCCTGGGGGCTGTCTAGAAATGGGGGAGATAGTTAGATTTTTAGACAGGATCCCCCGTATTTAGACACTTATGGAAGAGTTTCTAGGGAGAGGCAACTGCCTCTCCTCATATCCTAAAGGTAGGCCCGTGGTACATGGTCCTCAAACAGCGTGCACAAGTCGTCGTGCGCGTCGCTGTACTACTCGTGCGGCGTGCGCGCGACGCGCCCCAACGCCGCGCTGGAGTTGCTCGCGCAGACCTTATCGGAACCAGCCTTCAGCGTGCTGCGGACCAAGGTGAGACCATCATCAGGTCATTTAGAGTGCAATGCAGGAGCACGATCCCCTTTAAGTTACTAGAGGCAAACGCAGAATGTGGTCTACACTTCCCACGCTGGCCAGAAGGGTATAGGGAGCTTTTAGAGCCTTCCTTTCCGCGTGCTTCGGACCAAGGTGAGAGCAGCAGCAGCATCAGAACCTCAAGCGATTCCTCATGACCTGGAACTGACTGAGACAAAGACAGAAAAAAGCTTCTGAGGCAACCAGAGGGGAGGCAATCTAGCCCAGGGAAGTGGCTAATTAGATGGGGATGGGGTCGATCTAGGGGGCAAATCAGACGTTCCAGCGGGAATGTCTGACTAGACGGGAGGAGCAAGACAGATGGTAAAAGGGGGCTGTCTAGAAAAGGGAGGGAGGATAATCAAGACTTCAGTAAGAGTGCCCTCGCATTTAGACACTTAGGTTTCCTGGGGGGAGCTGCGTTCTCCTATGCTATCACAAGACTGTCCAGGACTAAGTATATTAATCATCACCATCGCAGCTTCCTTGTCAGGAAGAAGAAGAAGTATAGCCGCTTTAGACACTTAAAGAATGGTCTCCAGGTAAGGCAGCGCCTTACCCTTCCCCCTCACTTAAGAGTAGGTAATATTGGGCAGTTTTCTAAGTACCATTTCCAGGGGGTCAGCTGATCTCCCTCCCCACTCATGTCCAGAAGGCATGCCCGTGGTACATGGCCCTCAAACAGCGGGCACAAGTCGTCGTGCGCGTCGCTGTACTACTCGTGCGGCGTGCGCGCGACGCGCCCCAACGCCGCGCTGGAGTTGCTCGCGCAGACCTTATCCGAACCGGCCTTCAGCGTGCTGAGGACCAAGGTGAGACCATCAGATCATCATCAGGTCCGAAGACAGAAGACAGAGGCCATTTAGTCTACTGTGAGAGCTGCTGATGGTTCCTAGAGAGACTAAGGAACTTTAATAGAGGCAGATGCTATGAGAAGCTACCAAGGAAGCCACCCAGAACACCATCCATCATCATCATCAATCTAGAGGGGGACGATCTGACCCAGAGAGGGGGGCAAATCAGATGTGCATAGAATAGTTTTCAAGGGGAGCTCCGCTCCCTTGACCCAGCAAGCAGACTGGTAGTTTGGCTAATATCAGATTTGTACTAGGTATAGGCCGCTTTTAGACACTTAGAGCTTCAAGAGAGAGCAGCTGCGTTCTTCTGATGAGCAGAGGTCAGTGAAAATGTGTCTTTTTAGGTCCCCGCTCTTAGACACGTAAAAATGTGTAATATTAGGCAGGTTTCTAAGTACCATTTCCAGGGTGCAGCAGCTCTCCCCAGGTACGACCCGCTATTTGACACTTAAGAAAGAGTTTCTAGATGCGTGAGCTTTCCTATGCTCCCCTTCCCCCCCCATGTCTAGAAGGCTAGGCGTGTAGTACATAGCAGTTTGGAAAGGGGGGGATAATCACACTTTTTAAGCAGGGTCCCCCGCTTTTAGACACTTAAGGAAGGGTTTCCAGGTGATCAGCTGATCTCCCTTCCTCATGTCTAGAAGGCATGCCCGTGGAACATGGTCCTCAAACAGCGTGCACAAGTCTTCGTGCGCGTCGCTGTACTACTCGTGCGGCGTGCGCGCGACGCGCCCCAACGCCGCGCTGGAGTTGCTCGCGCAGACCTTATCGGAACCAGCCTTCAGCGTGCTGAGGACCAAGGTGAGGCCATCAGATCATCATCAGGGATTGATACCTGAGGACCAAGGTGAGACTGCAGCATCAGGTCACTTAGTCTCCACTGCAGGATCTCTGGCTTACTGATAGTTCCAAGATGGACTCAAGAGCCAAAATAGACGCAGACCCACCCTATCGAAGCCTTGCTTCAGCTTGCTACGAACCAAGGTGAGACCAGCATCATCATCAGGGCCTGCAGTGACATCTCTTGCGGTTGGAGTGAGAGAGAGAAAGAGAAAAATCTGGTCACGTAACCACGAGCAACAATATCTAGAAGCATGGGCATAACCTACTTATGGAGCAAAGGACGCCTGTCTGACCAAGGGGGGACAGTCTGAACCTTGGTTAGAAGGTTAAAAGTTTCCAGGAAGGGTAGCTGCCCTCTTCTGCCCCCCCCCCTCAGGGGCTCAATCTGACAAGAAGGAGATAGCAGCTGGCCTAGGGGAGGTGAATCAGATTCGTACTAGGTAGAACCCGCGATGGCGTTTAGACACTTGGCGAAGGATTTCCAGGGTGCAGCAGCCCTCCCCAGGTATGACCCGCTATTTGACACTTAAGAAAGAGTTTCTAGATGCGTGAGCTTTCCTATGCTCCCCTTCCCCCCCATGTCTAGAAGGCTAGGCGTGTAGTGTAGTACATAGCAGTTTGGAAAGAGGGGGGATAATCACACTTTTTAAGCAGGGTCCCCTGCTTTTAGACACTTAAGGAAGGGTTTCCAGGTGATCAGCTGATCTCCCTTCCTCATGTCCAGAAGGCATGCCCGCGGTACATGACCCTCCAACAGCGTGCACAAGTCGTCGTGCGCGTCGCTGTACTACTCGTGCGGCGTGCGCGCGACGCGCCCCAACGCCGCGCTGGAGTTGCTCGCGCAGACCTTATCGGAACCAGCCTTCAGCGTGCTCAGGACCAAGGTGAGACCATCAGATCATCATCAGGGATTGATACCTACAAAGAACGACTGAAAGTCCCAAAAAGGCAGCCCAATCTGGCTTGGTGACTCACTGATGGCTTTAAGATAGACTCAGGAACTAAAATAGACGCAGACCAAGGTAAGAGCATCATCAAGGGGTCATTTAGAGTGCAATGCAGGAGTACGACCCTCTCTAAGTTACCAAAAGCAAACGCAGGATTTGGTCTACACTTCCCATGCTGGCCAGACGGGATAGGGGGCTTTTAGAGCCTTCCTTCAGCGTGCTGCCTACTAAAGTGAGAATATCATCATCATCAGACTCTGAAGAGGTGACTTGCGCTAGGAGTGACAGAGACAGAGAGAGAAAAAAGCTCCGTCTTCATCACTCTTGACCATTTGGCAATACAAATCCAGGAAGAAGGGTTTACCTAGCTTCCTACCTTCTGAGGCAACTAGAGGGGGGGCAATCGAGCCCAGGGAGGTGGCAAATCACATGGTCCAAGGGGGTAGTCTGGACCAGGGAGAGGGGCAAATCAGATAGTCCAGAGGGGGGGAGAAAGTCAGACGGTACAGGGGGGTAGTCTGACCCAGGATAGGAGGCAAATCAGTTGGTTTAGGGGGGGGCAGCCAGAGAAGGGGGGATAATCCGTTTTTAGGCAGGGTCTCCCGCTTTTAGACACTTATGGAAGGGTTTTCAGATGGAGCTGCCTTAATCATCCTCCCATTTCATATCTGGAAGGCTAGACGTATAGTACATGGTCCTCAAACAGCGTGCACAAGTCGTGCGCGTCGCTGTACTACTCGTGCGGCGTGCGCGCGACGCGCCCCAACGCCGCGCTGGAGTTGCTCGCGCAGACCTTATCGGAACCAGCCTTCAGCGTGCTGAGGACCAAGGTAGGGCAGCAGCATCATCAGGGATTGATACCTACAAAGAACGACTGAAAGTCCCAAAAAGGCAGCCCAATCTGGCTTGGTGACTCACTGATGGCTTTAACATAGACTCAGGAACCAAAATAGACGCAGACCAAGGTATTGGTGATTTTTTGATTGGGATAGGGGGCTTTTAGAGTCTTCCTTGAGCCACCAAAGTGAGAATAGCATCATCATCTGTGTCTGAAGCGATGTCTCTTGCAGTTGGAGTGACAGAGACTGAGAGAAAAGCATCGTCTTTATCACTCATGTCTATGTGGCAATAGATATCCAGGAGAAAGGGTGAACCCAGCTTCTGAGGCAACCAGGGGGGGCAATTTAGCCCAGGGAGGGCATCAAATGAGATGACCCATAGGGTGTCTAAAAAAGGGGGGGATAATCACACTTTTCAGGCAGGGTGACCCCATTTAGACACTTCAGGACAAGTTTCCTGGGGAGCTGCGTTCTTTCAGTTTTTTAGGTCTTCTGCGCTTAGAAACTTAAAAGCGACACATAAGGCAAGTTTCTAGGGACCGGACGGCTGCCTTGCTCTTCCTCCCTCATGCCCAGAAGACATGCCCGTGGTACATGGCCCTCAAACAGCGTGCACAAGTCGTCGTGCGCGTCGCTGTCCTACTCGTGCGGCGTGCGCGCGACGCGCCCCAACGCCGCGCTGGAGTTGCTCGCGCAGACCTTATCGGAACCAGCCTTCAGCGTGCTGAGGACCAAGGTAGGGCAGCAGCAGGTCATTTAGAGTGCAATGCAGGAGCTCTGATTTACCTAGTGTCGGCTTTAAGCTGGATTCAGGAGCCAAAACAGACGGAGACGCTATCGAAGCCTTGCTTCAGCTTGCTCGGAACAAGGTGAGCGCAGCAGCATCATCAGGGTTTGAAGAGATGACTCTTGCGGTTGAAGTGACAGAGACAGAGAGAGAAAAAAGCTCCGTCTTCATCACTCTTGGCCATTTGGCAATACATATCCAGGAGGGACCTCAAGCGATTTCTCATGACCTGGAACTGACAGAGACAGAGAGAGAAAAAAGCACCGTCTTCATCACTCATGGCCAACCCATGTGTACCCAGCTTCTGAGGCAACCAGAGGGGAGGCAATCTAGCCCAGGGAAGTGGCTAATTAGATGGGGATGGGGTCGATCTACTAGGGGGATAATCTGGCCCAGGATAGGGAGCAAATCAGATGGTCCAGTGGGTAACTATTCTGGTCGCTGAGCACGTAGAATTTCGTTCAATGACCCCAAGCTACCCATCCTTATCGCTCGCGCGTAATTATATTTCAGTCGCGACTGTGCGACGGGCGGCCGCAGTGAGTGTCCGAGCGCGACAGCAACATGATTACGCGCGAGCGATAAAGATAGCTTGGGGTCATTGGACAAAATTCTAAGTGCTCGGAGGCCGGCCTTTAGACGGGAGGAGCAAGACAGATGGTACAGGGGGGGCTGTCTAGAAAGGGGAGGGGGATGATCAAGACTTAAGTCAGGGTGCCCTCGCATTTAGACACTTAGGTTTCCTGGGGGGAGCTGCGTTCTCCTATGCTATCACAAGACTGTCCAGGACTAAGTATATTAATCATCACCATCGCTGCTTGCGTAGACACTCCGACTTGGTCTTTTAGGACCCGGGCAGCTTCCTTGTCAGGAAGAAGAAGAAGTATAGCAGCTTTTAGACACTTAAGGATGAATCCTTGTTTAGAACCTCCCTTAGTATAAACTTTGCTTAATTTGGAACTAAATGGCGCAATGTATAATGTCCAAGGACATTAATAACTTATTTATTTACTAACTCTAAAATACCCTCATTTTTCTCCAGGAGCAACTCGGCTACATCGTGTTCAGCGGCGTACGTCGCTCCAACGGCGTGCAGGGGCTAAGGGTGATCGTGCAGAGCGACCGCCACCCCGCCTTCGTGGAGGAGAGGATCGAAGCCTTCCTGCAGGGCTCACTGGTAACGGGACTATTCCCACCTCTCGTTCCCACCGCTGCAACTCCTGTGTAGCCAGGATCTACAGCTTGACCGCCAATAACCCAACCAATGAAGGTCAAGTTTGTCCCGGGGGAAAGTTAAACTGTCATTGGACCCGCAACGAAATTAATCTGAAGAACATAGGAGGAGTTCGAAGTTAAAGTTTGACTTCCCTCCATTGCTAGGCTCACTGGTAAGTGAACTGTGGTGACGTATAGAGCTGTAGAGTGACCGTCACCCCGCCTTCGTGGAGGAGAGGATCGAAGCCTTCCTGCAGGGCTCACTGGTAAGCCGCGGTGACGTATAGTTAGTTACATGTGATGTATCGTGAGCTACAGTGACGTATAGTGAGCTACGGTGACGTATAGTGAGCTACGGTGACGTATAGTGAGCTATGGTGACGTATGGTAAGCTGAGATGACGTACAGTGAGCTGTACGTATAGTGAGCTACGATGGCGTATAGTGAGATGCAATGACGTATAGTGAACTACAGAGCTTTCGTCAGCCCGCCTGCGTAAAGGGCGATCAGGTGGGTAGGCTGACGTATAGTAAGCTGCAGTGACATAATATAGTGAGCTGTGGTGTCATAATAAAGATGTAATATAGTGAGCTGTGGTGTCATAATAATGACGTAGGTTACAGCTACAGTAGATAGGCTACACACAATAAGAGAAAAATTACAGAATACTGTAATATAAGTAATTGCGACCTTTATTTAGTACAACAAAATTAATAAAATTTGTACCAGGAAGATATTTTTTCTAAGTAGAAGTTTGTATTGTTTTTCCCATTAAAGTTGTCATATCTAAGTTACTGTCATACTTACTGTCTGTTTCACAGGAATACTTAGAAAAGATGACGGACGAGGAATTCCTAAAGCACAGAGCCGCGCTCGCAGCGCACAAGTTAGAGAAGCCTAAGCGAATGTCCACCCGCGCTTCACAGCTATGGAGCGAGATTACTGCACAGGTCAGTTAATATAGATCGTTTCATCCACTCGGACGCGTCCCACCATTCTTCCGCGAATGTTTGAGTGTTATCGGTACACGCTGATGCTCCATGAGTGCACACGCACACTACAGTAATGCCTTACGGCTTGCTCGGACCACACTCCCCGCACCCCGCGCGACCGGGACCACACATTGCTGGGGCGCGGCCGAGTGGATGAAACGAATGATCTATATCAGTTGTACACAGGTCAGTTTATATTGTTTATCAGTTTCTGCAAAAAGCAGATTACAAAAAGTCTACATTAAAACAATAAATTATAATAATAGATAATAATAATGTATTTTATTCCTCAGGTGTACAACTTTGACAGGCCGCGAGTGGAAGTAGAACAGCTAAATACGATCACAAAGGAAGAGCTGATACAGTTCTATAAGGTAAGAAAGACATTTCATTATCATTGTCACCAGATTTGGTTCGCAGCCTCATAAATATTTTTAACGGGACTAATCCCCCACCTCCCTTTCCCACCTATGCAACTTTTTAACCAAACTTGAATGAAACACGACCACTGACTATAAACTTAATCAGAAGAATATATACTTTAAAGAATTTGCCACACTAGACGCGGTCAGCGGTCCGGACCATACAGGGTGGAAACGATAAGTGATCTCACTCGAATACAAGATATCAAAAAACTAGTTACTGATCCTGAAGCCAAACGTCCTAACTAAGTTAGTTTAGCTTAGCTCGCATAGTTCATACATGTGCGTCCACCGCCAGCTAAGCTACGAGAAATGCCCCAGCTAAGTGGAACTAACTTAGCTCGGTTAACTCGACGTTCTAGCACAAACTGACCATCACTAACGTAGTTTTAGCTTATTTATTGGTGGACGGACAACTTAGTTCTAGTTTAGCTTAGCTTAGTTCACTGAGTTTAGTTTTCATTTAGTTTAGCCGGCGGTGGACGTTCGGCTTGAAAGTGCTTCACGAGCTCTATCAAACGGTACTAATAATAAGTTACATAATAAACTGGATCTATACGAAAATTCAATGTTTCCAGCTGTATTGACACCGACAATGCTATTCAAACATAATGCGGGCTGCGTTCACTTTGACCTGACCGTAGAACGCATCCAATGTGGCAATTTAGCTTTAGGGAATATAGAAATGCTTTCGTTCGTTTCAGCCAAATGACGTCCACTGCTGGACAAAGGCCTCCCCCAAGGTTTTCCACAATGCACGGTCCTGCGCTGCCCGCATCCAGGCTCTTCCCGCGACCTTTACCAGATCGTCGGTCCACCTAGTAGGAGGCCTGCCCACGCTACGTCTTCCAGCCTGGAAGAAATGCTTTAGTACCTATCTAATATAATTCCAGAAACACATCAGCGAAAACTCGGCCGACCGCCAGAAGTTGTCGGTGCACGTGGTATCAACAGCAGAAGGCGGCGCCGGCCGCGACGGAACCAACGACAAGGAAGAGAAGAAAAGTGGGAAGGAGGTCAGTGGTCTATGGTTGTGGCGTGTAGCGACGTCTACGATACGCCACTACAAACTAGTGCACCAACAGATGGCGCTGTTACGAGTTCACTATGGCATACACCACCGCGCGTACAATCCTGCATCGCGGTGTCGGAGTTTTTTACCCTGCCCAGCATATACAGGGTGTCCCGTAATGTAACGTCAAGCCGGAACTGGGTGTTGAGGCAAGTTGTGCTGGTTATCAGAAAAATATAAAAAAAAATCTATGTGGCATATTTTAAAAATAATAGGCATTTAAAAAAAATCAAAAAATTCTACTCCAGGTGACGGTCCTTTTACTCGTGTTGCCATAAATCTTCACTTTTTCCAAATTTTTTTTTTGTTATGTAACCCTGAATAATGCTTCTCTAAATTGTTATCAAAATTACAAAACCAGCTGCTCCAACTTGGATGAAAAAAATACATAATTCCCAAAAAAAATATCAAAATAAAAATTTTGCTTAGTTTAAACTAACTGTACTGAAAAAAAATTGTACTACGCGAGTGTGGCAAGTGTCGTCATAATTTGGCGCATTTAGTAAGGATTCCAAAATGGTATAACACTTTGTAAAATCTTGCTGTAATTGTCGATAATTTTTGTTTATTGGAAATAATCCCGTTTTTAACTTTATCTACCTTGGTTAAAAATATTATTCTAATGTGCCCAAAATTCAAGTTTCTGGCTTAAGTGAGGTGGAGAAGCCATTTTAAGAGGTATGAGCGGGACGGAGAGGGCCATCTTACCAAGCAGGGATGTTATGGATATCCGTAACCGTAACCGTAACCGAAACTATCGGATATCCGAAATAAAAAAATGTCCATAACCGTAACCGAAACTGATTCAAAAGTTACGGATAGTTTCGGATAAAGGCCAAACTGCAAAACTCTATGAAATCTGCAGTATACACGCCGCAGCTGCAATGCCGCGCTGCCGATTTCATAGTTTTGCAGTTTGCGGTTGCAGTTTGCGGTCTGCGGCCCGTCTTGGAATTGTACCTTAAATCTTAATATTTGTTACCAACTTGTCTGGCATTCGCTGGCACCATCTAATATGCCAGCCTGTTTTACCTTTATCATACATAGGTGTCGTCTTAGTTGGTACATAAAGTAGCTATGTGGGTCACGCTCACGCAGCATCTTGCTATTTGTATTATACCTACATTTTTGAAATTCTAATAATTCCGTAACCGAAATTATCCGAGACTTTCGGATAATCTGAAATGATTTCATATCCGTGACCGTAACCGAAACCGGTATAATATTATTCTAATATCCGTAACCGTATCCATAACCGAAACTTCATATCCTTATTATCCCTGTTACCAAGTACAAGTGCAGGCAGAGCAGGTAGTAAAGGCGCGCGCGCACGGGTGACTTTTGTCACAGTATGTCAACTACTAATTACTGTCATGGTGACAAAGTTCTGACAAGTTTCTGTGACTGACTACCGTACAGTCAGTCACAGAAACTTGAATTTTGGGCACATTAGAATAATAATTTTTAACCAAGGTAGATAAAGTTAAAATCGGGACTATTTCCAAAAAACCAAAAATTGTCGACAATTACAGCAAAAATTTACCAAGTGTTATACCATTTTGGAATCCTTACTAAATGCGCCAAATTATGACGTCACTTGCCACACTCGCGTGGTACATTTTTTTTCAGTACAGTCAGTTTAAACTAGGCAAAATTTTTATTTTGAAATTTTTTTTGGGAATAATGTATTTTTTTCATCCAAGCTGGAGTAGCTGGTTTTGTAATTTTGATAACACTTTAGAGAAGCATCATTCAGGGTTACATAACAAAAAAAAAATTTGGAAAAAGTGAAGATTTGTGGCAACACGAGCAAAAGGACCGTCACCTGGAGTAGAATTTTTTGATTTTTTATAAATGCCTATTATTTTTAAAATATGCCACATAGATTTTTTTTTATATTTTTCTGATAACCAGCACAACTTGCCTCAACACCCAGTTCCGGCTTGACGTTACATTACGGGACACCCTGTATAAGGAAAACCAAGATAAGTAAACTGGACCTTGGTCATCGAGCACAACCGGAAGGTCCGCTCGGAAGGAAGCACTAACACTTCCTTATTGTGGTCGATCCTTCGAATCCCACAGGCGTATCTAGGGCGTGTCATGGTTTAACCTAGCTTTTAGGTCAAAGGTGGTAGTCTGGCAATATATGGGCCTATTCCCACCGCTGCAACTCCTGTGTAGCCAGGATCTACAGCTTGACCGTCAATAAAAACCCAACCAGAGAAGGCCTGTTAGGTAGGAGCCAACGACAAAGAAGAAGACTGGGAAAGAGGTCAGTAGTCTATGGTTGTGGGCGTGTCCAGCTTTAATATAGTCACAGGGGGGGGTATTCTGGTAATATACGGGACTATTCCCACCTCTCGTTCCCACTGCTGCAACTCCTGTGTAGCCAGGATCTACAGCTTGACCGCCAATAAAACCAGTGAAGGCGTACAGGTCTAGCACTTACGACAAGGAAGAGAAGAAGGCTGGGAAGGAGGTCAGTGGTCTATGGTCATTACTGACGGCCGATGGGGCAGCAAGGTTCTGGAGTGGAGGCCGCGCACCGAAAAACGCAGCGTGGGACGTCCACCCACAAGGTGGACCGACGACAACATAAAGGTAGCAGGAAGGCGCTGGACGCAGGCCGCTACCAACCGGGCAACATGGAAAGCATTGGGGCAGGCCTATGTTCAGCTGTGGACGTCCTATGGCTGAGATGATGAATCTATGGTCATTATGGTCACAGGGTAGTCTGGCAATATACGGGACTATTCCTACCTCTCGTGCCCACCGCTGCAACTCCTGTGTAGCCAGGATCTACAGCTTGTCCGTTTGAAGGCTAAGTTCAACCAGTTAAGTTACCATAGTGATGTAGTTTCCCAATTTATAACGTTTAAGGTCTCTTTTAGTCTGGCAATATGTAGAGGGTTACAATTTCCAGTGGGGCAGCTGAAAACTTACTTTCGCGTACGTTTTTTCGCTGAGCGACCTGTCTTCTTCTTTTCGTGTCGACAACAAACCTACACAGTGTCAGCCCAAAACTCCGCCACAAGAGTGGCGTTGTCAGCAGCACTCATCAAATCCTCCTGAGTGCAGTTGCTTGGGCACTCAGGGCACGACATCAGGTGCTTCATCGACTGGGGTACAAAATCGCACCCGCACTCCATGTTCAAGCCATCCAAGAATCCCCACCTGACCAGATTGACCTTACTGCGGCCAACCTGCGTCCGAAGTCTATTTAGAGACTTCCAGGTAAGCCAGGGGAGCTCATGTCCAGGTGGAGGACTCTCAGACACAGGGACAAAAGGGCAGGGGAGATCAGCTCTCTCGCGCTATAACCTGCGACCTATAATCCTCTTTATTGTTGTGAACATTCGTGCTCGGTGTGTAGGGCTTCGGTCTGGCTGCCATTTTCGTGTCGCCGCTGCTGCGACTTTACTCGCCGAGACTGCGGCCGCTCGCCACACAAATACTGGCCAGCGTCTTGTTCTACAATGAATCGGTTAATAGACACTTTCTTAAAAGATTTGATTTTGACCCAAAAAAATATTAAGCCCCTTTTTACCAAAAAGATTAAAATTAGCTATCCCTATTTAGAATAAGAGCGGTTTGAGCGGTTTTGCTTTACGTCCGATCTGAATACGGATCTAGAAAATGATTTCGGTTATCGGATATAGAATCGACAATAGTCCAAAACGGTGATGGTGTCGGACTGACCAACTCGAGATCCGAGGAACGCGGGTTCGATCCCCGCCGCCGCTCGACTGTTGTGGTGAACCCATTAGTAACACAAGCATAATATTTAGCTTTAGAGGGGTTATTAGTAATAATGTGCGATATGAATTAGAAAGAAAGAAAGAAACTAATATTGCTTTCAAAAGAATCTAGGGCGTAATTTAATATAAAAAAATAACCTTATTTTCGCGGATTTGGATCGAACGTAGTGCGAAACCGCTCTAATTCTTACGCTAGAAAACATTTTGTGTATTTTCTCCCAGTGAGAGTTTTCAGTAAGAGTTGCTATACACATACGCGGGCATTGTTGTTTCGGCAGTATTTGTTGAACAATAAAGCCGACCAGAAGAAATAAGTATACTTTTTCGTTATCCAAATGTATGTATGAATGTTTCTTTAAAGTCGAGCGCCATTTTTGTACTAAAATTCGATTTTAACGCCCGGCTGAGCCGATATTTAGGCTCTCTTATGTGTGTAGCAACCCTAACATCTTGAAAACAACGTTGTAACATACCTTTTTTGTTCCAGCCGGTGATAATCACAGATCTGGTGGAGTTCAAGTCCCGAAGGCCTCTCTACCCCCACCCTATACCGTTCACAAACCTGCCTCGCAAGGGGGCGCATTGCAAGCTGTAGGTGCCGCTAGTGGCGATTGTCGACCTTATTCGTATAGACGTAAGACGCGTTACAGCAGAGTGCGGCACTAACACAAAGAGTGATAGTTTAGTTTCTCATCGCTAGATGGCGTAATTCTAATACGAAATCGCGTTTACGCTAAAGCCCGATTTATTTAAGGCTTAACGGAGCGGAAACGTGTTTTCTGAATTATACAGAAAATCGCACAAATAATTTTAGCGGAAAATGGTTTCTTTTTAATAGCACTAATAATTTAAATGGAAAATATGTACCTTAATGACTACTTAATATTATTTTGATTTGATAAATACAACATGACACATCGTGCTTTATACCCGCATTCACAAACATTACTATGAGGTCTCACAGTGCGCGTCGACGCACAAGGTGACACACGAACCAATCACAAAGCTCTATTCAACTGTGTGCGTTCGATTTGCAGCTCACTTAAGCAAGAATCATTTGTGAATACGGGCGTTATTCACTATTTGTGCTAGTTCCCTTTGCGTAGTTAAGCGTTTTATTGCCCAATCAATATATGAAAAGATAGTACATAAACGCGTGAAAAGTAGTGTAATAACTACACCTACGTCATCTTGATTGGAAGAAAGGTATTATGTATTCGTAACGAATTTATATGACAATTGATGTTGTAGATAGGGCAATGACCAAGCCCTATAGTCTGGTCTGCGAGCACGTAGAACTTTGTCCAATGACCCCAAGCTACCCATCCTTATCGCTCGCGCGTAATTATTATATTGCTGTCGCGACTGTGCGACGGGCGCGCGCAGTGAGTGTGCGAGCGCGATAGCAACATAATTACGCGCGAGCGATAAGGATAGGTAGCTTGGGGTCATTGGACAAAATTCTACGTGCTCGCAGACCGGGCTTTAGATAGAAGTACATGGTACAGTCAGCGTCAAATAGTTCGTGACACGCAAAGTAGGCAAAAAGTTGACAACGCGGGCCTTTTTAAGGCGAGAGTGAATAGGCACTTACAGGGCAGATATGTACCATCCTAGACTGCATCTCACTTAACACCAGGTGCGATTGCGGTTAAATACCTGCCTTGTTTTTTTTTTTAAGATTATTAGCAATTTGTATTGCCCAAATTACTAACAGTCCCATTAGCCCCTCCTGTTAAGCTAAATAAGCTTGTTTTAGGCGATTATCACACTGCACCGCGCTCCGCCGCGGTCCGCGTGGCGACATATAAAGAATCCCGCGCGCGGACGCGTTGTCAGTGTGAAGTGCCGCGCGTGTTTTCTATATAAACTGAGGTACTTGCATACAATGATTAAATCTGTCGTCCCGCGTACCGCGGCGGACCGCGGTGCAGTGTGATTATCGCCTTACGAGTGGACTCACCACAATAGTCGAGCGGCGGTGAGATTCGAACCCGCGTTCCTCGGATCTCGAGTCATAAAAACAAACGAGTTATGCATACACACAAAATACAACCTTATTGCAATTGTAACAAAGACCTGTTGCGAACTTTTTGGCTTTTTGACTACTATTTGATACTGACTGTACTATCGATAGCAAATCATACTATGCATTATTGGTGCAATTGGCATCTATTACAGAAGATACTACATAATATTAAGCTAGTGTTTACCTTGGTTTGCTATAGTTCGTTTCATCCACTCGGCCGCGCCCCAGCAACGTCTGGTCCCGGTCGCGCGGGGTGCGGGGAGTGTGGTCCGAGCAATCCGTAAGGCATTACTGTAGTGTGCGTGTGCACTCATGGATCACTTAGCGTGTACCGATAACACTCAAACATTCGCGGAAGAATGATGGGGCGCGTCCGAGTGGATGAAACGATCTATAAACTTTGCCATTTGATTTGATTTGCACATGTGTACTTCATTGATGCTTGCTATTTTTGATGAAAAAAACCGGTACTATTGTACTTAGAATACATATAAAGCCTGGTCCGTGAGCACGTAGAATTTTGTTCAATGACCCCAAGTTACCCATCCTTATCGCTCGCGCGTAATTATATTGCTGTCGCGACTGTGCGACGAGCGTCCGCAGTGAGTGTGCGAGCGTGACAGCAACATAATTACTCGCGAGCGATAAGGATGGGTAGCTCGGGGTCATTGGACAAAATTCTACGTGCTCACGGACCAGGCTTTAGTTTGTGCTCACCTTGCCTAATATACAACATTGTATACCGATTGTTATATGTGCCAGGCCAATACAAATATACAACGCTGGGTACAACTGGGTAATGTGTTCCTAATAACGCCCGGTTCACACATGTCTCCGTTTTACTGTTCCGTTTTATCGTGTACGTTTTTTTTTAGGTCGATGGCGTATGTAGTTGTATGAGCGACTTCACACATGTATGTATTCTGTATACAGTAATACATACAAAAAACGTACACGATAAAACGGAACAGTAAAACGGAGATGTGTGAACCGGGCGTAAGTTACTAAAACGGATAATACTAGCAAAGTAACATGGTGCCTATTCTTTTGGAATCGATCCTCAAAATACCTGTACTGTTAATACCGGTTCTCATAGATCCATTTATTTTAAGTACTGGTTCTCAGTGATACCGGTACATAAACCGGTTGTCAGTGATACCGGTACTTTAACCGGTTCTCAGTAATACCGGTACTTAAACCGGTTCTCATGCTACGGTTACTTAAACCGGTTCTCAGTGATACCGGTACTTACACCGGTTCTCAGTGATACCGGTACTTACACCGGTTCTCAGTGATACCGGTACTTTAACCGGTTCTTAGTGGTACCGGTTCTCAGTGGTACCGGTTTTCAATTACACGTGTTGATTGTTATTGTTGGTTTGGATTTAGTGCACAGTCTGTATAAATTAGTACTCTATTAGTACATGGATTTGTTTACTATAATGGCCTATTAACTTAAATACGTATGTTTGGACCAACATATTAATAAATACAACAAAGAATCGCTCAAATTTATGTTTGTGACTATAGTTAATTTATTGGTCTTTAGACACTGATGGATATCATTAATTTAAATTATATCAGCTACAAATACCTACTACAGTATACGCCAAAATAATATGATAATTTAGTAAATGCATTTCAATTAAAACTAATTCATAGATAGATAGAACATACTTACATAGGCCGGGTTGCTATAAAATGTATGGTGATCGCTATAGTAATTAGCCAAGACATAGTTATTGGCCAACTTGCCTAAAATGAAAAGAAACAAGCCTAATGGAAGTTATTAAGAGAGGAAAGAGACAAATATTTTTTCTGACCAATGCTTGACTGCGTCCAATGTAGTAAATATTTTTGTCTTTTACTTATTAACAATCCAATATGCCAATAACTATGTATAGGCTAATTACTATAGCAATCACCTAACCTAATCCAAATCCGTCCTTCAACTGTCTTTCAATCTGTTTTTGATTAAATATCCATATTTTTCGATGCGTTTACACTTAAATATTGTTTAAATAGTCTTATAAACAATATGGAAATGTAAAAACATCGAAAACCGTAGATATTTTGTCCAAAAATCTAGAAATTTTACAGTTGAACGGAAGGATATGAATTTGGATTGAATAGTAGAAAACCGGCGATATACAGCTTGGTTTAAAAATTTCGTATGAATCTATGAATGTCCTCTATTTTAGTATGAGGCATTTAGAAGATCGTAATATTAATAAATTGTATTAGCTGTATATTTTGAGTTACTAATTTGTTACAAGTACAGTCATGCCATTTAATTTTGGAATTTATTCCTTTGCTTCAAGGTTCTAAATCAATTGATGTAATCAGACATTTTATAATACATCGGTATATACCTATACTATGACTGTACATATAAATATTTATTTGAATGAAATGATTTTTTTTTTTTTTTTCAAATTGTTTGACGATTATTTCGTTTCTATAGCATTCTTCTATGTTATCGAATATAGTTTTATATTTAAATCATTTGATTTTAACACACATACATTTAAAACCACGAATGTCAGACTTTTTGAGCTGCCACTGGAGTCTGTTATTCCTGACATTTCGTCGCAATATTTCTGGGACATATATTGCCATATTTTCTGGGCAATATTGCTCACTCTACTTGGCAATATTGCCTATGTTAATGAGGCAATATGGCCAGTGCTGTTGGACGATATTGCTTGCCAGTTCTATTTGGCAATATTGCCAGTGGTGATGTGCAATATTGCTCATATTGTCGGGACAATCAAATTGACAGCTTTTTTCAACTAGTATTTACTTTATTCTATACATAGAAGATCGCAATAGAGCCCTATGTACATTTTGTATACATAAATGTATGTTTTTGCATTTTGTGTTGTTTATTTTTATTCCGTACATTGTTTTATTATTAAGGATAAATAAATGTTTCGAGAAATTATATTTCCTTTGAATTTTACCCCAAGTTTTTACCTTCTATTATTATTTAGCAAGAAAATTGTAATGATTTCTTTGCGGTTCTCTTTCCTGTCTTTAATGACTAAGACGGGCTACCCCAGAATGATTAAATTATTAAGAAAAATACAGGTAGGTATTCCGTAAGTTACATATCTTACTCCCGTATTCACAAACATTCACTATGAGGTTTCAAAGTGCGCGTGGACGCACAGGGTGACACACGAATCAATCACAGAGCTCTATTCAACGCTGTGCGTTCGATTTGCTGTTTCACTTGAGCAAGCATCGTTTGTGGATACGGGCGTTAGCTCTTAAAACTCCAAATATTTTTAATAACACACCATACCAAAAATATTAGAGGAAAAATTGGTCACGAAAATAAAGTTCAGCCAATCGAATTGCAAAATGGAGCTACAAAAAATCTCTAATTTGGGCCATAAGGAAAACATGTGTTCTCAAATATTACCATAAGTTATTATCGTAATTATTTTTATGTATTACCATATTTTGTTTTTATACAGGCAAAATTGGTTAAATGAAGGTGAAACCCGAATACGAGTTAAAGGAAGATGGTAACATCCAATCCCATGAAAAATTTAGTTACTTCTTAGCCTAGTAGTTCGCGTTTGGACTATGGCAGAGATCGCAGGTTCGATTTTCGCGCAATAATTGACGTGAACTTTTAACACATGTTTTTTTCTATGATGTAAATAGCTCTGCATTTAAAAAATGTATTTGATTGGTCCGGTATTGTCTGGTGTACTTACCAGGTCGAGTTTTGGTTAGTTTGAGACTAGATAGCTTTGTGTATAAAATGATTTATCCCTTTTGAAAGAAAGAAAAAATGCTTATTTTTTATACCAAAAATAGAGCGATACAAATCAACATAAAAAGAAAAGAATAAGATTTCCCACGTAAGTGGATTTTTGTAATCTTTTATGAGAACAAACTTACCAGTAGGCCTAAGATGCGCGCATCGACAATGACATGATATGATAAGACAATTTTCGATCACGTAGATAATTTTATCATTTTCCCTAACATGGGACCATCGATAGAAAAGTCTATCGACCGCTATCGCGTGATAACCGAATTGTTGCCATATTAAGAAAAAATTGCGTTATTATGTTGGCCAACCTTGAAATATTTTAGCTCATTCGTTCAATCTCGTTCATTTCTGCTATTAATTCGGCTAAAACACATATCTTAAAGCAGTGAGAACGTCATTAAAAAAAAGTTATGTCAAATTTGTTGACATTACATGACTGCTTGATTGTATTTGTGTTTTTAAAATTGTATTTTTATGTTTCCAGTCTTATTTTTAATATTTCTAAAGTACGGAAAATATCAAACGAAGAGATAACCAAGTTAAAGAAAAACAATGAAGAATTCCTAATCATACCGATAGTATTAAAGAATGAAGTCTTCAAAATTAACAGAATAACCGAACTCCACTACCTACCCCATAATGCGAGGTTTACAGCAATTATTCAACTTACATGAAGCAGTCAGAAAGTTTATTGAGATTTGAGAAATAAAGTTACACTCATAAGTAGCAAAGTAAGTACCTAAAGTCTAAAATATTAGCTATACTCCGCAGATCTTGATTTTCATAAGTAACAGCACCGGAGAAAAGGAAAAATATCTTTATTCCTACAAATAAGCTTTCACCTGCTTTCCTATATTTATTTCACATAGTTCTTTCACCGTGTAATAATACTGTGATCAATATTTTGTATGTAAACTTAAAATACAAATAGGATTAAGTAAATGTTTCTATTTATGAACTGTTTATGTAATTGTAATATTTATAATTGTGTTTAAATAATATTCTTTCTTTTTTCAGACAGTGGATGAAGAAGTGTGGGATTATGAGTGATTATTTCATTCTAAAGCAGACATAATCAAGTCTTGCTCACTATCATGAAAATTTACAATAACAATCAGCAAGAAAAACTTCAAGGGTACTGGCTAGGCTAACCAATTCATGGAATTCTGTTTGCATTTGAAATTATAAATAGCTATTGTAAAACAAAAGTTTTCCAAATAAAGATTTTGTAAATAATGGTTGAATTATTTTGAAATTACACTGCAATAATGAATTTATTGCCTGCGTCCAGCGCCTTTCTGCTACCATTATGATGTCGTCGGTCCACCTTGTGGGTGGACGTCCCACGCTGCGTATTCCGGTACCCGGCCTCCACCCCAGAACCTTGCTGCCCCATCGGGCAACATGGAAAGCATTGGGGGAGGCCTAAGTTCAGCAGTGGACGTCCTATGGCTGAGATGATGATGAATTTATTATAATGGAATAAATTGTACAAGATTATCATCCTGTCACATTAAAGCCCTTAAAAAAGACCACATGGAGGAATTAGATTGATAGTAATGTGGAATGTATGTATGGTATCACCATCAAGTTATAAAATTAGTAAAATTCATTTATTCTCATTGTTATTATAGCAAGTTTGATTACACATCCCACCCAATGCTAATTTCTGACAATGACCTTGCCACTGTTTGATGTAGACACAAGAAGCTCGATCACCACATTCCGCCCCATTTTCAATAATTTTACAAGATTATGTACAGATGACAGTAGGTACCTACTTAAATCAAGCTAAACACTGTGGGGTATCTCACGACATTTGCAACTTAATATGTATTGTCTGATGTACTGTTGACTGCCTACCTAAGTAGGTAAGTAATGGTTATTTTACAAGGTAGGTAATGTAATAATTAATATGTGGGTGGGACTGTGGGAGCACTAAGATTTTGCAGCTAGCGATAATAAACTGTCGCAAGATTCGCCTCACACCTTAGATTTCTAAGCCTCACACTGATAAACTCTTGAACTAGAACTCAATCTCCACCTAGAAGTAAAAGTATCACAAAGGTGCTAGATTCCTTTCTTTGAATTTTACTAGCCTCAAATTAGTCGTAAAATGTCATTTACCATTATAAATAAATGATAAATAAATAGAGTTAAAGTAGCTTGCAAAAAAGTTAATCTCCTATCGTCTTGCTATCGTGGGCAAGGATCGAGGACGATAAAAACACCACATCCTATCCTATCGTGATGTCAAAATATGATATAGTTAGCGCTTCATGTTAGGGTTTGCCAGGTTTATCACAAAAAAAAAAACAAATCTATCACTATCACATTTTGACTGATGACATGATAATTTTCGGGGTGTCATGTTAGCGCCGGTAGATAAAACGATATAGTGACGTCAAAATCGATATAACGCCGCGATAGCAGTTTATCACGGCGCGCATCTTAGCCCTACAGGTCGAGTTTTGGTTAGTTTGAGACTAGATAGCTTTGTGTATAAAATGTTTTATATCCCTTTTGAAAGAAAGAAAAAATGCTTTTTTCTTATACCAAAAATAGAGCGATACAAATCAACATAAAAAGAAAAGAATAAGATTTCCCACGTAAGTGGATTTTTGTAATATTTTATGAGAACAAATTCTTTAAACCTTAATTAATTGTACCAAAGCTTTTTGAAGTCCACTAAAAATGGGAGCCAAGATAATGCATAACTGTTGTCGACAAAGTATGGGATGGATGCCGAGCTCAAGCCTACGCTTACCCTACAGTTAAATCTTAGTAAAGCTAAATCTCCAATTAAAAACTCGTTTTGTAAGTAATTAAATTAAGCCAGAAGGCGCCCAGACTATTATATTATAATGTATACAGACGTATTTTTGCTCAACATAATATCTTGACCGGTTGAGGTCATTGCTTGAGGAAAAGAGCGCGCGTAAACACTGCGGACTATAGCGCGGTACACTATTTGTAGATACCGACTACCTATCTACTAAGCGTCCATCCACAAGGTGGACCGACGACATCGTAAAGGTAGCTGGTCGTAAAGGTAGGGAAGCGCGGGACGCAGACCGCTACCAATCGATCAACATGGAAAGCATTGGGGGAGGCCTATTCAGCAGTGGTGGACGTCCTATGGCTGTAAGAAATGATGATGATGATGATCTGCTTTATTAATATTTAATAATAATAAAAAACTTTTTTTTTGTGAGTACCAAATTTTTAAGCTCTTTTTCATGTTTTAAAGTTACTATTTTTCTTACAACTTAACGCAAATTTAACTATAAACAAAGAAAGAAAACCATTTTATGTATAAAATCTGTAACAAACTTGATACATTTTTTAATGCGAATGCAAACGAATTGAGAGTTTAATTTCAGGATACGATTTAAAACAATAACGGTGAGAAGAATTTTAACTTTAGCAGAGCTAAAAATCTACAACATTCGTACCATGTTTATGTATCATCATTGTTCTATACAATCAGCTGTGTTTCTTACATTTTCTCAGTCACGCTCGTAAAGGCGCGAAGACCGGTCGCTAACTGGTTTAGTTTTTAAATTACCCACCAAGAAAGATTATTTACTACCGCCTAAAAATATATTTTAAACTGTGAAATGACATAAGTTTAGTTTTAAAGTAAAAATGATTTATAAAATTGCATTTTGTTTGTTGTTGTGTGTTTTTCAATCGAACGGAGCAGACGAGGGTAAGTTTATTTAATTATTCCTTATTATGATAGTTATAAGTTCCATATACGAGCTTAATTTATTTAGTAGTCATGGTATTTTCTACCATTTACAAGTTAAGTAGGTACTTATAGGTTTTTTCATGAGACATCCGTTAACATGATGCATGCGCGCAACATTTTAAAGAGTAAGAAATCAATCAGTTGTTTACTAAGATAGATCGCATCGAATTTAACCCGTTAGACTTTTACATCCTTGATCCCCTCATCCTGAAATTTTAAGTGACCCCTATGAAAACAAAGCAGTAAACAAAGAAAAAAGCAGACGAGGCATATAAAATCGGCAAGACTTAGAGCGAGATCAAGCGCGAAGCTCAAGACCGAACGCGATGGAGGACTGTTGTGGACGCCTCTGCCCCATCTAGGGGACATAGGACCTTAAGTACCTTGGTACTATTACTTATTCTGTGCTTAAGTCAAGTAAGTCATGAAAACAAAGTTCCTGTTATGTGTTACCATAGGGGTCACTTAAAAATTAGGGAATGATGGTGAAAACGGGCATGAGTTTTTCAAATTAAGTAAGTAGAAAGTTTGTAGTCTGGAGGGATTATAATTTTGGTCTAATACCCATCTATTATTGTCCAGGCGAGGCCTGCAACAAGAATGGGACTCCAGGAGTGTGCATTAACATCAGGGACTGCAAATCTGCCAGGGAAGACTTGAGGAACAAGAAATTCCCTCAGGTTAGTAAATAATTATATAATTCACAGTATTCCTACCCCAGCTACTCTCTATTCGGCCCAATGGTTAACTAGAAGAGAATTCCACATGGCATTAAGTTCGCCTCGTATTTGTTTATAATTTGATTCTAGATTTCTAGCACTAGCCGTGTGATTTCATCAGAGTAGAATAGGATCCCCCCACTCTTCCTGACGATGTCGTAAAAGGTGACTAAGGGACTAAATGCGAACATCAAACCTCCCTAAACCTTAAGATTATCATAAACTAGCTTTCCGCCCGCGGCGAATTGTATCTGTCACAGAAAAACTTTATCGCGCGCGTCCCTGTTTCAAAAACCGTGATAAAAACTATCCTATGTCCTTTCCCGGGACTCAAACTATCTATATGCCATCAAAATCGCTTCAGTGGTTTAGGTGTGAAAGCAAGACAGACAGACAGAGTTACTTTCGCATTTATTATTAGTATAGATTTTAAATTCGTGTAGGAATCATTACGAAATAATAAGTCTTAAAAAACTGGTTGATTTTTAAGCAAATTGGCAAAATAAATAAGATGTTCCGATCCGGTTTTGCACGTGAGCAGAAGACTATGCAATTTGATTTTATTCATCAAAATAAAAAGAAGATGTAACAGGTTTTAAAAATACCTGACCGAGGGCCTGTCGGTGAGCTGGTTCTACGGAGTAATGACCTACGAAGGTGGAACATGACAGTAAGGCTGGTTTTAGAGTCACGCTGACGCACACTGACCGTCAGCGCTGACAGCCGAAATGTATGAAGCGTCGGCGCCGAGCGATCAGCGTCACTCAGGAACGTTCCCTTCAATTACATACATATTGATCTGTCAGCGCCGACGATCAGCGAGCGGTCAGCGCGATTCTAAAACCCGCCTAAATATACCTGGCTTATTAACTACTCATTTGCCAAATTAAGTGGCAGTGGGCGAGGCACATAGCTCGTAGAGCTGATGGCCACTGGGACAAAGTTCTCGAGTGGCAACCACGGACTGGGAAACGTAGTGAGGGTGGGCCTCCCACTAGAATCACTAGATGGACCGATGATCTGGTGAAGGTCGCGGGAAGTGCAGGCAGCGCAGGACCAAACATTGTAGAAATCCTTGGGGGATGCTTGGGGGACATCCTGTGGCTGAAATGATGATCGTCAGGTGATTCAGTTTCCATTGCTGAAGTTCGCACGTTTATCCCTTACCTGCCTCTCGCGATTCTGTTCTATTCTTCTGCTA
Organism: Ostrinia nubilalis; assembly: GCF_963855985.1. Lineage (NCBI taxonomy): Eukaryota > Metazoa > Arthropoda > Insecta > Lepidoptera > Crambidae > Ostrinia > Ostrinia nubilalis. Next base: position 1,251,784 of record NC_087117.1, read on the forward strand.
AAACCACCACATGGCTTAAAATATAATCTACAGTAAGAACGTCCACCCACAAGGTGGACCGACAACCTCATAAAGGTAGCAAGAAGGCGCTGGATGCAGGCCGCTACCAACCGGTCATTATGAATCATTGGGGGAGGCCTATGTTCAGCAGTGGACGTCCTGTGGCTGAAATGATGATGATAATGAATTAAAGCCTACATTTCATACTGATTTCCTACTAACTGTTGCCTATTCTTTTCCCAGATCTGTTCTTACATCGGGTCTGACCCAGTGGTGTGCTGCGTCGACAATGCTCCCCCTCCACCACCAACCACCACCACCACCACCACCACAACCACCACTAGTCGACCACCAGTCATCACCACTAACAGGTATTATAAGCTGAAGAGTTTTGTTGTTTGCTTGAACACGTTAATCTCAGGAATGCCTGGTCCGATTTGAAAAATTATTTTTGATAGAAAACTCATAAACACTCAGAAAAGTCATTTATTTCTGTAAATAGGCTTAAAAAAAGCACTTTTACTAACTGAAAGGAAGAAAGAAAGAAGAAAATATATTTATTCAGTATCATCGAAAATACACTTAACTTACTACAATACTTATTTATTTAACGAGTAGGTAATCACAATGATACTGAAAAAGTATCCACTCAGCATGGTGTCGTAGCATTACAGTAGACCAGGGTTTCTCAAACTATGGGTCGCGACCCAGTGGTGGGTCGCGAGCGAACATTGAGTGGGCCCTGCCTGTAGAACGACACACCATCCTATCGATCCAACCGCTGGGCAGCGGGCGAAATTTCCTATACTTAGATGGGTCCCGAGTTTGGGAACTTGTATTAGATGAGTCGTAGGCGTCGTAGCCCAGACAACTTTGGGAACCACTGCAGTAGAAAATGCCACGACGCCGGTCTTCCGTGGACACCCAGTTTTGCATTGGATAGCCCATTTACCGAGGCTTTAGGCTATATGACATCACCAATAGCTACACCCAATAGGGGCGGAGCAGTAAAGAAAACAAAACAAAAGCAAAAACGGGAAATACTATTCAAACTACATATTTTCACGCGTACGAAGTCGCGGGGACAGCTAGTTATTTTATAAGTTTTCCTAGCCCTTATGGTTTTCCATTGGTCTCATAACAAGGTTATTTAATATTACTTACTTGGTACCTATTAGTATATTTTCCACAGCAATTAATTGACTCAAGCAATTATCTTAGAGGTGTGACTCACTTGGCGATGTAAGACAAGCATTTTAGGAAATCCCAACCCACAAATTTTAATGTGTGCATTACTAAAATATGATAACTGGCATTACTAACACTGAGTTGCACCACTTTATTTTAACCATGACTTAACCTTAACCGGTAGTTTTTGTATGGAGTTTGACAGACTTTTGACGTTTGTTAAAGTTAAAATAAGACGGTGCAACTCAACCAAGGCATACTGAAGAGAACTGTGATAAGTAATTAATTTATAGAGGAAAACATAACTTTAAATTAATTTAATTTAATTAGAACCATTATTAATTAATAAGATAAATTAAGGAAAACATATTACTTATGTTTATATCCTAAATATGACATAAGCAAAATACATAGCATACCATTTATTACTGCCTACATGCATACTATGTATATGATAGTTAATAGATTTCTACCGGTTTGTCTCGTTTTCCTGATATCATTGTTTTCCTTAACACGCAAGACAAGAGCAAGTTAGATTAATTTATTAATTTAATTAATCTGGTTAACTTTTTTACCGCCTGGAAAAAATGGGTATACGCCCATAATCACAAATCGAACGCACAGCGTTGAATAGAGCTCTGTGATTGGTTCGTGTGTCACCCTCTGCGTCTACGCGCACTGTAAGACCTAATAGTAATGTTTGTGAATTTTCTAATTTTTATAGGGTTCCGTACCCAAAGTTACCAACGAGATCCTATTGAGTTTGCTACAATTTGAACTTGACAGCGAATTTAAAACTCATTCTTAATGTCGCGTTAAGACCCGTGTCTCTTTCTATTTTAGTGGATCATTGTTGTCTTGGAATAAATAAATTGAATTAAATAACTATTTTGCTTACAGACCCCCAAACAACGGCCCCTCGACCCCCTACATCCCCGTGTATGACTACGTCAACAACGACGGCTCCCCGTCCGGTTGTGAGCCGCTGTCACCCAAGCTGACCTCCCCCAAGATTGGACAGAAGGCCTTTGACAGTAAGTACTCATTCTCCATTAGTTAAAGACTATTCCTACCTCTCGCTCCCACCGCTGCAACTCCTGTGTAGCCAGGATCTACAGCTTGACCGCCAATAACCCAACCAGTGGAGGTCAAGTTTGTCCCGGGGGAAAGTTAAACTTTCATTGGACCCGCAACGAAATTAATCAGAGACGTGTCACACTGGATACATTATGATGCGGGCTGCGTTCAATTTGACCTGACTGCAGACAGCTTGCAGTGTGACAACCCTTTAGAGTCCACAGCTGGACGCAAAGCCCAGCCCATTGAGCGAAAAACAACACGATGTTTTTCTCCACATTTCGTATGTTACAAATTAAGTATTTAACCATTTTTAAAGAAAAAATAATTAGTCATTAGTCTTGCGATTAGGTAGTATCATAGGCTCATAGCTCATGAGTAAGACTAGGCACAGACCACCGATCTTTAGTTGGCCGATAGTTGTGCCCGATTTTAAATTTTTATTTTATTTATTTATTTATTTTTATTTATTTACATACACACACATTTACTATTGTTACAGGCTAACCCAATATAATAGTAGTGCCAATCTTTTACCATAATTCAAATAATAATAATTAGATTACCTACATCCATACATTGTATGAAGAATCGGCCAAATCGAATCGGTGTAATGTGCGCACTTCCATACATGCCCATACTGATCAACTGCCCGACTAAACTATCGACCGACGAAAAATCAATAGTCTGCGCATAGGCTAATAGTTTTTACTTTTAAGCCATCCACGCAGTTTATTTGAAAATTTACTAGAATTTAATGTTTATTAACCAAACCTTCCCCAGAATGCGTGGAGTACCAGCAGTCTCTCATCTACCCGTGCAAGAAGGGAGTGGCGCTGATCGGCGACTTCACCAGGGCTCACCAGTGCCACCACAACGCCGAAGACCTGATCATCGGCGGAGACCCGGCGAAGAAGGACGAGTTCCCGCACATGGTAAGAACAGACAAACTTTTGGAAAGAATGTTTTTTAGAAGCGTCCCCCGCAGACTAAAGACTTTTTATCGGCAATACTTACTTAGTTTAGTCTGGCAATTTTTTTTCATTTATTATAATTTTTCAAAAATACAATTTAATGCATTGGCATAAACCACTGAGGTTTGTCTGCAACGCGAGATGACTTGCTTGACTTTGACTTAAGGTCCTATTCCGTCCTATGTCCCATAGATGGGGTTGAGGGCGTCCACAACAGTCCTCCGTCGCGTTCGGTCTTGAGCTTCACGCTTGATCTCGCTCCAAGTCTTGCCGATTTTCTTCGCCTCGTCTGCTACAGTGCGCCGCCAAGTTTGCTTTGCATGGGGCGACCACGTTTGCGTTTTCCTTGGGGATTCCAATCCAGAGTCTGCTTAGGGATGTGATCGGGGTCCCTTCGGAGAGTGTGGCCAATCCAGTTCCACTTGCGGTGCTTGATCTGCTGGTCAGTCAGCAACGCTAGATGCGGCCAGTCTATTAAATTAGCAGCTGTAGTCTGTCAAACTGCTGACGGCTGATAATGGGACTGAGTTTCTTGCGCTGCTTCTTCTCAGCACTGACCCATTTATTGTCCCGAAGCAGTGGTAGGGTTAATACTGGGACGTGTAAAAGTGCTTTTTAAAAGCCTACTTGCTTAAATAAATGAGTTTTATAAGTTTTTATGAGTTTTTTAAAAGCGACTGCACAAAATTAAATGGCGGCCCACCGAGTGGGAATCTATTTCTCCATTGGCCCCTGGTATTAACTTACCGGATACGGTTGAACTAGGACCTACTCGTATGATTAAGCCCTTATGTCATTGCGTTAAGGTATTATCGATCTGTTTTTTTAGGTCAATGAATAATCTTTTATTACATTTGATTGGTTTTTGATGATTTAACCAATTACATACCTAATAAAAACTAACGCCTAAACAATCATTTGATTGGTGAATCAAAATTTACTGGAAGATATTATAGACAATCTATCGTCTATCAGGTAGATCTTGCGCGTTCAAGTTACCTATTTCAAGTTCAAGTTACTCTGTTTGTCAGTTACCTTTTCACGTTTAAACCATTTAACCAATTTAGGTAGATATTAACCCTCCTTCTGGCGCAGTCGGGTAAAAAGTTAAAGAGATATACAGGGTGTCCCAAAATTAGCACGTCACACTGACACCTGGAGGCTTAATATGTCCATAGAAAAGTTTAATAAGATTTAAGATAATGACCAATTTTATTTAATCGTGTCCATAGAAAAGTTTGATGAGAAATTTGAAAAATGACTCATATTAGTTATTTTTAAAAATGGACTTAATATGCTTGTTAGATGCATCTTAAGCTCATTTACCTCTGGTGTCAGTGTGACGTGCAAATTTTGGGACACCCTGTTTCAGTGACGGACCGAAATCCTATTAAAACTAGACCAAAAAAAGTGGTCACAAATATATATTTTTTAATTTAAAACTATAATTTTGTTTTCCAGGTCCTCCTCGGCTTCGGCAACGACATAGCCACCGTCCAGTTCCAGTGTGGCGGCTCCCTCATCAGCGAGCAGTTTGTGCTCACCGCGGGACATTGCACCGTCAGCAGGGAAGGGTGAGCGCATGCTGAATAATACTTTGTTTCAGCCAAAGGACGTCCTCATGACATGAGGCTCATGTGCGTATACAGAGTGGAAACGTAAAATGATCTCACTCGATTATTTCTAAACTATACAAGATAACGAAAAACTGGTTACCGATCCTGAAAGTGCTTTATGAGATCTATCAAAGGGTATCTATATGTAATAGGGTACAGAATAAGCTGAATCTATCCGAAAATTCAATGTTTTCAGCTTCCATACTAAATGTATGCCAACCATAAAAAATTTTTAATCGTTTTCACCCTGTATATGGGTTTGGGCCGTGCCTACCCCAGAATGGTCTGGTCTGGTGCCCTCCAAAGGATTCTGGCTGGTGCCCACTCCAGGATTTTGGGCTGCTGATTTGAAGGTGATAGTTTATTTATAGTACTCACTCATGTTTACCTCTGCCACGGGTGCTATTGCGGGGTCTCTACTCCAAGGTCCTTCTGGCCCTGCGATCGTGGTTCATCCGTGCAATGTGCCCTGCCCATCTCAATTTACGGCTCTCAATCTCTTCCACCACGTCGCTGACCCCAGTCTTTTCTCTACGTTTCTAAAAGAGGGACAGATGATATCGGGAAACAAGCTGAAATAAACGTAATGCAAGTGGCCAGGGACAGAAGTCTGTGGAAGGTTGAAGAGGAGGTCTATGCTCAAAGACGTACCCCAAAGGCTGTTATAGATTAGAGAGAAAATCACGCATGATACTGAACGCCATCATTTCTACCTGTTCACTCACTGTCATTAAGGAAATTGCTGGCAGTGATCGCCAATGAAAGGGAGACCTTATTTTGTGGCACTTTTTGACTTTACCGTAACGTTATACGTCTGTACATGAAAATGTGATAGGTTGAAATGACCACAGCACTTACAAGAGTGTCCAACTCTATTTATTTATTTATTTTAACCCTAAAATCACCATTTTTAATTATTTTTCCAGCGGTCCAGTAACATACGCGCTCATGGGTGCCCTCAAGCGGTCGGACCCCATCAACAACGACCTGCTACGGCGCGTCAAGCGATACATCCCCCATGATGACTACAAGCCGCCTCATAGGTACAACGACATAGCTCTGGTCGAGCTGGAATCCCCGTAAGTATTCTTTATTGTAATATTTCTAATGATAATCTGCATCTTTATATCTACTAGTCGACTCAAGTAGCAACACATTCTCTTAAAAAGGCATTGAAGATAATATCTTGAACTTTCTTTCTTTCTTAGTAGAATAATTCCAATCGTTGTCTTGGCTAAGAATAATAATCGCACATAAAATATCTTGTAGATATCCTCCAAGACAATGGTAAGTAATAAAGGGCACAATTCTTAGGAAATGAACAAGACGGAGTTAAGAGAACCCTTAAGGCAGATTTAAACCCTAAATAAGAGTGTAGTTCTATACCTACCACTAGCCGAGCGACTAAATACTTTCTATACCGACTACTTAGTCGAGTCTTCTTCTTGTCGTGTCGACAACAAACCTACAATGTCAGCCCAAAACTCGGCTACAGGAGTGTCGTTGTCAACAGCATTCATTAAATCTTCCTGCGTGCAGTTGTTTGCGCACGCAGGGCAATAATTACAACTTAGAAAACACTTTTGAATTCGAATTTTGCGTGCACCGGCGCGGCGGCGGCAAAATGTTTTGCGTACAATAATCAAAATAGACCGCTCTCGAAAACAGGGGCGGAAGAGGATGTGGACTCCGTTAAAAAAATGTACCAACGAAAACGTAACACCTACGAGTATGAGCACGTTAACGGCTACTGGTATACTGAGAAAAAAAATGAGAATCAAAACTTTTACCAACACGAGTTAACAAACGTACAACGCCATCTAGCGGTAAAAGTATTAAACTGCATTTTACATGCGTGATGTAACTAACTCGTGATCCAGCAGTGGAGACTAAATGACCTGATGATGTATCTTTCCAGGGTCAAGCTCTCCCAGTTCCTGGTGCCTGCGTGTGTTCACGCCGGGGACTCGCCTGAGGACCGAGTGCTGGCCACGGGATGGGGCCTCACCGAGCATAGGGGGTCCACGTCTGATGTCTTACAGAAGGTAGGTTTTTACTTGGTTTTGCTGACAATCAGGACAAAAATGACATGCATTGGTGACATAAAAGTCTTTAAATGCTACAGATATAAAAGTCTTTAAATGCTACAGTAAATAGTTGCTAAATAGTACAGAAAAGTTGTAAGTAAGACGGGTGGTAAGATCTTATAACCACTTACTTGCCTCAGACCCAGCTAGAGTAGGGCTTTTTCTTAGTCTGCCTGGCTAGCTACCACCATCATGTTAACTGTTAGCCCATAGTAAATTAAGAAATATTATTCTGAAATCCGTTGCACCTTTTCGATAAAATGGGCCCTGGGAAAATGAGCACTGCAAAATTACAGAGTGAGACTGCTCATTAGTTTACTAAGGCTGAGTTGCAACTTTGACCGTAACATTAACTCCGGCGTTTTTTGTACGGAGTTTGACAGATTTTTGACATTTAATTTTGTCAAAGTTAAAGTAAGACGGTGCAACCCAGCCGAACTGTCTAACAGTTATTTCCTTTTTACTATTTTGTGAATATGTGCTAGATACCTTCTTGTAGTGCCTACCTAGCCTGTTGGTGTGCCATCTAGGCTGCACATTACAATTTATTTCTTTTAACTCTGTTGTAAAACCCATATTATTTCTTCCAGGTGATTCTGAACCAGTTCACGACTGAGGAGTGCTCAGTCAAGTTCCCCGTCCACCGCCACATGAAGCAGGGCTTCGACCCCAACACGCAGACCTGCTACGGAGACAAGATGGAGCGCAAGGATACCTGCCAGGTTAGTTGGTCACATCAAACAAGCAAATTCAAATTACCTAATCAACTAGGTATACCTTGTCCAACCTTAATGAGGTCATCTGTCCAATGAGGGCTATCGTTTTTATACTTAACAGTTGGCACCCCTGGCGATTGACAGGACCTTACTCTACAGTGGCGCCATCTTGATGAGTGCAAATGCAATAGTCCTCCTACCACTTTAGCGCTCACCAGTTGGTGCCACTGTCTTCGTTACTAGCAAGTGACAGGACCTTACTCTACAGTGGCGCCATCTTGATGAGTGCTAAAACGATTCCATTGGTAGCTTCCATTCCAGAACCTTGCTGCCCCAATGATGGATGTAGGCCGCTGCCAACCGGCCAGGGCCTACTGGAAATCATTGAGGAGGCCTATGTTTAGCAGTGACCTTATCTATAAGTACTTATAATAAATCTGTAGAGAGGTCAATTCTGTACATGAAATATATTTTCAAAATAACTATCAGGGGGTGATTAGTGATCGATACTGATGCCAAAAATGCAATCAGTAAAATTTTTGTCTGTCTGTCTGTCTAAATAAATAAATAAATATGTCTGTCTGTATGTTCCTTATAGAAACAAAAACTACTCGACAAATTTTAACGAAACTTGGTACAATTATTCTTCATACTCCTGGGCAGGTTATAGTATACTTATAAATTCCCACGGGAACGGGAATTAGCGGGAAAATCCTTTTGTATGAAAAAATCTAAACCGCGTAAGATAGATGAAGGGGGTAAAACGGGATCCACGTGTACGAAGTCGCGGACGGCCGCTAGTCCAAAATAAGATGATAATTTGGAGAGATAATAGGCCTCAAGAATTCGTACCTATTATTTTTTATTTTATTTTAATTAATGTCACTGACAGAGTTACAATAAATCCAGATCTTCTTTTTTCCTGGATTTTCTAAGAGGCACCTAAGTGCCAGGCCTCTTCATCCCGTCTGGCCAGCATGGGGAGTTTAGGCCAAATTCTCCATTTTGTAATAATCGTACCCCTCGTACTAAGTTAAATAATTATTATGCTTGCTAAGGCCCAGAACAGACGGTGAAACGCAACTGCAACGAAACTGCAACTGGTCGCGTCATGTGTGGTCTCTCAAGGGACGCTATGGCAGAAACTTAGATGCAACTCAAAAGTAACTAGCAGTTGCAGTTGCGTTTCACCGTCTGTTCTGGGCCTACGTGTTAAGTGAATTCACCACAATAGACGGGTGGTGGCGGGGATCGAACCCGCGTTCCTCGGATCATGAGTCGGCCAGTTCAACACCTCACAGTTTGGCTAACGTCACTCATTGCCTCTGGTATCGTTCGTTCGTTTCAGCCAAATGACGTCCACTGCTGGACAAAGGCCTCCCAAGGATTTCCATCGGTTCTGCGCTCCGCATCCAGGCTCTTCCCGGTATATGAAATAGGGAACTAAATGACCTGATGATGATTTATTTGTTCACCCAGGGCGACAGCGGCGGCCCCATCCAGCTCAAGAGCAAGAAACTCCACTGCATGTATGTGGTGACGGGAGTGACGTCATTCGGGAAGCAGTGCGGGAACAAGGGCGAGCCGGGGATCTACACGCGCGTGGCGCATTATGTGGACTGGATCGAGGGGATCGTGTGGCCCAACTAAAGACCCAGAACAGAATGGAGCTCAAAACTGATTAATTACTAAAGCCAGGTCCGTGAGCACGTAGAATTTGGTCCAATGACCGCAAGCTACCCATCCTTATCGCTCGCGCGTAATTATGTTGCTGTCGCGCTCGCACACTCACTGCAGGCGCCCGTCGCAAAGTCGCGACAGCAATATAATTACGCGCGAGCGATAAGGATGGGTAGCTTGGGGTCATTGGACAAAATTCTACGTGCTCACGGACCAGGCTTTAACAATCTTAATATAATAAGTAAAATAAACAATAAAAGTGAATTCAGTTTCATTGTAAGCAAAGAAAGAATACCATATAATAGACAAAAAAGAAAGAAATACTTATTAGACTAGCAGACCAGTTAAAGTATTATGATGCTACTCAGTCTAAGTGTCTAATGCCCGTTTTCACCATCAATTCCTAATTTTTAAGTGACCCCTATGAAAACAAAATTCATGTTAGGTATGTGTTAGCATAGGGGTCACTTACAAATTAGGGACTGATGGTGAAAACGGGCATAAGTATCTTGACTAAAACAATAGCCCCCCTTGTCCCTATCCTAGACTAGAACCCCTATAGTGTGGCCCTACTAAGGCGATCATAAACGTAAAGAGAGGGCAAGAGAGGGTAGCTCCCCCTCAGAAAATAGTAGGTAGACCTTATGCATTGTCATTAGTGTCAGAGTGTGGCTTAGGTACCCCTGCAATATAATCACCCCTCTCCTAGACTAGAATGCCCCCCTCTCCTAAGCTAGAATGCCCCCCTCTCCTAGACTAAGATGCCCCATCCAGCTCAAGAGCAAGAAACTCCACTGCATGTACGTGGTGACGGGAGTGACGTCATTCGGGAAGCAGTGCGGGAACAAGGGCGAGCCGGGGATCTATACGCGCGTGGCGCATTATGTGGACTGGATTGAGGGGATCGTGTGGCCTAACTAAGGGGATCAGGGGAGGAACGTAACTAGGGAGAGGGAGGGTAGCTTCCCTTGGACAATAAAATTGCTGATAATCTTCCTTGTTTTGTCTTTAAGTGTCTAAAAACTGATCCTCTTCCCACCATTCCTTACTCCTGGAGATTTAAACTGATTTGCACGCCTGCAACAGAATGCGTCCCTCTCCTAAGTTAGAATTCCCCCCTCTCCTAAGCTAGACTTCTCTCTTCTAGATTAGAATGCCTCCCTTTCCTAAACTAGAATGTCCCCCTCCAAGCTATATTCCCCTCTCCCCTAGGTTGGAACGCCCCTTTCTCTTAAGCTAGAATGCCCCCCTCTCCTAAGCTAGAATGCCCCCCTCTCCTAAGCTAGACTTCCCCTCTCTCCTAAGCTACAATGCCCCCCTCTCCTAAGCTTGAATGCCCCCCTCTCCTAAGCTAGAATGCCCCCCTCTCCTAAGCTAGAATGACCCCCTCTCCTAAGCTAGAATGACCCCCTCTCCTAAGCTTGAATGCCCCCCTCTCCTAAGCTAGAATGACCCCCTCTCCTAAGCTAGAATGCCCCCTCTTCTAAGCTAGACTTCCCCTCTCTCCTAGGTTAGAATGCCCCCTCTCCTAAGCTAGTATGCCCCCCTCTCCTAAGCTAGAATGCCCCCATCCCTTGTCTTGGACTAAAATTCCCAAAAGTTGACTAAAAGCGCGATGTAAATCCTATAGAATGAAAAGAACTGTTTTATTGTGTAATGATAAAAATGATTTGATACTTTTATAAATAAAATAAAATTTAAAATTAATTTTTGTGTGCACTTTACTTATAGACTAAGATCTAGTGAACGCCAGACCTATGTTATTTTTAGAAGCTGAAAGTCTGTCAGCGCATGCTCCCAACATAGGTAAGAACGTTGGTGTATCATGAAGTTTGGGTCATATGGCTTTAGCAGCAGTAAAATGATTGTCTGGCAAGGTTCAAAAGATTCAGGACTCACCCGTTCCCACCGCTGCAACTCCTGAGTAGCCAGGATCTACAGCTTGACCGCCAATAACCCAACCAATGAAGGTCAAATTTGTCCCGAGGGAAAGTTAAACTGTCATCGGACCTGCAACGAAGTTAATCAAACTTTCCCCCGTTTCTGAATTGATATTTTTAATTCTAGCGAGTTTTGACCGTTATTTTGTAATACAGACCTAATAAGACCCATTCTGACTTTCGCCCGTGCGTGCGTTCCATGCGCAAACGCATGCCACGTGGCTTGTTATCGCACATCAATAGAAGCGTTGTGGGAACACGTGAGGCCGAGGACCGCGGATTCAATGGCAGACTATATTGTATGAATTACTGATACTAGCGCACAGATCACAGACCGACCTAGGCTGTGAATGTCGAGTGAGATTCAATCATCATCATTTCAGGCACAGGTGACAGGACGTCCACGGTCCACCGCTGAACATAGACATCCCCAATGATTTCTATATTGACCGATTACTGATACTGGCTCACAGATCACAGACCGACCTGTGAGTTTCAATCATCATCATTTCAGCCATCAGTTCAGCAGTGGGGCGTCCACTGCTGAACATAGGCTTCCAATGATTTTCACATCGCCCGGTTGGTAGCGGCCTGCATCCAGCGCCTTCCTGCTACCTTTATGAGGTCGTCGGTCCACTATGATACTTACTCTGAATTCAATACCTACTTACTTCGAAAATCCTGCGAGGAATCTTTTAGCGCTAAACACGAGTCAGATGGAAGCTGCAGATTTAATGGTGAGTTATACAGGGTGGCTCCTAAACTAAGCAAAATCGTAGAACATTACAAGAGGGTATATCTAGATAGGTACAATCTAAATTTTAGCTTTGAACGTCAACTCCCTGGCCACCCTGTACGGACTTCAGCGTAAACTGACTAAACTGACTTTAGCGTAAAACAACTAGGTATAATTTCGGGTGAGATTCAGTGTTGTAGGTTACCTAGGATTACTACACGACTGGCTTGCACAAACCGATTTTTCGGGTGACCAATGTCTGTGGCCCAGTGGTTATTATAGCAGTCGCCAGCAAACGATAGTGGGTTCGAATCTCAGGGCAGCCTTTTAAAATTTGAAATCACGTTATTTTTTTATGCAGTGTTTTATTTCAAACTATATGTCACATCTGGGAACCAAACCTGTAACTTTCGTGTCCGGAAGCATCGAACTTGTCATATTTATTTGTCTTCTAATAATTCATCTGTCATTTGCAACTTTAAGTATTAAATTACTTTCGTGACCACAAACTCAGAAATAAATGTCCTTGCTGCACAATATTAGATAGCTTGAGGCCGACATATTTAAATTAATACAAATTAATATTAATATTTCAGTCGAGTGCTCATTCATTTTGCGAGCATCTTTCGTTTCATAAAACTGCGAAAGTTTAATAAAATACAAATATTCAAAAGCACTACCTTTAGGTAATCAGAGGTGGAATTGTGTAAAGCAATTGTTATCATTTGACAGTTCATAACGTACGATTATTCTGTCAAATGCTTTGTTTAACTGACTTTATCGTACGTTATGAACTGTCAATTGATTACGATTGCTTTACACAATTCCACCTCTGCAAACCATTTCATAACATCTGTAAGTAGGTAGGTATTCAATTTTAATTTTACTAAGCTGACGAGACGTAACGACGTAACAAACCTGTCGCAGTTCACACTCGCTAGTGTTGCCTGTTGAATAGTATCGATATCTCAGAACATCACAATATTTTTCAACACCATCATTGGCGAATATAGTGTGCACCAATATGGCCATTTATAAAAAAAACAAATTTTAATTATGAATCCATGTCGTATTATACCTACTTATTATAGCAAAACGATTCTGAAACTTCAAGTGGCAAAAATCGGAACTAATAATCCTGTACTGTCCTATATTGATTGATAGTAGCGCCCTCCTGTCAATGTCATAGCTGGGACGGTTCAGTCATAGTTCAGTGACGGACAACTATAGTAGGTATCTAAGTCGCCATGGGGGGTAGTTGAACAGAAAGCATGGTCGAACTGTTTTGTTATTTGGTAAACATCAGTTACGTACGAATCTGGAGTTATTTTGTGTTCTAAAGTGCAGTGAAGTGAATATTAATGTGTAATTAAGAAGGGTTCGTGAAAGTGCACGATATTGAAGACAAAAGAAAACTGCAACATTGACTCGGTAAGTATAAAAAGCCTATTGTTTAGTTAGGACTCTTATGCTTTTTAACACATGAAACCCGGCTGGATTGCACCATCTTACTTTAACTTTGACAAACGTCAAAAATCTGTCGAACTCCATACAGTAACACCGGTTATCGTCATAGTTACGGTCAAAGTTAGGTGGTGCAACTCACCCTAAGTGGTTGCATCGTCGCATCCGCATGAGACCACAGTAATTGATTTCTATTGTGTCTTGATTCACTGGATGAAGAGTTAAATCACTACTTTAGATAAGAATTGTCCAATTTTATCAATATTTAGCTTTTCACACTACCGCGACCGTGAACTACGCTGTCATGTCAGAAGAACTATCGATGAGCTGTCGATATAAACCATCGATATCTCGGCAACACTAGCACACGAGACACGTTACATGCGCGTGAGTCGATCCGCACCGAAATAGCGCAAGGCCCTTCCGTGGCCGTAGGGTCAGTATTAAGGCCAGATTGTGAACCTTACTGCATAGGTAATAAATAACGGGCTTATTTTGAGCTTCCTCGAGTAAGCTCGCATCGTAAATTTTATACAAAGGCAGTTAACATACTTATTAATCAACTGCTGTGCCATACGCGTGAAAATAGGTTTAAGATCAAAATTATCTTTATTTATGTAGACTAATTAAATTAGTAACTACATACTTACATAATATCGTCAAATAATGTCTCATTCTTTTTTGCCTTACCAGCGCTTCGAGACAAACATTTGGCAAGTGCTGAGAAGAAGCACCGCAACCACTGTCTGAATTCTGTTTGAATACTCTTATTCTCGTATTTTGCAAAGTTTTTCATTGATGCTCTGTTTCTATAGGTCGCAGCGTGATGTTATAGCCTAGGTATAGTTTTCTTCGATAAATGGACTATCTAATACAAAAAAAATGATTTTTTACACCAAACCTGAGAATAGCTAGCCAGGCGAACTTAGAGCCTAGAAGCCCTACCATCAACCAAACTGAAAATAAATATCTGCCCCCACTGGGAATCGAACCCTTGGGCGGGACATCTAAAGCAGGTGGTCTTACCACTAGACTACAGAGGCGATGAGGCAGCGATAGTATAAAAAGTTGTGTGTGATTTTAGTGCTTTTTATATGGGAAAACTAAAAAAAGTACTTTGTATGGGGATTTTTTTTTTTACTTTTTTTACTGACTGATCAGCTGTTAACATGTGTGTATGTATAGGGCAGTAGCTTGCCAATATTTATTCTGTGGTATGGGTAAACTTTTTATAATGAAACAAAAGCATTAATTAATAAAAATGTATTTAAAAATATGGGATCTGTCATAACTGATTCACGTAGAAAATAATTACAACTCAACATACTTACTTAAACATAATCATTATCTACAAAATAAATGTTTTACATTTAATCAGTTCTTTCATTAAAATCATTATACAACCCTCTTTACAAATAATGATAATTCGTTTAAATATAAACTTTCGCGACAAAAATAATTTACTTCCATTCATCATCTTTTTCAAATAATTCGTATAAAAAACAACGGAACGCAATTATTGGAAATTTACAATCATTATTACTTATACACTAATTATAATAATAAGTTATTTAAGATAATTTCGCTGTTTATTTGTATATTTATCAAATAAATCCATCGCTATAATGACATTTCACTGTAGCGTGATTATTGTTACAGAATAATTATAAATAATACACTAGCACAATTTTGTATATTATGACAAAAATGCGGTGTACACTATATTCAGACTCGGTTTAAAGTAGTAGCCTTACACTATATTGGCACAGAAATGTTTACATTGAAATAGCACAGATACAGAGTATAGTGTTCCAGTAAGAGTTAATTAAAGCATCGCTATAAGCCTCAAAAAGAATCAAAAGATAATGAATAAATATTTATTTAAAAAACAATATTCGAAACTGTAATTTGCTGCGTATAGAGCAGAAAGTTTAGTAAAATAAGAATTTTAATACAGAAACAATATTAATATTATGTACAACGTACTACATAAGAATGTTCGTTCATCTTTCACATTAGCTAGCTATCTCTTCAATTTAATTAACTCTTACTGATTTTTTTTACATTCTTGAGCAATATTCTAATCTCAAATTAATAGGAGATCATTTGGAGAAAACATTATTATTATTATTATTTTATTTATTTTTATAAAATTAAGTAACTTTTAGATGAAAAACTGTTCCTACTGCTCTGTTGATAGCCAGGATCTACTTGACCCCAATAACCTGATAAACAGCCAGCAACTATGTAATACATGCCCCTGCCCCTTCCCTGATTGTTTATAAATATTTGCAATAGTTTATAGTCTAAACATGATCTTATTAAAATTAATATTCATGGTAACACAATTACAAAGTCAGTATTTGCAACTCTGTTATCTTTCCGGAGATAAGGAGATGAATACCTTCATAATTACCAAACAAATAGGCAATTTGTCTTATCTCTCGTTACTACATACTTTAAGCACGTGGCTTGGCCTTTGCTAATTTTGGGTTATCACAGATAGTTTTTATCGCGAATTTTATTTGCTACCAAAAGAACTAATTTTCAATCGAAACTAGGGGTTTCCACGCTTGGTCCAATGTAACATTATATCGAAATAGGCGTGAAATAGACACAAAAATGCTAGTTTAGATTAAGAAAAAAAAAGTTATTAAGTTCATTAGGAACATGTCTGAATAGTGTCTCAAATATAGTTTTTATGACAATGTTTTTAAAACCTGTCATTTTCTTAGGAACTTTATATAACATAGTGATTTTTATTTCATAAAAGACACAATATTAGCCATCCCCTTACGCCGTATTTAGTTAAATCACTATTATTATTATTCGAAATGGAAATATGACCATAATAACAGTAAATGACTAGATCAAATTAATATTTTCTCAAAATAATCTCCATCGTTTGGCACATTAGGAATTTGACGTTTCAAACCGTCAAAAATAATCATAGTTAACCGTAGTAAGGTACAATTAGAGTACTAAACGTCAGACAACAGTCACATACGTGAAATAATGTGTATTGACGATGACACATATTGACGTATAGACAATAATATGACGTGACGCAACATGACGTATATAAACGTCATATACCTACACACACCTGTCCATCACTCACGTACAAATATCAAAGACATATTGGACAATAAGTATAAATATACAAGACCACAATATAGTGCCAATATCGCCTAAATTAGAAGGACAATATAGTGGCAATATTGCCTAAATTAGAAGGACAATATAGTGGCAATATTGCCTAAATTAGGACAATACTGCTTGTATACTTTTACTTTCTTCATTATCAGATAAATTCATTTATGAATATTAAGTGAAATATATTACAATTATAATTGATTTATAAATAATAATTATAATTATATATTCGACTTAATTTATCGACGGCATGTATAATCAAATATAATTAATAATAGCAGACCTATAGATTGCGATCACCTTAACATTTAACCAAATTAACAGAAATTAATCTCAGTCTTAAATATTATTTACATTTTTTCTCACTAACAAACGGTATGTTTGCCAAAATTGAGAATAATAAAAACATGACCCTCCTTCTGGCGTAGTCGGGTAATAAGTAATAATTTGTTAACGACATTGAAATGTTTGTTCCGATTGTTAATTAAGTATAAATAGTCCCTGTAAGTGAATTAGCAACTTATAATATAAGTACATTATCACGTAGCTGATGTGTATAGTTAACAAATAAATAAACATGACAATGAGTTGAGTCAGTGAACGTATAATTTATCTATCACTGTCTCAGTTAACAGACATTTGTAGTTATCTCAGAAATAAATATCATTAAAATTATATTCGAGAATACTCGTACTTCAAAATAATTTCTCGATTTTGGCAAACAGCGTTGTTTTCGTACTCGAGTATGACCCTTAAATGAATATAACATAAGATAGACTTTCGTATTCTCAATGCTAGTATTCGCATGCTGTTTTTATACATACCTACATTAGTTACCATGCAAATTAATCTAGCTACCGTTTTTATCAGGTTGTATCAGAACCTGATCGAATCAGCACCGTTTGAGCACTCGGCTCGAATGTAAGAAATAAATTCCAAGTCCCGACTTACTGAAGTGTATCCTTTGGCACACACAACGGTATGGCACTAACAATCACAAATAAACCAACATATTTGGAATTCTGGACCAACATTGGACAAATTAATTTCACCAGTACGGCACACTTCCATTTCCATCTGACCGCGCGATCCAAGAGTTTCCAAACTTTATTCTAGCAGTAGAAACGGCTGGCAAGTTCCTGACTGAAGACTTCTCTATCGTGTAGTTCTGTCCCTTATTGTTGTCCCAGTACTCCTCCCCTTTGCATTTGAAGCACACGCAGAAATCCAGCCGTCTAGAATGGATTGGCAGCTGTAATCTGAACCCAAAAGTATCATACAGAGACGCGCCGTTCTTGTTCAGAGGCCCTGATTCCACGAACGCACAGAAAGTGTCCTCACTCGTCGTCCATCCATCAGAGGTGGTTCTGACAAACACTTCTTTGAGAAAATCCAAGTTCTTAACTTTCACTGTCCCGTCTACGGCACATTCATTCTGTTTCACTATCACATTCTCCAATGCAACACAGTCTTCCGTGATCCTCCTCCGGAATTCCACATAATCTGACGCTGGCTGAACGAACCTGGCTTCCCATAGATCCACCGCCGGTTGAGGAGGCGGTTTTCGTTCCTGTGGAGGACTCGCCACCACTTTTAGAGCCCAATACGGCGGCACATGCGACGGCTCCGTCATAAACTTCACTTGTTCCAACGCTAACCCTCGATCATCGGCAAAAACCACCTTCTTCTTCTTCTTTTCCGTCGGCATTCTGATGCAAGACCGCGTAGCTGTTTTAAGGCTCAACTGGACTGGTTTGAGAGCGGCAGCTGTCAAACATGGCGCCGAATATCCTCGAGACGTCAGTTTCGTTGGTCTTCTGACTGGTGGTGTGTAGTCGGCGAGGAAGCCAGCTGGCGGGCTGTGGCCGTAAAACATTTGTTCCGAGGCCAGCATGTCGATTGCGGCCATATCTGTAAGAACGCGTGTGTTACTGCGGCGATCGCGCGAACTAAACCTCGAGCAGCGCGCGCACGGCTTATATAGACGCGCGCGCATGTTATACGCTGATATGAATAAACTTGGGGCGACCATGCTTGAGGAATGTGTGGGATAAAGAGGGAGTTTATTGACTGGGTGGAAACGGGTCAGGGGCGTGTCCTTTGTTAGCGTGGACATTATTGCGTTGCCCTTGTTCAGTTTTGGGAGAGGTATTTTGGGATTTTACGATCTGTGACATGTTTAATAATGAGGAGACATCACGGTGAATAAATATTGTTAAATTTGATTGAATAGAATTGGATATGCCAAAAGTTTTAAACATTATGTACAAACAACTACAACACAAAAATAAAATAAATGAAATCTATCCTACTGATTCAAAAACAAAATTCGTGTCCACGAGGCATTGAGGCGAGGATGCTAGCTGCATTTCCTCACGAGTAACTATTTTATCTTTGCGCAAGAAAAGATTTTTATTTCTAAAAGATTTATCAATTTAGACGAAACTGTCCCAGGGAGAAATTTTGCGTGATTTAGTTGTTTTTTTTATAGGTTCATCTTTGGACGTTTTAACACGGTGGCACCAAGCCCCAAACTAAGCAGAGCTGGCTTTTTAAATCTATATTTACGAATACAGTCATGGGTAACTTTGAACAGTAAAAAAGAATTTCATTCATTAATAATAAAAAACTATCGTAAAAATAATTCTAAGAACGGGACCAGTCCCGACTCTCGCCTGCTTGGTCGCTCTACCGATCAAGCGGCCCTCAGCTGTAAACGTCAAAATTTTTTTATTAACGAAAATAATATTCAATTACAATACTACTAGAAGCAGGACCAGTCCCGACTCTCGCCTACCCCATGGTCGCCCTACCGAACACGCGGCCATCAGCTGAGAGAGCGGCGCACGCGCATGATCGCTAGGAAGTCGGATTTCGGAAGCCGATAACAAGTTTGACAGACGCCGTCTGTCCACATGTTTTGGACGTTTTCGTAGGCTGATAGGCCGCAGATTTTTAATGTTGATAACTCGATAATATTTTAAATTGTTACTATGCAGCAAACTCCACCACTCCACTATATCAAAGAATTTGAAACAGGCCCAGCTGAACGAAGAGACAACCCAGGATCGAGCGATCTGGCGCATGAGAACGAGGAGGGCCAACCCCAAATAATGGGAAGAGGCACGGAAAGAAGAGGTTACTATGCAGTAAACTCCTCGTATTTTTCTGATCAATTTCGTTGCGGGTCCAATGACAGTTTAACTTTCCCCCGGGAAAAACCTGACCTTCACTGGTTGGGTTATTGGCGTCAAGCTGTAGATACTGGCTACACAGGAGTTGCAGCGGTGGGAACGAGAGGTAGGAATAGTCCCGTTATACAGCAAGTAAAGGAAATTAATAAATAAAGATGACTAGAGTTTCTGAAAGAATGAATGGAAGAGAAATGGCGGACATTTCTCAGCACCAGCTAATATGTTGTCCCGAAGTGGTGGTAGGGCAAGCTATATTTGGGACGTAGGTGGGTGAATATCAACAAACTCGTTTTTTGCCTAATTCCGGTGGCGAATTTTAATTTCCACTTTCCAAAACTTTTTTGTGGCAGAAATAATAGTAAATAACTTGTATTATTCAATGATATGGTAGAGATCAAAATATTATTAATACTTCTCGAGATATGTTAATTTGAAATTATCAAGAGCCACCGAAATTGTATTTGAGCCACCGGAATTAAGAATCAATGCACCGAAATTTATTTATACAGCGGAATTCGGAATGTTATGGATGATTGTCTCAAATTACTTATTTATTTGTAATCAATTAAGTATTATTATCCAGTAAAGATGTTTAAAATTAAAAACAATATTCAGGCCTATGTTGTGACCCTAAAAAAGCATCAGATCTTCCCATGTGAGTCGTAAGAGCCGACTAAGCAATCAAAATACTGGAGGGTGGGCTGCAGCATCTTTCCAGGTATTATACTACCATACTGGAACTACCAACCAGCCTGCTAAGCATGGTGATAACGGCAAAATCCCTCCATAGAGAACAAATCCAAAACTTTTTGGCTCTAGCCGCCAACAGCCCCGTTATTCTAGACTCATCACAAAGACATCATACATGACCCTCAAACCCAGAAACCAACTCTAGTCCCGGGAGGGCGACCAACTGCCCCAGGTTGGTGTTAGGTTTATCTTCCATAAGTAAAAATATTGGTCCAGGCTAGCCAAGTTTTCTTGATGGTATCGTAGGATTGGTATCAATCCTACACTCAGAATTACGTAACTAATTATTCGCTAAAGACCATGCGAACTGGAGATTAAGTATGAAGATATTTCTAGATCTATACCAGCTACTGAACTAACACATTACATATTTGTAACCTAACCTAACCTAACCTAGCGACAATGAGCTAAATGAAAGTAGTACAATTAAGAAACGGAGGACTAAATCCAGCCAGCCTCATAGAGAGAGAAGGCCTAGCAATGTAAAAGCCAGAACTGTAAAAGCGTACTGAGCTGCACCCTAATAGTACTGCAAAAATCAAAATGTAGTAATCATTTTTAGACGAACAGGCAATTTAATCACATGTGCATTCTCCGATCACCACACAGCTTATGACCGCAGTCTATGGAGGAACACTATCTGCGGTCGCGATCCTCATCAGTGAAGGACCGAGGAAGAAGAAGAAGTGATCACCGAAATAGAAGAATGCCGAATAAAAGATGCTCAAAAGATGTCGACTGATGAAGCCTAAGCCACGACCAGTGCCAATCCAGCTCCAAAACCCCACGAATTTTCAGCTCGAGTGGCAGAATAGATTGCAACCTACGAGACTAGGGAAATTTTAGCTGTTTCAGAACTATTCTCATCTGTTTTTAAGATTCTGCTTAGTATCGATGTATAAATAGCTATCCAAGTCCTCATCATCATCATCATCATCATTTCAGCCACAGGACGTCCACTGCTGAACATAGGCCTCCCCCAATGCTTTCCATGTTGATCGATTGGTAGCGGCCTGCGTCCAGCGCTTCCCTGCTACCTTTACGATGTCGTCGGTCCACCTTGTAGGTGGACGTCCCACGCTGCGTTTTCCGGTACGCGGCCTCCATTCCAGAACCTTTCTGCCCCATCGGCCGTCAGTTCTGCGTACTATGTGCCCTGCCCATTGCCACTTCAGCTTGCTAATACGTAAAACTGAAAGTCCTTCAGAGACTCTTTAACTCCGTCCTACTCCAGGGAACTACGCCAGAAGCATGGAACAGAAGCGTGGTGGTGCTCTTCTTCAAGAAAGGTGATAAGACCTTGCTGAAGAATTACAGACCCATCTCGCTTCTGAGTCATGTCTACAAACTGTTTTCGAGAGTCATCACGAACCGTCTCGCGCGTAGGTTCGATGACTTCCAGCCTCCCGAACAAGCCGGATTCCGAAAAGGTTATAGTACCATAGACCACATCCATACGCTGCGGCAGGTTATACAGAAGACTGAGGAGTATAACTTGCCACTATGCTTGGCGTTCGTGGACTATGAGAAGGCCTTCGATTCGATTGAGACTTGGGCAGTGTTACAATCCAAGTCCTCATGCTGATACAAAGTGTATTATAGAGACGATTTTTTGTAATAAATCGAAAGTATGTATTTGCGAGGACCAAATTGAATATACCAACATGAATAACGAGGATAGCAGAACCATTTTGGTAAATGCTTAAGCTGCTAGGGGAGATTAAGAAGCACTACTAGTAATTAGGCTGAAGATCGAGATTATTCCGACACTTTAGCGAAGATATCCTAGAATGCCCTATTAAAAACAACAAGGTATGTACCAGGAGATAATGAAATCACAACTGAGCTTATGAAATCAGATGGAATGCTAGTACTAAAGTTCCCTTAAATACCACCATGTTTATTGGCCGATAAACCAAAAAATAAGACATGGTGGTGGTGGTAGAGACTGGAATGGAATGGACGTTGGCGATGGTCCAGAGTCAGGTGAGGCCTCCTGCTTCGGGCTTTACCGCTTTTTCCTGAAATATGACACTCTCGCTATCCAACATCCAGTCTCCCAGACAACCTCATTTTCGAAAAGACGTTCGTAATACTACGTACATATTTAATGCTGCGTCAAATTATGCAGAAGACTGAGGACTATAATCAGTCATTATTATTGGCCTTTTTGTATCTTCTTCGATTCGGTCAAGACCTGGGCTGTGCTACAGTCTCTTTAATGGCGTCAAATTGACTGTCGATACATGCAACTTCTGAAGTATTTGTATGAAAACTTCATCATATCAGCCCTCCCCCAAGATCAGAACTCGAAACTTATCTGATTGCTGCGAGGGTTCAGAGTTGGAGACACCATAATCTCTTAGTCTTTACTACCTCCCACTTAGAGGTTTTCAAGCTTCAGAGCTAGACCGAGCTCAGTATCAAGATACGGCGAGTACATCACACAACTTCGATTAACTGACGATATTGTAGTTATGACCGAGACCTTAGTAGACCTAGGTACAATGCTCCAGAGCCAATAAGACCAATTCTTGCAATAGATTCGCCACCGGAGCCACCGAAATTGCGCCACCGAAATTAAAAATTTGTTACAAAATTCAAATTATAAAGAAAACTATAATTCTGATCAATAATTTCTGTATGCAGATACAACAAAATACCAAACTTTAATCATGTTAAAGAATCGTTTAGCATCTAAGTAAGTAGCTTTCAATCATACACTTGTCACCGAAATTGAAAAATTTTGTATTCCTGTGCCGCTGATACAAACATTTACGGGTCTGCTGGAAAAACAATACCACAAGTCGCAAGTCTTTATAGCCCGATCAGGAGGACACAGCTGAGTGATGCAGGGAAGAAGAACTCTACGTCTCTCAAAGCTTCTTTGGAGAAGTAAGAGAGTGTCGAAATTGAGCCACTGTAATTGCGTTTTTTCGTGGGACAGTTTTGAAAGGCCATTTAAAACTCTTAAAATATGAAATATCACATTTCTTTCATATCATTTGGAAGTCTTATTTAATGTATTTTATGGCTATACTATTCTTAAATTACTAGAATCCCCGAGAAAGAAGGAATAACACCATTTATGAGTAGAAATAGAGTTAGGACGCGCCACCGCTATTAGATTTTGGGTCTTTGAAATTTTTTTTAGCACATAAAATAACTAGCTATTGTCCTGAAGACTTTGCTATCGTGCAAAACGCTGTTTAAACTATATACAGAAAAAAAATCATCGCTCTAGTTACATTTCTCCCATCGATTCTCAGCTCCGCCGCGTAAAAAACGTGTTTGGGATATTCACCCAGGTACCTATTTGGTGCCCTGAAAAGGGCCCTTTGTACAAGCTAAATATGTATTTACGCGTACGGGACTAATCCTACATCTCACCCATCCCTGGAACTCCTTTAAAGAAAGGATCTACAGCTTGGCTTCCAAAGAAACCCAACCAGTCCTGGAATCCGCAAAGAATTTAATCAGACGAATATCTATAGATAGTAGTTTTAAAAAAATCGACTTCTCTTCGTTTCAATGAAGGAGCTAAATGACTGAAAAGGTATCAAACTTTAAAATTAATCACATTAAATCCACGTGAATCGAACTTGCTACCCTCGAATCTCGAATCGGCAGTCTGATGCCGATTGACGACACCGTTGGACTATTGTCACTTGATTCAATAAAATTCATCGAATAAATTATGGAGTTACTCACTTCTTTCTGTGCCACAGAAAGTCTGTATCGCGCGATAAAACAAGGCCGTGATGTAAATTGTATTGAAACAATCTTTACTTGTTACTAAAGGAATAAATATGAGGCCATTATTTGAGGAGTCGGCGGAATTCGTACCTAAGTTATTATGTCCATCTAAAATCTCAAAGGTGACTGACTGACTGACATAGTGATCTAACGCACATCCCAAACCACTGGACGGATCGGGCTGAAATTTGGCATGCAGGTAGATGTTTTGACGCAGGCATCCGCTAAGAAAGGATTTTACGAGACTCCACCCCAAGGGGGTAAAACGGGATCCACGCGTACGAAGTCTCGGGCGACCGCTAGTTGGAAATAATGTCGTAGGATTCTACTGGTAAAATATTTTTTTATAATAAATCCAGTAGTTTTGGAGCCTATTCAATAGAAACAAACGATCACATCTTTCCCCTTTATAATATTAGTGTAGATTTTATCGAAAACAGTTCAGCGTAAAGCTCTCAGTGACATCGAAATTCGCAGGCGAAGTCGCGAGCAAAAAGATATTTATTACACTCTCGCTTACATTCTTTCATCAGAACACACTCATCAATGATTTTAACAAATATGTCAACAATTTATTTGCGTCAACAAATACACATAAAAACATAAAATACCCGAACGGAAAGGAAAATAGTTAATATTTATTGATTTCCCTACTTAGGTAAGTATTGTATCTGTATGATTCATTTATGGATTAGTGTTTCTGAAAATTATACGAGTATGTAAACCTAACATTCTGAAGTTTGTAGATAATAATAATCGTTGACTAACTGATTTTATATCAGAAATGAGGAGATCCGTAAACGAACTAAAGTCGCTGACATAGCCCGACGGATTAGCAAGCTGAAGTGGCAATGGGCGGGGCACATAGTAGGGGAGATGGGCCCAAAGCGGGTAACTTAAGGTTTGTGTCAATAAAAAAGACGTTACTGCAGTTGCCAAGTTATTTATTTTTAATAATTCGTACAAGTATGTTTTAAACTTTGTAATAAAAACTAAAAATCACTTCTCTTGTAACAAATCACTTCAAGAATTTAAGAACTAATCAGTCGGTCATTTTACCCGGTTTGCCCGCAGGGGGTGCCCAAAACGGGTATGGCCCCTGGGGCAAAACGGGTCGAGACTGGGTAAGGCGAGTTACTGACGTTGGCTCTGGCTTTCTTAATGTTAAGGTGGGGATGTCTCTTTGCAAAGGCTTTACACCAATCTGCTCCAGCAGCAGCTTGTTTGCTCTTTCTTTTATATTTTTGAACCATCTGCAAAAAATGTTATCAATAAATGATGGATTTACTTAACAAATACCATGATTAAATATGAAATGAAAGCCAATATATTGTGGGATTATATCGCATTGACACTTAAAGTACGTCAAAACAAAAATATAAGAAACTACCATTTTTGTATTCATATATAATTAGAATAAGAATAAAAAGCAGTTACCCGTTTTACCCATACCCGCTTTGCCCAAAAGATACTTTTTCACGTTTTGTAAAATAATCTCAAAATCTTTATCAGAAATGTTGCTCAAACAATAAGAAATCTACGCTGTTTTAATGCAGAATAATACACAAGTAACAGATTGAACACAACTTTAAACAGAATGAAATAATTCATAATCACATACCTTGATATTTTTTTGTGAAACAGGCAAATAAAAACATTCGCGTCTCGAAGCTCCGCCGCGCGTCGCCGATGTTTCGGTTAAACTGATTCGTGTCGAAACGAGTTCGGGCGTTGCCTCGAAACGCACAAATGTGCACAATCGGCTTGTATACGTGAATAACGAAGGCTACCCGCTTTGGGCGGTATACCCGCTTTGGGCTCACCTCCCCTACGCAGAACGGACAGCCGATGGGGCAGCAAGGTTCTGGAGTGGAGGCCACGTATCAGAAAACGCAGTGTGAGACGTAAGGGATGTCCACCCCCAAGATGGACCAACGACATCGTAAAGGTAGCAGGAAGGCGCTGGACGCAGGCCGCTACCAACCGGGCAACATGGAAAGCATTGGGGGAGGCCTATTTTCAGCAGTATCTATAGACGTCCTATGGCTGAGATGATGATGATGATGAGCATCAAATCCAAAATTTAGTTGTAGAAATTCACGCAAGTGAAGCAGCGAGAAAAAATATCACACACTTACCACTTACACTACATTACATTCAATATTACCTAATAATGCCTAGGTAAGATCGTCACAACAGTGATGGGTATAATATCACCCGATGTTCATCATCAATGACGATGACTCACGTCGCATGCCTCACCAAAATAGTTTCTTTGTTCGTACAGTATACAGGGTGTTAGGTGAATGGGTATATGAGCCGACACTAGCCCATGTTAACATGGTCATATAAATGATATGGTGAAGTCAGAAATTTGATATCATCATTTAATTTTTTTAAATTTTCATACAAAATATTTTTATATAAGCTAGTGTCGGCTCATAATAATATACCCATTTACCAAACTACCTGTATAGCACCTATAAAATACCTATAAATAAAATAATACCTATTACAAGGTACATAAGATGCTATAATATTTAGCTTATTGTGATGTTGTACATTGTATACAAACACGGGGTAGACGTACTATTGCGTAATTGAATAGATTTATAGAAAAGCGTGATTTATGAATTAGGTAGGTACATTTGGCGCTGAAAAATTGACGTTCTGCCAAACTGCCAACATTGATGCATTTACGAGAAAAAAAATAAAATAAATCTAACGCATAACTCGTTAGTCAGTGCGAACAAACCTTAAAGCCCAGTTTTTTGATTCTTAGTTAAAATAACTAATTGTTAAATTTTGCTACTAATGGCACAGAATAATAATAAGTACTTACTAATGGTTAAATATTAAATATAAAATGTAAACAAATAGTTAAAAAATGTACTAAAAGTCAAACTAACCATTATTCGAAAAACATTTTTTTCTGATATTTAACCACTTGTCATTTGACATCTGTCAAATTTGATCATTGGTTATTTTAACTAGGACGAATCAAAAAACTCAATCAAAGTCTAAATGTGATTATTGCATTTCATGAATGAGTGTTTCATACTTTATTTAGATTAAAATAAATTACAACATGAACAATAGTGGTGTCAAAAGTTGCAATCGTTTACAAGATCAGTCGATTGACGGTGCAATGGCCCATGATAGCATATAAAACATCGAATTAGAGTGACAGCACGTCAAGAGTTACCTACATTTTTATTGAAAAATAGCATCTATTACAATTAAATAAGATCCACAGTGGAAAGCTTCATATGCCTGTATACAACTAGAGGTGGGCGCCACGCCGGCGCGCCGCCGCCGCCGCGAATTTTTTCACGCCGCCGCCGCCGACGACCGGCTGTCGGCGCGCCGATACTGATACTGTACCAACTATTTGCAATTTATTCCTCTTCTATACTGTACTAATTTGTGTTTCGAACGCAGAAGAACTATTTCTTTATTGAGTTGAGCGTCTATTCTAGTTCAATAAAGTCCTAGTATCACTGCGACCGGTACCGATCTATTGTGAGCGGCGTTATTTTCCTTACAGTTCGCCTCCGAGTCCTGCATCCATTAGGAATTGCAGTATGTTTTGGGGGGCGATATGTTTTACATCTTGTGGGCTTAGGATGTGTTTGCCCAGGTGTAAGCTCCGCTTGCGCATCAAAGGTCCGCAGTCCGTGAGAATTTGTAGTGGCGTTTCATCTGCCTCTTGGCACATCCTGCACGTTCTTGATTCGGACAGTCCCATAATGGACAAGTGCTTGTTTAAGCTGCAGTGTCCAGTGAGGGCTCGAACTAAGATGCGCATTTTGATCCTACTCAGTCCTATAATCTGCTTAGAGCATTTTGGGTCATAGGCTTTTATGAGAGCTTTGAAATAAGTTAATCCTGGCGTGTCTGACCATGCCTTAAAGGATTTGTTTAAATAGATGTTCTTCAGGGTCATTCGAGCGAGACTTTTGGGAATGCCACAAAAGGGTTCTGGACCATATTGTGTTCCCTCCGCTCCCGCTCTGGCCAGTTCGTCGGCATTTTCATTGCCCACGAATCCCACGTGACCTGGGCCTGGAACCCATCTCAGCGTTACTCTGTTACGTTCTCCTAGGGTATTCAGTCGACTCATGCAGTTTTCTACCAACTTTGAGGTGATTAAGTTGGAGTTTAAGGCCATCAGAGCGGCCTGACTGTCTGAGTTAATGTAAATTATGTGGTTGGCATAATTTTTTCGCAGTAGTAACAGTTAATTAAGTACATTATTCCAGTTGCTGCTTGGTCTAGTAAATAATTTGATCGCGAGAGGCGCCGGTCCCTCTTGCTGTCAAGAAAAAAATACCCGCCTTCGTCTGGCAGACAACCCACACTATTGGACTATACTTTAAGCGAATCACTCACACAGAGATTGGCAAATATGTCTCGGAATGCAAATGGGAACCACAACCTCTGGAAGGCAACAAAGTACCTCCCTCAAAGTGTTCTCCGCTTATAAGGTCCGGTAATACATGAGTGCGAACTGACAAGAAAAATCTCAGACCTTTGCTACATGACAAAACGGTTTATTTAAACCCATTGACACGGATAATCCAAAAAATCCATAATTCAATCAAAAAAATAAGATCAAGCATTGGACTTGATCCGAGACTTGCAGCTATGCCTGCCTTTGATTCCTACTGATGACGATGATTCATCCGACCGATTTCGGTCATGATGACTTAGCTATCTTAGCGGCGCTGGTGCGCCCGAAGATGGCTTACATAGCCCATCTTCGCGGCAAACTCCTCGCACATTGAGAGTACCCGCCGCCAACATAATTATAGTGAATGGCGGCAGATGGACGGGATTTACATCATCGCGTTTTGCGTCGAGTTCAGTTACTTGTGCGCTGCTCTTTAAATTCGCGGACTCGCCTCTACACAACACAATCTTCCGCCATTATAGGTGCTGTGCTGCCAAACCTTCCCATTGTGATTTGAGGGGGCCCATTTTGCATCTTTTCGTATGCTGCTTCTGGTCATTTTTGTACTTTTGTAATCTGAGGAGTTGACCGCCATGTTTCCACTTACCCTCCTCAAGTTCAAAGTAGAAGATTGATTCCTACTACGCTAATTGAGGGCGAAAGACGCAGGAGGACAAAGTGACTGACATAGCCCACAGAATAGCTAAAATCAAGTGGCAGTGGGCGGGGCACATATCTCGTAGAGCTGATGGCCGCTCGGGCAGTAAAGTTCTTGAGTGGCGACTACGAGTCGGAAGACGTAGCGTGGGCAGGCCTCCACTAGATGGACCGACGATTTGGGGAAGGTCGCAGAAAGTGCCTGGATGCGAGTGGCGCAGGACGTCTTTCGGCTGAAACGAAAGAACTAACGCTAAGAGAGATGGCTTAGCTAAAGAAATAGCCAAAATGGACCCTCGTAAAGCACTTGCATTTGATCTGATCACCATGAAGTCCATGGTCTTGACAATGACCACACTGAGTGAGAACCTCGCAAGTCTCTTAACTTTGGAAATGATCCATAAGGCTGGCAAGTCGCCTAACGAATTCTCTTATCGCTCAATTAATCTGACATTTGTATTGTTAAAATTATGGAAAAGGATCATTCTTGCTCGTTTATTCCCTTGCCTAAGTATGACCCATGTAATATAGTAAACCCGAACATAAACTTTGGCAGAAACCATACCAACCATAATCAGTACAATGTTTGGAAAAGAAAGAATCCTGTACGTCTGCTTTCGCTGCGGCTTCAGCTGGGTTTATCATATAGGACTATTCTATGAAATTAAAAAGTACCTTCTAGCACACTTCTACTACCTCCTGATGGATTCTAATGATGGCTGACCAAGTGGCGCATGTAATCAAGCCCCGAAGTCTCACCATATTATCATTTAAGATGTGAAACTTATCCTCCGGCCAATCTAGACCTCGACACATTGCTGCAGTCAACCTGCATTAAAATCCTGGACCGTAGGATGACATGGAAAGACCATAAATATAAATAAAACAGAACTGAATATAATATTCCACCGACAGTCAGCTAATCCAACATTAACTATGTGCCTCCAAAGAGCTCAAAAATACATGTTAAGGGTACTTTTATCGGCACACTGGTACGCTCGCCTTTGGGAAATACACGAGAACCTGATGTCAGCCAAACCCGCTATCCAAATATCAAAGTATCTATGATCAAGAGAGCTAATTTACTAGGGTTTACCACTGCTCTAGTGGCTCAAACCCCAACCAACTGCAAATCACCTGATTAGTCTTAATGACAGATACTAAAAAAGCAGATTTAAAAAAAAACCTAATGAACAAAGGTCAAACAAGGTCACGCCGCCGACGCCGCCGCCGCCGAGGTCAAAAAGTCGGCGCGCCGCCGCCGGCCAATTGTATATCGGCGCCCACCTCTAATACAAACATGATTATCACGTTTTATTGTCATGCATAAAATAACAGTGTTTTTTAACGAAACAGGTGATAATCTGCATATACGTGCCGATATGCCGTATTTATCAATGTGAACATTTTAGGCTTTTTAGGATTCCGTACATACAGGTTAGGGCTCGTTCCAATGGCAATCCAGTTTAAATTTTGCTGGGATACAGTAATGCAATATCCCGCAAAACTGGACTGTCCTGTGAACATGCGGGACACTGCAAGCGGAATGTTCGGTGAACGTCAACGTTAAAAATAAATAAAACACGTATACTACTAAACACACAACGTGACACATCAGAACGGAATCAGTTTCATACATTATGCGACACGTCAAAAGTCAACTTGACACTACACAACACTCCAGTCTAGTGTATCGAACCGTGTAGTGTCGTCACGTGAGTCACGACTCGTGACGCATCAGAACGGAATAGGTTTCATACATTATGTGACACGTCAGAAGTCATTATGACACACGCTCTAGTGTGTCGAACCTTGCATAAAGGCAGGTATTTGACCGCAATCGCACCTGGTGTTAAGTGAGATGCAGTCTAGGATTGTACATTTATCTGCCCTGTAAGTGCCTATTCACTCTCGCCTTAAAAAAGGCCCGAATTAAAGTTAGATCGCTTATCATGACATGTATGTACGGATACGGGATCTTGGTAAATATATCCGGCTCACACTTAGCTGATTTTTTATCAATATGACAACAATTTTAGGCACTTCGAGTTGTACCTACATGTAGTTCTTATCATTTATCATTTATCAATTACATTATTATTATGAGAAAAAGATTAAATATTTTATTGGACAAATTCCCCCAAGTTGTGTTTTTGTTAACACTGATAACTGGGTTAGTCACTGTCATACAAAGTATCTCACTGGTGGGTAAGATTTACCTTTTATCATCATCATCATTTCAGTCATAGGACGTTCACTGCTGAATATAGGCCTCCCCAATGACTTCCACATCGCACGGTTGGTAGCGGTCTGCATCCAGCGCCTTCCTGCACCCTTTATCAGGTCATCTCGTAGACGTCCCACGCTGCGCTTTCCGGTACGTGGCCTCCACTCCAGAACCTAGCTGCCCCATCGGCCGTCAGTTCTGCGTACTATGTGCCTGCCCATTGCCACTTTAGCTGCAATAAGGCGCTGGATGCAGGCTACCAACCGGGCCATGTGGAAGTCATTGGGGGAGGCCTATGTTCAGCAGTGGACGTCCTGTGGCTGAAATGATGATAATGATGATCCAACTCAAAAAGAGAGTGAAAAATACAGGTGAGATTAAAAAAAAAACACGCAGAAAAATACGCCGATACGTTATCACGTCTAGACAACACGCGGGTATCACGCACGCATTCCGTGTAAATATTGAGTACCTAATCAAAATCGGTCAAGTGCGTGTTTCGATATGATTGTGTCTAAATCTACGATAGACCTTGGAAGGGTTAAATATAGGTAGAAGCTACATAAAATCATAGTTAAAAACTGTAATAATTTTGGGAATAAAATGTAATTAAAATACGTTAAAATGAGGAGCGTTGGAGGCGTAGCGTTTCATTTACGTTTATCTTTGTACAGTCAAATTCTACATCGACATCGCTAACTATTTTTTTATCTATGTATGTTGAACTAGCGGCCGCCCGCGACTTTGTATACTTGGATCTCGTTTTACTCCCTTAGGGGTTGAATTTTGCAAAATCCCGTCTTAGTGAGCACAACCAACGTTTTAATAGAAACCCCCACGCAAATTTTGAGACTCCTAGCACTTGTAGTTTCTGAGATTTCGTGATGAGTGAGTCTTTGACTTTTGGCTTTTGATGCAAGTGTACTAGGGCATGCAAACCGGTTAACCGGATAACCGAAAAACCGGATAACCGACAGTGTACGATTACATCGAACATTGCAGCGTCAACGCTTTAGATTAAGTAGGCGCTTGCTTATATGTTAATTGCTAATTATTTTTAGTTTAGTTCACGTTCAATTGTCACTGTGTGCACACATCAATAATAAACCTATCAAGCTTCATCAAGTGTTTTCCTGTTCACTATCAAGATAAATGTATGAGTTAACAAGGACTCATACAGACAGAATTTGAAACTCGGTTTTTGTCAGTTATAAATCCGGGTTTTTCGGTTATTTCGGTTTTTCTTCTACGATTTTAGATAATTTAATAACTCATACAAGAACATGCTTCTTTAGTCATATCAATAAAAACAATTATTGTAATGCAATGTGAATGAGTAGAGTATAGTCTATGGCTATGGTATTGAACTAATTCTAGCTAAAGCTATAAGCGTGCGGGCGCAAAGTGGAACGCGCTTTGTATTTGACCATTGCCGCCATTTTGCTTTGCTAGTCTCTGTCAGTGTCAACTTACATATTATTTAATTAAGCATAACTATGAATGTTCTTCTTCTTTTTTGATGATGTTGGCAATACACGTCGAGGTCGACTTCATTTGTGCCATTTTCAAGTATAGGTACATAATATAAGTGATACGAGTTACAAAATGAGATCAAGTAATCTATATATATAAAAGAAAGTCGTGTTAGTTACTCCACTTATAACTCAAGAACGGCTGAACCGATTTAGCTGAAAATTGTCAGGGAGGTAGTTTAGAGCCAGGAGAAGGACATAGGATACTTTTTATCCCGTTCGAAATAAAAAAAAAGTCTGCTTATTTATGACCATTAAGGCGGAACAAAGTTCGCCGGGTCAGCTAGTGAAATATAATGAAGGATGATAGATGATACCCTTTCCCACCCTTTGAGTGTCAGTAAAGTTGTGGTGCTTTACTGAGACCTCCTATGGACAACTTGAGAGAACCAGAAGAATCACGATGCACTGTTTTGCTTCACTTGCCCACACCCATGGACGTTCACGAACACTCAATGGTTAATAATCCACCATTATTACACATTAATAGTCGCCCACACACGAATTTGAGGAAATAAAACAAAACCGCTAACATGACGCTTCAGATTCCCGCCAAGAAGTCCTGACCAAAGGTTTTGCTTTGCTAATGAGCGAAGTATCCTATTGTTGATCTCTTTACATTTGATTTTTAATTAAACTATTCAATTGATCTCACAATATTACGTTCAGAACATGTAACTTCATCTTGTCAAACTAGAATATAAAAGAAATAAAATGATTTTTATTATAATTTGCAGCATTTTTATTTACTTACAAACAGTCGACCCGAAAAACCCGAAAAAACCGGTTTAGTTCGGTTTTTAAAAATAAAAACCGAAAAAACCGGTTTTTCCAAACCGCTCGGTTTTTACATGCCCTAAAGTGTACCAACGAGTGAGTGGCATAGTGTATCCAACGATGGAATACGATAGTCTACTAATCAAACCTCACGCGTTACCCCTCAATAAAAAATAATAAAGTATACAGCAAAATATGACCTTACGGTGTCTTCAGATTAAAAATGGCGCCCAGCAACTAAAAACAAGTGGCCAGTTATCTTAATAATAAATAACTTTATTGATGTGTATGTCGAGTGTTTAACGTAGGTATAATAAAAGATAAGGTTTTAAAATATAAATAAACGTTTTGACGAGCCTGCTTTATTTTTATTTCTTGCTTTATTATTTTTATTTCTTTTTTTATTATTTTTAAGTGCGTTATTTGTTTGTGATCGTTTTTTTATGTCCTCAATACATAAAAAAAACGAAATTAAGTTACTTTTGTGTTCATTAACAGTAATTAACATAAAAAACGAGAGTTTCATGTACTTTACAAATAATAAAAATGTACAACAAGTTTTTCCTTGCAAAAAACATATTGCATAAAATAAAAAATGTTTATCAATAATAAAAATACAAAATACTTGTTTTTATTATAAATTATATTACCGCCAATATAAAGTCGGATACTTAAAAAAATGTATGCAGAACATGGCAGGTATTTGACCTATTCCCGCCTGATGTTATGTATGTGACAAAATATTATTATGAATTGTAATATTTAAACTATTTATTTATTTATCTATATATTTTATTTGCTACTGTAAATATTGAGTGATTAATAGTAACTATGAACCAGGCAGGTGTCCCGTAGTCTCCATCCATAGCCCAGTAACCAGTCCACCACCTTTCACCCATAACCCTAGTCCATTCTCCAATAACTGCAATAGCTCCTGCCTGTGCACAGGCTGGGGATGGTCTCTGGCTACATCCCATGATATAGTCAGAGACTAGATCCAGCATGTGCACCACTTTCACTTTTGTTGATTATTTTGCGCTTAAAACGGCCTCTACGTGTTGGATCTGTATCCCCACGCAAGCCTTATAAAGGACCGGGCCACTCTTGACCCGTGAGCTCCAAAGCGTACAAACATAATAATAAAAAAACAAGAAAATACCATGAATAATATCGTGATGATAAGATAACCAGTTGAACGAACTTTTATCTAAAATTCCACATTTAAAAATTGAATGTCAAGGTTCTTTATTTAACTTTCAGGCGCCATTTTTCTTCGTTCGATAATGTCCATAGATTGAAACAAGCAATAACCACACGTGCGTTTTCGACACTAAAGTTCAATTTTGTTTGAGCTGTGCAGCGATTTAACAGTTCAACGATTTGAGTCAATTGACTGTCTGATATTCTTAAATTAAAAACAAGTGATTTTCTCTAATGAGGTGATAAGTGATAACCTTTACTTTTACCACTTTTACAAGAATGAGTTAAGTAAAAGTCAAAGTCAAAGTAGGGTAGGGCTTGTTCTAAGTCCGCCTGGCTAGCTACCACCATCTTACATAAGTCGGCCGCCATAACAACAATGTTAACAGCATTGTTGTGTTCCGGCAGTTAGAGGTAAGATAGCCAGTTCCTCCATGGTTGAGGATTTCGGGTGAAGCTCGCTTACACCTTCGGCCTGAACATCAGTTGAGATGCAGGCTTTCCTCGTTGTCGATTAAAAAGATGAGTATAGAAAATATAAAAGTTACGGCGCAGCTCGTAGAGACGATGGCCGTTGGGGCAGTTCTCGAGTGGCGACCACGGGCCGGAAGACGTCGTGTGGGCCTCCTACTAGGTGGACCGACGACCGTAATAAAGGTAGCAGGAAGGCGCTGGATGCAGGCCGCTACCAACCGGCTTTTGTGGAAATCGTTGGGGGAGGCCTATGTTCAGCAGTGGACGTCGTATGGCTGAAGTGATGATGATGATGATCATGAAGTATAGATTAAAAAAGTTACATCGCAGACATATTGCAATTCTACAGCAGAGGCTCTAAGAACTATCCTCGAACAATAAGAATTAACCTCATGCTTTCTGTTTGAAGAAATGCACGCTGTTATCATTTTAATACCAACAATGGCGTGTTCTTATCAGTGCGATACAACGTGCTCGGATACTGAATATAGGACAAGTATAATGTGCCCATAAAGAATATTAATGAGCTCAAGCGATAGTGAGTTACATTTAAAATTGAGTGCGAAGGAACTCAAGAACGACTCAATATCTAGATCAGTGGTTCCCAAACTTATTTAGTCTACTGCCCACTTTGGGAGTTAATTATTTTTAGCGCCCCCCATTTTTGTAGTCAAGAGTCGAGCTCAGTCGATGTCTAAGAGTCCTCCTAGTAGATGACGCCTCCCAAGCCTCTACACAACGTCCCGATTTTTTTTCTGGGTCTCTTACCGCCCCCCTTTAAGCCTGCAGCGCCCACAAGGGGGCGTTATCGCCCACTTTGGGAAAGACTGATCTAGATCGTTTCATCCACGAAGACGCGCCCCACCATTCTTCCGCTAATGTTTGAGTGTTATCGGTACACGCTATTATCCATGAGAGCAAACCCACACCACAATAATGACGCTCGGATTGCACGGATCAAACTCCCCGCACACCACGCGACCGAGACCAAAGATTGGGGGGCGCGTCTTTGTGGATGAAACGATCTATACCTACTCAATATTTTATTTCAACACTATAATGTCCCCAACAGTCCAGCCAGCGTGGGGAGTATAGGCCAAATCCTTCATTTGGCATTTGGCATTAACGGGACTATTCCCACCTCTCGTTCCCACCGCTGCAACTCCTGTGCAGCCAGGATCTACAGCTTGACCGCCAATAACGCAACCAGTGAAGGTCAAGTTTGTCCCGGGGAAAGCTAAACTGTCATTGGACCCGGAACGAAATTAATCAGAAGAATCTTTCACATTCGAAATTAATCAGATTAAAAGCTAGTGTTGGGAATGGGTGTACCGGGATGAACATTGGCGTATCTAGGGTTCTTTTCCAGGGGTGGCTTGGCCCTTGACATTGACATACCATGGCACGGATGACGTAAGTACGCGCTACTAACGTAATCTCGAATCAGGCATCAGCCAGTCCAATGCCTAAGCCGTTAGGTTTTACGTCAAGTAATTTTTTTAACATCCATTATTAATCTACTGAAATTATTAAAAGTAGCCGTTACACTCGATATTTATCATACAAAGTAGTAATTATGAAAGGCTTCACATGACTCGAACAGTATTGGTTTAGTGAAGTGTATAAGACTGAAAAAATGGACAAAAAACGATAGTGATGTGACTACCACAGCACATACAGATGTATGACGTGTAGAATATATTATTCGAAAGTCAATCGATCGATCGAAAGTGAAGTCAAGTTAACATTTACATAATAATCAATGACCTATGGACTCAGAAAGTAAAACCCGTGTCTTACTATTTCAGAAAGTAAAGACATTGTTTTCTAAGCGATGTGGAGAATTATAGAAGAGTGGAAGAAAATAATGTAGAGATGAACGAGGATACAGAAATCTTTTTATCCGCAAGTCCTTCCACAAGTTGTTAAATACAAGTATATTAACCACAACGGAAAAGCTCTTGGCCTGTATCTCACCTGTTGGTAAGTGACGATCAGGCCGAATGTGGAAGCGAGATTCACCCGGAATCCTCAACTTAGAAAATCTGGCTCACTCATCTCCAACTGCCGAAACATACTTAACGTTATTTTTGGCAAAGACCTGTGTATTTTTACGGTCATTTCTTCTCTGTTACAATGTGCTGGTGGACCGACGACCTCATAATCGTAGCGCCTTCCGCTGAATGCAGGCCGGTATCAACCGGGCGATATGAAAGTCATTGGGGAGGCATTGTTCCACAATGGACGTCCTGTGGCTGAAATGATGACGATGATGACGTTGTGCTGGATGTTCCATCACTAAATTCGCTAATAACATCAATTAGCCGACAAAGTGTTACAAAATAAGAGCTGAAAAACGTAGCACGAAACGCTGTCGTAAGAGAAAGTGGGCGGTATTCGTGACTGCAACTCTTTGGGCTAACGTGACCTTTTTATATGATGATTGTGTTGGCGACAGAACTATACTTTTTGTTCTTCTTGCTGTCTTAATTAACATATTTTTGTGATTTCAAATCAATCAAAATCAAATCATTTTAAATTTGTAAAAACATAGGTGAACATGTGGATTTATTTTATGTAGTTAGTTGAATTAGGTATAGGTACCTAGTTATTTAGAATTCCGGAACAAAGACTTTATGTACGGTCGACAGCACGTCAACGTAAACACTGCGGTATCTTACGTAGTTGCGATAGGGGCGAGTTTGCAACGAAAATGTATAGCTTGATGTGCTGTCGATTGTACGTCAATACGTACTTACTTTTTATTAGCTGTTGAAAAGTGACCGAGATTTTGGGTGACCAATTTTCATTTCTCCAATTCAAATAGGCAAACGTCAAAAGTTTGTCAAACTCCATACAAAAAACACATTAATCGCAAACCAGTCAAAAATTGGTCGAAAAGCCCCTTTTTTGTATGGAGTTTTGACGGATTCGATTTTCGATTCGATCAAAAAGTGCGTTTTGTCTAGGGGGGCAGATAAGGTTATAGTTACGGTTTAGTAAAATGGTACAACCCAGCCTTAGTATTTATTAATGACAAACCATCTAAAAATCCAAATCCACAGTTGATTGAAGACTAAACTAGTTTTTAGGCCATCTCTGGCTTACTCTTCTAGGCCAAATCCATTTGCCTCTTAAAATTGGAGAGGGTCGTGCTCCTGCAGCGACTAAATGACCTGATGACGATTTAATACTATTTCAAGCAGCTACGTCCTAGATTGTCCGCACGCGATGACCACTGCGCATAATGTGATAATACATAATGTTGCAGTCAAAACTCATAATCGGTCAAAACCACATTTGTCTGCAAAAATCAGTCAAAAGTGGTTTTGACTGATGCCCTTGGTCATCACTTTTGACTGATTTTTCCAGTCAAAAGTGGTTTTTACCAAGGGCGTCAGTCAAAATCATTTTTGAGTGCAAAAAACCAATGAAAAGCGGTTTCACCTGATTTACAAGTTTAACTTTAACAATCAGTCAAAATTCATACAAAGTCTTGCTTGTGATTAGTGAAAATTACTCGGAAATCATAAAAATGTGTGAAAAAACCACTTTAAAGTGTAACATTTTTGTGATTTGTGCATACAAAATGATCACACATACCTTAGTTAGGTACTACTTTTAAGAAATCAGGGTATTCATCAGGTAAAAGATAAGTAGATTATCAATTTGTTCGGTCGGATAAATAAAATCTTTGCACTAAAAAGTGGTTTTGACTAACGCGCTTGGTCAAAACCACTTTTGACTGGAAAAATCAGTCAAAAGTGATATTGACCAAGGGCATCAGTCAAAACCACTTTTGACTGATTTTTGCAGTCAAAAGTGGTTTTGACCGATTATGAGTTTTGACTGCAACTCACACGTAATGCAGCTCTCTTTGCAGTCACGCGCGGCGCAGTGTATTGGCATGTAGCTATACTAATTGCATCCTATCTATACTTATCTGTTGTATTAATACGAAAATCGATGTTCTATAAAGATCAGCATCATCAGGTCATTTAGTCTCCACTGCAGTAGCACGACTTCCTATATTTACCAGAGACATATGGAGGATTTGGCTTTAGATCGTTTCATCCACGAAGACGCGCCCCACCATTCTTCCGCTAATGTTTGAGTATTATCGGTACACGCTAAAGGGAATTATCCATGAGCCATTTGCTCGGATCAAACTCACCAAACCCCGCGCTTCCCTCAACTAAAAGTTGGTGGGGCGCGTCTTCGTGGATGAAGCGATTTATACACTCCCCATGCTGGCTAGACGGAAAGGGAGTCAAAGTTAAGGAAGTCACATACGTAATGTATCTGTCACAGTCGGATTGTATAATCCGCCGTTTTACATTACCACTAGGCATTTTACATTACAGCTCTGTTTTGTAATACGGCGGCTCAACGTTTAGGCGGATTGTCATTACGATACGTTCTTCAATACGCGGCCCACGTTTAGCCGCATCATACTACTATTTAGATTGTAGGGTGACCATACTTACAAAATAAACCAATGTTTAATGAAAATAAATTATGATAAGACAGATTTTAAGAATTATTATCTTCGTTACTGTATACTAAATAATATATTTGGCTTCAGTAATTTTTTTTTACTTATTTATAAATCACAAGGGATAGGATGATAAGCCATCTAAAAAAAGGAACTCAAAACAATTAAACTTTTCTAAACATTTTAAAAATAAATTAGATATTTGGCTTTAGTCTTTTTTAGTAATTAAAAATGATCACAGGGGACAGGTAACTCAAAAAAATAAAGTTTTAGTCATTTTTTCTGGGTTATTTTTCTCTAAGATAAAATTATCTTCACCGGCCACAGCCATAATGTCATTTTTTACACTAATAATATTGTGTAGGATTCCGCCGAACACCAGAATCCATAGCCACTTTAGCTGTTTTGATGTGGGTTATAACCTCTAAAACTAGTTCCCTTGTCCACGGTTTTTTTACTGTTCCACATTGAATTATTTAATTTATGGTTAAACAAACTTACCTTAAGTGAAGTTTGACCGTAATTATACGAGTCGCTGCATCCGAAGAGATTTTCATATTTACCAGGTAGTCCACTTCTCATTGTACTA
This sequence comes from Ostrinia nubilalis, assembly GCF_963855985.1. NCBI lineage: Eukaryota > Metazoa > Arthropoda > Insecta > Lepidoptera > Crambidae > Ostrinia > Ostrinia nubilalis. Next base: position 1,292,522 of record NC_087117.1, read on the forward strand.
GGCATCGAACATTTTAGAGCATACAATACAAAAAAGTACTTGTTATGACTCGATATCCGGCGGTAGTGGGGCACGCTTACGTCACACCCCTCCAACCGTCGAGTCGTCATTCATTTCAGAGTATGATTTTGCTAAAGTTAAGTAAGGGTAAGTTAAGTGTAAACTTAGGGGTAGGGCGGGAATGAAAATCTCTTCGGATGCAGCGACTCGTATAATTACGGTCAAACTTCACTTAAGGTAAGTTTGTTTAACCATAAATTATACTTCGTCGCTGCATCCTCGAGATTTTCATATTTACCAGGTAGATGTTTAGAGAGCTTTAGTGAAATCAAAACTATGATAAATACGTTATTTAAATTAATTAGACCTTTATAAAGAATATTTATACATAATAGGTATTATCGTTAAGTAAAGTATTATCAAAATGCGAAGCAGAAGGTCTTGCTTCAAAATTTAAGAATATAATTCAAGGTAATTTTCTAGATTAGCCTGCTGCTTTTCTTTTAATCGATTCTATGATAACTTTTCAACGATTAGTTGTTGCATGACGGACACTTTATGCGGAATATAATTTTAGGTTATATCAATATAACTCTCACGTAATGAAAAAATATTCAAATATGTTTAATCTATCCTAGAGGTTCTTGCATTGTGGTAAAATTTCTTCGTAGTTTGCGTTCAGTTTTTTAGTATTAGTAAGGATACGAATATAACTTGTTATTTCTGTAAACTTGTAAGAAATAATTGTATTTGCTGGAATAATAAATCTGATATTGAAAACAATACTTTAAAGTGCAACTGAGATCGCCCGGGTGCTAAAGTATTAGTAAAATCACCGGTAAATATAATAGGCCAGGTGTCCCATTCTTCTGCGAATTAATATTTTTACTACTTCTTTTTTATGTAATAAATACTTAATAGTATTCTGATGGTAATTTTCTGCTTCAAATAAAATGTAGCTGTTGTTTGAAATTTTGCCTTCGCTTTTAAGTTTACACAATAACTGTTTTCTGGGGTCAGATTTTGTATATTGAGCTATGATAATTGAATTTATATCTAGTTTAAGATTTTTATTTCCCCAAGAATTAAAACAATTCACTAACGTGAGAGAAGCACAATGTTTAGTAACACTAGCTTTGGATTGGAAACATAATAACCAAACTGAGAACGATAACTTTATATTAACAGAATATAAAATTAAAGATTAACTAAATAAGTGGGTACTTCGCAAAAATTTGCGCGCAATCCGTGAGTATCGCCAGTCAGCGTGCTCAGTCCGACAGAACGTCGGCACACAAAAGAGGTGGCTTATTCTAACTACGTTCAGGTAATGAAACGTTTTATAAAACGTTTTTGCAGATAAGTGTGTGTGTATATAAGATAGGATAACATTTATTTATTTATATTTTTGCACATAAAACTGTACAGTGGCGGACTTAATGCCAAGTGGCATTCTCTGCCAGTCAACCACAGGTCTAGTAGAGAGACTAAGGCGGTGCAATAAACATGAAAAATAAAATATATAGACTTTGATATATTACCACTTTTCCTTTGTATATTTACTGAGTTTATCTGTCAGTAGCACAAATTGAATTATTTATTTACTTTTAAACGCGGTCTTAATAAAAAAATAGTTAAAATAAGCAATATTAATACATCATGTCAAGACCTATTTCATGTATCGTATATAAGTATACGCTTAGAGCAGAGAGCGTTATCTAAAATTGTACTTTGATGTCATTTTTCTGAAATTAACACTTCATTGCATGCAGAGTTTACCTCTAATTGACTGTGTACGTTATGATGTTATACTTAGTGTTTTAATAGAGCTTATGCTCTTACTTACTTACACTTACACAAGAACGTATGTTCTTGGTAAACCAATAGAATAAATAAATTAATTTATTTATTACCTTACTTTTACTAAGTAAGTAAATAGTACTTCAAAAAATAATATATTTCCTTGTTTTGTCTTATTGTTTGTCAAACCAATTGTGTTGTGTGAGACCCACAAAAAATAACACTCAAATCTTTTATTTCAGTAAGCTTGAAGATGTTACAGAGGTAACCTTACGGTAGCAGAAATATTCATACATCGCACAGCTGTCTGTAGCCGATTAACTGTTTCTTAATTATGATGTTATAGGTAAATATTTAAATTAAATAAATAATATTTGTATTTATTGCTTATCATTTTTTGCGATAGAAAGAAACCACAACCGAGAGCCGACACACCAAGTCACGAGATAATGTACTAACGTGAGGTTGGGGCCATTTCCCACACTACATATTTAGGAATAAATATTCGATTCGTCATTCCTATAGAATGATAGTTTATTAGGTATTGTTAACGTTTGGATTCGTTGTTATGTCGATAGTATTTATGGCAATTTACCAGTTTTTTGTTAACTTTGCTAAAAGTAAAAAGATGATGATGATAGGTATCTTAAGTAGGTATCTTGCTTGTGGGATAAGACTCTTTACATAAAGTCATTAATTTAGGCGACTGAACTAAATTCTTTACTCGAGTAAAAGATATGAACGTAAATGGTTTACGATTATCGTAGAATTACTCTTCTCAGTTAAACTGGATTTGATATACATATCAAATATTTATGTATAATATGTATAACTATGTATTGAAAAAACATTGCAGTTCTTAGGTAGACCAAAGTGAAAATGTTTATAAGTTGTTGGCTTAAGCTTCTGTTTTGTAACTATGGAATGAAGCTGGTATACTGGTTTAAATTAAACCTTATCACGAGACCAGAATAAAGCGTAGAAAGCGGAAATAATTCGCTGTTGTTTGTTTTGGACGAAATTGCTGTAGCAATCGCTGGTCGTCGCTGCTGTTCATAAGGATGACCGAAACTGAAACTGCTGATGTGTTTTGGCACTCAAAACCTAAAGGTAGGATTACTGCTATTAAATATATCTGATATATAATCTTAATAATTTTGGTGTTTATCATGCCACCGTTCAATAAAGCTGCTGCTCAAAAAATTGCGACAGTTGCACTACTACTGTAGGGTGTTGGTGATGTTTGCGCACGCGCACACATACAGTAACCGGATGGTGTTGAGGAAAAGAAATGCGTGAATCGGTTACCCCACACAGAGGCAAATATTCGAAAATAATAATTGAACATTTAAATAACGTCTTCTTGATTTAGATTAAAGTCCTTATTCCTATTGTAATTTTAATTTAATTTATGGACTTGTATAAAAGTTTTAAATAAATACATTTTATCATTTTGTGTATTTTTCTTTTTTATTACTATTTCTGCGCTTCCTCGAGCAGTTACCTTGAGGGATAAGCGCCCCGTTTTAATTTATTTGCGTAAGAGACACGTGACAACATGTGCAAGTATTTTTAGTCAACTTCTGGATTGACTCGTCCCTCAGTCAATTAGCCAAGATTCGCCCAAGCGTTCAGAATATTATCTCATCTCCAAATTGGAGTGCGTACACCTCAGTTTTACTTTTTAGGCTGACCTAAGCCTTCCAAAATATTATTGGCTAACGGGATAACTTTTCCGTGTCTGAAGTTAAAACTATTTACCTATGTAACCTCTATATCCGGTTTTGCTGGTTTAACAGACTGATATTTCCTCCTGTGTTGAATCATCCGATTCTTTTGATATTTCGAATCACTACTCTAGGTAATAGTTATATGACCTCAATCGCATCGAGGTTCTTCATAACGATTATGGTATTTCGGTAGTAATCGCATTACTACTCAAGGAAATACATAATATATATAAGGTCTCGCTGATGGTTTACAGGTTGATTATTCGAAATCATTGTTTTAGTACAATTGAATATAGTTTCTTATTTTATTTAAATAGTTTAAACAAAAAATCTGATAGGTAGGTCCTGTATGTAAATACACCAGCCAAGTAAATTTAGTTACGTTCAATAGCAATTATGATAGCAATGGACGCACTCACCTTACGACACCGTTTTTCGGACGGGGCGACATAGGTCGCGAAGGGCAGTTGCAGAGCAGCTGAACCACGGCGGGGTCCCATCTGGGCGCACGGGAAGACGACGGGGCGGCGGGGCCAGTGGTCACGGCAGGCGCGCCGTGCGGAGGCACGCAGCGAGTTTTTGTTCTTGTGAACTGTATGTCGGTAGTAATCGCATCACTACTCTAAGAAACTCGTATTTGACCTCAATCGCATCGAGGTTCTTTATTAAGATTTTGGTATTTCGGTAGTAATCGCATCACTACTCTAAGAGATTCGTATTTGACCTCAATCGCATCGAGGTTCTTTATTACGATTTTGGTATTTCGGTAGTAATCGCATCACTACTCTTAGGAAATACATAGATTACCTTAATAGCATTAAGGTAAGATTCCATGAACACGGTATGAACTTCATCACAGCACAACTCACATCACAGCACAACTCAGTGTTAAATTAGGATCCAATATATTACGTACCTATGTACGAGCACAGATTGAACATAGTCGAAAACATTTTGCCATTCCTTTTACAGTTGGGTAAAAACAAAATAATTGTTTTAAATATTCCCCAAACTCATCTGCCTCTCGGTCGGTACACTCTTGCCAGAGTGGTCGTAGTCATCATTGTGATTCACGATGAGTGATGTTTTTTGCAATACGGCGCGATTCCTCGCAGACTGCAGCTTGGCAGGCACTTTCGTTGGCGGAGCACTTACTTGCGGCCTTGATCCGGTCTCCTGATTCCCCAACAGGTAGCCATTATTATCCTCCAAATGTCGCGTCGCTCTAGACGACGTAATAACTGTGTATTTTATCGAAATGTTTACTTTTATGGTCATTTCACATTTAAACACACACGAAGCACACACTTTTTCCAATTTAATTTAATTTAATTTTTGCGGCACGAACGAGAAATTTCGATGTTACGATGCCCGCACTATCGAAGCGAATGACGACTCGACGGTTGGAGGGGTGTGACGTAAGCGTGCCCCACTACCGCCGGATATCGAGTCATAACAAGTACTTTTTTGTATTGTATGCTCTAAAATGTTCGATGCCTAGTACAATGAGAAGTGGACTACCTGGTAAATATGAAAATCTCGAGGATGCAGCGACGAAGTATAATTGCACATTATAATTATTCTTAAAGTCACTGTCGACAGACATATTATTTATCACGTTTTCTCTGTTAAATTCACAAATAACTACGCAATTTAGCAATACAATTTCTGTATCCGATGCCATTGTTGTTGTTATGTCAGGCAGCGCCACGGTATTGAAAATAGGAACTAAAAACTGTCAAAGCGGCGGGTAATGATACGCTGTTTTACATTACGGCTAGCCGTATTGAAGAACGTTTGGCACCGAATACATTCCGGCGGATTTTCATTCAGCCGTATTCAATCCGGCTAAACGTTAAGCCGCCGTATTACAAAATAGAGCTGTAATGCAAAATGCCTAGCTGTAATGTAAAACGGCGGATTATACAATCTGACTGCGACATATCTACCTACAACTATAATATCGTCGCGTCTTTTTATTTATCAATAGCTACAGCCATAATTAATAGTAAAGTACATTAGGATCGTGGTTCCAGCATAATAAAATAGACTTATCCCCACTGTTACCCTGGATGAAATGAGATAAGAGGCGATTAAAGGACAAAAATGCGAACATCAGGTCTCCCCAACCCGTCTGGCCAGCGTGGGGAGTGTAGGCAAATCCTCCATTTGCCTCTAAATTAGATAGAAAGCGTGGTTCTCCAGCAGTGGAAACTGGAGACTAATTCATCTGATGATAATGAAATAGGTCAATCGGTTTGACCAGCGTGAGGACTGAGGAGTGTAAAATCCTCAATTTTCCTCAGTAGGTACCTTCAGTAAAGATTAATTGAACTGATGATGATGATGATGATGAAATAGATCAATCTGACCAGCGCGGCAGCGTGAGGAGTGTAGGCCAAGTCCTCCATTTGCCTCTGGTAAAACGTGACTATTCCCACCTCTCGTTCCCACCACTGCAACTCCTGTGTAGCCAAGATCTACAGCTTGACCGCCATAAAAATTGCAAAGCGGATGACAGGTGACAAAAAAAGGTTGCCTTTGGTATAGTAGAGAGAGGCATGCTCTTGGAGTGGAGATTAAAATGATCTGATGATGACGAAATATGTACATAAGAAGGTAAATTCTGTGTGTATTTCGTAATAACTGATAGTATTGCGTTGATTATTTCCAACTAGAAACATCAGCTGACACCTACAATGATTGCAATCGGGCGAGTGTACAAACAAAGTATTTTTAAATTGGAATAACCTTGTCTGGAGTATATCAATGTTAAACTATTTATAAACACTTTTTTTTGGGTGTTTGTAAATATATTTGTCTCAGATAGAAGATAGACTTTCAGAATTTTCAGAATTAATTAATTAACCTTTAAATGACAGAGTGCGTGGAGTTTACATCAGGTCAGTTAGTCTCCACTGCAGGAGCACGACCCTCTAATTTACCAGAGACAAATGTAGGAATTGACTTACACTCCCCACGCTAAAATAACATGCACGCAAAGTCAAAGTCAAAAGCTTTTCTCACTACTTAGGCCTTTTCCAGGGTACTCATACACGTCCCAAATATAGCAAGCTCTACCACCATTTCGGGACAACATAGGTATGGGCTGGTGCTGAGAAGTGACGGAAGAAAATAAACACTTTATTCACAAACGATGCTTGCTTAAGCACTTAAGTGAAGCAGCAGATCAAACGCACAGCGTTGAATGGAGCTCTGTGATTGGTTCGTGTGTCACTCTGTGCGTCTGTGAGACCTCATAGTAATGTTTGTGAATACGGGCGTACGTATGTCATCTCACGTAAGAAATACATATCAGAATGTAAAAGAGGAAGATGATAATAATCAGTCCATGTGTATATGCTTCCTGTTTACTATAAGTAATACGCAACATTACGAAGTGTTCCGTAATCGTAGGTCAATTAAGGTTATTAATTTTCCTAAGCCAATATTCTGTTGATCGGACTCGGGTTGATCGGGGGAGGCCTATGTTCAGGAGTGGACGTTCTAAATGATGATGATGATGATCAATATTCTGCAGTCCTAATAATATAAGATCAGCGAATCAGTTTTTTTCATCCTCAACGATAAAGCTCTTGACTTGATTCTCACCGGAACGTGTTGATCAGGCCGAAGGTGGAAGCGAGCTTCACTCGGAATCCTCAACCACAGAAACACCTATCTTACTTCTAACTGCCGGAATACAACAATGCTGTAAAATTCCACCTTACCCTATCTCTAAAAGATAAAGAAATGACTGATGGGTAGGTACTGGACCGATGCAATTGCATCACGATCTTACTTGCAATTCTTGCCCTCAGGTCAACGAATCCACATCTGTCCCTCGTGGACTCGTGGTATATCCACGTCTGATAACAACTGTGCCAAATATGACCAAATCTAGCCAGATTTGCTTCAAAAGAGGACGCGTGATCACACGGGTTCCCACTCTAGTAAAAAGAGTACAAACATGATTGTAATAAGCACTTTGCTCACACACATCTACACCGTGTCTGTTATCAGTTACATTGTAATATATATTGTTTTCCTGAATGTGATTCACGCACAGAACATATGACTGATAAGAGGTCGCCAGGTCAGGATATTTGACACTCCTGGTGACAGGTTACAGGTTAGAAAGCTATTTTAAGATAGCAAACGTGACTGGCGTACGTGCTAATTTGACTTTTGTTTGGATAGAGTAGAATGATGTAATGTTACAGATTATGTGGAGGGCAAACCTTTCCGTTCATATATCAATATTTTATATACCTTCTATTTATATAGACTATAGTTCTTATCAAGCTATGTTCGCTCCTTCACTCGCGTGGAATTGACAACTTTAAGACTGAGTTGCACCACCTAACTTTGACCGTAACTATAACGATAACCGGTGTTTTGTGGAGTGGAATGGAGTTTGACAGATTTTTGACGTTTGTCAAAGTTATAATAAGTTGATGCAACCCAGGCTTAGAGTTTGTTCGTTAATTTCAGCCAAATGACGTCCACAGCTGGATAAAGGCCTTTCCGATGGATTTCCACAAAGATCGGTCCTGCGCTGCCCATATTCAGGTACTTCCCGTGACTTTCACCAGTTCATCGTCTTTCCACCTAGTGGGAGTATCCTATCCTAATTCATAGAAATTTTGATTGAACCACCGTTTCACCCCTTTCTTTATTTCTCTATCTTGTGTTCTCTCTATTTCTTGTAGCTTTAATAATTACGGACTTCCGTACAAACTTTCAGCCCCTCTTTCACCTTCTACACTTATGAATCTGAAAATTCATATCCTGAAAATAACACCTGCTGACAAAAGTGACTGATTTTTTTGAGCTACTCCGGCCCATTTGTTTTACCGAAGCAATGGTAGGGTTAAAGTGACACTGGGACGTGTAATTAAAGAGCTTTTTAAAAGCCTACTTGCAAAACAAATTAATTTGAACCGTGAAAGAATTTAGCGCGTTTAAGCTAAACGCAAAGCTCATAAAGAAGTTCAAAGTTGCACAGCGTGCTATGGAAAGGCCTATGCTCGGTTTTTCTTTGCGAGATCGAATCAGAAATGAGGAGATCCGCAAACGAACTACAGTCGCTGGCAATGGGCAGGGCACATAGTACGCAGAACTGACGACCGATGGGGCAGCAAGGTTCTGGAGTGGAGGCCACGTACCAGAAAGACGTCGACGTGGACCGACGACCTCATAAAGGTTAAAGGTAGCAGGTAGACGCTGGATGCAGGCTGCTACCAACCGGACGATGTGGAAGTCATTGGGGGAGGCCTATGTTCAGCGGTGGACTTTCTGTGACTGAAATGATGATGATGAAGAAAGCTGGGCGTTGGTTGATGAATCAGTATGACAAGCCTTTTCTTCTTCATTACATAGATACATAGGTATAAGAGGGTGTGGTTTTGGCAAAGAGTGAGACTATTTACACATGACGCGGAGTGGTGTGACCGCAGAAAAAAATATAAGGTCATCGACGTACGATCGGGAGGTGTATTTTTGAAACCGTCGAGATTGTACTTGATTTCTCGGACTTTAAAGATCCAGACGAACCAAAGTTTTAATTTTAAGACAAAATTAAGCATAATGAAACGACGGTTGCCGAACTATTAGTTCAAACTAAATGAAATTTGAAATAGGTATACCTTTTTTATACAATGCCTGCTTTGTTACCAAAACTCAGGCATTGTCTATCCACAACGAAGTTTTAAGGGGGTCAAAAATGACCTGTTTCGAGAAAAGGATGGCACGAACTACGACCCGTGCCGCTTCTTTGCTTGACTTGGCGGGGGATTAGTTCTTTCGACCGCTTGGTTGGTCATGGAATGACTTTTGAATACAGCTTTTCAGGAGTTAGGCTGAAGCGAGGTAAATGAAGCGATTCTATTGGTTCTTTACAAACACATCCCTCGCTACGCATCCTCGCACATCTCTGGTGGAAACGCAGTCTTAGAGCCAAAAAATACGGATCTAGAAAACTGTAACGTATTTTCACGGATTCTGATCTGATTTGGATGCATGCGATTTTAGTTGCGTACGTTTTAAGCATACGTCTCCCTACGTCAGATGTTTATCGCAGAGAGAAATAATGCTACTAACTTGAAATCGAGCCAATTGTAAATTTTATATACTCGTTGCTGAACATAATAGAATCACCATACGCTGCCAATGGCGATAAAATATTGGATGTAAACCGATGACGTGTCATTTGGGACTATTTTTATTAGAGTGTGGGCGCCGCGAATTTTGTGGGTGGAAGAAGAGGCGAAGCCAAGGATAATCTGACAGATGACCTATAGTTAGGTCACCATAGATCAGCTATAGGTACCCTGAGACAAAATGAACCTTCACTGGTTGGGTTATTGGCGGTCAAGCTGTAGATCCTGGCTGCACAGGAGTTGCAGCGGTGGGAACGAGAGGTGGGAACAGAACCGTAGATATATCCGGAACAAAATTGACCTTTCATAGGTTGGGTGAACTTGGGTGTTTATTGGCGGTCAAGCTGTAGGTCCTGGAGACCTTTTATGGAGAGCAAAGCTCTTATACCCTCATCATAGCGTATGATTCGATCGTTCGTTTCAGTCAAATGATGTCATCTACTGGACAAAGACGTAAAGCACGTACCTACTTTTGCGTGAATTCAGTCTCCAGTTCTCTACAATTCTACAAATCTTAAACCTAAGTCCAATGAAAAATGAGTGAATTACCTACTACATTTTTTTCCACATCTCCCATACAAACTGCTAACCCCTATGTTATTTCTTCTAGTTATTTTTGCTGGAAAATACCTTCCTTCCTTTTCTTAGGTCCTATTATCTAGTTCGTTCGTTTCAGCCAAATGACGTCCACTGCTGGACAAAGGCCTCCCCCAAGGATTTCCACAATTACCGGTCCTGCGCTGCCCGCATCCAGGCACTTCCCGCGACCTTCACCAGATCGTCTAGTACTTAGGTAATAAAACTCATCAAAATTGATTCTGCCAGTAAGTAATTATTTATGCGTGAGAAGTGAAATGAGATCATCGCAAACAGAGTAACCGTCGCATAATAATTTAATTGGTATGGATATAATTATTAATAAGTGCTTTGATTACTTGTTTGTCAACAAATAGAACAAGTGAAGACCGGTTTTTAGATAACTTTGTTTATATTCTGCTAACAATTTGTGCCTACAAGTCCATAATTCGTACCTAAAACCCTCATTCTCTTATATTCACCAACGAGTTTCTGGTGGATCTAAGGATATTTTCACCATTGTGACAATGAAATGATATGAAATAATTTAATCAGTACATAGGCCCTTTCCAGGGCACTTATACACGTCCCAAATATAGCTCGCCCTACCACCACTTCGGGACAACATATGGGCTGGTGCTGAGAAGAAGTGGCGGAAGAAACTCGGTCACCTTTATCTATATGAAAGCTTTTAGAAAAACGATGTGAGGTTGGAAATCTCCTATTTCAAAGGAGTTAACCTAAGTGGGAACGACAAAAGTAATTTGACAAAAAACAGAACCTGATGACATTGAAACTGCTGAGTTAAATAGTTGAGCCCATTATTTTTATATGTTATATTTTTTACAAAACCACTTTATCGGATCATAAAGTATTTTTTTCCGAAAATACAGCTAGTAGGTATTACTCGCCTCTTTGCCTCGGGGACACGCAGATCTTTACCGAATATATCAGAGATTTCACGTTCTAAAGAGATGTTATTTGCTAGTAAAACTTACCTATTAGAGTATTTTAATAATTTGTTGAGCTATCCATCTGAAACAAAGAAGAATAAATGTTATTCTTTCGAGGGTTCCAATTCCAATACTCACCACGCCTGTAGTTAACGCACAACGTTGAATAGAGCTCTGTGATTGGTTCGTGTGTCACCCTGTGCGCCTACGCGCACTGTGAGACCTCAAAGTAATGTTTGTGAATACGGGCGTAAATCGTTTACTGCATTGACTGCATTCCATTCAAAGCTTCCGATGTCTTTAGATCTCAAAAGGACAAAACACCACAAACGGTAGTAACTGAACACTTGTCGCTAACCACATCACGTGGTGGTAGCTGGTTATTGGATTTCTTGTCTTCCACCAAGGTCGGCAGACCACAAACTGGCGCCTAGACTATAAATAACAAAATGGCTGATGATATGACATACCTACATAATGACAACAGTAACTCTTTTTTCATGTCGCTATGCTTTGCGTCATCCGCGACCCTGAACTTCGAACTCCTCCTATGTTCTTCTGAATAATTTCGTTGCGGGTTCAATGACAGTTTAACTTTCCCGGCACAAGCTTGGCCTTCACTGTTTGGGTTATTGGCGGTCAAGCTGTAGATCCTGGCTGCACAGGAGTTGCAGCGGAGGGAACGAGAGGTGGGAATATTCCCGTACCTTAGGTAGGATTAGAATAGGACCACATTTTTCCCGTGGATGTCGTGAGTGAGAGTCGACGAAGGGACTGGCCAACGTTTGGGGTTTAGGCCAAATTCTCTGTCTAGAGAGGGTCGTGCTCCTACAGTGGATACTAGATGACCTGATGATAATGATAAGAATGACGACTCTTCTGAATGTATTGTATTTTTTATATTTTTAAACCGGTAGACAGTGGTTACTGAATTTTTTTCGGCGCTTCTTCTCAGCACTTGCCAAATGTTCGTCTCGAAGCGCTGGTAGGGCAAAAAAAGTATAGGCTCCCGAAGAGCATTTGATTTTACTATTAGTAAGTAGGTACGAATTTAGTCTACACAAATAAAGATAATTTTGAATTTGATTTTAACATTGTAGTTAGTACTAATCGTAACATCAAAAATGGTGTAAATTACCACCATTATCGTCGGCAAACAATCTACAATGATTATTGTCTAATCTATTATCAAATCGAATTTTAGCGCCTCTTACTGATAACAATCGACCGATATGTTATCACTTTATCAGACATCAACAGGCAAGTTACAGACGACGGCAAGTTAAACACTATGACATATTCTTATGTCATTGTAATTGAAGCTATTTTATATCAAAACTAGCGGCCGTCCGCGACTTCGTACGCGTAGATTTTCTTTTCTTTTTTTTCTTTCTTTTCTTTTCTTTTATTTTTTTATATTTAAATTTTGACGTTCACAAGTGGTCTAAACTGAATAAATATATTTTTGATTTTGATCCCGTTTTACCCTCTAGGGGTGAAGTTTCGTAAAATCCTTTCTTAGCGGATGCCTACGTCATAACATCTACCTGCATGCCTTTTAGCCCGTCCAGTGGTTTGGTCTGTGAGTTGATAGATCACTATGTCAGTCAGTCAGTCAGTCACCTTTGAGTTTTATATTATACCTATAGATGTGTAGTCTGATGGGCAACTGTAATAAATATTAGCATAATAATTATCATGAATGTTAAGGTTTACGTAATAGTTTGTAGATATCGCAGGTATACTTATGTGTAGTTTAACTATGACTTCATTGCTCATTTCAATATTTAATTAAATAAGTAGCTTTCAGCCCGCGGCTTCGCCCGCGTGGAATTTTGTCTGTCACAGAAAAACTTTATCGCGCGCGTCCCTGTTTCTAAAACCGGGATAAAACCTATCCTATGTCAAGTCCCGGGACTCAGACTATCTCTATGGCAAATTTCATCAAAATCGGTTCTGTGGTTTAGGCGTGAAAGCGACACAGACAGACAGACAAAGTTAGTTTCGCATTTATAATATTAGTATAGAAGTATATATTTTATCGTCGCAAACAATGGAAGATACCTATCATGTTAACTGTACTATTTCTGTAATAAATAAGAATATGCACTCGCTGAATCCCTCATTTGATAAATTAAATTACATTTCCTCGTCTCTGAAGCCATACAACGTCAAATCTAGCACGTGCATATTAAAACCATGTTCCATTACGAATATTAAATGCAGTCATTGGGTCTCCATTGCAGGAACACGGCCCTCTAATTTACCAGAGGCAAATGGAGGATTTGTCCTACACTCCCCACGCTGGCCAGACGGGTTGAAGAGGCCTGATGTTCGCTTATTTGTCCCTTAGTCGCCTCTTACGACATCCACGGGAAGTAGCCCCAGGGCCGTCTTTAACCTACTAGGGGCCCTGGGCATTTAAGGATCCTTATCATCTGGAAAAAGGTCTTATTAGCAGATGGGGGCCCCTTCGGGCGCGGGGCCCTGGCCTGGGCACGTGCCCAAAGTGCCCAGTGGGAAAGAGGGGCCTGAGTAGCCCTATGTATTCTACTCTGTCAGAACCACATGTCATTATACTTTCCACTGAAGAAGTCCTAAGGCAAGTTGAGGATTTGTCCTACACTCCCCACGCTGGCCAGACGGGTTGGGGAGGCCTGATGTTCGCTTATTTGACCCATAGTCGCCTCTTACGACATCCACGTTAAGGAAGAGAGTAGGTACCTAGTTATTTAATGTTTAGCGTTAAGAGTTGCATCTCAACTAATTTGTAAATTAAAAATAACTTGAAAAATCGAACTGCCTAAGGCGGGAATTGAACCTACGACCTTTCGCTTGCCGGGAGACTGTAAAGATAAGGAGACATGTAAAGTGCCCCATAAGGGCAACCTTTTCTTTTTTTATTATTTTCTATAATAATATTTTGACGTTCATAAGTGCCACTTGTGGTCTAAACTGAATAAATACTTTTGATTTTGATTTTGACTGCTCTTCCATCTGAGCTACTTAGACACTTTTGTACCTCTAAGTCAGCCAGCCAGGACTGGCAGAGCTTCCGTGCTCACATTTCTGTAAGCCTAGCAAAGAAAAATCAGTGCAAGGCGTTGACTTGTCCCTTATTTTATTAGTTGTCCCTTAGTCGCCTCCTACGATATCCACGTAAAGGAAGAAGTAGTCCTATGTATTATTCTCTGTCAGAACCACACTTTCTACTGCAGAAGTACCTCTAATACCAGAGGCAAATTGAGGATTTGGCCTACACTCCCCACGCTGGTCAAACGGGTTGGGGAGGCCTGATGTTCACTTATTTGTCCTTTAGTCGCCTCTTACGACATCCACGGGAAGTAGTCCTATGTATTCTACTCTGTCAGAACCACATGTCATTATACTTTCCATTGAAGAAGTACCTCTAATACCTGAGGCAAATGGAGGATTTGGCCTACACTCCCCACGCTGGCCAGACGGGTTGGGGAGGCCTGTCGCATATTTGTCCCTTAGTCGCCTCTTAGACATCCACGTTAAGGAAGAGGTAGTTATTTAATGTTTAGCGTTAAGAGTTGCATCTCAACTAATTTGTAAATTAAAAATAACTTTAAAAATCGAACTGCCTAAGGCGGGAATTGAACCTACGACCTTTCGCTTGCTGGGCGACTGCTCTTCTATCTGGGCTACTTAGACACTTTTGTACCTCTAAGTCAGCCAGCCAGGACTGGCAGATCTTCCGTGCTCACGTTTCTGTAAGCCTTGCAAAGAAAAATCAGTGCAAGGCGTTGACTTGTCCCTTATTTTATTAGTTGTCCCTTAGTCGCCTCCTACGATTTCCACGTAAAGGAAGAAGTAGTCCTATGTATTATTCTTTACCAGAACCTACTCTCCACTGCAGAAGCACCTCTAATACCAGAGGCAAATTGAAAATTTGGCCTACACTCCCCACGCTGGCCAGACGGGTTGGGGAGGCCTGATGTTCGCATATTTGTCCCATAGTCGCCTATTACGACATCCACGGGAAGTAGTCCTATGTATTCTACTCTGTCAGAACCACATGTCATATACTTTCCACTGAAGAAGTACCTCTAACATAACTGAGGCAAATGGAGGATTTGGCCGACACTCCCCACGCTGGTCAGACGGGTTGGGAAGGCCTGATGTTCGCTTATTTGACCCATAGTCGCCTCTTACGATTTCCACGTAAAGGAAGAAGTAGTCCTATGTATTATTCTTTACCAGAACCTACTCTCCACTGCAGAAAACCCTCTAAACCAGAGACAAATGGAGGATTTGACATAAATTATGAAAAATCGAACTGCCTAAGGCGAGAATTGAACCCACGCCCTTTCGCTCGTCGGGCGACTGCTCTTCCATCTGAGCTACTTAGACACTGGATGAACCCGTGTAATACGCTGTTGCGGCCGCGTTTCTTCCATAAATGTTGGGTAGTAGGTACTAGTCTGGTCTGTGAGCGCGTAGAATTTTTGGTCCAATGACCCCAAGCTACCCATCCTTATCGCTCGCGCGTAATTATGTTGCTATCGCGCTCGCAAACTCACTGCGGGCGCCCGTCGCACAGTCGCGACAGCAATATAATTACGCGCGAGCGATAAGGATGGGTAGCTTGGGGTCATTGGACAAAATTCTACGTGCTCACAGACCGGGCTTTACCCTTAATCAAACATACATTTGGCCTACACTCCCCACGCTGGCCAGACGGGTTGGGGAGGCCTGATGTTCGCTTATTAAAATTTGTCCTTTAGTCGCCTCTTACGACATCCACGGGAAGTAGTCCTATGTTCTTTTCTGCCAGCAGAACCTACTCTCCACTGCAGAAACACCTCTAAACCAGAGACAAATGGAGGATTTGAAATAAATTATGAAAAAATCGAACTGACTAAGGCGGGAATCGAACCCACAACCTTTCGCTCTTCGGGCGACTGCTCTTCCATCTGAGCTACTTAGACACTGGATGAACCAGTGTAATACGCTGTTGCGGCCGCGTTTATTCCATAAATGTTGGGTAGTACTACCCTTAATTTAGGCCGCGTACCGGAAAACGCAGCGTGGGACGTCCACCCACAAGGTGGATCGACGACCTAATAAAGGTAGCAGGAAGGCGCTGGATGCAGGCCGCTACCAACCGTGCGATGTGGAAGTCATTGGGGGAGGCCTATGTTCAGCAGTGGACGTACTGTGGCTGAAATGATGATGATGATGATGACTACCCTTAAACAAACATACATTTGACATACACTCCCCACGCTGGCCAGACGGGTTGGGGAGGCCTGATGTTCGCATTATTTGTCCCTTAGTCGCCTCTTACGACTTCCACAGGAAGAGTTAGTACTATTTTCATTCGTTTCAGCCGAATGACGTCCACTGCTGGACAAAGAAAGGCCTCCCAATTATTTCCACAACGACCGGTCCTGCCCGCATCCAGGCACTTCCCAGATCGTCGGTCCACCTTGTGTACTATTTTACTTTACCAGAATCACACGGCGATAGGTGTATAGTCTAGGTATATGTGTAACATACCAAATACATAATAAATACCCATTTTACTGCCAGATAACTTTCTTCAACCTCTATTATAAGATAACCCCGTTTTGTTTAATTATTATTATATGTATTATTATGGTAAATATAGCACTGTTTGTGCTATAGTGGTGCCACGAGATGATAGTGATACTATAATAATGTGTGACCTTTCTTAATTGTGAAAACACTAAAACAACAAAGATACCTATAAACAAATAGTATGGTTAGCGTATAGTTGTTATTGATTTTTCACTTGAAAGAATTGACTGACTGAGGTGAGATTAACTTCGAGTTCATAAGTTCCTCTGATGCGGGTCCAATGACAGTTAACTTTCCCCCGGGTCAAACTTAACCTACACTGGTTAGGTTATTGGCGGTCAAGCTGTAGATCCTGGCTACACAGGAGTTGCAGCGGAGGAAACGAAAGGTGGGAATAGCCCCGTAAGTTGTCTGTTTGTATAGTGCAAAACCGCGGGAAAATACTTCTTTACAATCATCATCAATTGCCCATTAATAATACAATCACGCACATAAAATAGGTCTCCTGATGCTTATTTTAATCTTGCCTTACAGTCGTGAGACTGTAAGGCAAGTGATGTGAATCAGTGAATGTGAATGAGCGCATCTTTCATTGTGAAATAGAACCCTATTCCAACCAAATAAGAAGCCTGCAATCTTCGCCTTGATGTGCCGAGCCTACGGCAAAACACTGGCAACTTGAATGGGATTA